>NC_079191.1:62371266-63571266 GCF_029499605.1 Hyla sarda
TTTTATTCCACTAACTTCCCTCCTTTGTTCAGTGCCCTTAGGACGTTAATTATTTCGTTAATTAGGACGTTATATTTCATTTTTTGTCCGTATTGCAGCAGTTAAAATGATGGTCCTTCCCATGCTACTTTACATTTTTGAGACTTTATCGGTCTGGGTCCCACTTGCTGCTCTCCGCTCGCTGTACTCAACCATTTTTTATTTTATTTGGGATGTCAAGCGGGACCGTTTGCTTATGTCCTAGTTGTTTGCCAAGTTTTTGTTACAGTGGGTCGTAAAAATAAAAAAATTTAATTCTGTTGTAACCCCTGATTTTTTATTTTTACAAGGGGTTAATGCAGTAAAAGCTCCATAAAATTTGTTACCTAATTTCTCTTGATTCTGGAAATACCCATATCTGGATGTAAGTCGGGGGGCCATGTCGCCTTTACACAGCCCCCATGGTGCCAGAACAGTGGAAACTCCCCACAAGTCACCCCAGTTTGGAAACTGCACCCCTGCAGTGAGCATTTACACCCCACTTGCATTTGACAGATTTTTGGAAGATTGCTTTGCGTCCACATATGGGGTATATCTGTAAAAGTTGGGGGCTGCACTAGTTGGGGGCAACACCACCATGTTAGTGTAAACATTTTTTTTTTTTACACTAACATGCTGTTGTTGCCCCATACTTTTAATTTTTATAAGCAGTAAAAGAAGAAAAAGACTCCCAAAATTTGTAACACAATTTCTCTCAAGTACTGATATACCCCATATGTGGACGCAAAGCGTTCTGCGGGCACACAACAGGGCTCAGGAGTGAGAGAGCACCATGTTCATTTGAGGCCTAAATTAGTGATTTCCACATGGATCCTTGCAGAGGTTCTAAAATAAACGCAATAGAATAAACAACCACATGTGACCCCATTTTGGAAATCACACCCCTCAAGAAATGTAACAAGGGGTGCAGTGAGCATTTACACCACACTGGTGTTCAACAGATTTTTTGGAACAGTAGGCTGTGCATATGTAAATTACATTTTTGATACTACAGACCACTGTTCCAAAAATCTTTCAGACATCTGTGGGGTGTAAATGCTCACTTCACTCCTTGTAACATTCCATGAAGGGTTTAGTTTCCAAAATGGGGTCACATATGCTTTTTTTTTTTTGCGCTTATGTCAGAAGCCACCCCTGAGCAAATCACCAATTTAGGCCTCAAATGTACATTTGCTGTCTCCTGAGCCATGTTGTGCACCCACACAGGGACGTGCACAGACATTTTGAAGGGCAGGGGCTCAAGTAAAAAAAAGAGGGCACTTTTCATAAATTAAAAAACGTCTGCCAGACTTAATGGGCAGATGTACTGCGGCCCAGGGACACAGTGGACTCCCGCCGGGCCTCCTCGACATTCCTATGCCCATAAAAGTTGGTATTTTTGTAAAATCGAGTCAAGAACAGTTTCTATGAAGGTCTGCCATGTGTATATACACTTTGGCTGTGCTGTCAGTCTTATTTACAGAAAACATGTGACAGCTGCCCTATAATATACTGTATTATAGATTAGATTTATACAAAACCTGTGCAGAGAAAGAGCGGTGCAGTCGCCCATAGCAACCAATCAGATCGTTTTGCAGAGGGCTTTTCCTCTGCAAAGGTTTTAATAAATCTCCCCCTATATGCCCCCACCTGAGCTCTATATGACAGAACCCATCACCAATCACCCAGCACCCATCACCAATCACCCAGCACCAATCACCCAGCACCCATCCCCAATCACTCAGCACCCATCAACAATCACCCAGCACCCATCACCAATCACCCATCACCAATCACCCAGCACCAATCACCCAGCACTTATCACCAATCATCCAGCACCAATCACCCAGCACGCAGCACCAATCACCCAGCACCAATCACCCAGCACCCAGCACCAATCACCCAGCACCAATCACCCAACACCCATCACCCAGCACCAATCACCCAGCACCAATCACCCAGCACCCATCACCCAGCACCCATCCCCAAGCACCCAGCACCCATCTTATGCAGGAATCTTCTCACAGCCCTGGTTCTTACACTGAAGAGATGGACACCTCACTAATATATACGTACAGTCTACAATATATTAGAGTTGGCAAAAAAAGAATTATAAATATACAAAGACGTCCATGCATAGCACAGCATACAGGATGGAGGCAGGGAAGCTCCGCCTCCATTGCGCACAAGACTGACTTTGCATACTAGCAATGTGGGGCAATATCTAGAAAATGGAAAGACCAATTTTTGTATACTGCACTGTAACCTAGTGCATTGGGTTTAGTGCGAATAAACAGCCTGTCAGTTTCCCTTTAATTATATACCTTACCCCCTTTAATGATCTATATACTGTGCCACCAATCATCTATTGATTCCCTATATACTATGCCACCATTAATGAACTATATACTGTGCCACCATTAATGAACTATATACTGTGCCACCATTCATCTATTAATTCCCTATATACTGTGCCACCATTAATGAACTATATACTGTGCCAGCATTAATGAACTATATACTGTGCCACCATTAATGAATTATATACTGTGCCACCATTCATCTATTAATTCCCTATATACTGTGCCACCATTAATGAACTATATACTGTGCCACCATTAATGAATTATATACTGTGCCACCATTCATCTATTAATTCCCTATATACTGTGCCACCATTAGTTAACTATATACTGTGCCACCATTAATGAATTATATACTGTGCCACCATTCATCTATTAATTCCCTATATACTGTGCCACAATTAATGAACTATATACTGTGCCACCATTAATGAACTATATACTGTGCCAGCATTAATGAACTATATACTGTGCCACCATCAATTAACTATATACTGTGCCACCATTAATGAACTATATACTGTGCCACCATTAATGAACTATATACTGTGCCAGCATTAATGAACTATATACTGTGCCACCATTAATGAACTATATACTGTGCCACCATTAATGAACTATATACTGTGCCACCATTAATGAACTATATACTGTGCCACCATTAATGAACTATATACTGTGCCACCATTAATGAACTATATACTGTGCCACCATTAATGAACTATATACTGTGCCACTATTATTTAACTATACTGTTCCACCACTAAGGGTGCGTTCACACGTGCATATTTTCTGCTGCAGATCTGCTGCAGATTTGCTTTAGCAGATATCTCTACCCATTGTCAATGGGAAGGCACATACATTACATAGGTCATATACACACATACAGTACATAGGTAATATACACACATACAGTACATAGGTAATATACACACATACAAAGAGACACTGACACATACATACAGGTACAAATATACATTAAGAAACATAAATACACAGACACACATATAACATGGAATATATACTAAAAGATACAGCCGATAAGCACATCATACATACAGGTACACACATACAATCACTCACAGATATATACACACATACATACATACACACATACAGATTCACTTGCTCATATACATACATAGATTCACTTGCTCATATATATACACACACACACACATATACATACATACACACATACAAAGATTCACTTGCTCATATATATATACACACACACATACATAGATAGATTCACTTGCTCACATATACACACACATATACATACCAGTGGCGTTGCGACCCGGGTGCGGGGGGTGCGGCCCTAACCTAATAGGGTGACACCAAGACGCTCCGCAGCACCCCCCTCCCCAGCTACACTGACACCCCCCTACTGTGCCCGACCGGCCTCCCATCCGTCAGCACCCCCCCCCCCCCCGCCTTCACCTGCGCTGTGTGTGTGCGGTGCGCCCGTCCATCAGCAACCCCCCCCCCTTCAGTGCGCCCGTCCGTCATCACACCACCCCTCTCACCTTCACCAGCACTGTGCCCGGCCTCCGCTCCCACGTCTGCGCCGGCCTGACGTCACACCGCATGGCCGCGCAGGGGGACGTCAGTTACGTCACTCGCAGGGCGCCCAGTGAGAAGGATCGCTGCGCTGGATGGGTGAGTGTGTGTGTCTGTCTCTCTGTCTGTCTGTCTCTATCTATGTTTGTGTGTGTGACTCTGTGTGTGTGTGTGACTGTGTGACTCTCTGAGTGTGTGTGTGTGACTGTGTGTGTGTGTGTTTGTGCGACTCTGTGTGTGTGTGTGACTGTGTGTGTGACTGTGTGTTTGTGTGACTCTCTGAGTGTGTGTGTGTGACTCTGTGTGTGTGTGTGTGACTGTGTTTGTGTGACTGTGTGTGTGACTATGTGTGTGTCTGTCTGTGAGTGTGTGTGTCTCTGACTGTGTGTGTGTTTGTGTGTGTGTCTCTCTGTGTTGTATGTGTTTTTTTTTGTGTGTGCGTGTGTGTGTGTGTGTGTGTGGGGGGGGGGGGGGTTGAACCAGCGATCTAATGTGGGGAGACTTTGACCCATTGTGGGGAACCTGCAAGGGAACATGCGGCCTAATGTGGGGAAACTACTACCTAATGTGGGGAGTCTTTTCTACCTAATGTGGGGAGTCTATTCTACCTAATGTGGGGAATCTGTGCTACCGAATGTGGGGAATCTATGCTACCTAATGTGGGGAAACTGCTACCTAATGTGGGGAATCTGTGCTACCTAATGTGTGGAAATTGCTACCTAATGTGGGGTAACTGCTACCTACCTAATATGGGGGAACTGGTACCAAATGTGGGGAATCTATGCTGCCTAATGTGGGGAAAAGATGCTACCTAATGTGGGGAAACTGCTACCTACCTAATGTGGGGGAACTGCTGCCTACCTAATGCTCCCCCCTGGCAGTAGCACCCTCATCATCCACCAGCAACACCCCCCCCCCCCCCCCAGCAGCACCTCCATCAGCAGATCCTGTCAGGAGGATGATCCTGCCGATGGATGATGGGGGTAATACTGCCAGGGGGGATGGCCAGTAGCAACCTAATCATCCTCCAGCAACACCCCCCCCCCAGTAGTAGCACCCCCATCATCCACCAGCAACACCACCAATACCTCCCTCCCGTGGTAATAGCATCAGCTAACGGATGTTGAGGGGTGTTACTGCTGTTGTGGTATTATATTTAGAGGGTGCACTGTATGGCAACGTTATATTCAGAGGGCGCAGTTTGTGGTAGTATTATATTCAGAGGGCGCAGTTTGTGGTAGTATTATTAGAGATGAGCGAACGTACAGTAAATTCGATTTGTCACGAACTTCTCGGCTCGGCAGTTGATGTCTTATCCTGCGTAAATTAGTTCAGCCTTCAGGTGCTCCGGTGGGCTTGAAAAGGTGCATACAGTCCTAGGAAAGAGTCTCCTAGGACTGTATCCACCTTTTCCAGCCCACCGAAGCACCTGAAAGCTGAACTAATTTATGCAGGAACTGCATCAACTGCCGAGCTGAGAAGTTTGTGACGAGTTGAATTTACTGTAGTTCGCTCATCTCTAAGTATTATATTCAGAGGGCGCAGGGGGTGGTAGTATTATATTCAGAGTGTACAGTATGTGTTGGTATTATATTCAGAGGGTACAGTATGTGGTAGTATTATATTCAGTGGGTACAGTATGTGGCTGTATTATATTCAGGGGTAAAGTATGTGGCAGATTTATATTCAGAGTGTACAGTGTCTGTTGGCATTATATTCAGAATGTACAGTGTGTGGTAGTATTATATTCAGTGGGTATGGTGTATGGAAGGTTTATAATCAAAGAGTATAGTGTATAGTAGTATTATATTTAGAGGATACAGTGTCTGGCAGGTTTATAATAATAATTGTTTTCATATAGAGGATGAGAATGCGCTGACATAGTGAGGAGACGTCTGGGCGTCACATTCTACAGACAGAAGTTTTAGCTGGACCAGGCGTTATGTACCATCTGAATTAGATAAGGGAAGACTATAGAGAAGACGTCACCTGTAGTCACTGATATCATTGTTCATTGTCCTCTCTATGTCCTATCAGACCTGTAGTCCCTTGTCAGTTCTACAGTTAGGTCAGTGAAACTACAACTCCCAGCATAACCTCACCACTGCTCAAAGGGGTACTCTACTGGAAAACATTTTTTTTAATCAACTGGTGCTACAAAGTTAAACAGATTTGTAAATTACTTCTATTTAAAAATCTTAATCCTTCCAGTACTTATTAGCTGCTGTATAAGCGATTCACAGGAAGTTATTTTCTTTTTTAATTTATTTTCTGTCTGACCACAGTGCTCGGTGCTGACACCTCTGTCCATGTCAAGAACTGTCCATAGTAGGAGCAAATCCCCATAGCAAACCTCTCCTGCTCTGGACAGTTCCTGACATGGACAGAGGTGTCAGCAAATAGCACTGTGGTCAGACTGGAAATAACTACACAACTTCCTGTGGAGCATACACCAGCTTATAAGTACTGTAAGTATTAAGATTTTAAATAGAAGTAATTTAAAAATCTGTTTAACTTTCTGGCACCAGTTGATATAAAAGTAAATGTTTTCCAGTGGAGTACCCCTTTAAGTAATTCTGGGAGCAGTATATTTAAAGGACAACTGTAGTGGTCAAAAATCCCTGCCCAAATGTTCCCCAAACAAAAGTTATACAATTCAGTCAATTAGTCCTATTTACCTATATGCAGCCGTTTCTGAGATATTAGAGTTGCCAGCATAGCCCAGTAGTCCTGCGTCCGTCCCCTATTCATTACATTGCAGCTGCCATCTTGGGGACAGAGATCTCTTCCTCCCAGCAGTGTTTGTGCTCCCCCTAGCCTCTGTCAGGTCCTCCCTGCTTATGCATATGCATGAGCGGGTGCTTTCTGAGGCAGCCATAGGCTCATCCTCAGAAACGCCCCTATCTGTAAGATTCAAGCAGGGGGAGAATGAGGACGTCCACAGCTCCTCCCCCCCTCCCCTGCTCTGTCTACATAGGACCTCACTTCTCACGGGGAGGTTTCAAGTTTTCATGGGGGAAACACAGAGCAAACCACAGAGCAGGGAGGGGAGGACGTGTGTGTGAAGGAGACATATTATACTGCACGGGCTGGTGGTGTATAGACTACAGGGAATAAATATCATACTGGAGATGATTCTGTGTGTGAGGGGGGGGGACTACTGAAAGACACATGCTGGGAGTTGTAGTCCCTGTTATGTGTGTGTGTATGCCAGTGTTTCCCAACCAGGGAATGCTGGGAGTAGTAGTTTTGCAACATCTGGAGGCACCCTGGTTGGGAAACACTGGTGTATGAACTACAACTCCCAGGAGATTACAGAGATACAATAGAGGTGTTGGTGAACTACAACCCCCAGGAAACTACAGAGATACAATAGAGGTGTTGGTGAACTACAACTCCCAGGAGACTCCTGATACAATAGAGGTGTTGGTGAACTACAACACCCAGGAGACTACAGAGATACAATACAGGTGTTGGTAAACTACAACTCCCAGGAGACTACAGAGATACAATAGAGGTGTTGGTGAACTACAACTCCCAGGAGGCTACAGAGATACAATATAGGTGTTGATGAACTACAACCCCCAGGAGACTACAGAGATACAATATAGGTGTTGATGAACTACAACCCCCAGGAGACTACAGAGATACAATAGAGGTGTTGGTGAACTACAACCCCCAGGAGACTACAGAGATACAATAGAGGTGTTGGTGAACTACAACCCCCAGGAGACTACAGAGATACAATATAGGTGTTGGTGAACTACAACCCCCAGGAGACTACAGAGATACAATAGAGGTGTTGGTGAACTACAACTCCCAGGAGACTACAGAGGTACAATAGAGGTGTTGGTAAACTACAACTCCCAGGAGACTACAGAGATACAATAGAGGTGTTGGTGAACTACAACTCCCAGGAGACTACAGAGATACAATATAGGTGTTGATGAACTACAACCCCCAGGAGACTACAGAGATACAATATAGGTGTTGGTGAACTACAACCCCCAGGAGACTACAGAGATACAATAGAGGTGTTGGTGAACTACAACTCCCAGGAGTCTCCTGATACAGTAGAGGTGTTGGTGAACTACAACTCCCAGGAGTCTCCTGATACAGTAGAGGTGTTGGTGAACTACAACTCCCAGGAGTCTCCTGATACAGTAGAGGTGTTGGTGAACTACAACTCCTTTATACACTCAAACAGCAGAAAGCTGACACGGCATGCTTGGATGTATTGTCTTACAACAGCTGGAGTCACCTCTGCAACTCCAAGCATGCACATACAGCAGAAAGCTGACAGGGCATGCTGGGATTTGTAGTCTTGCAACAGCTGGAGGCACCACTGGAATTCCCAGCATGCCCGAACAGCATATAAAATAACTGGGCATGCTTGGAGTTGTAGTTGTGAAAAAGATGGAGGGACCCCTATCAGGACAGTTTTATAGACAAACAATTATGTTTTTTTTTTACCATTTTTACTTTCACTCTCCACTCTCCAGTGTCCACACTACAGTGAGCACGGAGGCAGCTGCTTCATCACTGGACAGGAGCAGCATGGGGAGGGGGAGATGAGCAGAAGGGGAGGGTGTATGCATAGGGAAGGGAGATGTGGGTGTTACAATATAATAATTTGCTCGGGGGGATAGAACAGGGGGAGGGCAGCAGCTTACAGGAAGTAAGCACAAGGCATGATGGGAGATGTAGTTTTATTTTCACTTCTCCTCCGTAATTCGTGTGCTGATAACGGGAGAAAGACTGGGCCAATTTTGATGGGGGAGACATCGTTGGAAAGGTCTTTCAAAGACCTATTAAATGAGGTAAAAAAAAGTTTTTTTGCCCAGCACTGCAGATGTCCTTTAAATGATGAAAACTTCTTTAACTCTTTCCCATTCTGTGGCAACTGGTATATCTGATTATTATACTGGAATTTCTCACAATGCGCTACAACAGTGGTGTCTGTCACAACAGGCTAAAAACTTACTGGGGGGAGGAGGGAGGTATGGGAGGGACACCATTTTCTACCGCACCGGGTGACACCAACCCTAGCAATGCCACTGTATACATACATACATATACATAGATTCACTTGCTCATATATATATACACACATATACATAGATTCACTTGCTCACATATATATATATATATATATATATATATATATACATATATATATATACACACACACACACACATACGCACACATACATACATACACATATACATAGATTCACTTGCTCACATATATAGGCACATACATAGAGATAGACACACACACAAACACACATATATATGCACCTCACACTGACATACAGTCACTCACATATATACACAGTCACTTACACTAAGGCCCCAGCCATCCCTCTCTGCACAGGCACAGACATACTCACAAATATATATACATACACACACACACACTGACATACAATCACTCACATATACACACACACACTTAGACACAATCACTCACATATATTTACAGTCACTTACAGTAAGGGCTGCATAGACTGAATTTTGTGTCTGGACATGCAGTGGGCGGGGCTTCTCTCTGCCTCCGCTGCTCCTGTCTCCTCCGTGTGGAGAGAAGCAGAGAAATGGCAGATAATGACAGGGTGAGTGGTGCCCCTTGCTGCAGGGAGGGCACAGCACCCTCCATTAAACCACATACAAATATCCCCAGCAATGGATCCTTTTTACTTCACCTGTCACCCTGCAGCTCTTTTTGTGAGGGCACTAGAGGGGCAGGTGAGGAAAAGGGCAGGGGCTCCAGCCCCCCTTTCACTCCTATGTGTGCACGTCCCTGCACCCACACATTGCTTTGTGTTCACATATGGAGTCAGGGGTGGACTGACAACACTTGGGGCCCCCGGACCAAAAAAAGGAAGGGCCCACTGCCTCCTCAGTCTTCTACCACGTCCCTTTTCCACCCAAATCTCCCACATAATAAACTAAAATGTATTTATTTAAGAAACACTTTAACGTAGGCAAATTTCCATGACCAATAATACTGGTATACAAGGAGTAAATATATACCACTGATCTGCAGCGTCCTCTTTCCTTTTCTTCTCTGTCTGGATCAGACCACCATGTCAATCTCTTACCATCTGCAGGGCAAACATGTCAGACTCTGCATTTTTTCAGTGTCCACCCATCTATAGACCCACAAACTGTAATAATCCCCTTCAGGTAGATAGGTATCCACGTAAATAAGTAACTAGGTAGGCGGATCAGGAATCCAGATATGTAGGTAGGTGACTAGCCAGGTAGGTAGGTAGGGGGCAAGCAAGGTAGTTAGGCAGCCATGTATGAAGGCCAGACATGTACATAGTTAGGTAGCCAGGTATGTAGGTAGTTAGATAGCCCGGTATGTAGGTAAGTATTTAGGCATACATATAAAGTTAGGTAGCCCCCCCCCCTTCCCTGTTGGTATAGACAGCAGAATTACCCCCCCCCCCCCCTCTTCCTTGTAGGTATAGGCAGCAGAGTTAACCCCCCTTCCCTGTAGGCATAGGCGGTAGAGTTAACCCCCCTTCACCATAGGTTTAGGCAGCAGAGTTAACCCTCCCCCCTGTAGGTATAGGAACAGAGTATACCCCTCCCCCTTTCCCCATAGGTATAGGCAGCAGTTAACCCCCCCTTTCCTCATAGGTATAGGCAGCAGTTAACCTCCCTTTCCCCATAGGAATAGACAGCAGTTAGCCCCCCCCCCCTTTCCCATATGTATAGGCATCAGTCAACACCCCCCCCTTTCCCCATAGATATAGGCAGAAGTCAACCCCCCCTTTCCCCATGGGTATAGGTAGCAGTTAACACCTCCCCCCCCCTTTCCCCATAGGTATAGGCAGCAGTTAACCCCCCCCCCCCCCGCTTTCCACATAGGTATAGGTAGCAGTTAACCCCTCTTTCCCCATAGGTATTGGCAGAAGTTAATTCGCCCCCCCCCCTTTCCCCATAAGTATAAGCAGCAGTTAACACCCCCCATTTCCCCATGGGTATAGGCAGCAGTTAAACTCCCCACCCCTTTCCCCATATCGTTAAGCCCCCTAACCCTTTGCCCATATAGGCAGCAATTAAACCCCCACCCTTTCCGCTACGATGGTTAAGAAAAAATGAAGCTCACCTGATATCCCACGCAGCGATCTCCTCAGCAGCAGGGCCCATGTCTTCTCTCCTTCACAGTGCAGGCACCGATGAGTGACGTCATCGGCGCCTGCACTGCATGTTGCATGGGGGGGGGGGCGGAGGTCACGTCTCCTCCGTGTGTAGGCCGCAGATACGGCTCGCACAGAGGACATGCGTTCTGTTGTATGTGCGTGTACCGCACATACAGGTGTGGTGGCCCAGTACGGGAGGTGTTTCTCCAGGCTTCCCCAGGTCCCCCTGCATTAGTTTTTCAATGGTAAATATGTTGTACTGTATAAAATGTGTTATCACCTTAAGAGTTATACCATGTGATATGCCATGTGCTTGTTACCCAGGATGTACCAGTTACCAGGTGATTCCAGGGGTGACCTATGGGCTCCCTGCTAGTCTCCCCCATACAAGCCCTGGGTGGAGCTAGCCTCTCTCTCTTTGAGCTCTGCTCTTCTGCTAAGCTGAGGTCCACTGCAGTCGTGCCTAGTGTGTGTGTCCAGAGGGTTGGTAACCTCAAAGTCAAGTCCTGCAGCCACCATCAAGTCAAGTAAGCTAAAGTTACAGCTTTATGAGTCAAGTCAAGTCAGTCCCTGTCATTTGTCAATTCAGTGTGGTTTGCATTTAATTGTCCTGTCCTACTACGAGTCCTAGCAAGCCCTTAAGGTCTCTGCGTCACTGGTCAACTCCTTGTGCCGTGGCTGAACTGTATAAACTTTACCAACTGTCTACCCTCAGTAAAGCTACCGTTGTCAGTAACTTGGCGTCGGAGTCTTTATTGCCCCCGTGCCTAGCCCAGGATCCAGCAGTATACCTTTGGTTGGTTTTAGGCTAAACCACGCACTGGCATCATGAATACAAGGGGTTAATGCCATCTGCCCCTAGGGTAACAATATCTGCCCTTATCACACCCCGCTACCACACAGGAGAAAGCAGCGCTGTCTGCCGGGATGAGTGTCCCGGATCCTTAGTAGCGGCGGGCCCTTTACCCGGCCGGGCCCTCAGACAACGTCTGATCCGACCATCCGGTCAGTCCTCCCCTGTATGGAGTATTTCCGTATTCAGGGGGAATTGTGTTATAAATTTTGGGGGTCTTTTTCTCCTTTTACCTCCTTGTGAAAATGAAAGGTATTGGGGAACACCAGCATGTGAGTGTAAAAAGTGAATTTCTCTTACACTAACATGCTGGTGTAGCCCCCAACTTTTCTTTTTCATAAGGAGTAAAAGTAGCAAAACTCCTCCAAAATTTGTAACACAAATTTTCCTGAGTATGTAAATACCCCATTTGTGGCCCTAAACTGATGCTTTGAAAAACGACAGGGCTCCGGAGAGAGCTCCATGCGCATTTTAGGCATAAATTAGGGATTTGCATAGGAGTGGACTCCTATGCAACCATTGTGCTTGCCTCTTCCACTAAAAGTACCCTACAGCAGTGTTTCCCAAACAGGATGCCTCCAGCTGTTGCAACACTACAACTCCCAGCATGTTTGGACAGTCAATGGCAGTTCGGCCACGCTTTGGAGTTGTTGATTTGCAATAGCTGGAGGCTGCATTTAGTAAACAGTGCCGTATGAGCTGTTATTAATTTTTATTGGGGGGTTGGGTCGGGAGGTAATGATGCAAAGGTGTGTGTCTATGTAGTGTTTTACTCTTTATTTTTGTGTTAGTGAAGTGTAGGTGATTTTTCTGTACGTACACACAGTCGGGTTTACAACAAGTTTTCCGCTACAAGTTTGATCCACGGCAAATTTCTCACAACTCAAACTCGGAACGGGGAACTTACGGCACCGATCTCTTTTTTTTCCAGGCCATTGGGTCACCAGAGATCCGAATGGCCTGGAAATGTCATATGGAAGTTCACAGTTTAGAGACCACTGCACAGTGGTCACCAAACTGTGGCCCTCCAGATGTTGCAAAACTACAACTTTCAGCATCCCCAGACAGCCAACCCCATGTTTCCTGCTGTGAGTTTGAAGAGGAGCAGGCTCTCTGTGCCAAATTTTTGGCAGCAAATTTCTGCTGATGAAAATCCACCTCAACCCCTATTTTATAATGTAGATCTGTCACAAATATGCAGCAAAATGAGCATAATGAGCGGCTGTTCTGACTCGGATTTAACTAAGGTTCATTATTTTTCTCTAGGATACAGCATGGCGGCAGCAGCTACATCATAAGTATTTAAAATATTTTTAATGCTGCCCCCCAGGTTCCTGGTTGAAAATATAGCCCAGTGTGTCAGAAATGTGACAGACCCTATTTAACTCTTCCCATTTCATTTATTTTCTTTTTTTTTTCTTCTTCCCTGCCTTCTAAGATAACTTTTTATTTTTCCACCAACAGAGTCGTATAATGGGGATTTTTTTTATTTATAGCACAACATTCTTTAATATTTTGTCTTGTAAAATGTTAGATATCACAATGGAAGCCTAACAGATCCCATTAAAAATAACACTATAAAATCATACAGTGGCCTTACCAGCTTTCTTTCTTAACCTTCCCTTATGACATCACACATGTGACATCAGTCTTTGGTTGATACCTTTACCAGCCACTAGTACAGTTCAGGCCTTAGGTATCAGAGGGAGCGCACACAAAGAGCAGGAGATGAGGAAGAGGACAAGATGACACAGGAGAGGTACATCAATCCTAAATATTGATCAGAATACATCTAGAGTTCTAGACTTGCAAATAATGACTAGATCTTTTAAATATAATGTGTCACAATAATAGTGTTTATTGTATTAAATCTAGTTATTTAACTATACACTTTGCTGATGATCACAAATGACCAAGTATATACTGTTTATATTCAATTCTATTATACAAAGAGTTGGGGGGTGTATGTCCTGTATGGGTATATTAAGTCTATGGGGGAGAATCATCAAAACCTGTGTAGAGGAAGAGTGGAGCATCAGATCAGATCGCTTCTTTCAGTTTTTAGAGGCCTTTTTAAAATGAAAGAATCAATCTTATTGGTTTCTACGGGCAACTGGTCAACATTTCCTCTGCGCTGGTGTTGATAAATCTCCCCCTATATGTATAGTTTTCTATACTAAGAAAGTCAAAAGCACCTAAATGTCTAAATCACACCTATATGTTCAGTGTATGTGACCTACTAATGGGGGTGACAGGGAAGTAATGTAAGAGATGTCTGACCTTAAACATGACCTCCTGTTATAACCTAAAACAAGAAATTAGGCTGAAATAACGTATATTTCACTATTATAATGCTGGATTTCTTGTATGACTATTAGTACTGAATCATAAAAAGAAATGCATACATTGAATTTCCTTTAACATGATTGTCCCACAGAGCAAATTTGGTAAAATCAGATGTGTGCCCCATACATATATGTAAAGGGGTACAAAAATAATTGATATCCCTGTAGAGTTCTTCTCCCTCATGGATCTGATCCCCTAGTATCCTCTCTGAGCTGTAACCCTACCGTTGCCAGGCAACTTTCCCCCAATCCCCCTTGCTTATAAGCACAGTGGAAACAAACTGCCATTACCTTCAGGACACTGCAGTTGAACTGAGCATGTGTTAGGGTGCATTCACACCACGTTTTAGCTATACAGGGACCTGATTTGGCTGGGGGCAGTGAAAACCAGGTGCTCCCTTATCCCAGCCGGACCTGGCCCCCTTCTCATTCATTTGAATGATCTGACCAGAGTCAAACTGCGGTTTTCAGTTGGTTCAGAAAAACGGATATGGGGCAAAAATGAGCCGACCGGAGACATTGTTTGACTCCGGTTGGCTCATTTAAATGAATGAGAAGGGGGCCGGGACCGGCTGGGATATGGGAGCGCCCGGTTTTCACTCCCCCCAGCTGGATCCGGTCCCCATATAGCTAAAACGTGGTGTGAACCCACCCTTACCCCGACTTAGTGGGTCGTAACCAACAGTTATCAATACAATGCAGGTACATGGAGAATTAGTAATCTTATATCTCTCAAACAATATTGTAATCCTGGTACATTTAAATATGTTAAATGTCACATAATGCATTAGTATAGAACTTTTTTTTGTTGGTATTTTTTTTTTTTAAATGAGACAACTTCTTTAACCCCTTAAGGACCCAGCCATTTTACACCTTAGGACCAGGCCATATTTTGCACATCTGACCACTGTCACTTTAAACATTAATAACTCTGGAATGCTTTTAGTTATCATTCTGATTCCGAGATTGTTTATTCATGACATATTCTACTTAAACATAGTGGTAACATTTTGTGGTAACTTGCATCCTTTCTTGGGGAAAAATCCCAAAATTTGATGAAAAATTTGAAAATTTAGCATTTTTCTAACTTTGAAGCTCTCTGCTTGTAAGGAAAATGGATATTCCAAATATTTTTTTTATATTCACATATGCAATATGTCCACTTTATGTTTGCATCATAAAATTTACGTGTTTTCACTTTTGGAAGACACCAGAGGGCTTCAAAGTTCCAAACTCACAATTTTTCAGGGACCAGTTCAGGTTTGAAGTGGATTTGAAGGGTCTTCATCTTAGAAATACCCCACAAATGACCCCATTATAAAAACTGCAACCCCCAAAGTATTCAAAATGACATTCAGACAGCGTTTTAACCCCTTTAGGTGTTTCACAGGAATAGCAGCAAAGGGAAGGAGAAAATTCACAATCTTCATTTTTTACACTCGCATGTTCTTGTAGACCCAATTTTTGAATTTTTACAAGGGGTAAAAGGAAAAAATGTATACTTATATTTGTAGCCCAATTTTCTCGAGTAAGCACATACCTCATATGTCTATGTAAAGTGTTCGACGAGCGCAGTAGAGGGCTCAGAAGCGAAGAAGGGGTTTTTGGAGAGTACGTTTTTCTGAAACGGTTTTTGGGGGGCATGTTGCATTTAGGAAGCCCCTATGGTGCCAGAACAGCAAAAAAAAAAAAAAAAACACATGCCATACCATTTTGGAAACTAGACCCCTTGAGGAGCGTAACAAGGAATTAAGTGAGCCTTAATACCCCACAGGTTTTTCACCACTTTTGCATATGTAAAAAAATAAATAAAAAATTCACTAAAATGTGGGTTTCCCCCCAAATTTCACATTTTTGCAAGGGTTAATAGCAGAAAATACCGCCCAAAATTTGTAACCCCATCTCTTCTGAGTATGGAGGTACTCCATAAGTTGACCTGAAGTGCACTACGGGTGAGAAGAGAAGGAGTCATATTTGGCTTTTTGAGAGCAAATTTTGCTCGGGGGGCATGTTGCATTTAGGAAGCCCCTATGGTGCCAGGACAGCAAAAGAAAAAACACATGGCATACCATTTTGGAAACTAGACCCCTTGAGGAATGTAACAAGGAATCAAGTGAGCCTTAATACCCCACAGGGGTTTCACGACTTTTGCATACGTAATAAAAAAAAATTTCACTAAAATGTGTGTTTCTCCCCCAAAATTTCACATTTTTGCAAAGGTTAATAGGGGAAGCACCTATGGTGCAAGGACAGCAAAATAACCCTCACATAGCATACCATTTTGGAAACTAGACCCCTTGAGGAACGTAACAAGGGGTACAGTGAGCATTTACCCCCCCCCCCCCCCCCCCCCACTGGTGTCTGTCAGATCTTTGGAACAGAGGGCTGTACAAAATGTTTTATTTGCACAACCCACTGTTCCAAAGATCTGTCAGACACCAGTGGGGTGTAAATTCTCACTGCACCCCTCATTACATTCCGTGAGGGGTTTAGTTTCCGAAATTGGGTCACATGTGGGGTTTTATTTTTTTTGCGTTTGTCAAAACCGCTGTAACAATCAGCCACCTCTGTGCAAATCACATCAAATGTACATGGTGCACTCTCCCTTCTGGGCCTTGTTGTGCGCCCCCAGAGCACTTCACGCCCACATATGGGGTATCTCCGTAGTCGGGAGAAATTGGTTTACAAATTTTGGGGTGCTTTTTTCCCTTTTACCTCCTGTCAAAATGAAAAGAATAGGGCAACATCAGCATGTTAGTGTAAAAAATTTATTTTTTTACACTAACATGCTGGTGTAGACCCCAGCTTCACCTTTTCATAAGGGGTGAAAGGAGAAAAAGCCCCCCAAAATTTGTTAGGCAATTTCTCCCGAGTACGGTGATACCCCATATGTGGCCCTAAACTGTTGCCTTGAAATACGACAGGGCTCCGAAGTGAGAGAGCGCCATGTGCATTTGAGGCCTGAATTAGGGATTTGCATAGGGGTGGACATAGGGGTATTCTACGCCAGTGATTCCCAAACAGGGTGCCTCCAGCTGTTGCAAAACTCCCAGCATGCTTAGACAGTCAACGGCTGTCTGGCAATACTGGGAGTTGTTTTTTTGCTACAGCTGGAGGCTCCATTTTGGAAACAGTGGCGCACCAGACGTTTTTCATTTTTATTGGGGAGGGGAGGGGGGCTGTGTAGGGGTATGTGTATATGTAGTGTTTTTACTTTTTATTTTATTTTGTGGTAGTATAGTGTAGTGTAGTGTTTTTAGGGTACAGTCACATGGGCGGGGGATTACAGCGAGTTTCCCGCTGCGAGTTTGAGCTGCCAGGCAAAATTTGCTGCATTGCAAACTTGCAGCCTGATACTCACTGTAAGCCCCCTGCCCATGTGAATGTACCCTGTACATTCACAGGGGGGCCTCCAGCTGTTGCAAAACTACAACTCCCAGCATGCACTGTCTATCAGTGCATGCTGGTAGGTATAGTTTTGCAACAGCTGGAGGCACACGGGTTGGGAAACACTGAGTTAGGAAACAGACAATGTTTCCCAACCAGTGTGCCTCCAGTTGTTGCAAAACCACTACTCCCAGACATTCTCAGGCATGCTGGAAGTAGATGTTCTGCAACATCTTTAGAGCCAGATGTTGCCGAACTACAACTCCCAGCATGCTTGGAGTTGTAGTTTTGCAACATTTGGAGGACTACAGTTTGCAGACCACTAATACAGTGGTTCCCAATCTGTGCCCTTCCAGATGTTGCAAAACTACAACTTCCAGTATGCCAAAACTGTCCAGGCATGCTGGGAGTTGTAGTTCTGCAACATCTGAAGGGCCAGATGTTACAGAACTACAACTCCCAGCATGCCTGGACAGTAATGGCATGCTGAGGATGTGTAGTTTTGCAACATCTGGAAGGGCACAGTGGTCTCCAAACTGTGGACCTCCAGATGTTGCAAAACTGCAACTCCCAGCATGCCCAGGGCATTTGCCCTGGATGCCTGCTGAAGCATTTCAGCAGGCATCCGCTTCTGATCTCAGCCCGGCGCGCGGCAGGGACCGGAAAACGCCAGGACGTACGGGGACGTCCTGAGTCCTTAAAGCCCAGGGTGCGGGGACGTCCCCGTACGTCCTGGGTCCTTAAGGGGCTAAAGGTGTACTCCGCCCATAGACATCTTATCCCTTATCCAAAACATTGTGGATGAGATGTCTGATCCTGGAGTGGGTCTGGCCACTGGGACCCCCCACGATATCTGGGCCGACTCTTCGGAATCTGTGGCAATCCATATCGCCAAACCACACCCCCTCTATTCATGTCTATGGGAGGGGGCATGACGGCACAGAGATCGCGGGGGCTCCCAGTGGCAAGACACCTGCCATCAGACATCTTATTCCCTATCCTTTCTATAGCGGATAAGATGTTCAGGGGCAGAGTACCACTTTAAAGGGAATTTATCAACTCTATTTGCTCCAAAGAACTTCAGACCCTATTGTACCTTTTTTTTTTTTTTAGCTGATAATAGTTGCCTAATTTGTAAAATCAGTGTTCAATTTTTCAGCCAAGTTCCAAAGAGGTGGGGTTAATCTGCTGAAGTGCCGAAGCTTGGCACACCTCCTCGCTTGCTCCCACCTCCCAGGCCCTCCTTGATTGATGTTCTGAGCCCGGTTTTTCAATCAAGAAGGAGCTGGAGGGGAGAGCAAGTAAGTGGATGTGCCGGGATGAGACACTTGAGCAGCTTAGATCAGCCTCTTTACACCCTACATTTGTGTATTACACCTGAATATTAGACAATACTGGATTAAACTATGTGAAATGTTGATTTAGGGATCTATCCAATTGCTAGCAGGCCATGGACACAAGATTACATATAAGATAAGGTTATATGCTGACCAGGTATTATATTGTAGTTCCCAGCGAATTGAATCTAACTTTGAAGGGGATTCCCCCTTCAAAGTTAGCGGGTCATGTAGAAATTTTTCTGTACCATGTCTATGACAATCATGGGTGCTTTTTGCCTTCCTTAGGTTGTAGGACTATTGTTACCATTAAAATTGTCAGAACCCTAAAATAAACCCTAACAGACCCAACTAAACTAAGGAATACATGTTCATAGTTATTAAAAAGAGGAAACACACCCCTCAAGGAACATAACAAGGGGTACAGTGAGCCTTAACACCCCACAGGTGTTTGATGACTTTTTGTAAAATTTGGATGAGTAAATTAAAAAAATTGGAGGAAATACGAGAAAATGCCCCTCAAAATTTGTAACCCCATTTCTTCTGGGTTTGGAAGTCTTCCATGTATGGATGTAAAGTGCTCTGCTAGCAAACTACAATGATCAGAAGAGAAGACGCGCCATTGGGCTTTTGGAGAGAGAATTCGTCTGGAATTCAAGTCAGGGGACATGTGCGTTTACAAAGCCCAAATGGTGCCAGAACAGTGGACCCCCCCCCCCCACATGTGACTGTATTTCGGAAACAACACCCCTCACAGAATGTAACAATGGGTGCAGTGAGCATTTACACCCCACTGACGTTTGACAGACTTTTGGAACAGTGGGCTGTGCAAATGAAAACTTAAATTTTTCATTTTCATGGACCCCTGTTCCAAAAATCTGTCAGACACCAGTAGGGCATAAATGCTCACTGCACCCCTTATTACATTCCATGAGGGGTGTAGTTTCCAAAATGGGGTCACATGTTGGAGGGGGTTCCGCTGTTCTGGCACCATAGGGGCTTTGTAAACGCACATGGCCTTCAATTTTAGCCAAATTCTCTCTCCAAAAGTCCAATAGCGCTCCTTCTCTTCTGAGCCCTGTAGTGAGCCAGCAGAGCACTTTATGTCCACACATGGGGTATTTATATATTCAGAAGAAATGGTGATACAATTTATGGGGGGCTTTTTCTCAATTACCCCTTGTGAAAATGAAAAATTTGGGATAACATTAGAAATTAGAAATATTAGCAATAAATTCATCATAAAATATACTTACTGTTAAATACTTTAACTCAATATAAAATAAAAATAAAAACAATAAAAATTAATAAAATTTAAAAATATATATATATATAAAAAATATGTATAGAAAAATCTAAAATCACTAACTAAAAAATAAAATACATAAAATACATAAAAAAATACAAATAATAACATAAATAAATATAACAAAAATAAAATATAGCACCAATCACTAATAATAAATAGATTAAGATTATACAAGCAAGTACTTTCTGAATAAGATAACGTTTTTTCACTTCCATCTACTGTTTATATATATATATATATATATATATATATATATATATAATTCCCTCTGCTTCCCTTCTCCCTTCCTTATTACCCCACCCCTCCCTTGCAACTTACATGCTACTCAAGAAATCCATATCTTAGGACATATATCCCAGACTACCATAGCTTATTACATAACAAACAGAATAAATAGCAGTCTATACCGATTCACAGAATATAAATAAATAAAATATTTTTTTCTTTTAAAATTGCATGAGTTACAAGATAATTTACATGAGAATATAATTACTCATGTTAATAACACACTTTTACATACTCCATGGTCTGCACTATGGATAATTTGGAACATACCCTACACAGTCTAAGTCCCATAACATGCGCAGTAGTACTCTAGAAGTGAAATACAGACAAAGTCCGAAGTCATGCGCACAGGTCCAGCAATATGTAGATATCGCGAAAAGTGAATCATCCATCATGAGGCTTGCGCATTGATTACCAATGCGCGGACATGCGTACCTACTGTGACATCACATGTAAACAAAGGTGGTGATAGGCGCAGACGCTAAACACATGCCAGACCATAACAAACTGTATGATTAGTTGCGACTTTTCGCAGGATTGGTACACAACTATTGCGGGACACAAGATTGTGATGTGCGGCCATCTGATTGGCGATAGCACGTCACAGGAAATGAACGCAATATGAGATTATATAAAGCCTACCTAGCGTCCGGGGCACCATTAGCCTCAAAGCCCTTGACCAAGCTGGTTTATTGAGCGAAACGTCGAGGAGGCTAGCCATGTTTTAATACAGCGTGTGTTCACTGTTAGTAATGTTAATGAAGCATGCATACTCACCTACTAGTGCACAGATCATAGCGCACAATATATATTAATTGTTGAGCACTAACAGAAACTTAGCAGCTAGGAGAGGTTTTCCTTTCCCATAAAAAATTCTGTGACACTGCCGATAATTTTAAACCGTGTGTTTCATAAGGGTAGCTTTTTAGTTTGTGAATTGAATAAAGTTTAAAAGTTTTAGGGGGGCTTCTAGTAAGGGTTTTCCCCAGAAGGGGTAGCCCCTTTAAGGTTGATATTGCACTATTACCCTGGAACCTTCAGGGATCCTTTTTTGTTTAATTCACTGACCATAGAAGGAAAGTAAACATTGCTGGTTAGCTCAATGGTGCTGATCGGGACCTCCGCGATAAAATCGTGGCGTCCCGAACAGCTTGCAGGACGCGAGGAGGATCCCTACCTGCCTCCTCGTTGTCCGATCGCCAAATGACTGCTCCATGCCTGAGATCCAGGCAGGAGCAGTTGAGTGGCAATAACACTGATCAATGCCATGCTAAAAGAAACAAAAAATAACACATACCCCAAACATTGCAAACACAAAACCCCCAAAAACCTGTCAATAGTCTCTGTCAACATCATCCTGAGAGGGATAATACACTGCACTACAATAGAAATAAAAATCCCTATCATCTATATCTCAATGGGTTCCATCTTTTCTTTTGTTCTTTTTTCTAATGCGGTTTTATAATCCCTGAGACAAGTAGTTCTGGCCCTAGAGTGTTATATATATTAGCGTCTGTAGCATGTATAAGGGACATGTTATCATACCTGTGTCTTTTTATAGGTGATTGATGCCCGGTGAGAGGGTGAAAGGGACCTATACCCCCGTCAGCTGCAGGAAAGGAACAAAGAGACAGGTAATTAATATTTATATTAATTACTGATAACAATTAGGCTAGATACAACATCTAAACCTGCAAAGATGTCATAGTCTCTACCTTATACATGAAGATATATGTGTTTTTAATAAGTATATCGTCTATAGACAGCTTCTTATATAACACAACTGTGTCTCAGGTACAGAGATTGGGAACATTTATGATTTCTAATATCTGTTTTTTATTTGTAGTAATCCCTTTTTCAATACACTGACCGCATATTTAAGACATAACTGTACTGTAAAGAAAAATCTATAAGTTAATGTAATAAATCACATACTATAACTGATTATTGCCATTTAAAACTATGAAAAATACATTATGTTGATTATAAAACAGAAATACAGAATGGAGACAACCGTCTGTGGCTCAAGCTTGACTGCCCCTTTCTTTGAGTGGCCCCTCAATGTTGTGGAAACGGGTGGAGGACATTGTCTCCATTAGAATGGGTCCCCCTACGATGCTTCGGCTGTTGATCTGAAGTGCATTCTGTGCTTTGGAATCTCAGGGGCAAACTGTATTTCTGTTATTAATTTTTAGTTTAGCAATTCCCACTGCAACATGGTTAACCTCTATCCTAAATTTCTGCACAAAATTGATAAAAGACATTCCAAGAAATATTTTGCCAAATAAAAATATAGAAAATATTGATGAAATTGATGAATAATAATAACAACAAAAATAACAGTTTTTGATTAAAAAACAAAAAAACAAAAATAATTTATAAAATATTTTGCTCCTGCCCCCTTCCCCCAAAAATAAAAAAACATATATTACCCTTTAAATTTATGAATAAAGAAACAAAAAATAACACATACCCCAAACATTACAAACACAAAACCCCCAAAAACCTAACAATAGTCTCTGTCAACATCATCCTGGGAGGGATAATACACTGCACTGCAATAGAAATAAAAATCCCTATCATAGTTACATAGTTACATAGTTAGTACGGTCGAAAAAAGACATATGTCCATCAAGTTCAACCAGGGAATTAAGGGGTAGGGGTGTGGCGCGATATTGGGGAAGGGATGAGATTTTATATTTCTTCATAAGCATTAATCTTATTTTGTTCCAGGAATGTATCTAATCCTGTTTTAAAGCTGTTAATTGTTCCTGCTGTGACCAGTTCCTGAGGTAGACCGTTCCATAAATTCACAGTCCTCACGGTAAAGAAGGCGTGTCGCCCCTTGAGACTAAACTTTTTTTTCTCCAGACGGAGGGAGTGCCCCCTCGTCCTTTGGGGGGGTTTAACCTGGAACAGTTTTTCTCCATATTTTTTGTATGGGCCATTAATATACTTATATACGTTTATCATATCCCCCCTTAAACGTCTCTTCTCAAGACTAAACAATTGTAACTCCTTTAATCGCTCCTCATAGCTAAGATGTTCCAAGCCCCATATTAGTTTAGTCGCGCGTCTCTGCACCCTTTCCAACTCCGCAGTGTCCCTTTTATGGACAGGTGACCAAAACTGAACAGCATATTCCAGGTGAGGCCGTACCAATGCTTTATAAAGGGGGAGTATTATGTCCCTGTCCCTTGAGTCCATGCCTCTTTTGATACATGACAATATCCTGCTGGCTTTGGAAGCAGCAGCCTGACATTGCATGCTATTCTGTAGTCTTTGATCTACAAGTACACCCAGATCCTTCTCTACCAGTGACTCTGCCAGTTTAATCCCCCCTAAGACATACGATGCATGCAGGTTATTAGTACCCAGATGCATAACTTTACATTTATCCACATTGAACCTCATTTGCCAAGTGGATGCCCAGACACTTAGTCTATCCAAGTCATCTTGTAACTTATGCACATCCTCTATAGACTGTACCGTGCTACAAAGCTTGGTGTCATCTGCAAAGATAGAAACAGAGCTGTTAATACCATCCTCTATATCATTGATAAATAAATTAAACAACAGCGGTCCCAGTACTGAACCTTGGGGTACACCACTAATAACCGGGGACCAATCAGAGTACGAATCATTGACCACCACTCTCTGGGTACGATCCATGAGCCAGTGTTCAATCCAGTTACAAACTAAAATTTCCAAACCCAAAGACCTTAACTTACCTGTCAGACGTCTATGAGGGACAGTATCAAATGCTTTAGCAAAATCCAGAAACACTATATCCACAGCCATTCCTCTGTCAAGGCTTCTACTCACCTCTTCATAAAAGCAAATTAGATTGGTTTGACAACTTCTATCCTTAGTAAACCCATGCTGGCTATCAATTATAATACAATTATCCCCTATGTATTCCTGTATGTAATCCCTTATAAGTCCTTCAAACAATTTACCCACAATGCACGTTAAACTTACCGGTCTATAGTTTCCTGGGGAAGACCTAGAGCCCTTTTTGAAGATTGGCACCACATTCGCCTTGCGCCAGTCCCTTGGCACAATACCAGACACCAGAGAATCTCTAAATATCATGAACAGGGGTACAGATATTACTGAACTTGCCTCTCTAAGAACTCTTGGGTGTAGTCCATCCGGTCCTGGGGATTTGCTTACATTTATATCACTTAACTTACCTTGTACCATCTCTACATTAAGCCAGTTCAGTACATTACATGATGTGTTACCAGCACTGACCTGGACAATGTCAGCTCCTTCTTCCATAGTGTATACAGAACTAAAGAACCCATTCAGTAGCTCCGCCTTCTCTTGATCGCCTGTGACAACCTCCCCATTATCATTATTAAGGGGTCCTACATGCTCTGTCCTTGGTTTTTTTGCATTTATATATCTAAAAAAATATTTAGGATTAGTTTTGCTTTCTTTGGCCACCTGTCTCTCATTTTGAATTTTTGCTGTTTTTATTACATTTTTACAGATTTTATTAAGCTCCTTGTACTGTTTAAATGTTATCGCTGACCCATCAGATTTGTATTTTTTGAAGGCTATTTTTTTGCTGTTTATTGCTCTTTTAACATCATGTGTCAGCCATGTAGGATTTAGTTTCAATCGTTTATATTTGTTCCCCTTTGGTATATATTTAGCTGTATAGTTATTTAGAGTTAATTTAAAGATGTCCCATTTACCTTCTGTATCAGTATTTGAGAACACCTCCCCCCAGTCTATGTCCTGTAGTGCAGCCCTCAGCCCAGGGAAATTTGCCTTTTTAAAGTTATATGTTTTTGCCTTCCCCGCCTGTCTTTGTTTTCTACATTTTAAGTCAAAAGTAACTATATTGTGGTCGCTATTCCCAAGGTTTTCCCGCACAGTTACATTACCAACCAGCTCTGCGTTGTTGGAAATGATCAGATCCAACAAGGCATCACTTCTTGTTGGGTCCTCCACAAACTGGCCCATAAAATTATCCTGCAATAAATTTAGGAATTGTCGCCCCTTTGTAGTTTTAGCCAACCCCGGACCCCAATCTATATCTGGATAGTTAAAATCTCCCATTATTACCACTGTACCTGCCCGGGCGGCCCTCTCTATTTGTTTATGAAGCCGAACTTCTATCTCTTCAGTGATATTAGGGGGTCTGTAGATTACCCCAAATATTATTTTTTCAGTATTTCCCTCCTTTTGTAATTCTACCCACAATGATTCCACATCCTCAGAATCATCACACACTATGGCATCGTTCACACTGACTTTCATACCACTTCTTACATACAGACAGACTCCACCACCTTTTCTGTTCATTCTATCCTTGCGAAACAATGTAAACCCCTGCAGATTGACAGCCCAGTCATGCGAGGAGTCCAGCCATGTCTCAGTGACCCCAACTATATCAATATGTTCCTCCAGTATCAAGGCCTCAAGCTCCCCCATTTTATTTGCTAGGCTTCTGGCATTTGTGAACATACACTTTACATTTCCATCCTTTATGTTATTGGGGTTAATGGGATTCAAGGGTGTAAGTTTTATTTTCCTATGAAGCCTATTCCTATTAACTATTCTAACCCCTCCCTCCGCTCCACCCCCAGGTACATTTATAATTCCCACCTCTCTATCTACACTATCTTCCCCCTCTTTGCTGTAGGTTCCCTCCCCCCAAGTCCCTAGTTTAAACACTCCTCCACCCTTCTAGCCATCTTCTCCCCAAGCAAAGCTGCACCCTCCCCATTGAGGTGCAGCCCGTCCCTACGGTAGAGCCGGTAACCGACAGCGAAGTCAGCCCAGTTCTCCATGAACCCAAACCCTTCCTTCCTACACCAGCTTCTGAGCCACTTGTTTACCTCCCTGATCTCCCGCTGCCTCTCTGGTGCGGCTCGTGGTACTGGTAGTATTTCAGAAAAGACTACCTTGGAGGTCCTTGCCTTAAGCTTGCGGCCTAAGTCCCTGAAATCATTTTTAAGGACACTCCACCTACCTCTTACTTTGTCATTGGTGCCAATATGTACCATGACTGCTGGGTCCTCTCCAGCCCCGCCCAACAACCTGTCAACCCGATCCGCGATGTGCCGAACTCGTGCGCCAGGCAGACAGCACACTGTTCGGCGATCCCGGTCTTTGTGACAGATTGCCCTGTCTGTCCCCCTAATAATTGAGTCCCCCACCACTAGTACCTGTCTGGCCTGCCCTGTACTCCTCCCTCCCTCCTTACTGGAGCAGACACCTCCCTGGCGGTCAGAGGCGGTATCCTGCTGCAGTTCTGCTAGCTCTGTAATGGCATCCCCCTCATCTGCCAAGCGGGCAAACTTGTTGGGGTGTGCCAGTTCAGGACTAGCCTCCCTGACACTTTTTCCCCTACCCCTCTTTCTAACTGTAACCCAGCTAACTGCCTGACTGTCCTGCAACTCCGTCCCACTGTCCTCCCCCACCTCTATTCCCGAGAGTGCCTGCTCAGTGAGCAGGAGACTCCTCTCCATGTTGTTAATGCTTCTCATTGTTGCCAGTCGCCCCTCTAGATGCAGGATCTGGGCTTCCAAACGGACAACTAGCACACATCTCGCACAACAATATGCACCCTCAAACTGTTGTTCAAGGATTGCATACATTGAACAGGATGTACATTGGACTGCATTTTCCAACATGGAGGCCATCTAATTATGGGGATTTCACAAAAAAACAGACAGTCAAAATGACACTTAAAATTTTTTGTAGACCTTGTGGGTTCAAAAATGAAAACTCACAGCGATCTCAACCTCCTGCTTTCAAACTCCAGTTTTTGAAACTCCTCTTTCACGCCCCCTCTTACACAGCAACACTCAAAAAGAGCAAGCTCTCAATAAGAGTCCCAAGCTAAGATTTATACACCTGTGCCCAATCTACTCCTCCTCCCCCTAGAGGTGGAACAGAGAAAAAAAAAAAAAAAATGAAAAAGGGTGTTTAAACTCTAACAGTTATCCCACTATGTGCAAAAGAGAAAAACTTACCCAAAATAAGAATGTGGGCTATAGGCAGTCGCACCCACTCCACAGATTCACTCCGCACAACAGATAATCACAGTTTTTGAAACTCCTCTTTCACGCCCCCTCTTACACAGCAACACTCAAAAAGAGCAAGCTCTCAATAAGAGTCCCAAGCTAAGATTTATACACCTGTGCCCAATCTACTCCTCCTCCCCCTAGAGGTGGAACAGAGAAAAAAAAAAAAAAAATGAAAAAGGGTGTTTAAACTCTAACAGTTATCCCACTATGTGCAAAAGAGAAAAACTTACCCAAAATAAGAATGTGGGCTATAGGCAGTCGCACCCACTCCACAGATTCACTCCGCACAACAGATAATCACAGTTTTTGAAACTCCTCTTTCACGCCCCCTCTTACACAGCAACACTCAAAAAGAGCAAGCTCTCAATAAGAGTCCCAAGCTAAGATTTATACACCTGTGCCCAATCTACTCCTCCTCCCCCTAGAGGTGGAACAGAGAAAAAAAAAAAAAAAATGAAAAAGGGTGTTTAAACTCTAACAGTTATCCCACTATGTGCAAAAGAGAAAAACTTACCCAAAATAAGAATGTGGGCTATAGGCAGTCGCACCCACTCCACAGATTCACTCCGCACAACAGATAATCACAGTTTTTGATCATCTATCATCTATCATCTATATCTCAATGGGTTCCATCTTTTCTTTTGTTCTTTTTTCTAATGCGGTTTTATAATCCCTGAGACAAGTAGTTCTGGCCCTAGAGTGTTATATATATTAGTGTCTGTAGCATGTATAAGGGACATGTTATCATACCTGTGTCTTTTTATAGGTGATTGATGCCCGGTGAGAGGGTGAAAGGGACCTATACCCCCGTCAGCTGCAGGAAAGGAACAAAGAGACAGGTAATTAATATTTATATTAATTACTGATAGCAATCAGGCTAGATACAACATCTAAACCTGAAAAGATGTCATAGTCTCTACCTTATACATGAAGATATCTGTGTTTTTAATAAGTATATCGTCTATAGACAGCTTCTTATATAACACAACCATGTCTCAAGTACAGAGATTAGGAACATTTATGATTTCTAATATCTGTTTTTTGTTTGTAGTAATCCCTTTTTCAATAGACAGACAGCAGATTTAAGACATAACTGTACTGTAAAGAAAAATCTATAAGTTAATGTAATAAATCACATACTATAACTGATTATTGCCATTTAAAACTATGAAAAATACATTATGTTGATTATAAAACAGAAATACAGAATGGAGACAACCGTCTGTGGCTCAAGCTCGACTGCCCATTTCTTTGAGTGGCCCCTCAATGTTCTGGAAACGGGTGGAGGACATTGTCTCCATTAGAATGGGTCCCCCTACGATGCTTCGGCTGTTGATCTGAAGTGCATTCTGTGCTTTAGAATCTCGGGGGCAAACTGTATTTCTGTTATTAATTTTTAGTTTAGCAATTCCCACCGCAACATGGTTAACCTCTATCCTAAATTTCTGCACAAAATTGATAAAAGACATTCCAAGAAATATTTTGCCAAACAAAAATATATAAAATATTGATGAAGTTGATGAATAATAATAACAGCAAAAATAACAGTTTTTGATTAAAAAACAAATAAACAATAATAATTTATAAAATATTTTGCTCCTGCCCCCTTCCCCAAAAATAAAAAAACATATATTACCCTTAAAATTTATGAATAAAGAAACAAAAAATAACACAAACCCCAAACATTGCAAACACAAAACCCCCAAAAACCTAACAATAGTGTCTGTCAACATCATCCTGGGAGGGATAATACACTGCACTACAATAGAAATACAAATCCCTATCATCTATATCTCAATGGGTTCCATCTTTTCTTTTGTTCTTTTTTCTAATGCGGTTTTATAATCCCTGAGACAAGTAAATCTGGCCCTAGAGTGTTATATATATTAGCGTCTGTAGCATGTATAAGGGACATGTTATCATACCTGTGTCTTTTTATAGGTGATTAATGCCCGGTGAGAGGGTGAAAGGGACCTATACCCCCGTCAGCTGCAGGAAAGGAACAAAGAGACAGGTAATTAATATTTATATTAATTACTGATAACAATCAGGCTAGATATAACATCTAGACCTGCAGAGATGTCATAGTCTCTACCTTATACATGAAGATATATGTGTTTTTAATAAGTATATCGTCTATAGACAGCTTCTTATATAACACAACAGTGTCTCAAGTACAGAGATTGGGAACATTTATGATTTCTAATATCTGTTTTTTGTTTGTAGTAATCCCTTTTTCAATAGACAGACAGCAGATTTAAGACATAACTGTACTGTAAAGAAAAATCTATAAGTTAATGTAATAAATCACATACTATAACTGATTATTGCCATTTAAAACTATGAAAAATACATTATGTTGATTATAAAACAGAAATACAGAATGGAGACAACCGTCTGTGGCTCAAGCTCGACTGCCCCTTTCTTTGAGTGGCCCCTCAATGTTGTGGAAACGGGTGGAGGACATTGTCTCCATTAGAATGGGTCCCCCTACGATGCTTCGGCTGTTGATTTGAAGTGCATTCTGTGCTTTGGAACCTCGGGGGCAAACTGTATTTCTGTTATTAATTTTTAGTTTAGCAATTCCCACTGCAACATGGTTAACCTCTATCCTAAATTTCTGCACAAAATTGATAAAAGACATTCCAAGAAATATTTTGCCAAATAAAAATATAGAAAATATTGATGAAATTGATGAATAATAATAACAACAAAAAGAACAGTTTTTGATTAAAAAACAAAAAAACTAAAATAATTTATAAAATATTTTGCTCCTGCCCCCTTTTCCCAAAAATAAAAAAACATATATTACCCTTAAAATTTATGAATAAAGAAACAAAAAATAACACATACCCCAAACATTACAAACACAAAACCCCCAAAAACCTAACAATAGTCTCTGTCAACATCATCCTGGGAGGGATAATACACTGCACTGCAATAGAAATAAAAATCCCTATCATCTATATCTCAATGGGTTCCATCTTTTCTTTTGTTCTTTTTTCTAATGCGGTTTTATAATCCCTGAGACAAGTAGTTCTGGCCCTAGAGTGTTATATATATTAGTGTCTGTAGCATGTATAAGGGACATGTTATCATACCTGTGTCTTTTTATAGGTGATTGATGCCCGGTGAGAGGGTGAAAGGGACCTATACCCCCGTCAGCTGCAGGAAAGGAACAAAGAGACAGGTAATTAATATTTATATTAATTACTGATAACAATCAGGCTAGATACAACACCTAAACCTGAAAAGATGTCATAGTCTCTACCTTATACATGAAGATATCTGTGTTTTTAATAAGTATATCGTCTATAGACAGCTTCTTATATAACACAACCATGTCTCAAGTACAGAGATTAGGAACATTTATGATTTCTAATATCTGTTTTTTGTTTGTAGTAATCCCTTTTTCAATAGACAGACAGCAGATTTAAGACATAACTGTACTGTAAAGAAAAATCTATAAGTTAATGTAATAAATCACATACTATAACTGATTATTGCCATTTAAAACTATGAAAAATACATTATGTTGATTATAAAACAGAAATACAGAATGGAGAAAACCGTCTGTGGCTCAAGCTCGACTGCCCATTTCTTTGAGTGGCCCCTCAATGTTCTGGAAACGGGTGGAGGACATTGTCTCCATTAGAATGGGTCCCCCTACGATGCTTCGGCTGTTGATCTGAAGTGCATTCTGTGCTTTAGAATCTCGGGGGCAAACTGTATTTCTGTTATTAATTTTTAGTTTAGCAATTCCCACCGCAACATGGTTAACCTCTATCCTAAATTTCTGCACAAAATTGATAAAAGACATTCCAAGAAATATTTTGCCAAACAAAAATATATAAAATATTGATGAAGTTGATGAATAATAATAACAGCAAAAATAACAGTTTTTGATTAAAAAACAAATAAACAATAATAATTTATAAAATATTTTGCTCCTGCCCCCTTCCCCAAAAATAAAAAAACATATATTACCCTTAAAATTTATGAATAAAGAAACAAAAAATAACACAAACCCCAAACATTGCAAACACAAAACCCCCAAAAACCTAACAATAGTGTCTGTCAACATCATCCTGGGAGGGATAATACACTGCACTACAATAGAAATACAAATCCCTATCATCTATATCTCAATGGGTTCCATCTTTTCTTTTGTTCTTTTTTCTAATGCGGTTTTATAATCCCTGAGACAAGTAAATCTGGCCCTAGAGTGTTATATATATTAGCGTCTGTAGCATGTATAAGGGACATGTTATCATACCTGTGTCTTTTTATAGGTGATTAATGCCCGGTGAGAGGGTGAAAGGGACCTATACCCCCGTCAGCTGCAGGAAAGGAACAAAGAGACAGGTAATTAATATTTATATTAATTACTGATAACAATCAGGCTAGATATAACATCTAGACCTGAAGAGATGTCATAGTCTCTACCTTATACATGAAGATATATGTGTTTTTAATAAGTATATCGTCTATAGACAGCTTCTTATATAACACAACTGTGTCTCAAGTACAGAGATTGGGAACATTTATAATTTCTAATATCTGTTTTTTGTTTGTAGTAATCCCTTTTTCAATAGACAGACAGCAGATTTAAGACATAACTGTACTGTAAAGAAAAATCTATAAGTTAATGTAATAAATCACATACTATAACTGATTATTGCCATTTAAAACTATGAAAAATACATTATGTTGATTATAAAACAGAAATACAGAATGGAGACAACCGTCTGTGGCTCAAGCTCGACTGCCCCTTTCTTTGAGTGGCCCCTCAATGTTGTGGAAACGGGTGGAGGACATTGTCTCCATTAGAATGGGTCCCCCTACGATGCTTCGGCTGTTGATTTGAAGTGCATTCTGTGCTTTGGAACCTCGGGGGCAAACTGTATTTCTGTTATTAATTTTTAGTTTAGCAATTCCCACTGCAACATGGTTAACCTCTATCCTAAATTTCTGCACAAAATTGATAAAAGACATTCCAAGAAATATTTTGCCAAATAAAAATATAGAAAATATTGATGAAATTGATGAATAATAATAACAACAAAAAGAACAGTTTTTGATTAAAAAACAAAAAAACTAAAATAATTTATAAAATATTTTGCTCCTGCCCCCTTTTCCCAAAAATAAAAAAACATATATTACCCTTAAAATTTATGAATAAAGAAACAAAAAATAACACATACCCCAAACATTACAAACACAAAACCCCCAAAAACCTAACAATAGTCTCTGTCAACATCATCCTGGGAGGGATAATACACTGCACTGCAATAGAAATAAAAATCCCTATCATCTATATCTCAATGGGTTCCATCTTTTCTTTTGTTCTTTTTTCTAATGCGGTTTTATAATCCCTGAGACAAGTAGTTCTGGCCCTAGAGTGTTATATATATTAGTGTCTGTAGCATGTATAAGGGACATGTTATCATACCTGTGTCTTTTTATAGGTGATTGATGCCCGGTGAGAGGGTGAAAGGGACCTATACCCCCGTCAGCTGCAGGAAAGGAACAAAGAGACAGGTAATTAATATTTATATTAATTACTGATAACAATCAGGCTAGATACAACATCTAAACCTGAAAAGATGTCATAGTCTCTACCTTATACATGAAGATATCTGTGTTTTTAATAAGTATATCGTCTATAGACAGCTTCTTATATAACACAACCATGTCTCAAGTACATAGATTAGGAACATTTATGATTTCTAATATCTGTTTTTTGTTTGTAGTGATCCCTTTTTCAATAGACAGACAGCAGATTTAAGACATAACTGTACTGTAAAGAAAAATCTATAAGTTAATGTAATAAATCACATACTATAACTGATTATTGCCATTTAAAACTATGAAAAATACGTTATGTTGATTATAAAACAGAAATACAGAATGGAGACAACCGTCTGTGGCTCAAGCTCGACTGCCCATTTCTTTGAGTGGCCCCTCAATGTTGTGGAAACGGGTGGAGGACATTGTCTCCATTAGAATGGGTCCCCCTACGATGCTTCGGCTGTTGATCTGAAGTGCATTCTGTGCTTTCGAATCTCGGGGGCAAACTGTATTTCTGTTATTAATTTTTAGTTTAGCAATTCCCACCGCAACATGGTTAACCTCTATCCTAAATTTCTGCACAAAATTGATAAAAGACATTCCAAGAAATATTTTGCCAAACAAAAATATATAAAGTATTGATGAAGTTGATGAATAATAATAACAGCAAAAATAACAGTATTTGATTAAAAAACAAATAAACAATAATAATTTATAAAATATTTTGCTCCTGCCCCCTTCCCCAAAAATAAAAAAACATATATTACCCTTAAAATTTATGAATAAAGAAACAAAAAATAACACATACCCCAAACATTGCAAACACAAAACCCCCAAAAACCTAACAATAGTGTCTGTCAACATCATCCTGGGAGGGATAATACACTGCACTACAATAGAAATACAAATCCCTATCATCTATATCTCAATGGGTTCCATCTTTTCTTTTGTTCTTTTTTCTAATGCGGTTTTATAATCCCTGAGACAAGTAAATCTGGCCCTAGAGTGTTATATATATTAGCGTCTGTAGCATGTATAAGGGACATGTTATCATACCTGTGTCTTTTTATAGGTGATTAATGCCCGGTGAGAGGGTGAAAGGGACCTATACCCCCGTCAGCTGCAGGAAAGGAACAAAGAGACAGGTAATTAATATTTATATTAATTACTGATAACAATCAGGCTAGATATAACATCTAGACCTGCAGAGATGTCATAGTCTCTACCTTATACATGAAGATATATGTGTTTTTAATAAGTATATCGTCTATAGACAGCTTCTTATATAACACAACTGTGTCTCAGGTACAGAGATTGGGAACATTTATGATTTCTAATATCTGTTTTTTGTTTGTAGTAATCCCTTTTTCAATAGACAGACAGCAGATTTAAGACATAACTGTACTGTAAAGAAAAATCTATAAGTTAATGTAATAAATCACATACTATAACTGATTATTGCCATTTAAAACTATGAAAAATACATTATGTTGATTATAAAACAGAAATACAGAATGGAGACAACCGTCTGTGGCTCAAGCTCGACTGCCCATTTCTTTGAGTGGCCCCTCAATGTTGTGGAAACGGGTGGAGGACATTGTCTCCATTAGAATGGGTCCCCCTACGATGCTTCGGCTGTTGATCTGAAGTGCATTCTGTGCTTTGGAACCTCGGGGGCAAACTGTATTTCTGTTATTAATTTTTAGTTTAGCAATTCCCACCGCAACATGGTTAACCTCTATCCTAAATTTCTGCACAAAATTGATAAAAGACATTCCAAGAAATATTTTGCCAAACAAAAATATATAAAATATTGATGAAGTTGATGAATAATAATAACAGCAAAAATAACAGTTTTTGATTAAAAAACAAATAAACAATAATAATTTATAAAATATTTTGCTCCTGCCCCCTTCCCCAAAAATAAAAAAAACATATATTACCCTTAAAATTTATGAATAAAGAAACAAAAAATAACACATACCCCAAACATTGCAAACACAAAACCCCCAAAAACCTAACAATAGTGTCTGTCAACATCATCCTGAGAGGGATAATACACTGCACTACAATAGAAATACAAATCCCTATCATCTATATCTCAATGGGTTCCATCTTTTCTTTTGTTCTTTTTTCTAATGCGGTTTTATAATCCCTGAGACAAGTAAATCTGGCCCTAGAGTGTTATATATATTAGCGTCTGTAGCATGTATAAGGGACATGTTATCATACCTGTGTCTTTTTATAGGTGATTAATGCCCGGTGAGAGGGTGAAAGGGACCTATACCCCCGTCAGCTGCAGGAAAGGAACAAAGAGACAGGTAATTAATATTTATATTAATTACTGATAACAATCAGGCTAGATATAACATCTAGACCTGCAGAGATGTCATAGTCTCTACCTAATACATGAAGATATATGTGTTTTTAATAAGTATATCGTCTATAGACAGCTTCTTATATAACACAACTGTGTCTCAGGTACAGAGATTAGGAACATTTATGATTTCTAATATCTGTTTTTTGTTTGTAGTAATCCCTTTTTCAATAGACAGACAGCAGATTTAAGACATAACTGTACTGTAAAGAAAAATCTATAAGTTAATGTAATAAATCACATACTATAACTGATTATTGCCATTTAAAACTATGAAAAATACATTATGTTGATTATAAAACAGAAATACAGAATGGAGACAACCGTCTGTGGCTCAAGCTCGACTGCCCCTTTCTTTGAGTGGCCCCTCAATGTTGTGGAAACGGGTGGAGGACATTGTCTCCATTAGAATGGGTCCCCCTACGATGCTTCGGCTGTTGATCTGAAGTGCATTCTGTGCTTTGGAACCTCGGGGGCAAACTGTATTTCTGTTATTAATTTTTAGTTTAGCAATTCCCACTGCAACATGGTTAACCTCTATCCTAAATTTCTGCACAAAATTGATAAAAGACATTCTAAGAAATATTTTGCCAAATAAAAATATAGAAAATATTGATGAAGTTGATGAATAATAATAACAGCAAAAATAACAGTTTTTGATTAAAAAACAAATAAACAATAATAATTTATAAAATATTTTGCTCCTGCCCCCTTCCCCAAAAATAAAAAAACATATATTACCCTTAAAATTTATGAATAAAGAAACAAAAAATAACACATACCCCAAACATTGCAAACACAAAACCCCCAAAAACCTAACAATAGTGTCTGTCAACATCATCCTGGGAGGGATAATACACTGCACTACAATAGAAATACAAATCCCTATCATCTATATCTCAATGGATTCCATCTTTTCTTTTGTTCTTTTTTCTAATGCGGTTTTATAATCCCTGAGACAAGTAAATCTGGCCCTAGAGTGTTATATATATTAGCGTCTGTAGCATGTATAAGGGACATGTTATCATACCTGTGTCTTTTTATAGGTGATTAATGCCCGGTGAGAGGGTGAAAGGGACCTATACCCCCGTCAGCTGCAGGAAAGGAACAAAGAGACAGGTAATTAATATTTATATTAATTACTGATAACAATCAGGCTAGATATAACATCTAGACCTGCAGAGATGTCATAGTCTCTACCTTATACATGAAGATATATGTGTTTTTAATAAGTATATCGTCTATAGACAGCTTCTTATATAACACAACTGTGTCTCAGGTACAGAGATTAGGAACATTTATGATTTCTAATATCTGTTTTTTGTTTGTAGTAATCCCTTTTTCAATAGACAGACAGCAGATTTAAGACATAACTGTACTGTAAAGAAAAATCTATAAGTTAATGTAATAAATCACATACTATAACTGATTATTGCCATTTAAAACTATGAAAAATACATTATGTTGATTATAAAACAGAAATACAGAATGGAGACAACCGTCTGTGGCTCAAGCTCGACTGCCCCTTTCTTTGAGTGGCCCCTCAATGTTGTGGAAACGGGTGGAGGACATTGTCTCCATTAGAATGGGTCCCCCTACGATGCTTCGGCTGTTGATCTGAAGTGCATTCTGTGCTTTGGAACCTCGGGGGCAAACTGTATTTCTGTTATTAATTTTTAGTTTAGCAATTCCCACTGCAACATGGTTAACCTCTATCCTAAATTTCTGCACAAAATTGATAAAAGACATTCTAAGAAATATTTTGCCAAATAAAAATATAGAAAATATTGATGAAATTGATGAATAATAATAACAACAAAAATAACAGTTTTTGATTAAAAAACATAAAAACAAAAATAATTTATAAAATATTTTGCTCCTGCCCCCTTCCCCCAAAAATAAAAAAAACATATATTACCCTTTAAATTTATGAATAAAGAAACAAAAAATAACACATACCCCAAACATTACAAACACAAAACCCCCAAAAACCTAACAATAGTCTCTGTCAACATCATCCTGGGAGGGATAATACACTGCACTGCAATAGAAATAAAAATCCCTATCATCTATATCTCAATGGGTTCCATCTTTTCTTTTGTTCTTTTTTCTAATGCGGTTTTATAATCCCTGAGACAAGTAGTTCTGGCCCTAGAGTGTTATATATATTAGCGTCTGTAGCATGTATAAGGGACATGTTATCATACCTGTGTCTTTTTATAGGTGATTGATGCCCGGTGAGAGGGTGAAAGGGACCTATACCCCCGTCAGCTGCAGGAAAGGAACAAAGAGACAGGTAATTAATATTTATATTAATTACTGATAACAATTAGGCAAGATACAACATCTAAACCTGCAAAGATGTGATAGTCTCTACCTTATACATGAAGATATATGTGTTTTTAATAAGTATATCGTCTATAGACAGCTTCTTATATAACACAACTGTGTCTCAGGTACAGAGATTGGGAACATTTATGATTTCTAATATCTGTTTTTTGTTTGTAGTAATCCCTTTTTCAATAGACAGACAGCAGATTTAAGACATAACTGTACTGTAAAGAAAAATCTATAAGTTAATGTAATAAATCACATACTATAACTGATTATTGCCATTTAAAACTATGAAAAATACATTATGTTGATTATAAAACAGAAATACAGAATGGAGACAACCGTCTGTGGCTCAAGCTCGACTGCCCATTTCTTTGAGTGGCCCCTCAATGTTCTGGAAACGGGTGGAGGACATTGTCTCCATTAGAATGGGTCCCCCTACGATGCTTCGGCTGTTGATCTGAAGTGCATTCTGTGCTTTGGAACCTCGGGGGCAAACTGTATTTCTGTTATTAATTTTTAGTTTAGCAATTCCCACCGCAACATGGTTAACCTCTATCCTAAATTTCTGCACAAAATTGATAAAAGACATTCCAAGAAATATTTTGCCAAACAAAAATATATAAAATATTGATGAAGTTGATGAATAATAATAACAGCAAAAATAACAGTTTTTGATTAAAAAACAAATAAACAATAATAATTTATAAAATATTTTGCTCCTGCCCCCTTCCCCAAAAATAAAAAAACATATATTACCCTTAAAATTTATGAATAAAGAAACAAAAAATAACACATACCCCAAACATTGCAAACACAAAACCCCCAAAAACCTAACAATAGTGTCTGTCAACATCATCCTGGGAGGGATAATACACTGCACTACAATAGAAATACAAATCCCTATCATCTATATCTCAATGGGTTCCATCTTTTCTTTTGTTCTTTTTTCTAATGCGGTTTTATAATCCCTGAGACAAGTAAATCTGGCCCTAGAGTGTTATATATATTAGCGTCTGTAGCATGTATAAGGGACATGTTATCATACCTGTGTCTTTTTATAGGTGATTAATGCCCGGTGAGAGGGTGAAAGGGACCTATACCCCCGTCAGCTGCAGGAAAGGAACAAAGAGACAGGTAATTAATATTTATATTAATTACTGATAACAATCAGGCTAGATATAACATCTAGACCTGCAGAGATGTCATAGTCTCTACCTTATACATGAAGATATATGTGTTTTTAATAAGTATATCGTCTATAGACAGCTTCTTATATAACACAACTGTGTCTCAGGTACAGAGATTAGGAACATTTATGATTTCTAATATCTGTTTTTTGTTTGTAGTAATCCCTTTTTCAATAGACAGACAGCAGATTTAAGACACAACTGTACTGTAAAGAAAAATCTATAAGTTAATGTAATAAATCACATACTATAACTGATTATTGCCATTTAAAACTATGAAAAATACATTATGTTGATTATAAAACAGAAATACAGAATGGAGACAACCGTCTGTGGCTCAAGCTCGACTGCCCCTTTCTTTGAGTGGCCCCTCAATGTTGTGGAAACGGGTGGAGGACATTGTCTCCATTAGAATGGGTCCCCCTACGATGCTTCGGCTGTTGATCTGAAGTGCATTCTGTGCTTTGGAACCTCGGGGGCAAACTGTATTTCTGTTATTAATTTTTAGTTTAGCAATTCCCACTGCAACATGGTTAACCTCTATCCTAAATTTCTGCACAAAATTGATAAAAGACATTCTAAGAAATATTTTGCCAAATAAAAATATAGAAAATATTGATGAAATTGATGAATAATAATAACAACAAAAATAACAGTTTTTGATTAAAAAACATAAAAACAAAAATAATTTATAAAATATTTTGCTCCTGCCCCCTTCCCCCAAAAATAAAAAAAACATATATTACCCTTTAAATTTATGAATAAAGAAACAAAAAATAACACATACCCCAAACATTACAAACACAAAACCCCCAAAAACCTAACAATAGTCTCTGTCAACATCATCCTGGGAGGGATAATACACTGCACTGCAATAGAAATAAAAATCCCTATCATCTATATCTCAATGGGTTCCATCTTTTCTTTTGTTCTTTTTTCTAATGCGGTTTTATAATCCCTGAGACAAGTAGTTCTGGCCCTAGAGTGTTATATATATTAGCGTCTGTAGCATGTATAAGGGACATGTTATCATACCTGTGTCTTTTTATAGGTGATTGATGCCCGGTGAGAGGGTGAAAGGGACCTATACCCCCGTCAGCTGCAGGAAAGGAACAAAGAGACAGGTAATTAATATTTATATTAATTACTGATAACAATTAGGCAAGATACAACATCTAAACCTGCAAAGATGTGATAGTCTCTACCTTATACATGAAGATATATGTGTTTTTAATAAGTATATCGTCTATAGACAGCTTCTTATATAACACAACCATGTCTCAGGTACAGAGATTAGGAACATTTATGATTTCTAATATCTGTTTTTTATTTGTAGTAATCCCTTTTTCAATAGATTGACCGCATATTTAAGACATAACTGTACTGTAAAGAAAAATCTATAAGTTAATGTAATAAATCACATACTATAACTGATTGCTGCCATTTAAAACTATGAAAAATACATTATGTTGATTATAAAACAGAAATACAGAATGGAGACAACCGTCTGTGGCTCAAGCTCGACTGCCCATTTCTTTGAGTGGCCCCTCAATGTTCTGGAAACGGGTGGAGGACATTGTCTCCATTAGAATGGGTCCCCCTACGATGCTTCGGCTGTTGATCTGAAGTGCATTCTGTGCTTTGGAATCTCGGGGGCAAACTGTATTTCTGTTATTAATTTTTAGTTTAGCAATTCCCACCGCAACATGGTTAACCTCTATCCTAAATTTCTGCACAAAATTGATAAAAGACATTCCAAGAAATATTTAAATTTATGAATAAAGAAACAAAAAATAACACATACCCCAAACATTACAAACACAAAACCCCCAAAAACCTAACAATAGTCTCTGTCAACATCATCCTGGGAGGGATAATACACTGCACTGCAATAGAAATAAAAATCCCTATCATCTATATCTCAATGGGTTCCATCTTTTCTTTTGTTCTTTTTTCTAATGCGGTTTTATAATCCCTGAGACAAGTAGTTCTGGCCCTAGAGTGTTATATATATTAGCGTCTGTAGCATGTATAAGGGACGTGTTATCATACCTGTGTCTTTTTATAGGTGATTAATGCCTGGTGAGAGGGTGAAAGGGACCTATACCCCCGTCAGCTGCAGGAAAGGAACAAAGAGACAGGTAATTAATATTTATATTAATTACTGATAACAATCAGGCTAGATATAATATCTAGACCTGCAGAGATGTCATAGTCTCTACCTTATACATGAAGATATATGTGTTTTTAATCAATATATCGTCTATAGACAGCTTCTTATATAACACAACTGTGTCTCAGGTACAGAGATTGGGAACATTTATGATTTCTAATATCTGTTTTTTGTTGGTAGTAATCCCTTTTTCAATAGACAGACAGCAGATTTAAGACATAACTGTACTGTAAAGAAAAATCTATAAGTTAATGTAATAAATCACATACTATAACTGATTATTGCCATTTAAAACTATGAAAAATACGTTATGTTGATTATAAAACAGAAATACAGAATGGAGACAACCGTCTGTGGCTCAAGCTCGACTGCCCATTTCTTTGAGTGGCCCCTCAATGTTCTGGAAACGGGTGGAGGACATTGTCTCCATTAGAATGGGTCCCCCTACGATGCTTCGGCTGTTGATCTGAAGTGCATTCTGTGCTTTAGAATCTCGGGGGCAAACTGTATTTCTGTTATTAATTTTTAGTTTAGCAATTCCCACCGCAACATGGTTAACCTCTATCCTAAATTTCTGCACAAAATTGATAAAAGACATTCCAAGAAATATTTTGCCAAACAAAAATATATAAAATATTGATGAAGTTGATGAATAATAATAACAGCAAAAATAACAGTTTTTGATTAAAAAACAAATAAACAATAATAATTTATAAAATATTTTGCTCCTGCCCCCTTCCCCAAAAATAAAAAAACATATATTACCCTTAAAATTTATGAATAAAGAAACAAAAAATAACACATACCCCAAACATTGCAAACACAAAACCCCCAAAAACCTAACAATAGTGTCTGTCAACATCATCCTGGGAGGGATAATACACTGCATTACAATAGAAATACAAATCCCTATCATCTATATCTCAATGGGTTCCATCTTTTCTTTTGTTCTTTTTTCTAATGCGGTTTTATAATCCCTGAGACAAGTAAATCTGGCCCTAGAGTGTTATATATATTAGCGTCTGTAGCATGTATAAGGGACATGTTATCATACCTGTGTCTTTTTATAGGTGATTGATGCCCGGTGAGAGGGTGAAAGGGACCTATACCCCCGTCAGCTGCAGGAAAGGAACAAAGAGACAGGTAATTAATATTTATATTAATTACTGATAACAATTAGGCAAGATACAACATCTAAACCTGCAAAGATGTGATAGTCTCTACCTTATACATGAAGATATATGTGTTTTTAATAAGTATATCGTCTATAGACAGCTTCTTATATAACACAACTGTGTCTCAGGTACAGAGATTAGGAACATTTATGATTTCTAATATCTGTTTTTTGTTTGTAGTATTCCCTTTTTCAATAGACAGACAGCAGATTTAAGACATAACTGTACTGTAAAGAAAAATCTATAAGTTAATGTAATAAATCACATACTATAACTGATTATTGCCATTTAAAACTATGAAAAATACATTATGTTGATTATAAAACAGAAATACAGAATGGAGACAACCGTCTGTGGCTCAAGCTCGACTGCCCATTTCTTTGAGTGGCCCCTCAATGTTCTGGAAACGGGTGGAGGACATTGTCTCCATTAGAATGGGTCCCCCTACGATGCTTCGGCTGTTGATCTGAAGTGCATTCTGTGCTTTCGAATCTCGGGGGCAAACTGTATTTCTGTTATTAATTTTTAGTTTAGCAATTCCCACCGCAACATGGTTAACCTCTATCCTAAATTTCTGCACAAAATTGATAAAAGACATTCCAAGAAATATTTAAATTTATGAATAAAGAAACAAAAAATAACACATACCCCAAACATTACAAACACAAAACCCCCAAAAACCTAACAATAGTCTCTGTCAACATCATCCTGGGAGGGATAATACACTGCACTGCAATAGAAATAAAAATCCCTATCATCTATATCTCAATGGGTTCCATCTTTTCTTTTGTTCTTTTTTCTAATGCGGTTTTATAATCCCTGAGACAAGTAGTTCTGGCCCTAGAGTGTTATATATATTAGCGTCTGTAGCATGTATAAGGGACATGTTATCATACCTGTGTCTTTTTATAGGTGATTAATGCCCGGTGAGAGGGTGAAAGGGACCTATACCCCCGTCAGCTGCAGGAAAGGAACAAAGAGACAGGTAATTAATATTTATATTAATTACTGATAACAATCAGGCTAGATATAACATCTAGACCTGCAGAGATGTCATAGTCTCTACCTTATACATGAAGATATATGTGTTTTTAATAAGTATATCGTCTATAGACAGCTTCTTATATAACACAACTGTGTCTCAGGTACAGAGATTGGGAACATTTATGATTTCTAATATCTGTTTTTTGTTTGTAGTAATCCCTTTTTCAATAGACAGACAGCAGATTTAAGACATAACTGTACTGTAAAGAAAAATCTATAAGTTAATGTAATAAATCACATACTATAACTGATTATTGCCATTTAAAACTATGAAAAATACATTATGTTGATTATAAAACAGAAATACAGAATGGAGACAACCGTCTGTGGCTCAAGCTCGACTGCCCATTTCTTTGAGTGGCCCCTCAATGTTGTGGAAACGGGTGGAGGACATTGTCTCCATTAGAATGGGTCCCCCTACGATGCTTCGGCTGTTGATCTGAAGTGCATTCTGTGCTTTGGAACCTCGGGGGCAAACTGTATTTCTGTTATTAATTTTTAGTTTAGCAATTCCCACCGCAACATGGTTAACCTCTATCCTAAATTTCTGCACAAAATTGATAAAAGACATTCCAAGAAATATTTTGCCAAACAAAAATATATAAAATATTGATGAAGTTGATGAATAATAATAACAGCAAAAATAACAGTTTTTGATTAAAAAACAAATAAACAATAATAATTTATAAAATATTTTGCTCCTGCCCCCTTCCCCAAAAATAAAAAAAACATATATTACCCTTAAAATTTATGAATAAAGAAACAAAAAATAACACATACCCCAAACATTGCAAACACAAAACCCCCAAAAACCTAACAATAGTGTCTGTCAACATCATCCTGAGAGGGATAATACACTGCACTACAATAGAAATACAAATCCCTATCATCTATATCTCAATGGGTTCCATCTTTTCTTTTGTTCTTTTTTCTAATGCGGTTTTATAATCCCTGAGACAAGTAAATCTGGCCCTAGAGTGTTATATATATTAGCGTCTGTAGCATGTATAAGGGACATGTTATCATACCTGTGTCTTTTTATAGGTGATTAATGCCCGGTGAGAGGGTGAAAGGGACCTATACCCCCGTCAGCTGCAGGAAAGGAACAAAGAGACAGGTAATTAATATTTATATTAATTACTGATAACAATCAGGCTAGATATAACATCTAGACCTGCAGAGATGTCATAGTCTCTACCTAATACATGAAGATATATGTGTTTTTAATAAGTATATCGTCTATAGACAGCTTCTTATATAACACAACTGTGTCTCAGGTACAGAGATTAGGAACATTTATGATTTCTAATATCTGTTTTTTGTTTGTAGTAATCCCTTTTTCAATAGACAGACAGCAGATTTAAGACATAACTGTACTGTAAAGAAAAATCTATAAGTTAATGTAATAAATCACATACTATAACTGATTATTGCCATTTAAAACTATGAAAAATACATTATGTTGATTATAAAACAGAAATACAGAATGGAGACAACCGTCTGTGGCTCAAGCTCGACTGCCCCTTTCTTTGAGTGGCCCCTCAATGTTGTGGAAACGGGTGGAGGACATTGTCTCCATTAGAATGGGTCCCCCTACGATGCTTCGGCTGTTGATCTGAAGTGCATTCTGTGCTTTGGAACCTCGGGGGCAAACTGTATTTCTGTTATTAATTTTTAGTTTAGCAATTCCCACTGCAACATGGTTAACCTCTATCCTAAATTTCTGCACAAAATTGATAAAAGACATTCTAAGAAATATTTTGCCAAATAAAAATATAGAAAATATTGATGAAGTTGATGAATAATAATAACAGCAAAAATAACAGTTTTTGATTAAAAAACAAATAAACAATAATAATTTATAAAATATTTTGCTCCTGCCCCCTTCCCCAAAAATAAAAAAACATATATTACCCTTAAAATTTATGAATAAAGAAACAAAAAATAACACATACCCCAAACATTGCAAACACAAAACCCCCAAAAACCTAACAATAGTGTCTGTCAACATCATCCTGGGAGGGATAATACACTGCACTACAATAGAAATACAAATCCCTATCATCTATATCTCAATGGATTCCATCTTTTCTTTTGTTCTTTTTTCTAATGCGGTTTTATAATCCCTGAGACAAGTAAATCTGGCCCTAGAGTGTTATATATATTAGCGTCTGTAGCATGTATAAGGGACATGTTATCATACCTGTGTCTTTTTATAGGTGATTAATGCCCGGTGAGAGGGTGAAAGGGACCTATACCCCCGTCAGCTGCAGGAAAGGAACAAAGAGACAGGTAATTAATATTTATATTAATTACTGATAACAATCAGGCTAGATATAACATCTAGACCTGCAGAGATGTCATAGTCTCTACCTTATACATGAAGATATATGTGTTTTTAATAAGTATATCGTCTATAGACAGCTTCTTATATAACACAACTGTGTCTCAGGTACAGAGATTAGGAACATTTATGATTTCTAATATCTGTTTTTTGTTTGTAGTAATCCCTTTTTCAATAGACAGACAGCAGATTTAAGACATAACTGTACTGTAAAGAAAAATCTATAAGTTAATGTAATAAATCACATACTATAACTGATTATTGCCATTTAAAACTATGAAAAATACATTATGTTGATTATAAAACAGAAATACAGAATGGAGACAACCGTCTGTGGCTCAAGCTCGACTGCCCCTTTCTTTGAGTGGCCCCTCAATGTTGTGGAAACGGGTGGAGGACATTGTCTCCATTAGAATGGGTCCCCCTACGATGCTTCGGCTGTTGATCTGAAGTGCATTCTGTGCTTTGGAACCTCGGGGGCAAACTGTATTTCTGTTATTAATTTTTAGTTTAGCAATTCCCACTGCAACATGGTTAACCTCTATCCTAAATTTCTGCACAAAATTGATAAAAGACATTCTAAGAAATATTTTGCCAAATAAAAATATAGAAAATATTGATGAAATTGATGAATAATAATAACAACAAAAATAACAGTTTTTGATTAAAAAACATAAAAACAAAAATAATTTATAAAATATTTTGCTCCTGCCCCCTTCCCCCAAAAATAAAAAAAACATATATTACCCTTTAAATTTATGAATAAAGAAACAAAAAATAACACATACCCCAAACATTACAAACACAAAACCCCCAAAAACCTAACAATAGTCTCTGTCAACATCATCCTGGGAGGGATAATACACTGCACTGCAATAGAAATAAAAATCCCTATCATCTATATCTCAATGGGTTCCATCTTTTCTTTTGTTCTTTTTTCTAATGCGGTTTTATAATCCCTGAGACAAGTAGTTCTGGCCCTAGAGTGTTATATATATTAGCGTCTGTAGCATGTATAAGGGACATGTTATCATACCTGTGTCTTTTTATAGGTGATTGATGCCCGGTGAGAGGGTGAAAGGGACCTATACCCCCGTCAGCTGCAGGAAAGGAACAAAGAGACAGGTAATTAATATTTATATTAATTACTGATAACAATTAGGCAAGATACAACATCTAAACCTGCAAAGATGTGATAGTCTCTACCTTATACATGAAGATATATGTGTTTTTAATAAGTATATCGTCTATAGACAGCTTCTTATATAACACAACTGTGTCTCAGGTACAGAGATTGGGAACATTTATGATTTCTAATATCTGTTTTTTGTTTGTAGTAATCCCTTTTTCAATAGACAGACAGCAGATTTAAGACATAACTGTACTGTAAAGAAAAATCTATAAGTTAATGTAATAAATCACATACTATAACTGATTATTGCCATTTAAAACTATGAAAAATACATTATGTTGATTATAAAACAGAAATACAGAATGGAGACAACCGTCTGTGGCTCAAGCTCGACTGCCCATTTCTTTGAGTGGCCCCTCAATGTTCTGGAAACGGGTGGAGGACATTGTCTCCATTAGAATGGGTCCCCCTACGATGCTTCGGCTGTTGATCTGAAGTGCATTCTGTGCTTTGGAATCTCGGGGGCAAACTGTATTTCTGTTATTAATTTTTAGTTTAGCAATTCCCACCGCAACATGGTTAACCTCTATCCTAAATTTCTGCACAAAATTGATAAAAGACATTCCAAGAAATATTTAAATTTATGAATAAAGAAACAAAAAATAACACATACCCCAAACATTACAAACACAAAACCCCCAAAAACCTAACAATAGTCTCTGTCAACATCATCCTGGGAGGGATAATACACTGCACTGCAATAGAAATAAAAATCCCTATCATCTATATCTCAATGGGTTCCATCTTTTCTTTTGTTCTTTTTTCTAATGCGGTTTTATAATCCCTGAGACAAGTAGTTCTGGCCCTAGAGTGTTATATATATTAGCGTCTGTAGCATGTATAAGGGACGTGTTATCATACCTGTGTCTTTTTATAGGTGATTAATGCCTGGTGAGAGGGTGAAAGGGACCTATACCCCCATCAGCTGCAGGAAAGGAACAAAGAGACAGGTAATTAATATTTATATTAATTACTGATAACAATCAGGCTAGATATAATATCTAGACCTGCAGAGATGTCATAGTCTCTACCTTATACATGAAGATATATGTGTTTTTAATCAATATATCGTCTATAGACAGCTTCTTATATAACACAACTGTGTCTCAGGTACAGAGATTGGGAACATTTATGATTTCTAATATCTGTTTTTTGTTGGTAGTAATCCCTTTTTCAATAGACAGACAGCAGATTTAAGACATAACTGTACTGTAAAGAAAAATCTATAAGTTAATGTAATAAATCACATACTATAACTGATTATTGCCATTTAAAACTATGAAAAATACGTTATGTTGATTATAAAACAGAAATACAGAATGGAGACAACCGTCTGTGGCTCAAGCTCGACTGCCCATTTCTTTGAGTGGCCCCTCAATGTTCTGGAAACGGGTGGAGGACATTGTCTCCATTAGAATGGGTCCCCCTACGATGCTTCGGCTGTTGATCTGAAGTGCATTCTGTGCTTTAGAATCTCGGGGGCAAACTGTATTTCTGTTATTAATTTTTAGTTTAGCAATTCCCACCGCAACATGGTTAACCTCTATCCTAAATTTCTGCACAAAATTGATAAAAGACATTCCAAGAAATATTTTGCCAAACAAAAATATATAAAATATTGATGAAGTTGATGAATAATAATAACAGCAAAAATAACAGTTTTTGATTAAAAAACAAATAAACAATAATAATTTATAAAATATTTTGCTCCTGCCCCCTTCCCCAAAAATAAAAAAACATATATTACCCTTAAAATTTATGAATAAAGAAACAAAAAATAACACATACCCCAAACATTGCAAACACAAAACCCCCAAAAACCTAACAATAGTGTCTGTCAACATCATCCTGGGAGGGATAATACACTGCACTACAATAGAAATACAAATCCCTATCATCTATATCTCAATGGGTTCCATCTTTTCTTTTGTTCTTTTTTCTAATGCGGTTTTATAATCCCTGAGACAAGTAAATCTGGCCCTAGAGTGTTATATATATTAGCGTCTGTAGCATGTATAAGGGACATGTTATCATACCTGTGTCTTTTTATAGGTGATTAATGCCCGGTGAGAGGGTGAAAGGGACCTATACCCCCGTCAGCTGCAGGAAAGGAACAAAGAGACAGGTAATTAATATTTATATTAATTACTGATAACAATCAGGCTAGATATAACATCTAGACCTGCAGAGATGTCATAGTCTCTACCTTATACATGAAGATATATGTGTTTTTAATAAGTATATCGTCTATAGACAGCTTCTTATATAACACAACTGTGTCTCAGGTACAGAGATTAGGAACATTTATGATTTCTAATATCTGTTTTTTGTTTGTAGTAATCCCTTTTTCAATAGACAGACAGCAGATTTAAGACATAACTGTACTGTAAAGAAAAATCTATAAGTTAATGTAATAAATCACATACTATAACTGATTATTGCCATTTAAAACTATGAAAAATACATTATGTTGATTATAAAACAGAAATACAGAATGGAGACAACCGTCTGTGGCTCAAGCTCAACTGCCCCTTTCTTTGAGTGGCCCCTCAATGTTGTGGAAACGGGTGGAGGACATTGTCTCCATTAGAATGGGTCCCCCTACGATGCTTCGGCTGTTGATCTGAAGTGCATTCTGTGCTTTGGAACCTCGGGGGCAAACTGTATTTCTGTTATTAATTTTTAGTTTAGCAATTCCCACTGCAACATGGTTAACCTCTATCCTAAATTTCTGCACAAAATTGATAAAAGACATTCTAAGAAATATTTTGCCAAATAAAAATATAGAAAATATTGATGAAATTGATGAATAATAATAACAACAAAAATAACAGTTTTTGATTAAAAAACATAAAAACAAAAATAATTTATAAAATATTTTGCTCCTGCCCCCTTCCCCCAAAAATAAAAAAAACATATATTACCCTTTAAATTTATGAATAAAGAAACAAAAAATAACACATACCCCAAACATTACAAACACAAAACCCCCAAAAACCTAACAATAGTCTCTGTCAACATCATCCTGGGAGGGATAATACACTGCACTGCAATAGAAATAAAAATCCCTATCATCTATATCTCAATGGGTTCCATCTTTTCTTTTGTTCTTTTTTCTAATGCGGTTTTATAATCCCTGAGACAAGTAGTTCTGGCCCTAGAGTGTTATATATATTAGCGTCTGTAGCATGTATAAGGGACATGTTATCATACCTGTGTCTTTTTATAGGTGATTGATGCCCGGTGAGAGGGTGAAAGGGACCTATACCCCCGTCAGCTGCAGGAAAGGAACAAAGAGACAGGTAATTAATATTTATATTAATTACTGATAACAATCAGGCTAGATATAACATCTAGACCTGCAGAGATGTCATAGTCTCTACCTTATACATGAAGATATATGTGTTTTTAATAAGTATATCGTCTATAGACAGCTTCTTATATAACACAACTGTGTCTCAGGTACAGAGATTAGGAACATTTATGATTTCTAATATCTGTTTTTTGTTTGTAGTAATCCCTTTTTCAATAGACAGACAGCAGATTTAAGACATAACTGTACTGTAAAGAAAAATCTATAAGTTAATGTAATAAATCACATACTATAACTGATTATTGCCATTTAAAACTATGAAAAATACATTATGTTGATTATAAAACAGAAATACAGAATGGAGACAACCGTCTGTGGCTCAAGCTCGACTGCCCCTTTCTTTGAGTGGCCCCTCAATGTTGTGGAAACGGGTGGAGGACATTGTCTCCATTAGAATGGGTCCCCCTACGATGCTTCGGCTGTTGATCTGAAGTGCATTCTGTGCTTTGGAACCTCGGGGGCAAACTGTATTTCTGTTATTAATTTTTAGTTTAGCAATTCCCACTGCAACATGGTTAACCTCTATCCTAAATTTCTGCACAAAATTGATAAAAGACATTCTAAGAAATATTTTGCCAAATAAAAATATAGAAAATATTGATGAAATTGATGAATAATAATAACAACAAAAATAACAGTTTTTGATTAAAAAACATAAAAACAAAAATAATTTATAAAATATTTTGCTCCTGCCCCCTTCCCCCAAAAATAAAAAAAACATATATTACCCTTTAAATTTATGAATAAAGAAACAAAAAATAACACATACCCCAAACATTACAAACACAAAACCCCCAAAAACCTAACAATAGTCTCTGTCAACATCATCCTGGGAGGGATAATACACTGCACTGCAATAGAAATAAAAATCCCTATCATCTATATCTCAATGGGTTCCATCTTTTCTTTTGTTCTTTTTTCTAATGCGGTTTTATAATCCCTGAGACAAGTAGTTCTGGCCCTAGAGTGTTATATATATTAGCGTCTGTAGCATGTATAAGGGACATGTTATCATACCTGTGTCTTTTTATAGGTGATTGATGCCCGGTGAGAGGGTGAAAGGGACCTATACCCCCGTCAGCTGCAGGAAAGGAACAAAGAGACAGGTAATTAATATTTATATTAATTACTGATAACAATTAGGCAAGATACAACATCTAAACCTGCAAAGATGTGATAGTCTCTACCTTATACATGAAGATATATGTGTTTTTAATAAGTATATCGTCTATAGACAGCTTCTTATATAACACAACCATGTCTCAGGTACAGAGATTAGGAACATTTATGATTTCTAATATCTGTTTTTTATTTGTAGTAATCCCTTTTTCAATAGATTGACCGCATATTTAAGACATAACTGTACTGTAAAGAAAAATCTATAAGTTAATGTAATAAATCACATACTATAACTGATTGCTGCCATTTAAAACTATGAAAAATACATTATGTTGATTATAAAACAGAAATACAGAATGGAGACAACCGTCTGTGGCTCAAGCTCGACTGCCCATTTCTTTGAGTGGCCCCTCAATGTTCTGGAAACGGGTGGAGGACATTGTCTCCATTAGAATGGGTCCCCCTACGATGCTTCGGCTGTTGATCTGAAGTGCATTCTGTGCTTTGGAATCTCGGGGGCAAACTGTATTTCTGTTATTAATTTTTAGTTTAGCAATTCCCACCGCAACATGGTTAACCTCTATCCTAAATTTCTGCACAAAATTGATAAAAGACATTCCAAGAAATATTTAAATTTATGAATAAAGAAACAAAAAATAACACATACCCCAAACATTACAAACACAAAACCCCCAAAAACCTAACAATAGTCTCTGTCAACATCATCCTGGGAGGGATAATACACTGCACTGCAATAGAAATAAAAATCCCTATCATCTATATCTCAATGGGTTCCATCTTTTCTTTTGTTCTTTTTTCTAATGCGGTTTTATAATCCCTGAGACAAGTAGTTCTGGCCCTAGAGTGTTATATATATTAGCGTCTGTAGCATGTATAAGGGACGTGTTATCATACCTGTGTCTTTTTATAGGTGATTAATGCCTGGTGAGAGGGTGAAAGGGACCTATACCCCCGTCAGCTGCAGGAAAGGAACAAAGAGACAGGTAATTAATATTTATATTAATTACTGATAACAATCAGGCTAGATATAATATCTAGACCTGCAGAGATGTCATAGTCTCTACCTTATACATGAAGATATATGTGTTTTTAATAAGTATATCGTCTATAGACAGCTTCTTATATAACACAACTGTGTCTCAGGTACAGAGATTGGGAACATTTATGATTTCTAATATCTGTTTTTTGTTGGTAGTAATCCCTTTTTCAATAGACAGACAGCAGATTTAAGACATAACTGTACTGTAAAGAAAAATCTATAAGTTAATGTAATAAATCACATACTATAACTGATTATTGCCATTTAAAACTATGAAAAATACGTTATGTTGATTATAAAACAGAAATACAGAATGGAGACAACCGTCTGTGGCTCAAGCTCGACTGCCCATTTCTTTGAGTGGCCCCTCAATGTTCTGGAAACGGGTGGAGGACATTGTCTCCATTAGAATGGGTCCCCCTACGATGCTTCGGCTGTTGATCTGAAGTGCATTCTGTGCTTTAGAATCTCGGGGGCAAACTGTATTTCTGTTATTAATTTTTAGTTTAGCAATTCCCACCGCAACATGGTTAACCTCTATCCTAAATTTCTGCACAAAATTGATAAAAGACATTCCAAGAAATATTTTGCCAAACAAAAATATATAAAATATTGATGAAGTTGATGAATAATAATAACAGCAAAAATAACAGTTTTTGATTAAAAAACAAATAAACAATAATAATTTATAAAATATTTTGCTCCTGCCCCCTTCCCCAAAAATAAAAAAACATATATTACCCTTAAAATTTATGAATAAAGAAACAAAAAATAACACATACCCCAAACATTGCAAACACAAAACCCCCAAAAACCTAACAATAGTGTCTGTCAACATCATCCTGGGAGGGATAATACACTGCACTACAATAGAAATACAAATCCCTATCATCTATATCTCAATGGGTTCCATCTTTTCTTTTGTTCTTTTTTCTAATGCGGTTTTATAATCCCTGAGACAAGTAAATCTGGCCCTAGAGTGTTATATATATTAGCGTCTGTAGCATGTATAAGGGACATGTTATCATACCTGTGTCTTTTTATAGGTGATTAATGCCCGGTGAGAGGGTGAAAGGGACCTATACCCCCGTCAGCTGCAGGAAAGGAACAAAGAGACAGGTAATTAATATTTATATTAATTACTGATAACAATCAGGCTAGATATAACATCTAGACCTGCAGAGATGTCATAGTCTCTACCTTATACATGAAGATATATGTGTTTTTAATAAGTATATCGTCTATAGACAGCTTCTTATATAACACAACTGTGTCTCAAGTACAGAGATTGGGAACATTTATGATTTCTAATATCTGTTTTTTGTTTGTAGTAATCCCTTTTTCAATAGACAGACAGCAGATTTAAGACATAACTGTACTGTAAAGAAAAATCTATAAGTTAATGTAATAAATCACATACTATAACTGATTATTGCCATTTAAAACTATGAAAAATACATTATGTTGATTATAAAACAGAAATACAGAATGGAGACAACCGTCTGTGGCTCAAGCTCGACTGCCCCTTTCTTTGAGTGGCCCCTCAATGTTGTGGAAACGGGTGGAGGACATTGTCTCCATTAGAATGGGTCCCCCTACGATGCTTCGGCTGTTGATCTGAAGTGCAATCTGTGCTTTGGAACCTCGGGGGCAAACTGTATTTCTGTTATTAATTTTTAGTTTAGCAATTCCCACTGCAACATGGTTAACCTCTATCCTAAATTTCTGCACAAAATTGATAAAAGACATTCTAAGAAATATTTTGCCAAATAAAAATATAGAAAATATTGATGAAATTGATGAATAATAATAACAACAAAAATAACAGTTTTTGATTAAAAAACAAAAAAACAAAAATAATTTATAATATATTTTGCTCCTGCCCCCTTCCCCCAAAAATAAAAAAACATATATTACCCTTTAAATTTATGAATAAAGAAACAAAAAATAACACATACCCCAAACATTACAAACACAAAACCCCCAAAAACCTAACAATAGTCTCTGTCAACATCATCCTGGGAGGGATAATACACTGCACTGCAATAGAAATAAAAATCCCTATCATCTATATCTCAATGGGTTCCATCTTTTCTTTTTGTTCTTTTTTCTAATGCGGTTTTATAATCCCTGAGACAAGTAGTTCTGGCCCTAGAGTGTTATATATATTATCGTCTGTAGCATGTATAAGGGACATGTTATCATACCTGTGTCTTTTTATAGGTGATTGATGCCCGGTGAGAGGGTGAAAGGGACCTATACCCCCGTCAGCTGCAGGAAAGGAACAAAGAGACAGGTAATTAATATTTTTATTAATTACTGATAACAATTAGGCAAGATACAACATCTAAACCTGCAAAGATGTGATAGTCTCTACCTTATACATGAAGATATATGTGTTTTTAATAAGTATATCGTCTATAGACAGCTTCTTATATAACACAACCATGTCTCAGGTACAGAGATTAGGAACATTTATGATTTCTAATATCTGTTTTTTATTTGTAGTAATCCCTTTTTCAATAGATTGACCGCATATTTAAGACATAACTGTACTGTAAAGAAAAATCTATAAGTTAATGTAATAAATCACATACTATAACTGATTGCTGCCATTTAAAACTATGAAAAATACATTATGTTGATTATAAAACAGAAATACAGAATGGAGACAACCGTCTGTGGCTCAAGCTCGACTGCCCATTTCTTTGAGTGGCCCCTCAATGTTCTGGAAACGGGTGGAGGACATTGTCTCCATTAGAATGGGTCCCCCTACGATGCTTCGGCTGTTGATCTGAAGTGCATTCTGTGCTTTGGAATCTCGTGGGCAAACTGTATTTCTGTTATTAATTTTTAGTTTAGCAATTCCCACCGCAACATGGTTAACCTCTATCCTACATTTCTGCACAAAATTGATAAAAGACATTCCAAGAAATATTTAAATTTATGAATAAAGAAACAAAAAATAACACATACCCCAAACATTACAAACACAAAACCCCCAAAAACCTAACAATAGTCTCTGTCAACATCATCCTGGGAGGGATAATACACTGCACTGCAATAGAAATAAAAATCCCTATCATCTATATCTCAATGGGTTCCATCTTTTCTTTTGTTCTTTTTTCTAATGCGGTTTTATAATCCCTGAGACAAGTAGTTCTGGCCCTAGAGTGTTATATATATTAGCGTCTGTAGCATGTATAAGGGACATGTTATCATACCTGTGTCTTTTTATAGGTGATTGATGCCCGGTGAGAGGGTGAAAGGGACCTATACCCCCGTCAGCTGCAGGAAAGGAACAAAGAGACAGGTAATTAATATTTATATTAATTACTGATAACAATTAGGCAAGATACAACATCTAAACCTGCAAAGATGTGATAGTCTCTACCTTATACATGAAGATATATGTGTTTTTAATAAGTATATCGTCTATAGACAGCTTCTTATATAACACAACCATGTCTCAGGTACAGAGATTAGGAACATTTATGATTTCTAATATCTGTTTTTTATTTGTAGTAATCCCTTTTTCAATAGATTGACCGCATATTTAAGACATAACTGTACTGTAAAGAAAAATCTATAAGTTAATGTAATAAATCACATACTATAACTGATTGCTGCCATTTAAAACTATGAAAAATACATTATGTTGATTATAAAACAGAAATACAGAATGGAGACAACCGTCTGTGGCTCAAGCTCGACTGCCCATTTCTTTGAGTGGCCCCTCAATGTTCTGGAAACGGGTGGAGGACATTGTCTCCATTAGAATGGGTCCCCCTACGATGCTTCGGCTGTTGATCTGAAGTGCATTCTGTGCTTTAGAATCTCGGGGGCAAACTGTATTTCTGTTATTAATTTTTAGTTTAGCAATTCCCACCGCAACATGGTTAACCTCTATCCTAAATTTCTGCACAAAATTGATAAAAGACATTCCAAGAAATATTTAAATTTATGAATAAAGAAACAAAAAATAACACATACCCCAAACATTACAAACACAAAACCCCCAAAAACCTAACAATAGTCTCTGTCAACATAATCCTGGGAGGGATAATACACTGCACTGCAATAGAAATAAAAATCCCTATCATCTATATCTCAATGGGTTCCATCTCTTCTTTTGTTCTTTTTTCTAATGCGGTTTTATAATCCCTGAGACAAGTAGTTCTGGCCCTAGAGTGTTATATATATTAGCGTCTGTAGCATGTATAAGGGACATGTTATCATACCTGTGTCTTTTTATAGGTGATTAATGCCCGGTGAGAGGGTGAAAGGGACCTATACCCCCGTCAGCTGCAGGAAAGGAACAAAGAGACAGGTAATTAATATTTATATTAATTACTGATAACAATCAGGCTAGATATAACGTCTAGACCTGCAGAGATGTCATAGTCTCTACCTTATACATGAAGATATATGTGTTTTTAATAAGTATATCGTCTATAGACAGCTTCTTATATAACACAACTGTGTCTCAGGTACAGAGATTGGGAACATTTATGATTTCTAATATCTGTTTTTTATTTGTAGTAATCCCTTTTTCAATAGACAGACCGCAGATTTAAGACATAACTGTACTGTAAAGAAAAATCTCTAAGTTAATGTAATAAATCACATACTATAACTGATTATTGCCATTTAAAACTATGAAAAATACATTATGTTGATTATAAAACAGAAATTCAGAATGGAGACAACCGTCTGTGGCTGAAGCTCGACTGCCCCTTTCTTTGAGTGGCCCCTCAATGTTGTGGAAACGGGTGGAGGACATTGTCTCCATTAGAATGGGTCCCCCTACGATGCTTCGGCTGTTGATCTGAAGTGCATTCTGTGCTTTGGAACCTCGGGGGCAAACTGTATTTCTGTTATTAATTTTTAGTTTAGCAATTCCCACTGCAACATGGTTAACCTCTATCCTAAATTTCTGCACAAAATTGATAAAAGACATTCTAAGAAATATTTTGCCAAATAAAAATATAGAAAATATTGATGAAATTGATGAATAATAATAACAACAAAAATAACAGTTTTTGATTAAAAAACATAAAAACAAAAATAATTTATAAAATATTTTGCTCCTGCCCCCTTCCCCCAAAAATAAAAAAAACATATATTACCCTTTAAATTTATGAATAAAGAAACAAAAAATAACACATACCCCAAACATTACAAACACAAAACCCCCAAAAACCTAACAATAGTCTCTGTCAACATCATCCTGGGAGGGATAATACACTGCACTGCAATAGAAATAAAAATCCCTATCATCTATATCTCAATGGGTTCCATCTTTTCTTTTGTTCTTTTTTCTAATGCGGTTTTATAATCCCTGAGACAAGTAGTTCTGGCCCTAGAGTGTTATATATATTAGCGTCTGTAGCATGTATAAGGGACATGTTATCATACCTGTGTCTTTTTATAGGTGATTGATGCCCGGTGAGAGGGTGAAAGGGACCTATACCCCCGTCAGCTGCAGGAAAGGAACAAAGAGACAGGTAATTAATATTTATATTAATTACTGATAACAATTAGGCAAGATACAACATCTAAACCTGCAAAGATGTGATAGTCTCTACCTTATACATGAAGATATATGTGTTTTTAATAAGTATATCGTCTATAGACAGCTTCTTATATAACACAACCATGTCTCAGGTACAGAGATTAGGAACATTTATGATTTCTAATATCTGTTTTTTATTTGTAGTAATCCCTTTTTCAATAGATTGACCGCATATTTAAGACATAACTGTACTGTAAAGAAAAATCTATAAGTTAATGTAATAAATCACATACTATAACTGATTGCTGCCATTTAAAACTATGAAAAATACATTATGTTGATTATAAAACAGAAATACAGAATGGAGACAACCGTCTGTGGCTCAAGCTCGACTGCCCATTTCTTTGAGTGGCCCCTCAATGTTCTGGAAACGGGTGGAGGACATTGTCTCCATTAGAATGGGTCCCCCTACGATGCTTCGGCTGTTGATCTGAAGTGCATTCTGTGCTTTGGAATCTCGGGGGCAAACTGTATTTCTGTTATTAATTTTTAGTTTAGCAATTCCCACCGCAACATGGTTAACCTCTATCCTAAATTTCTGCACAAAATTGATAAAAGACATTCCAAGAAATATTTAAATTTATGAATAAAGAAACAAAAAATAACACATACCCCAAACATTACAAACACAAAACCCCCAAAAACCTAACAATAGTCTCTGTCAACATCATCCTGGGAGGGATAATACACTGCACTGCAATAGAAATAAAAATCCCTATCATCTATATCTCAATGGGTTCCATCTTTTCTTTTGTTCTTTTTTCTAATGCGGTTTTATAATCCCTGAGACAAGTAGTTCTGGCCCTAGAGTGTTATATATATTAGCGTCTGTAGCATGTATAAGGGACGTGTTATCATACCTGTGTCTTTTTATAGGTGATTAATGCCTGGTGAGAGGGTGAAAGGGACCTATACCCCCGTCAGCTGCAGGAAAGGAACAAAGAGACAGGTAATTAATATTTATATTAATTACTGATAACAATCAGGCTAGATATAATATCTAGACCTGCAGAGATGTCATAGTCTCTACCTTATACATGAAGATATATGTGTTTTTAATCAATATATCGTCTATAGACAGCTTCTTATATAACACAACTGTGTCTCAGGTACAGAGATTGGGAACATTTATGATTTCTAATATCTGTTTTTTGTTGGTAGTAATCCCTTTTTCAATAGACAGACAGCAGATTTAAGACATAACTGTACTGTAAAGAAAAATCTATAAGTTAATGTAATAAATCACATACTATAACTGATTATTGCCATTTAAAACTATGAAAAATACGTTATGTTGATTATAAAACAGAAATACAGAATGGAGACAACCGTCTGTGGCTCAAGCTCGACTGCCCATTTCTTTGAGTGGCCCCTCAATGTTCTGGAAACGGGTGGAGGACATTGTCTCCATTAGAATGGGTCCCCCTACGATGCTTCGGCTGTTGATCTGAAGTGCATTCTGTGCTTTAGAATCTCGGGGGCAAACTGTATTTCTGTTATTAATTTTTAGTTTAGCAATTCCCACCGCAACATGGTTAACCTCTATCCTAAATTTCTGCACAAAATTGATAAAAGACATTCCAAGAAATATTTTGCCAAACAAAAATATATAAAATATTGATGAAGTTGATGAATAATAATAACAGCAAAAATAACAGTTTTTGATTAAAAAACAAATAAACAATAATAATTTATAAAATATTTTGCTCCTGCCCCCTTCCCCAAAAATAAAAAAACATATATTACCCTTAAAATTTATGAATAAAGAAACAAAAAATAACACATACCCCAAACATTGCAAACACAAAACCCCCAAAAACCTAACAATAGTGTCTGTCAACATCATCCTGGGAGGGATAATACACTGCACTACAATAGAAATACAAATCCCTATCATCTTTATCTCAATGGGTTCCATCTTTTCTTTTGTTCTTTTTTCTAATGCGGTTTTATAATCCCTGAGACAAGTAAATCTGGCCCTAGAGTGTTATATATATTAGCGTCTGTAGCATGTATAAGGGACATGTTATCATACCTGTGTCTTTTTATAGGTGATTAATGCCCGGTGAGAGGGTGAAAGGGACCTATACCCCCGTCAGCTGCAGGAAAGGAACAAAGAGACAGGTAATTAATATTTATATTAATTACTGATAACAATCAGGCTAGATATAACATCTAGACCTGCAGAGATGTCATAGTCTCTACCTTATACATGAAGATATATGTGTTTTTAATAAGTATATCGTCTATAGACAGCTTCTTATATAACACAACTGTGTCTCAGGTACAGAGATTAGGAACATTTATGATTTCTAATATCTGTTTTTTGTTTGTAGTAATCCCTTTTTCAATAGACAGACAGCAGATTTAAGACATAACTGTACTGTAAAGAAAAATCTATAAGTTAATGTAATAAATCACATACTATAACTGATTATTGCCATTTAAAACTATGAAAAATACATTATGTTGATTATAAAACAGAAATACAGAATGGAGACAACCGTCTGTGGCTCAAGCTCGACTGCCCCTTTCTTTGAGTGGCCCCTCAATGTTGTGGAAACGGGTGGAGGACATTGTCTCCATTAGAATGGGTCCCCCTACGATGCTTCGGCTGTTGATCTGAAGTGCATTCTGTGCTTTGGAACCTCGGGGGCAAACTGTATTTCTGTTATTAATTTTTAGTTTAGCAATTCCCACTGCAACATGGTTAACCTCTATCCTAAATTTCTGCACAAAATTGATAAAAGACATTCTAAGAAATATTTTGCCAAATAAAAATATAGAAAATATTGATGAAATTGATGAATAATAATAACAACAAAAATAACAGTTTTTGATTAAAAAACATAAAAACAAAAATAATTTATAAAATATTTTGCTCCTGCCCCCTTCCCCCAAAAATAAAAAAAACATATATTACCCTTTAAATTTATGAATAAAGAAACAAAAAATAACACATACCCCAAACATTACAAACACAAAACCCCCAAAAACCTAACAATAGTCTCTGTCAACATCATCCTGGGAGGGATAATACACTGCACTGCAATAGAAATAAAAATCCCTATCATCTATATCTCAATGGGTTCCATCTTTTCTTTTGTTCTTTTTTCTAATGCGGTTTTATAATCCCTGAGACAAGTAGTTCTGGCCCTAGAGTGTTATATATATTAGCGTCTGTAGCATGTATAAGGGACATGTTATCATACCTGTGTCTTTTTATAGGTGATTGATGCCCGGTGAGAGGGTGAAAGGGACCTATACCCCCGTCAGCTGCAGGAAAGGAACAAAGAGACAGGTAATTAATATTTATATTAATTACTGATAACAATCAGGCTAGATATAACATCTAGACCTGCAGAGATGTCATAGTCTCTACCTTATACATGAAGATATATGTGTTTTTAATAAGTATATCGTCTATAGACAGCTTCTTATATAACACAACTGTGTCTCAGGTACAGAGATTAGGAACATTTATGATTTCTAATATCTGTTTTTTGTTTGTAGTAATCCCTTTTTCAATAGACAGACAGCAGATTTAAGACATAACTGTACTGTAAAGAAAAATCTATAAGTTAATGTAATAAATCACATACTATAACTGATTATTGCCATTTAAAACTATGAAAAATACATTATGTTGATTATAAAACAGAAATACAGAATGGAGACAACCGTCTGTGGCTCAAGCTCGACTGCCCCTTTCTTTGAGTGGCCCCTCAATGTTGTGGAAACGGGTGGAGGACATTGTCTCCATTAGAATGGGTCCCCCTACGATGCTTCGGCTGTTGATCTGAAGTGCATTCTGTGCTTTGGAACCTCGGGGGCAAACTGTATTTCTGTTATTAATTTTTAGTTTAGCAATTCCCACTGCAACATGGTTAACCTCTATCCTAAATTTCTGCACAAAATTGATAAAAGACATTCTAAGAAATATTTTGCCAAATAAAAATATAGAAAATATTGATGAAATTGATGAATAATAATAACAACAAAAATAACAGTTTTTGATTAAAAAACATAAAAACAAAAATAATTTATAAAATATTTTGCTCCTGCCCCCTTCCCCCAAAAATAAAAAAAACATATATTACCCTTTAAATTTATGAATAAAGAAACAAAAAATAACACATACCCCAAACATTACAAACACAAAACCCCCAAAAACCTAACAATAGTCTCTGTCAACATCATCCTGGGAGGGATAATACACTGCACTGCAATAGAAATAAAAATCCCTATCATCTATATCTCAATGGGTTCCATCTTTTCTTTTGTTCTTTTTTCTAATGCGGTTTTATAATCCCTGAGACAAGTAGTTCTGGCCCTAGAGTGTTATATATATTAGCGTCTGTAGCATGTATAAGGGACATGTTATCATACCTGTGTCTTTTTATAGGTGATTGATGCCCGGTGAGAGGGTGAAAGGGACCTATACCCCCGTCAGCTGCAGGAAAGGAACAAAGAGACAGGTAATTAATATTTATATTAATTACTGATAACAATTAGGCAAGATACAACATCTAAACCTGCAAAGATGTGATAGTCTCTACCTTATACATGAAGATATATGTGTTTTTAATAAGTATATCGTCTATAGACAGCTTCTTATATAACACAACCATGTCTCAGGTACAGAGATTAGGAACATTTATGATTTCTAATATCTGTTTTTTATTTGTAGTAATCCCTTTTTCAATAGATTGACCGCATATTTAAGACATAACTGTACTGTAAAGAAAAATCTATAAGTTAATGTAATAAATCACATACTATAACTGATTGCTGCCATTTAAAACTATGAAAAATACATTATGTTGATTATAAAACAGAAATACAGAATGGAGACAACCGTCTGTGGCTCAAGCTCGACTGCCCATTTCTTTGAGTGGCCCCTCAATGTTCTGGAAACGGGTGGAGGACATTGTCTCCATTAGAATGGGTCCCCCTACGATGCTTCGGCTGTTGATCTGAAGTGCATTCTGTGCTTTGGAATCTCGTGGGCAAACTGTATTTCTGTTATTAATTTTTAGTTTAGCAATTCCCACCGCAACATGGTTAACCTCTATCCTACATTTCTGCACAAAATTGATAAAAGACATTCCAAGAAATATTTAAATTTATGAATAAAGAAACAAAAAATAACACATACCCCAAACATTACAAACACAAAACCCCCAAAAACCTAACAATAGTCTCTGTCAACATCATCCTGGGAGGGATAATACACTGCACTGCAATAGAAATAAAAATCCCTATCATCTATATCTCAATGGGTTCCATCTTTTCTTTTGTTCTTTTTTCTAATGCGGTTTTATAATCCCTGAGACAAGTAGTTCTGGCCCTAGAGTGTTATATATATTAGCGTCTGTAGCATGTATAAGGGACATGTTATCATACCTGTGTCTTTTTATAGGTGATTGATGCCCGGTGAGAGGGTGAAAGGGACCTATACCCCCGTCAGCTGCAGGAAAGGAACAAAGAGACAGGTAATTAATATTTATATTAATTACTGATAACAATTAGGCAAGATACAACATCTAAACCTGCAAAGATGTGATAGTCTCTACCTTATACATGAAGATATATGTGTTTTTAATAAGTATATCGTCTATAGACAGCTTCTTATATAACACAACCATGTCTCAGGTACAGAGATTAGGAACATTTATGATTTCTAATATCTGTTTTTTATTTGTAGTAATCCCTTTTTCAATAGATTGACCGCATATTTAAGACATAACTGTACTGTAAAGAAAAATCTATAAGTTAATGTAATAAATCACATACTATAACTGATTGCTGCCATTTAAAACTATGAAAAATACATTATGTTGATTATAAAACAGAAATACAGAATGGAGACAACCGTCTGTGGCTCAAGCTCGACTGCCCATTTCTTTGAGTGGCCCCTCAATGTTCTGGAAACGGGTGGAGGACATTGTCTCCATTAGAATGGGTCCCCCTACGATGCTTCGGCTGTTGATCTGAAGTGCATTCTGTGCTTTAGAATCTCGGGGGCAAACTGTATTTCTGTTATTAATTTTTAGTTTAGCAATTCCCACCGCAACATGGTTAACCTCTATCCTAAATTTCTGCACAAAATTGATAAAAGACATTCCAAGAAATATTTAAATTTATGAATAAAGAAACAAAAAATAACACATACCCCAAACATTACAAACACAAAACCCCCAAAAACCTAACAATAGTCTCTGTCAACATAATCCTGGGAGGGATAATACACTGCACTGCAATAGAAATAAAAATCCCTATCATCTATATCTCAATGGGTTCCATCTCTTCTTTTGTTCTTTTTTCTAATGCGGTTTTATAATCCCTGAGACAAGTAGTTCTGGCCCTAGAGTGTTATATATATTAGCGTCTGTAGCATGTATAAGGGACATGTTATCATACCTGTGTCTTTTTATAGGTGATTAATGCCCGGTGAGAGGGTGAAAGGGACCTATACCCCCGTCAGCTGCAGGAAAGGAACAAAGAGACAGGTAATTAATATTTATATTAATTACTGATAACAATCAGGCTAGATATAACGTCTAGACCTGCAGAGATGTCATAGTCTCTACCTTATACATGAAGATATATGTGTTTTTAATAAGTATATCGTCTATAGACAGCTTCTTATATAACACAACTGTGTCTCAGGTACAGAGATTGGGAACATTTATGATTTCTAATATCTGTTTTTTATTTGTAGTAATCCCTTTTTCAATAGACAGACCGCAGATTTAAGACATAACTGTACTGTAAAGAAAAATCTCTAAGTTAATGTAATAAATCACATACTATAACTGATTATTGCCATTTAAAACTATGAAAAATACATTATGTTGATTATAAAACAGAAATTCAGAATGGAGACAACCGTCTGTGGCTGAAGCTCGACTGCCCCTTTCTTTGAGTGGCCCCTCAATGTTGTGGAAACGGGTGGAGGACATTGTCTCCATTAGAATGGGTCCCCCTACGATGCTTCGGCTGTTGATCTGAAGTGCATTCTGTGCTTTGGAACCTCGGGGGCAAACTGTATTTCTGTTATTAATTTTTAGTTTAGCAATTCCCACTGCAACATGGTTAACCTCTATCCTAAATTTCTGCACAAAATTGATAAAAGACATTCTAAGAAATATTTTGCCAAATAAAAATATAGAAAATATTGATGAAATTGATGAATAATAATAACAACAAAAATAACAGTTTTTGATTAAAAAACATAAAAACAAAAATAATTTATAAAATATTTTGCTCCTGCCCCCTTCCCCCAAAAATAAAAAAAACATATATTACCCTTTAAATTTATGAATAAAGAAACAAAAAATAACACATACCCCAAACATTACAAACACAAAACCCCCAAAAACCTAACAATAGTCTCTGTCAACATCATCCTGGGAGGGATAATACACTGCACTGCAATAGAAATAAAAATCCCTATCATCTATATCTCAATGGGTTCCATCTTTTCTTTTGTTCTTTTTTCTAATGCGGTTTTATAATCCCTGAGACAAGTAGTTCTGGCCCTAGAGTGTTATATATATTAGCGTCTGTAGCATGTATAAGGGACATGTTATCATACCTGTGTCTTTTTATAGGTGATTGATGCCCGGTGAGAGGGTGAAAGGGACCTATACCCCCGTCAGCTGCAGGAAAGGAACAAAGAGACAGGTAATTAATATTTATATTAATTACTGATAACAATTAGGCAAGATACAACATCTAAACCTGCAAAGATGTGATAGTCTCTACCTTATACATGAAGATATATGTGTTTTTAATAAGTATATCGTCTATAGACAGCTTCTTATATAACACAACCATGTCTCAGGTACAGAGATTAGGAACATTTATGATTTCTAATATCTGTTTTTTATTTGTAGTAATCCCTTTTTCAATAGATTGACCGCATATTTAAGACATAACTGTACTGTAAAGAAAAATCTATAAGTTAATGTAATAAATCACATACTATAACTGATTGCTGCCATTTAAAACTATGAAAAATACATTATGTTGATTATAAAACAGAAATACAGAATGGAGACAACCGTCTGTGGCTCAAGCTCGACTGCCCATTTCTTTGAGTGGCCCCTCAATGTTCTGGAAACGGGTGGAGGACATTGTCTCCATTAGAATGGGTCCCCCTACGATGCTTCGGCTGTTGATCTGAAGTGCATTCTGTGCTTTGGAATCTCGGGGGCAAACTGTATTTCTGTTATTAATTTTTAGTTTAGCAATTCCCACCGCAACATGGTTAACCTCTATCCTAAATTTCTGCACAAAATTGATAAAAGACATTCCAAGAAATATTTAAATTTATGAATAAAGAAACAAAAAATAACACATACCCCAAACATTACAAACACAAAACCCCCAAAAACCTAACAATAGTCTCTGTCAACATCATCCTGGGAGGGATAATACACTGCACTGCAATAGAAATAAAAATCCCTATCATCTATATCTCAATGGGTTCCATCTTTTCTTTTGTTCTTTTTTCTAATGCGGTTTTATAATCCCTGAGACAAGTAGTTCTGGCCCTAGAGTGTTATATATATTAGCGTCTGTAGCATGTATAAGGGACGTGTTATCATACCTGTGTCTTTTTATAGGTGATTAATGCCTGGTGAGAGGGTGAAAGGGACCTATACCCCCGTCAGCTGCAGGAAAGGAACAAAGAGACAGGTAATTAATATTTATATTAATTACTGATAACAATCAGGCTAGATATAATATCTAGACCTGCAGAGATGTCATAGTCTCTACCTTATACATGAAGATATATGTGTTTTTAATCAATATATCGTCTATAGACAGCTTCTTATATAACACAACTGTGTCTCAGGTACAGAGATTGGGAACATTTATGATTTCTAATATCTGTTTTTTGTTGGTAGTAATCCCTTTTTCAATAGACAGACAGCAGATTTAAGACATAACTGTACTGTAAAGAAAAATCTATAAGTTAATGTAATAAATCACATACTATAACTGATTATTGCCATTTAAAACTATGAAAAATACGTTATGTTGATTATAAAACAGAAATACAGAATGGAGACAACCGTCTGTGGCTCAAGCTCGACTGCCCATTTCTTTGAGTGGCCCCTCAATGTTCTGGAAACGGGTGGAGGACATTGTCTCCATTAGAATGGGTCCCCCTACGATGCTTCGGCTGTTGATCTGAAGTGCATTCTGTGCTTTAGAATCTCGGGGGCAAACTGTATTTCTGTTATTAATTTTTAGTTTAGCAATTCCCACCGCAACATGGTTAACCTCTATCCTAAATTTCTGCACAAAATTGATAAAAGACATTCCAAGAAATATTTTGCCAAACAAAAATATATAAAATATTGATGAAGTTGATGAATAATAATAACAGCAAAAATAACAGTTTTTGATTAAAAAACAAATAAACAATAATAATTTATAAAATATTTTGCTCCTGCCCCCTTCCCCAAAAATAAAAAAACATATATTACCCTTAAAATTTATGAATAAAGAAACAAAAAATAACACATACCCCAAACATTGCAAACACAAAACCCCCAAAAACCTAACAATAGTGTCTGTCAACATCATCCTGGGAGGGATAATACACTGCACTACAATAGAAATACAAATCCCTATCATCTATATCTCAATGGGTTCCATCTTTTCTTTTGTTCTTTTTTCTAATGCGGTTTTATAATCCCTGAGACAAGTAAATCTGGCCCTAGAGTGTTATATATATTAGCGTCTGTAGCATGTATAAGGGACATGTTATCATACCTGTGTCTTTTTATAGGTGATTAATGCCCGGTGAGAGGGTGAAAGGGACCTATACCCCCGTCAGCTGCAGGAAAGGAACAAAGAGACAGGTAATTAATATTTATATTAATTACTGATAACAATCAGGCTAGATATAACATCTAGACCTGCAGAGATGTCATAGTCTCTACCTTATACATGAAGATATATGTGTTTTTAATAAGTATATCGTCTATAGACAGCTTCTTATATAACACAACTGTGTCTCAGGTACAGAGATTAGGAACATTTATGATTTCTAATATCTGTTTTTTGTTTGTAGTAATCCCTTTTTCAATAGACAGACAGCAGATTTAAGACATAACTGTACTGTAAAGAAAAATCTATAAGTTAATGTAATAAATCACATACTATAACTGATTATTGCCATTTAAAACTATGAAAAATACATTATGTTGATTATAAAACAGAAATACAGAATGGAGACAACCGTCTGTGGCTCAAGCTCGACTGCCCCTTTCTTTGAGTGGCCCCTCAATGTTGTGGAAACGGGTGGAGGACATTGTCTCCATTAGAATGGGTCCCCCTACGATGCTTCGGCTGTTGATCTGAAGTGCATTCTGTGCTTTGGAACCTCGGGGGCAAACTGTATTTCTGTTATTAATTTTTAGTTTAGCAATTCCCACTGCAACATGGTTAACCTCTATCCTAAATTTCTGCACAAAATTGATAAAAGACATTCTAAGAAATATTTTGCCAAATAAAAATATAGAAAATATTGATGAAATTGATGAATAATAATAACAACAAAAATAACAGTTTTTGATTAAAAAACATAAAAACAAAAATAATTTATAAAATATTTTGCTCCTGCCCCCTTCCCCCAAAAATAAAAAAAACATATATTACCCTTTAAATTTATGAATAAAGAAACAAAAAATAACACATACCCCAAACATTACAAACACAAAACCCCCAAAAACCTAACAATAGTCTCTGTCAACATCATCCTGGGAGGGATAATACACTGCACTGCAATAGAAATAAAAATCCCTATCATCTATATCTCAATGGGTTCCATCTTTTCTTTTGTTCTTTTTTCTAATGCGGTTTTATAATCCCTGAGACAAGTAGTTCTGGCCCTAGAGTGTTATATATATTAGCGTCTGTAGCATGTATAAGGGACATGTTATCATACCTGTGTCTTTTTATAGGTGATTGATGCCCGGTGAGAGGGTGAAAGGGACCTATACCCCCGTCAGCTGCAGGAAAGGAACAAAGAGACAGGTAATTAATATTTATATTAATTACTGATAACAATCAGGCTAGATATAACATCTAGACCTGCAGAGATGTCATAGTCTCTACCTTATACATGAAGATATATGTGTTTTTAATAAGTATATCGTCTATAGACAGCTTCTTATATAACACAACTGTGTCTCAGGTACAGAGATTAGGAACATTTATGATTTCTAATATCTGTTTTTTGTTTGTAGTAATCCCTTTTTCAATAGACAGACAGCAGATTTAAGACATAACTGTACTGTAAAGAAAAATCTATAAGTTAATGTAATAAATCACATACTATAACTGATTATTGCCATTTAAAACTATGAAAAATACATTATGTTGATTATAAAACAGAAATACAGAATGGAGACAACCGTCTGTGGCTCAAGCTCGACTGCCCCTTTCTTTGAGTGGCCCCTCAATGTTGTGGAAACGGGTGGAGGACATTGTCTCCATTAGAATGGGTCCCCCTACGATGCTTCGGCTGTTGATCTGAAGTGCATTCTGTGCTTTGGAACCTCGGGGGCAAACTGTATTTCTGTTATTAATTTTTAGTTTAGCAATTCCCACTGCAACATGGTTAACCTCTATCCTAAATTTCTGCACAAAATTGATAAAAGACATTCTAAGAAATATTTTGCCAAATAAAAATATAGAAAATATTGATGAAATTGATGAATAATAATAACAACAAAAATAACAGTTTTTGATTAAAAAACATAAAAACAAAAATAATTTATAAAATATTTTGCTCCTGCCCCCTTCCCCCAAAAATAAAAAAAACATATATTACCCTTTAAATTTATGAATAAAGAAACAAAAAATAACACATACCCCAAACATTACAAACACAAAACCCCCAAAAACCTAACAATAGTCTCTGTCAACATCATCCTGGGAGGGATAATACACTGCACTGCAATAGAAATAAAAATCCCTATCATCTATATCTCAATGGGTTCCATCTTTTCTTTTGTTCTTTTTTCTAATGCGGTTTTATAATCCCTGAGACAAGTAGTTCTGGCCCTAGAGTGTTATATATATTAGCGTCTGTAGCATGTATAAGGGACATGTTATCATACCTGTGTCTTTTTATAGGTGATTGATGCCCGGTGAGAGGGTGAAAGGGACCTATACCCCCGTCAGCTGCAGGAAAGGAACAAAGAGACAGGTAATTAATATTTATATTAATTACTGATAACAATTAGGCAAGATACAACATCTAAACCTGCAAAGATGTGATAGTCTCTACCTTATACATGAAGATATATGTGTTTTTAATAAGTATATCGTCTATAGACAGCTTCTTATATAACACAACCATGTCTCAGGTACAGAGATTAGGAACATTTATGATTTCTAATATCTGTTTTTTATTTGTAGTAATCCCTTTTTCAATAGATTGACCGCATATTTAAGACATAACTGTACTGTAAAGAAAAATCTATAAGTTAATGTAATAAATCACATACTATAACTGATTGCTGCCATTTAAAACTATGAAAAATACATTATGTTGATTATAAAACAGAAATACAGAATGGAGACAACCGTCTGTGGCTCAAGCTCGACTGCCCATTTCTTTGAGTGGCCCCTCAATGTTCTGGAAACGGGTGGAGGACATTGTCTCCATTAGAATGGGTCCCCCTACGATGCTTCGGCTGTTGATCTGAAGTGCATTCTGTGCTTTGGAATCTCGGGGGCAAACTGTATTTCTGTTATTAATTTTTAGTTTAGCAATTCCCACCGCAACATGGTTAACCTCTATCCTAAATTTCTGCACAAAATTGATAAAAGACATTCCAAGAAATATTTAAATTTATGAATAAAGAAACAAAAAATAACACATACCCCAAACATTACAAACACAAAACCCCCAAAAACCTAACAATAGTCTCTGTCAACATCATCCTGGGAGGGATAATACACTGCACTGCAATAGAAATAAAAATCCCTATCATCTATATCTCAATGGGTTCCATCTTTTCTTTTGTTCTTTTTTCTAATGCGGTTTTATAATCCCTGAGACAAGTAGTTCTGGCCCTAGAGTGTTATATATATTAGCGTCTGTAGCATGTATAAGGGACGTGTTATCATACCTGTGTCTTTTTATAGGTGATTAATGCCTGGTGAGAGGGTGAAAGGGACCTATACCCCCGTCAGCTGCAGGAAAGGAACAAAGAGACAGGTAATTAATATTTATATTAATTACTGATAACAATCAGGCTAGATATAATATCTAGACCTGCAGAGATGTCATAGTCTCTACCTTATACATGAAGATATATGTGTTTTTAATAAGTATATCGTCTATAGACAGCTTCTTATATAACACAACTGTGTCTCAGGTACAGAGATTGGGAACATTTATGATTTCTAATATCTGTTTTTTGTTGGTAGTAATCCCTTTTTCAATAGACAGACAGCAGATTTAAGACATAACTGTACTGTAAAGAAAAATCTATAAGTTAATGTAATAAATCACATACTATAACTGATTATTGCCATTTAAAACTATGAAAAATACGTTATGTTGATTATAAAACAGAAATACAGAATGGAGACAACCGTCTGTGGCTCAAGCTCGACTGCCCATTTCTTTGAGTGGCCCCTCAATGTTCTGGAAACGGGTGGAGGACATTGTCTCCATTAGAATGGGTCCCCCTACGATGCTTCGGCTGTTGATCTGAAGTGCATTCTGTGCTTTAGAATCTCGGGGGCAAACTGTATTTCTGTTATTAATTTTTAGTTTAGCAATTCCCACCGCAACATGGTTAACCTCTATCCTAAATTTCTGCACAAAATTGATAAAAGACATTCCAAGAAATATTTTGCCAAACAAAAATATATAAAATATTGATGAAGTTGATGAATAATAATAACAGCAAAAATAACAGTTTTTGATTAAAAAACAAATAAACAATAATAATTTATAAAATATTTTGCTCCTGCCCCCTTCCCCAAAAATAAAAAAACATATATTACCCTTAAAATTTATGAATAAAGAAACAAAAAATAACACATACCCCAAACATTGCAAACACAAAACCCCCAAAAACCTAACAATAGTGTCTGTCAACATCATCCTGGGAGGGATAATACACTGCACTACAATAGAAATACAAATCCCTATCATCTATATCTCAATGGGTTCCATCTTTTCTTTTGTTCTTTTTTCTAATGCGGTTTTATAATCCCTGAGACAAGTAAATCTGGCCCTAGAGTGTTATATATATTAGCGTCTGTAGCATGTATAAGGGACATGTTATCATACCTGTGTCTTTTTATAGGTGATTAATGCCCGGTGAGAGGGTGAAAGGGACCTATACCCCCGTCAGCTGCAGGAAAGGAACAAAGAGACAGGTAATTAATATTTATATTAATTACTGATAACAATCAGGCTAGATATAACATCTAGACCTGCAGAGATGTCATAGTCTCTACCTTATACATGAAGATATATGTGTTTTTAATAAGTATATCGTCTATAGACAGCTTCTTATATAACACAACTGTGTCTCAAGTACAGAGATTGGGAACATTTATGATTTCTAATATCTGTTTTTTGTTTGTAGTAATCCCTTTTTCAATAGACAGACAGCAGATTTAAGACATAACTGTACTGTAAAGAAAAATCTATAAGTTAATGTAATAAATCACATACTATAACTGATTATTGCCATTTAAAACTATGAAAAATACATTATGTTGATTATAAAACAGAAATACAGAATGGAGACAACCGTCTGTGGCTCAAGCTCGACTGCCCCTTTCTTTGAGTGGCCCCTCAATGTTGTGGAAACGGGTGGAGGACATTGTCTCCATTAGAATGGGTCCCCCTACGATGCTTCGGCTGTTGATCTGAAGTGCAATCTGTGCTTTGGAACCTCGGGGGCAAACTGTATTTCTGTTATTAATTTTTAGTTTAGCAATTCCCACTGCAACATGGTTAACCTCTATCCTAAATTTCTGCACAAAATTGATAAAAGACATTCTAAGAAATATTTTGCCAAATAAAAATATAGAAAATATTGATGAAATTGATGAATAATAATAACAACAAAAATAACAGTTTTTGATTAAAAAACAAAAAAACAAAAATAATTTATAATATATTTTGCTCCTGCCCCCTTCCCCCAAAAATAAAAAAACATATATTACCCTTTAAATTTATGAATAAAGAAACAAAAAATAACACATACCCCAAACATTACAAACACAAAACCCCCAAAAACCTAACAATAGTCTCTGTCAACATCATCCTGGGAGGGATAATACACTGCACTGCAATAGAAATAAAAATCCCTATCATCTATATCTCAATGGGTTCCATCTTTTCTTTTTGTTCTTTTTTCTAATGCGGTTTTATAATCCCTGAGACAAGTAGTTCTGGCCCTAGAGTGTTATATATATTATCGTCTGTAGCATGTATAAGGGACATGTTATCATACCTGTGTCTTTTTATAGGTGATTGATGCCCGGTGAGAGGGTGAAAGGGACCTATACCCCCGTCAGCTGCAGGAAAGGAACAAAGAGACAGGTAATTAATATTTTTATTAATTACTGATAACAATTAGGCAAGATACAACATCTAAACCTGCAAAGATGTGATAGTCTCTACCTTATACATGAAGATATATGTGTTTTTAATAAGTATATCGTCTATAGACAGCTTCTTATATAACACAACCATGTCTCAGGTACAGAGATTAGGAACATTTATGATTTCTAATATCTGTTTTTTATTTGTAGTAATCCCTTTTTCAATAGATTGACCGCATATTTAAGACATAACTGTACTGTAAAGAAAAATCTATAAGTTAATGTAATAAATCACATACTATAACTGATTGCTGCCATTTAAAACTATGAAAAATACATTATGTTGATTATAAAACAGAAATACAGAATGGAGACAACCGTCTGTGGCTCAAGCTCGACTGCCCATTTCTTTGAGTGGCCCCTCAATGTTCTGGAAACGGGTGGAGGACATTGTCTCCATTAGAATGGGTCCCCCTACGATGCTTCGGCTGTTGATCTGAAGTGCATTCTGTGCTTTGGAATCTCGTGGGCAAACTGTATTTCTGTTATTAATTTTTAGTTTAGCAATTCCCACCGCAACATGGTTAACCTCTATCCTACATTTCTGCACAAAATTGATAAAAGACATTCCAAGAAATATTTAAATTTATGAATAAAGAAACAAAAAATAACACATACCCCAAACATTACAAACACAAAACCCCCAAAAACCTAACAATAGTCTCTGTCAACATCATCCTGGGAGGGATAATACACTGCACTGCAATAGAAATAAAAATCCCTATCATCTATATCTCAATGGGTTCCATCTTTTCTTTTGTTCTTTTTTCTAATGCGGTTTTATAATCCCTGAGACAAGTAGTTCTGGCCCTAGAGTGTTATATATATTAGCGTCTGTAGCATGTATAAGGGACATGTTATCATACCTGTGTCTTTTTATAGGTGATTGATGCCCGGTGAGAGGGTGAAAGGGACCTATACCCCCGTCAGCTGCAGGAAAGGAACAAAGAGACAGGTAATTAATATTTATATTAATTACTGATAACAATTAGGCAAGATACAACATCTAAACCTGCAAAGATGTGATAGTCTCTACCTTATACATGAAGATATATGTGTTTTTAATAAGTATATCGTCTATAGACAGCTTCTTATATAACACAACCATGTCTCAGGTACAGAGATTAGGAACATTTATGATTTCTAATATCTGTTTTTTATTTGTAGTAATCCCTTTTTCAATAGATTGACCGCATATTTAAGACATAACTGTACTGTAAAGAAAAATCTATAAGTTAATGTAATAAATCACATACTATAACTGATTGCTGCCATTTAAAACTATGAAAAATACATTATGTTGATTATAAAACAGAAATACAGAATGGAGACAACCGTCTGTGGCTCAAGCTCGACTGCCCATTTCTTTGAGTGGCCCCTCAATGTTCTGGAAACGGGTGGAGGACATTGTCTCCATTAGAATGGGTCCCCCTACGATGCTTCGGCTGTTGATCTGAAGTGCATTCTGTGCTTTAGAATCTCGGGGGCAAACTGTATTTCTGTTATTAATTTTTAGTTTAGCAATTCCCACCGCAACATGGTTAACCTCTATCCTAAATTTCTGCACAAAATTGATAAAAGACATTCCAAGAAATATTTAAATTTATGAATAAAGAAACAAAAAATAACACATACCCCAAACATTACAAACACAAAACCCCCAAAAACCTAACAATAGTCTCTGTCAACATAATCCTGGGAGGGATAATACACTGCACTGCAATAGAAATAAAAATCCCTATCATCTATATCTCAATGGGTTCCATCTCTTCTTTTGTTCTTTTTTCTAATGCGGTTTTATAATCCCTGAGACAAGTAGTTCTGGCCCTAGAGTGTTATATATATTAGCGTCTGTAGCATGTATAAGGGACATGTTATCATACCTGTGTCTTTTTATAGGTGATTAATGCCCGGTGAGAGGGTGAAAGGGACCTATACCCCCGTCAGCTGCAGGAAAGGAACAAAGAGACAGGTAATTAATATTTATATTAATTACTGATAACAATCAGGCTAGATATAACGTCTAGACCTGCAGAGATGTCATAGTCTCTACCTTATACATGAAGATATATGTGTTTTTAATAAGTATATCGTCTATAGACAGCTTCTTATATAACACAACTGTGTCTCAGGTACAGAGATTGGGAACATTTATGATTTCTAATATCTGTTTTTTATTTGTAGTAATCCCTTTTTCAATAGACAGACCGCAGATTTAAGACATAACTGTACTGTAAAGAAAAATCTCTAAGTTAATGTAATAAATCACATACTATAACTGATTATTGCCATTTAAAACTATGAAAAATACATTATGTTGATTATAAAACAGAAATTCAGAATGGAGACAACCGTCTGTGGCTGAAGCTCGACTGCCCCTTTCTTTGAGTGGCCCCTCAATGTTGTGGAAACGGGTGGAGGACATTGTCTCCATTAGAATGGGTCCCCCTACGATGCTTCGGCTGTTGATCTGAAGTGCATTCTGTGCTTTGGAACCTCGGGGGCAAACTGTATTTCTGTTATTAATTTTTAGTTTAACAATTCCTACTGCAACATGGTTAACCTCTATCCTAAATTTCTGCACAAAATTGATAAAAGACATTCCAAGAAATATTTTGCCAAGTAAAAATATATAAAATATTGATGAAATTGATGAATAATAATAACAACAAAAATAACAGTTTTTGATTAAAAAACAAAAAAACTAAAATAATTTATAAAATATTTTGCTCCTGCCCCCTTCCCCCAAAAATAAAAAAACATATATTACCCTTAAAATTTATGAATAAAGAAACAAAAAATAACACATACCCCAAACATTACAAACACAAAACCCCCAAAAACCTAACAATAGTCTCTGTCAACATCATCCTGGGAGGGATAATACACTGCACTGCAATAGAAATAAAAATCCCTATCATCTATATCTCAATGGGTTCCATCTTTTCTTTTGTTCTTTTTTCTAATGCGGTTTTATAATCCCTGAGACAAGTAGTTCTGGCCCTAGAGTGTTATATATATTAGTGTCTGTAGCATGTATAAGGGACATGTTATCATACCTGTGTCTTTTTATAGGTGATTAATGCCCGGTGAGAGGGTGAAAGGGACCTATACCCCCGTCAGCTGCAGGAAAGGAACAAAGAGACAGGTAATTAATATTTATATTAATTACTGATAACAATCAGGCTAGATATAACATCTAGACCTGCAGAGATGTCATAGTCTCTACCTTATACATGAAGATATATGTGTTTTTAATAAGTATATCGTCTATAGACAGCTTCTTATATAACACAACTGTGTCTCAGGTACAGAGATTGGGAACATTTATGATTTCTAATATCTGTTTTTTGTTTGTAGTAATCCCTTTTTCAATAGACAGACAGCAGATTTAAGACATAACTGTACTGTAAAGAAAAATCTATAAGTTAATGTAATAAATCACATACTATAACTGATTATTGCCATTTAAAACTATGAAAAATACATTATGTTGATTATAAAACAGAAATACAGAATGGAGACAACCGTCTGTGGCTCAAGCTCGACTGCCCATTTCTTTGAGTGGCCCCTCAATGTTCTGGAAACGGGTGGAGGACATTGTCTCCATTAGAATGGGTCCCCCTACGATGCTTCGGCTGTTGATCTGAAGTGCATTCTGTGCTTTGGAACCTCGGGGGCAAACTGTAATTCTGTTATTAATTTTTAGTTTAGCAATTCCCACCGCAACATGGTTAACCTCTATCCTAAATTTCTGCACAAAATTGATAAAAGACATTCCAAGAAATATTTTGCCAAACAAAAATATATAAAATATTTATGAAGTTGATGAATAATAATAACAGCAAAAATAACAGTTTTTGATTAAAAAACAAATAAACAATAATAATTTATAAAATATTTTGCTCCTGCCCCCTTCCCCAAAAATAAAAAAACATATATTACCCTTAAAATTTATGAATAAAGAAACAAAAAATAACACATACCCCAAACATTGCAAACACAAAACCCCCAAAAACCTAACAATAGTGTCTGTCAACATCATCCTGGGAGGGATAATACACTGCACTACAATAGAAATACAAATCCCTATCATCTATATCTCAATGGGTTCCATCTTTTCTTTTGTTCTTTTTTCTAATGCGGTTTTATAATCCCTGAGACAAGTAAATCTGGCCCTAGAGTGTTATATATATTAGCGTCTGTAGCATGTATAAGGGACATGTTATCATACCTGTGTCTTTTTATAGGTGATTAATGCCCGGTGAGAGGATGAAAGGGACCTATACCCCCGTCAGCTGCAGGAAAGGAACAAAGAGACAGGTAATTAATATTTATATTAATTACTGATAACAATCAGGCTAGATATAACATCTAGACCTGCAGAGATGTCATAGTCTCTACCTTATACATGAAGATATATGTGTTTTTAATAAGTATATCGTCTATAGACAGCTTCTTATATAACACAACTGTGTCTCAGGTACAGAGATTAGGAACATTTATGATTTCTAATATCTGTTTTTTGTTTGTAGTAATCCCTTTTTCAATAGACAGACAGCAGATTTAAGACATAACTGTACTGTAAAGAAAAATCTATAAGTTAATGTAATAAATCACATACTATAACTGATTATTGCCATTTAAAACTATGAAAAATACATTATGTTGATTATAAAACAGAAATACAGAATGGAGACAACCGTCTGTGGCTCAAGCTCGACTGCCCCTTTCTTTGAGTGGCCCCTCAATGTTGTGGAAACGGGTGGAGGACATTGTCTCCATTAGAATGGGTCCCCCTACGATGCTTCGGCTGTTGATCTGAAGTGCATTCTGTGCTTTGGAACCTCGGGGGCAAACTGTATTTCTGTTATTAATTTTTAGTTTAGCAATTCCCACTGCAACATGGTTAACCTCTATCCTAAATTTCTGCACAAAATTGATAAAAGACATTCTAAGAAATATTTTGCCAAATAAAAATATAGAAAATATTGATGAAATTGATGAATAATAATAACAACAAAAATAACAGTTTTTGATTAAAAAACATAAAAACAAAAATAATTTATAAAATATTTTGCTCCTGCCCCCTTCCCCCAAAAATAAAAAAAACATATATTACCCTTTAAATTTATGAATAAAGAAACAAAAAATAACACATACCCCAAACATTACAAACACAAAACCCCCAAAAACCTAACAATAGTCTCTGTCAACATCATCCTGGGAGGGATAATACACTGCACTGCAATAGAAATAAAAATCCCTATCATCTATATCTCAATGGGTTCCATCTTTTCTTTTGTTCTTTTTTCTAATGCGGTTTTATAATCCCTGAGACAAGTAGTTCTGGCCCTAGAGTGTTATATATATTAGCGTCTGTAGCATGTATAAGGGACATGTTATCATACCTGTGTCTTTTTATAGGTGATTGATGCCCGGTGAGAGGGTGAAAGGGACCTATACCCCCGTCAGCTGCAGGAAAGGAACAAAGAGACAGGTAATTAATATTTATATTAATTACTGATAACAATTAGGCAAGATACAACATCTAAACCTGCAAAGATGTGATAGTCTCTACCTTATACATGAAGATATATGTGTTTTTAATAAGTATATCGTCTATAGACAGCTTCTTATATAACACAACCATGTCTCAGGTACAGAGATTAGGAACATTTATGATTTCTAATATCTGTTTTTTATTTGTAGTAATCCCTTTTTCAATAGATTGACCGCATATTTAAGACATAACTGTACTGTAAAGAAAAATCTATAAGTTAATGTAATAAATCACATACTATAACTGATTGCTGCCATTTAAAACTATGAAAAATACATTATGTTGATTATAAAACAGAAATACAGAATGGAGACAACCGTCTGTGGCTCAAGCTCGACTGCCCATTTCTTTGAGTGGCCCCTCAATGTTCTGGAAACGGGTGGAGGACATTGTCTCCATTAGAATGGGTCCCCCTACGATGCTTCGGCTGTTGATCTGAAGTGCATTCTGTGCTTTGGAATCTCGGGGGCAAACTGTATTTCTGTTATTAATTTTTAGTTTAGCAATTCCCACCGCAACATGGTTAACCTCTATCCTAAATTTCTGCACAAAATTGATAAAAGACATTCCAAGAAATATTTAAATTTATGAATAAAGAAACAAAAAATAACACATACCCCAAACATTACAAACACAAAACCCCCAAAAACCTAACAATAGTCTCTGTCAACATCATCCTGGGAGGGATAATACACTGCACTGCAATAGAAATAAAAATCCCTATCATCTATATCTCAATGGGTTCCATCTTTTCTTTTGTTCTTTTTTCTAATGCGGTTTTATAATCCCTGAGACAAGTAGTTCTGGCCCTAGAGTGTTATATATATTAGCGTCTGTAGCATGTATAAGGGACATGTTATCATACCTGTGTCTTTTTATAGGTGATTAATGCCCGGTGAGAGGGTGAAAGGGACCTATACCCCCGTCAGCTGCAGGAAAGGAACAAAGAGACAGGTAATTAATATTTATATTAATTACTGATAACAATCAGGCTAGATATAATATCTAGACCTGCAGAGATGTCATAGTCTCTACCTTATACATGAAGATATATGTGTTTTTAATAAGTATATCGTCTATAGACAGCTTCTTATATAACACAACTGTGTCTCAGGTACAGAGATTGGGAACATTTATGATTTCTAATATCTGTTTTTTGTTTGTAGTAATCCCTTTTTCAATAGACAGACAGCATATTTAAGACATAACTGTACTGTAAAGAAAAATCTATAAGTTAATGTAATAAATCACATACTATAACTGATTATTGCCATTTAAAACTATGAAAAATACATTATGTTGATTATAAAACAGAAATACAGAATGGAGACAACCGTCTGTGGCTCAAGCTCGACTGCCCATTTCTTTGAGTGGCCCCTCAATGTTCTGGAAACGGGTGGAGGACATTGTCTCCATTAGAATGGGTCCCCCTACGATGCTTCGGCTGTTGATCTGAAGTGCATTCTGTGCTTTGGAATCTCGGGGGCAAACTGTATTTCTGTTACTAATTTTTAGTTTAGCAATTCCCACCGCAACATGGTTAACCTCTATCCTAAATTTCTGCACAAAATTGATAAAAGACATTCCAAGAAATATTTTGCCAAGTAAAAATATATAAAATATTGATGAAATTGATGAATAATAATAACAACAAAAATAACAGTTTTTGATTAAAAAACAAAAAAACTAAAATAATTTATAAAATATTTTGCTCCTGCCCCCTTCCCCCAAAAATAAAAAAACATATATTACCCTTAAAATGTATTAATAAAGAAACAAAAAATAACACATACCCCAAACATTACAAACACAAAACCCCCAAAAACCTAACAATAGTCTCTGTCAACATCATCCTGGGAAGGATAATACACTGCACTGCAATAGAAATAAAAATCCCTATCATCTATATCTCAATGGGTTCCATCTTTTCTTTTGTTCTTTTTTCTAATGCGGTTTTATAATCCCTGAGACAAGTAGTTCTGGCCCTAGAGTGTTAGATATATTAGCGTCTGTAGCATGTATAAGGGACATGTTATCATACCTGTGTCTTTTTATAGGTGATTAATGCCCGGTGAGAGGGTGAAAGGGACCTATACCCCCGTCAGCTGCAGGAAAGGAACAAAGAGACAGGTAATTAATATTTATATTAATTACTGATAACAATCAGGCTAGATATAACATCTAGACCTGCAGAGATGTCATAGTCTCTACCTTATACATGAAGATATATGTGTTTTTAATAAGTATATCGTCTATAGACAGCTTCTTATATAACACTACTGTGTCTCAGGTACAGAGATTGGGAACATTTATGATTTCTAATATCTGTTTTTTATTTGTAGTAATCCCTTTTTCAATAGACAGACAGCAGATTTAAGACATAACTGTACTGTAAAGAAAAATCTATAAGTTAATGTAATAAATCACATACTATAACTGATTATTGCCATTTAAAACTATGAAAAATACATTATGTTGATTATAAAACAGAAATACAGAATGGAGACAACCGTCTGTGGCTCAAGCTCGACTGCCCATTTCTTTGAGTGGCCCCTCAATGTTCTGGAAACGGGTGGAGGACATTGTCTCCATTAGAATGGGTCCCCCTACGATGCTTCGGCTGTTGATCTGAAGTGCATTCTGTGCTTTGGAATCTCGGGGGCAAACTGTATTTCTGTTATTAATTTTTAGTTTAGCAATTCCCACCGCAACATGGTTAACCTCTATCCTACATTTCTGCACAAAATTGATAAAAGACATTCCAAGAAATATTTTGCCAAACAAAAATATATAAAATATTGATGAAGTTGATAAATAATAATAACAGCAAAAATAACAGTTTTTGATTAAAAAACAAATAAACAATAATAATTTATAAAATATTTTGCTCCTGCCCCCTTCCCCAAAAATAAAAAAATATATATTACCCTTAAAATTTATGAATAAAGAAACAAAAAATAACACATACCCCAAACATTGCAAACACAAAACCCCCAAAAACCTAACAATAGTGTCTGTCAACATCATCCCGGGAGGGATAATACACTGCACTACAATAGAAATACAAATCCCTATCATCTATATCTCAATGGGTTCCATCTTTTCTTTTGTTCTTTTTTCTAATGCGGTTTTATAATCCCTGAGACAAGTAAATCTGGCCCTAGAGTGTTATATATATTAGCATCTGTAGCATGTATAAGGGACATGTTATCATACCTGTGTCTTTTTATAGGTGATTAATGCCCGGTGAGAGGGTGAAAGGGACCTATACCCCCATCAGCTGCAGGAAAGGAACAAAGAGACAGGTAATTAATATTTATATTAATTACTGATAACAATCAGGCTAGATATAACATCTAGACCTGCAGAGATGTCATAGTCTCTACCTTATACATGAAGATATATGTGTTTTTAATAAGTATATCGTCTATAGACAGCTTCTTATATAACACAACTGTGTCTCAGGTACAGAGATTGGGAACATTTATGATTTCTAATATCTGTTTTTTGTTTGTAGTAATCCCTTTTTCAATAGACAGACAGCAGATTTAAGACATAACTGTACTGTAAAGAAAAATCTATAAGTTAATGTAATAAATCACATACTATAACTGATTATTGCCATTTAAAACTATGAAAAATACATTATGTTGATTATAAAACAGAAATACAGAATGGAGACAACCGTCTGTGGCTCAAGCTCGACTGCCCCTTTCTTTGAGTGGCCCCTCAATGTTGTGGAAATGGGTGGAGGACATTGTCTCCATTAGAATGGGTCCCCCTACGATGCTTCGGCTGTTGATCTGAAGTGCATTCTGTGCTTTGGAACCTCGGGGGCAAACTGTATTTCTGTTATTAATTTTTAGTTTAGCAATTCCCACTGCAACATGGTTAACCTCTATCCTAAATTTCTGCACAAAATTGATAAAAGACATTCTAAGAAATATTTTGCCAAATAAAAATATAGAAAATATTGATGAAATTGATGAATAATAATAACAACAAAAATAACAGTTTTTGATTAAAAAACAAAAATAATTTATAAAATATTTTGCTCCTGCCCCCTTCCCCCCCCAAAAAAAAACATATATTACCCTTTAAATTTATGAATAAAGAAACAAAAAATAACACATACCCCAAACATTACAAACACAAAACCCCCAAAAACCTAACAATAGTCTCTGTCAACATCATCCTGGGAGGGATAATACACTGCACTGCAATAGAAATAAAAATCCCTATCATCTATATCTCAATGGGTTCCATCTTTTCTTTTGTTCTTTTTTCTAATGCGGTTTTATAATCCCTGAGACAAGTAGTTCTGGCCCTAGAGTGTTATATATATTAGCGTCTGTAGCATGTATAAGGGACATGTTATCATACCTGTGTCTTTTTATAGGTGATTGATGCCCGGTGAGAGGGTGAAAGGGACCTATACCCCCGTCAGCTGCAGGAAAGGAACAAAGAGACAGGTAATTAATATTTATATTAATTACTGATAACAATTAGGCAAGATACAACATCTAAACCTGCAAAGATGTGATAGTCTCTACCTTATACATGAAGTTATATGTGTTTTTAATAAGTATATCGTGTATAGACAGCTTCTTATATAACACAACCATGTCTCAGGTACAGAGATTAGGAACATTTATGATTTCTAATATCTGTTTTTTATTTGTAGTAATCCCTTTTTCAATAGATTGACCGCATATTTAAGACATAACTGTACTGTAAAGAAAAATCTATAAGTTAATGTAATAAATCACATACTATAACTGATTGCTGCCATTTAAAACTATGAAAAATACATTATGTTGATTATAAAACAGAAATACAGAATGGAGACAACCGTCTGTGGCTCAAGCTCGACTGCCCATTTCTTTGAGTGGCCCCTCAATGTTCTGGAAACGGGTGGAGGACATTGTCTCCATTAGAATGGGTCCCCCTACGATGCTTCGGCTGTTGATCGGAAGTGCATTCTGTGCTTTGGAATCTCGGGGGCAAACTGTATTTCTGTTATTAATTTTTAGTTTAGCAATTCCCACCGCAACATGGTTAACCTCTATCCTAAATTTCTGCACAAAATTGATAAAAGACATTCCAAGAAATATTTAAATTTATGAATAAAGAAACAAAAAATAACACATACCCCAAACATTACAAACACAAAACCCCCAAAAACCTAACAATAGTCTCTGTCAACATCATCCTGGGAGGGATAATACACTGCACTGCAATAGAAATAAAAATCCCTATCATCTATATCTCAATGGGTTCCATCTTTTCTTTTGTTCTTTTTTCTAATGCGGTTTTATAATCCCTGAGACAAGTAGTTCTGGCCCTAGAGTGTTATATATATTAGCGTCTGTAGCATGTATAAGGGACATGTTATCATACCTGTGTCTTTTTATAGGTGATTGATGCCCGGTGAGAGGGTGAAAGGGACCTATACCCCCGTCAGCTGCAGGAAAGGAACAAAGAGACAGGTAATTAATATTTATATTAATTACTGATAACAATTAGGCAAGATACAACATCTAAACCTGCAAAGATGTGATAGTCTCTACCTTATACATGAAGTTATATGTGTTTTTAATAAGTATATCGTGTATAGACAGCTTCTTATATAACACAACCATGTCTCAGGTACAGAGATTAGGAACATTTATGATTTCTAATATCTGTTTTTTATTTGTAGTAATCCCTTTTTCAATAGATTGACCGCATATTTAAGACATAACTGTACTGTAAAGAAAAATCTATAAGTTAATGTAATAAATCACATACTATAACTGATTGCTGCCATTTAAAACTATGAAAAATACATTATGTTGATTATAAAACAGAAATACAGAATGGAGACAACCGTCTGTGGCTCAAGCTCGACTGCCCATTTCTTTGAGTGGCCCCTCAATGTTCTGGAAACGGGTGGAGGACATTGTCTCCATTAGAATGGGTCCCCCTACGATGCTTCGGCTGTTGATCGGAAGTGCATTCTGTGCTTTGGAATCTCGGGGGCAAACTGTATTTCTGTTATTAATTTTTAGTTTAGCAATTCCCACCGCAACATGGTTAACCTCTATCCTAAATTTCTGCACAAAATTGATAAAAGACATTCCAAGAAATATTTAAATTTATGAATAAAGAAACAAAAAATAACACATACCCCAAACATTACAAACACAAAACCCCCAAAAACCTAACAATAGTCTCTGTCAACATCATCCTGGGAGGGATAATACACTGCACTGCAATAGAAATAAAAATCCCTATCATCTATATCTCAATGGGTTCCATCTTTTCTTTTGTTCTTTTTTCTAATGCGGTTTTATAATCCCTGAGACAAGTAGTTCTGGCCCTAGAGTGTTATATATATTAGCGTCTGTAGCATGTATAAGGGACATGTTATCATACCTGTGTCTTTTTATAGGTGATTGATGCCCGGTGAGAGGGTGAAAGGGACCTATACCCCCGTCAGCTGCAGGAAAGGAACAAAGAGACAGGTAATTAATATTTATATTAATTACTGATAACAATTAGGCAAGATACAACATCTAAACCTGCAAAGATGTGATAGTCTCTACCTTATACATGAAGATATATGTGTTTTTAATAAGTATATCGTCTATAGACAGCTTCTTATATAACACAACCATGTCTCAGGTACAGAGATTAGGAACATTTATGATTTCTAATATCTGTTTTTTATTTGTAGTAATCCCTTTTTCAATAGACTGACCGCAGATTTAAGACATAACTGTACTGTAAAGAAAAATCTATAAGTTAATTTAATAAATCACATACTATAACTGATTATTGCCATTTAAAACTATGAAAAATACATTATGTTGATTATAAAAAAAGAAATACAGAATGGAGACAACCGTCTGTGGCTCAAGATCGACTGCCCATTTCTTTGAGTGGCCCCTCAATGTTCTGGAAAAGGGTGGAGGACATTGTCTCCATTAGAATGGGTCCCCCTACGATGCTTCGGCTGTTGATCTGAAGTGCATTCTGTGCTTTGGAATCTCGGGGGGAAACTGTATTTCTGTTATAAATTTTTAGTTTAGCAATTCCCACCGCAACATGGTTAACCTCTATCCTAAATTTCTGCACAAAATTGATAAAAGACATTCCAAGAAATATTTTGCCAAATAAAAATATGTAAAATATTGATGAAGTTGATGAATAATAACAGCAAAAATAACAGTTTTTGATTAAAAAACAAATAAACAATAATAATTTATAAAATATTTTGCTCCTGCCCTCTTCCCCAAAAATAAAAAAACATATATTACCCTTAAAATTTATGAGTAAAGAAAAAAAAAATAACACATACCCCAAACATTGCAAACACAAAACCCCCAAAAACCTAACAATAGTGTCTGTCAACATCATCCTGGGAGGGATAATACACTGCACTACAATAGAAATAAAAATCCCTATCATCTATATCTCAATGGGTTCCATCTTTTCTTTTGTTCTTTTTTCTAATGCGGTTTTATAATCCCTGAGACAAGTAAATCTGGCCCTAGAGTGTTATTTATATTAGCGTCTGTAGCATGTATAAGGGACATGTTATCATACCTGTGTCTTTTTATAGGTGATTAATGCCCGGTGAGAGGGTGAAAGGGACCTATACCCCCGTCAGCTGCAGGAAAGGAACAAAGAGACAGGTAATTAATATTTATATTAATTACTGATAACAATCAGGCTAGATATAACATCTAGACCTGCAGAGATGTCATAGTCTCTACCTTATACATGAAGATATATGTGTTTTTAATAAGTATATATCGTCTATAGACAGCTTCTTATATAACACAACTGTGTCTCAGGTACAGAGATTGGGAACATTTATGATTTCTAATATCTGTTTTTTGTTCGTAGTAATCCCTTTTTCAATAGACAGACCGCAGATTTAAGACATAACTACTGTAAAGAAAAATCTATAAGTTAATGTAATAAATCACATACTATAACTGATTATTGCCATTTAAAACTATGAAAAATACATTCTGTTGATTATAAAACAGAAATACAGAATGGAGACAACCGTCTGTGGCTCAAGCTCGACTGCCCATTTGTTTGAGTGGCCCCTCAATGTTCTGGAAACGGGTGGAGGACATTGTCTCCATTAGAATGGGTCCCCCTACGATGCTTCGGCTGTTGATCTGAAGTGCATTCTGTGCTTTGGAACCTCGGGGGCAAACTGTATTTCTGTTATTAATTTTTAGTTTAGCAATTCCCACTGCAACATGGTTAACCTTTATCCTAAATTTCTGCACAAAATTGATAAAAGACATTCCAAGAAATATTTTGCCAAATAAAAATATATAAAATATTGATGAAATTGATGAATAATAATAACAACAAAAATAACAGTTTTTGATTAAAAAACAAAAAAACTAAAATAATTTATAAAATATTTTGCTCCTGCCCCCTTCCCCCAAAAATAAAAAAACATATATTACCCTTAAAATTTATGAATAAAGAAACAAAAAATAACACATACCCCAAACATTACAAACACAAAACCCCCAAAAACCTAACAATAGTCTCTGTCAACATCATCCTGGGAGGGATAATACACTGCACTGCAATAGAAATAAAAATCCCTATCATCTATATCTCAATGGGTTCCATCTTTTCTTTTGTTCTTTTTTCTAATGCGGTTTTATAATCCCTGAGACAAGTAGTTCTGGCCCTAGAGTGTTATATATATTAGTGTCTGTAGCATGTATAAGGGACATGTTATCATACCTGTGTCTTTTTATAGGTGATTAATGCCCGGTGAGAGGGTGAAAGGGACCTATACCCCCGTCAGCTGCAGGAAAGGAACAAAGAGACAGGTAATTAATATTTATATTAATTACTGATAACAATCAGGCTAGATATAACATCTAGACCTGCAGAGATGTCATAGTCTCTACCTTATACATGAAGATATATGTGTTTTTAATAAGTATATCGTCTATAGACAGCTTCTTATATAACACAACTGTGTCTCAGGTACAGAGATTGGGAACATTTATGATTTCTAATATCTGTTTTTTGTTTGTAGTAATCCCTTTTTCAATAGACAGACAGCAGATTTAAGACATAACTGTACTGTAAAGAAAAATCTATAAGTTAATGTAATAAATCACATACTATAACTGATTATTGCCATTTAAAACTATGAAAAATACATTATGTTGATTATAAAACAGAAATACAGAATGGAGACAACCGTCTGTGGCTCAAGCTCGACTGCCCATATCTTTGAGTGGCCCCTCAATGTTCTGGAAACGGGTGGAGGACATTGTCTCCATTAGAATGGGTCCCCCTACGATGCTTCGGCTGTTGATCTGAAGTGCATTCTGTGCTTTGGAACCTCGGGGGCAAACTGTAATTCTGTTATTAATTTTTAGTTTAGCAATTCCCACCGCAACATGGTTAACCTCTATCCTAAATTTCTGCACAAAATTGATAAAAGACATTCCAAGAAATATTTTGCCAAACAAAAATATATAAAATATTTATGAAGTTGATGAATAATAATAACAGCAAAAATAACAGTTTTTGATTAAAAAACAAATAAACAATAATAATTTATAAAATATTTTGCTCCTGCCCCCTTCCCCAAAAATAAAAAAACATATATTACCCTTAAAATTTATGAATAAAGAAACAAAAAATAACACATACCCCAAACATTGCAAACACAAAACCCCCAAAAACCTAACAATAGTGTCTGTCAACATCATCCTGGGAGGGATAATACACTGCACTACAATAGAAATACAAATCCCTATCATCTATATCTCAATGGGTTCCATCTTTTCTTTTGTTCTTTTTTCTAATGCGGTTTTATAATCCCTGAGACAAGTAAATCTGGCCCTAGAGTGTTATATATATTAGCGTCTGTAGCATGTATAAGGGACATGTTATCATACCTGTGTCTTTTTATAGGTGATTAATGCCCGGTGAGAGGGTGAAAGGGACCTATACCCCCGTCAGCTGCAGGAAAGGAACAAAGAGACAGGTAATTAATATTTATATTAATTACTGATAACAATCAGGCTAGATATAACATCTAGACCTGCAGAGATGTCATAGTCTCTACCTTATACATGAAGATATATGTGTTTTTAATAAGTATATCGTCTATAGACAGCTTCTTATATAACACAACTGTGTCTCAGGTACAGAGATTAGGAACATTTATGATTTCTAATATCTGTTTTTTGTTTGTAGTAATCCCTTTTTCAATAGACAGACAGCAGATTTAAGACATAACTGTACTGTAAAGAAAAATCTATAAGTTAATGTAATAAATCACATACTATAACTGATTATTGCCATTTAAAACTATGAAAAATACATTATGTTGATTATAAAACAGAAATACAGAATGGAGACAACCGTCTGTGGCTCAAGCTCGACTGCCCCTTTCTTTGAGTGGCCCCTCAATGTTGTGGAAACGGGTGGAGGACATTGTCTCCATTAGAATGGGTCCCCCTACGATGCTTCGGCTGTTGATCTGAAGTGCATTCTGTGCTTTGGAACCTCGGGGGCAAACTGTATTTCTGTTATTAATTTTTAGTTTAGCAATTCCCACTGCAACATGGTTAACCTCTATCCTAAATTTCTGCACAAAATTGATAAAAGACATTCTAAGAAATATTTTGCCAAATAAAAATATAGAAAATATTGATGAAATTGATGAATAATAATAACAACAAAAATAACAGTTTTTGATTAAAAAACATAAAAACAAAAATAATTTATAAAATATTTTGCTCCTGCCCCCTTCCCCCAAAAATAAAAAAAACATATATTACCCTTTAAATTTATGAATAAAGAAACAAAAAATAACACATACCCCAAACATTACAAACACAAAACCCCCAAAAACCTAACAATAGTCTCTGTCAACATCATCCTGGGAGGGATAATACACTGCACTGCAATAGAAATAAAAATCCCTATCATCTATATCTCAATGGGTTCCATCTTTTCTTTTGTTCTTTTTTCTAATGCGGTTTTATAATCCCTGAGACAAGTAGTTCTGGCCCTAGAGTGTTATATATATTAGCGTCTGTAGCATGTATAAGGGACATGTTATCATACCTGTGTCTTTTTATAGGTGATTGATGCCCGGTGAGAGGGTGAAAGGGACCTATACCCCCGTCAGCTGCAGGAAAGGAACAAAGAGACAGGTAATTAATATTTATATTAATTACTGATAACAATTAGGCAAGATACAACATCTAAACCTGCAAAGATGTGATAGTCTCTACCTTATACATGAAGATATATGTGTTTTTAATAAGTATATCGTGTATAGACAGCTTCTTATATAACACAACCATGTCTCAGGTACAGAGATTAGGAACATTTATGATTTCTAATATCTGTTTTTTATTTGTAGTAATCCCTTTTTCAATAGATTGACCGCATATTTAAGACATAACTGTACTGTAAAGAAAAATCTATAAGTTAATGTAATAAATCACATACTATAACTGATTGCTGCCATTTAAAACTATGAAAAATACATTATGTTGATTATAAAACAGAAATACAGAATGGAGACAACCGTCTGTGGCTCAAGCTCGACTGCCCATTTCTTTGAGTGGCCCCTCAATGTTCTGGAAACGGGTGGAGGACATTGTCTCCATTAGAATGGGTCCCCCTACGATGCTTCGGCTGTTGATCTGAAGTGCATTCTGTGCTTTGGAATCTCGGGGGCAAACTGTATTTCTGTTATTAATTTTTAGTTTAGCAATTCCCACCGCAACATGGTTAACCTCTATCCTAAATTTCTGCACAAAATTGATAAAAGACATTCCAAGAAATATTTAAATTTATGAATAAAGAAACAAAAAATAACACATACCCCAAACATTACAAACACAAAACCCCCAAAAACCTAACAATAGTCTCTGTCAACATCATCCTGGGAGGGATAATACACTGCACTGCAATAGAAATAAAAATCCCTATCATCTATATCTCAATGGGTTCCATCTTTTCTTTTGTTCTTTTTTCTAATGCGGTTTTATAATCCCTGAGACAAGTAGTTCTGGCCCTAGAGTGTTATATATATTAGTGTCTGTAGCATGTATAAGGGACATGTTATCATACCTGTGTCTTTTTATAGGTGATTAATGCCCGGTGAGAGGGTGAAAGGGACCTATACCCCCGTCAGCTGCAGGAAAGGAACAAAGAGACAGGTAATTAATATTTATATTAATTACTGATAACAATCAGGCTAGATATAACATCTAGACCTGCAGAGATGTCATAGTCTCTACCTTATACATGAAGATATATGTGTTTTTAATAAGTATATCGTCTATAGACAGCTTCTTATATAACACAACTGTGTCTCAGGTACAGAGATTGGGAACATTTATGATTTCTAATATCTGTTTTTTGTTTGTAGTAATCCCTTTTTCAATAGACAGACAGCAGATTTAAGACATAACTGTACTGTAAAGAAAAATCTATAAGTTAATGTAATAAATCACATACTATAACTGATTATTGCCATTTAAAACTATGAAAAATACATTATGTTGATTATAAAACAGAAATACAGAATGGAGACAACCGTCTGTGGCTCAAGCTCGACTGCCCATTTCTTTGAGTGGCCCCTCAATGTTCTGGAAACGGGTGGAGGACATTGTCTCCATTAGAATGGGTCCCCCTACGATGCTTCGGCTGTTGATCTGAAGTGCATTCTGTGCTTTGGAACCTCGGGGGCAAACTGTAATTCTGTTATTAATTTTTAGTTTAGCAATTCCCACCGCAACATGGTTAACCTCTATCCTAAATTTCTGCACAAAATTGATAAAAGACATTCCAAGAAATATTTTGCCAAACAAAAATATATAAAATATTTATGAAGTTGATGAATAATAATAACAGCAAAAATAACAGTTTTTGATTAAAAAACAAATAAACAATAATAATTTATAAAATATTTTGCTCCTGCCCCCTTCCCCAAAAATAAAAAAACATATATTACCCTTAAAATTTATGAATAAAGAAACAAAAAATAACACATACCCCAAACATTGCAAACACAAAACCCCCAAAAACCTAACAATAGTGTCTGTCAACATCATCCTGGGAGGGATAATACACTGCACTACAATAGAAATACAAATCCCTATCATCTATATCTCAATGGGTTCCATCTTTTCTTTTGTTCTTTTTTCTAATGCGGTTTTATAATCCCTGAGACAAGTAAATCTGGCCCTAGAGTGTTATATATATTAGCGTCTGTAGCATGTATAAGGGACATGTTATCATACCTGTGTCTTTTTATAGGTGATTAATGCCCGGTGAGAGGGTGAAAGGGACCTATACCCCCGTCAGCTGCAGGAAAGGAACAAAGAGACAGGTAATTAATATTTATATTAATTACTGATAACAATCAGGCTAGATATAACATCTAGACCTGCAGAGATGTCATAGTCTCTACCTTATACATGAAGATATATGTGTTTTTAATAAGTATATCGTCTATAGACAGCTTCTTATATAACACAACTGTGTCTCAGGTACAGAGATTAGGAACATTTATGATTTCTAATATCTGTTTTTTGTTTGTAGTAATCCCTTTTTCAATAGACAGACAGCAGATTTAAGACATAACTGTACTGTAAAGAAAAATCTATAAGTTAATGTAATAAATCACATACTATAACTGATTATTGCCATTTAAAACTATGAAAAATACATTATGTTGATTATAAAACAGAAATACAGAATGGAGACAACCGTCTGTGGCTCAAGCTCGACTGCCCCTTTCTTTGAGTGGCCCCTCAATGTTGTGGAAACGGGTGGAGGACATTGTCTCCATTAGAATGGGTCCCCCTACGATGCTTCGGCTGTTGATCTGAAGTGCATTCTGTGCTTTGGAACCTCGGGGGCAAACTGTATTTCTGTTATTAATTTTTAGTTTAGCAATTCCCACTGCAACATGGTTAACCTCTATCCTAAATTTCTGCACAAAATTGATAAAAGACATTCTAAGAAATATTTTGCCAAATAAAAATATAGAAAATATTGATGAAATTGATGAATAATAATAACAACAAAAATAACAGTTTTTGATTAAAAAACATAAAAACAAAAATAATTTATAAAATATTTTGCTCCTGCCCCCTTCCCCCAAAAATAAAAAAAACATATATTACCCTTTAAATTTATGAATAAAGAAACAAAAAATAACACATACCCCAAACATTACAAACACAAAACCCCCAAAAACCTAACAATAGTCTCTGTCAACATCATCCTGGGAGGGATAATACACTGCACTGCAATAGAAATAAAAATCCCTATCATCTATATCTCAATGGGTTCCATCTTTTCTTTTGTTCTTTTTTCTAATGCGGTTTTATAATCCCTGAGACAAGTAGTTCTGGCCCTAGAGTGTTATATATATTAGCGTCTGTAGCATGTATAAGGGACATGTTATCATACCTGTGTCTTTTTATAGGTGATTGATGCCCGGTGAGAGGGTGAAAGGGACCTATACCCCCGTCAGCTGCAGGAAAGGAACAAAGAGACAGGTAATTAATATTTATATTAATTACTGATAACAATTAGGCAAGATACAACATCTAAACCTGCAAAGATGTGATAGTCTCTACCTTATACATGAAGATATATGTGTTTTTAATAAGTATATCGTGTATAGACAGCTTCTTATATAACACAACCATGTCTCAGGTACAGAGATTAGGAACATTTATGATTTCTAATATCTGTTTTTTATTTGTAGTAATCCCTTTTTCAATAGATTGACCGCATATTTAAGACATAACTGTACTGTAAAGAAAAATCTATAAGTTAATGTAATAAATCACATACTATAACTGATTGCTGCCATTTAAAACTATGAAAAATACATTATGTTGATTATAAAACAGAAATACAGAATGGAGACAACCGTCTGTGGCTCAAGCTCGACTGCCCATTTCTTTGAGTGGCCCCTCAATGTTCTGGAAACGGGTGGAGGACATTGTCTCCATTAGAATGGGTCCCCCTACGATGCTTCGGCTGTTGATCTGAAGTGCATTCTGTGCTTTGGAATCTCGGGGGCAAACTGTATTTCTGTTATTAATTTTTAGTTTAGCAATTCCCACCGCAACATGGTTAACCTCTATCCTAAATTTCTGCACAAAATTGATAAAAGACATTCCAAGAAATATTTAAATTTATGAATAAAGAAACAAAAAATAACACATACCCCAAACATTACAAACACAAAACCCCCAAAAACCTAACAATAGTCTCTGTCAACATCATCCTGGGAGGGATAATACACTGCACTGCAATAGAAATAAAAATCCCTATCATCTATATCTCAATGGGTTCCATCTTTTCTTTTGTTCTTTTTTCTAATGCGGTTTTATAATCCCTGAGACAAGTAGTTCTGGCCCTAGAGTGTTATATATATTAGCGTCTGTAGCATGTATAAGGGACATGTTATCATACCTGTGTCTTTTTATAGGTGATTAATGCCCGGTGAGAGGGTGAAAGGGACCTATACCCCCGTCAGCTGCAGGAAAGGAACAAAGAGACAGGTAATTAATATTTATATTAATTACTGATAACAATCAGGCTAGATATAATATCTAGACCTGCAGAGATGTCATAGTCTCTACCTTATACATGAAGATATATGTGTTTTTAATAAGTATATCGTCTATAGACAGCTTCTTATATAACACAACTGTGTCTCAGGTACAGAGATTGGGAACATTTATGATTTCTAATATCTGTTTTTTGTTTGTAGTAATCCCTTTTTCAATAGACAGACAGCATATTTAAGACATAACTGTACTGTAAAGAAAAATCTATAAGTTAATGTAATAAATCACATACTATAACTGATTATTGCCATTTAAAACTATGAAAAATACATTATGTTGATTATAAAACAGAAATACAGAATGGAGACAACCGTCTGTGGCTCAAGCTCGACTGCCCATTTCTTTGAGTGGCCCCTCAATGTTCTGGAAACGGGTGGAGGACATTGTCTCCATTAGAATGGGTCCCCCTACGATGCTTCGGCTGTTGATCTGAAGTGCATTCTGTGCTTTGGAATCTCGGGGGCAAACTGTATTTCTGTTACTAATTTTTAGTTTAGCAATTCCCACCGCAACATGGTTAACCTCTATCCTAAATTTCTGCACAAAATTGATAAAAGACATTCCAAGAAATATTTTGCCAAGTAAAAATATATAAAATATTGATGAAATTGATGAATAATAATAACAACAAAAATAACAGTTTTTGATTAAAAAACAAAAAAAACTAAAATAATTTATAAAATATTTTGCTCCTGCCCCCTTCCCCCAAAAATAAAAAAACATATATTACCCTTAAAATTTATTAATAAAGAAACAAAAAATAACACATACCCCAAACATTACAAACACAAAACCCCCAAAAACCTAACAATAGTCTCTGTCAACATCATCCTGGGAAGGATAATACACTGCACTGCAATAGAAATAAAAATCCCTATCATCTATATCTCAATGGGTTCCATCTTTTCTTTTGTTCTTTTTTCTAATGCGGTTTTATAATCCCTGAGACAAGTAGTTCTGGCCCTAGAGTGTTATATATATTAGCGTCTGTAGCATGTATAAGGGACATGTTATCATACCTGTGTCTTTTTATAGGTGATTAATGCCCGGTGAGAGGGTGAAAGGGACCTATACCCCCGTCAGCTGCAGGAAAGGAACAAAGAGACAGGTAATTAATATTTATATTAATTACTGATAACAATCAGGCTAGATATAACATCTAGACCTGTAGAGATGTCATAGTCTCTACCTTATACATGAAGATATATGTGTTTTTAATAAGTATATCGTCTATAGACAGCTTCTTATATAACACTACTGTGTCTCAGGTACAGAGATTGGGAACATTTATGATTTCTAATATCTGTTTTTTATTTGTAGTAATCCCTTTTTCAATAGACAGACAGCAGATTTAAGACATAACTGTACTGTAAAGAAAAATCTATAAGTTAATGTAATAAATCACATACTATAACTGATTATTGCCATTTAAAACTATGAAAAATACATTATGTTGATTATAAAACAGAAATACAGAATGGAGACAACCGTCTGTGGCTCAAGCTCGACTGCCCATTTCTTTGAGTGGCCCCTCAATGTTCTGGAAACGGGTGGAGGACATTGTCTCCATTAGAATGGGTCCCCCTACGATGCTTCGGCTGTTGATCTGAAGTGCATTCTGTGCTTTGGAATCTCGGGGGCAAACTGTATTTCTGTTATTAATTTTTAGTTTAGCAATTCCCACCGCAACATGGTTAACCTCTATCCTACATTTCTGCACAAAATTGATAAAAGACATTCCAAGAAATATTTTGCCAAACAAAAATATATAAAATATTGATGAAGTTGATAAATAATAATAACAGCAAAAATAACAGTTTTTGATTAAAAAACAAATAAACAATAATAATTTATAAAATATTTTGCTCCTGCCCCCTTCCCCAAAAATAAAAAAATATATATTACCCTTAAAATTTATGAATAAAGAAACAAAAAATAACACATACCCCAAACATTGCAAACACAAAACCCCCAAAAACCTAACAATAGTGTCTGTCAACATCATCCCGGGAGGGATAATACACTGCACTACAATAGAAATACAAATCCCTATCATCTATATCTCAATGGGTTCCATCTTTTCTTTTGTTCTTTTTTCTAATGCGGTTTTATAATCCCTGAGACAAGTAAATCTGGCCCTAGAGTGTTATATATATTAGCATCTGTAGCATGTATAAGGGACATGTTATCATACCTGTGTCTTTTTATAGGTGATTAATGCCCGGTGAGAGGGTGAAAGGGACCTATACCCCCGTCAGCTGCAGGAAAGGAACAAAGAGACAGGTAATTAATATTTATATTAATTACTGATAACAATCAGGCTAGATATAACATCTAGACCTGCAGAGATGTCATAGTCTCTACCTTATACATGAAGATATATGTGTTTTTAATAAGTATATCGTCTATAGACAGCTTCTTATATAACACAACTGTGTCTCAGGTACAGAGATTGGGAACATTTATGATTTCTAATATCTGTTTTTTGTTTGTAGTAATCCCTTTTTCAATAGACAGACAGCAGATTTAAGACATAACTGTACTGTAAAGAAAAATCTATAAGTTAATGTAATAAATCACATACTATAACTGATTATTGCCATTTAAAACTATGAAAAATACATTATGTTGATTATAAAACAGAAATACAGAATGGAGACAACCGTCTGTGGCTCAAGCTCGACTGCCCCTTTCTTTGAGTGGCCCCTCAATGTTGTGGAAACGGGTGGAGGACATTGTCTCCATTAGAATGGGTCCCCCTACGATGCTTCGGCTGTTGATCTGAAGTGCATTCTGTGCTTTGGAACCTCGGGGGCAAACTGTATTTCTGTTATTAATTTTTAGTTTAGCAATTCCCACTGCAACATGGTTAACCTCTATCCTAAATTTCTGCACAAAATTGATAAAAGACATTCTAAGAAATATTTTGCCAAATAAAAATATAGAAAATATTGATGAAATTGATGAATAATAATAACAACAAAAATAACAGTTTTTGATTAAAAAACAAAAAAACAAAAATAATTTATAAAATATTTTGCTCCTGCCCCCTTCCCCCCCCAAAAAAAAACATATATTACCCTTTAAATTTATGAATAAAGAAACAAAAAATAACACATACCCCAAACATTACAAACACAAAACCCCCAAAAACCTAACAATAGTCTCTGTCAACATCATCCTGGGAGGGATAATACACTGCACTGCAATAGAAATAAAAATCCCTATCATCTATATCTCAATGGGTTCCATCTTTTCTTTTGTTCTTTTTTCTAATGCGGTTTTATAATCCCTGAGACAAGTAGTTCTGGCCCTAGAGTGTTATATATATTAGCGTCTGTAGCATGTATAAGGGACATGTTATCATACCTGTGTCTTTTTATAGGTGATTGATGCCCGGTGAGAGGGTGAAAGGGACCTATACCCCCGTCAGCTGCAGGAAAGGAACAAAGAGACAGGTAATTAATATTTATATTAATTACTGATAACAATTAGGCAAGATACAACATCTAAACCTGCAAAGATGTGATAGTCTCTACCTTATACATGAAGTTATATGTGTTTTTAATAAGTATATCGTGTATAGACAGCTTCTTATATAACACAACCATGTCTCAGGTACAGAGATTAGGAACATTTATGATTTCTAATATCTGTTTTTTATTTGTAGTAATCCCTTTTTCAATAGATTGACCGCATATTTAAGACATAACTGTACTGTAAAGAAAAATCTATAAGTTAATGTAATAAATCACATACTATAACTGATTGCTGCCATTTAAAACTATGAAAAATACATTATGTTGATTATAAAACAGAAATACAGAATGGAGACAACCGTCTGTGGCTCAAGCTCGACTGCCCATTTCTTTGAGTGGCCCCTCAATGTTCTGGAAACGGGTGGAGGACATTGTCTCCATTAGAATGGGTCCCCCTACGATGCTTCGGCTGTTGATCTGAAGTGCATTCTGTGCTTTGGAATCTCGGGGGCAAACTGTATTTCTGTTATTAATTTTTAGTTTAGCAATTCCCACCGCAACATGGTTAACCTCTATCCTAAATTTCTGCACAAAATTGATAAAAGACATTCCAAGAAATATTTAAATTTATGAATAAAGAAACAAAAAATAACACATACCCCAAACATTACAAACACAAAACCCCCAAAAACCTAACAATAGTCTCTGTCAACATCATCCTGGGAGGGATAATACACTGCACTGCAATAGAAATAAAAATCCCTATCATCTATATCTCAATGGGTTCCATCTTTTCTTTTGTTCTTTTTTCTAATGCGGTTTTATAATCCCTGAGACAAGTAGTTCTGGCCCTAGAGTGTTATATATATTAGCGTCTGTAGCATGTATAAGGGACATGTTATCATACCTGTGTCTTTTTATAGGTGATTGATGCCCGGTGAGAGGGTGAAAGGGACCTATACCCCCGTCAGCTGCAGGAAAGGAACAAAGAGACAGGTAATTAATATTTATATTAATTACTGATAACAATTAGGCAAGATACAACATCTAAACCTGCAAAGATGTGATAGTCTCTACCTTATACATGAAGATATATGTGTTTTTAATAAGTATATCGTCTATAGACAGCTTCTTATATAACACAACCATGTCTCAGGTACAGAGATTAGGAACATTTATGATTTCTAATATCTGTTTTTTATTTGTAGTAATCCCTTTTTCAATAGACTGACCGCAGATTTAAGACATAACTGTACTGTAAAGAAAAATCTATAAGTTAATTTAATAAATCACATACTATAACTGATTATTGCCATTTAAAACTATGAAAAATACATTATGTTGATTATAAAAAAAGAAATACAGAATGGAGACAACCGTCTGTGGCTCAAGATCGACTGCCCATTTCTTTGAGTGGCCCCTCAATGTTCTGGAAAAGGGTGGAGGACATTGTCTCCATTAGAATGGGTCCCCCTACGATGCTTCGGCTGTTGATCTGAAGTGCATTCTGTGCTTTGGAATCTCGGGGGGAAACTGTATTTCTGTTATAAATTTTTAGTTTAGCAATTCCCACCGCAACATGGTTAACCTCTATCCTAAATTTCTGCACAAAATTGATAAAAGACATTCCAAGAAATATTTTGCCAAATAAAAATATGTAAAATATTGATGAAGTTGATGAATAATAACAGCAAAAATAACAGTTTTTGATTAAAAAACAAATAAACAATAATAATTTATAAAATATTTTGCTCCTGCCCTCTTCCCCAAAAATAAAAAAACATATATTACCCTTAAAATTTATGAGTAAAGAAAAAAAAAATAACACATACCCCAAACATTGCAAACACAAAACCCCCAAAAACCTAACAATAGTGTCTGTCAACATCATCCTGGGAGGGATAATACACTGCACTACAATAGAAATAAAAATCCCTATCATCTATATCTCAATGGGTTCCATCTTTTCTTTTGTTCTTTTTTCTAATGCGGTTTTATAATCCCTGAGACAAGTAAATCTGGCCCTAGAGTGTTATTTATATTAGCGTCTGTAGCATGTATAAGGGACATGTTATCATACCTGTGTCTTTTTATAGGTGATTAATGCCCGGTGAGAGGGTGAAAGGGACCTATACCCCCGTCAGCTGCAGGAAAGGAACAAAGAGACAGGTAATTAATATTTATATTAATTACTGATAACAATCAGGCTAGATATAACATCTAGACCTGCAGAGATGTCATAGTCTCTACCTTATACATGAAGATATATGTGTTTTTAATAAGTATATATCGTCTATAGACAGCTTCTTATATAACACAACTGTGTCTCAGGTACAGAGATTGGGAACATTTATGATTTCTAATATCTGTTTTTTGTTCGTAGTAATCCCTTTTTCAATAGACAGACCGCAGATTTAAGACATAACTACTGTAAAGAAAAATCTATAAGTTAATGTAATAAATCACATACTATAACTGATTATTGCCATTTAAAACTATGAAAAATACATTCTGTTGATTATAAAACAGAAATACAGAATGGAGACAACCGTCTGTGGCTCAAGCTCGACTGCCCATTTGTTTGAGTGGCCCCTCAATGTTCTGGAAACGGGTGGAGGACATTGTCTCCATTAGAATGGGTCCCCCTACGATGCTTCGGCTGTTGATCTGAAGTGCATTCTGTGCTTTGGAACCTCGGGGGCAAACTGTATTTCTGTTATTAATTTTTAGTTTAGCAATTCCCACTGCAACATGGTTAACCTTTATCCTAAATTTCTGCACAAAATTGATAAAAGACATTCCAAGAAATATTTTGCCAAATAAAAATATATAAAATATTGATGAAATTGATGAATAATAATAACAACAAAAATAACAGTTTTTGATTAAAAAACAAAAAAACTAAAATAATTTATAAAATATTTTGCTCCTGCCCCCTTCCCCCAAAAATAAAAAAACATATATTACCCTTAAAATTTATGAATAAAGAAACAAAAAATAACACATACCCCAAACATTACAAACACAAAACCCCCAAAAACCTAACAATAGTCTCTGTCAACATCATCCTGGGAGATATAATACACTGCACTGCAATAGAAATAAAAATCCCTATCATCTATATCTCAATGGGTTCCATCTTTTCTTTTGTTCTTTTTTCTAATGCGGTTTTATAATCCCTGAGACAAGTAGTTCTGGCCCTAGAGTGTTATATATATTAGCGTCTGTAGCATGTATAAGGGACATGTTATCATACCTGTGTCTTTTTATAGGTGATTAATGCCCGGTGAGAGGGTGAAAGGGACCTATACCCCCGTCAGCTGCAGGAAAGGAACAAAGAGACAGGTAATTAATATTTATATTAATTACTGATAACAATCAGGCTAGATATAACATCTAGACCTGCAGAGATGTCATAGTCTCTACCTTATACATGAAGATATATGTGTTTTTAATAAGTATATCGTCTATAGACAGCTTCTTATATAACACTACTGTGTCTCAGGTACAGAGATTGGGAACATTTATGATTTCTAATATCTGTTTTTTGTTTGTAGTAATCCCTTTTTCAATAGACAGACAGCAGATTTAAGACATAACTGTACTGTAAAGAAAAATCTATAAGTTAATGTAATAAATCACATACTATAACTGATTGCTGCCATTTAAAACTATGAAAAATACATTATGTTGATTATAAAACAGAAATACAGAATGGAGACAACCGTCTGTGGCTCAAGCTCGACTGCCCCTTTCTTTGAGTGGCCCCTCAATGTTGTGGAAACGGGTGGAGGACATTGTCTCCATTAGAATGGGTCCCCCTACGATGCTTCGGCTGTTGATCTGAAGTGCATTCTGTGCTTTGGAACCTCGGGGGCAAACTGTATTTCTGTTATTAATTTTTAGTTTAACAATTCCTACTGCAACATGGTTAACCTCTATCCTAAATTTCTGCACAAAATTGATAAAAGACATTCCAAGAAATATTTTGCCAAGTAAAAATATATAAAATATTGATGAAATTGATGAATAATAATAACAACAAAAATAACAGTTTTTGATTAAAAAACAAAAAAACAAAAATAATTTATAAAATATTTTGCTCCTGCCCCCTTCCCCCCCCCAAAAAAAAAACATATATTACCCTTTAAATTTATGAATAAAGAAACAAAAAATAACACATACCCCAAACATTACAAACACAAAACCCCCAAAAACCTAACAATAGTCTCTGTCAACATCATCCTGGGAGGGATAATACACTGCACTGCAATAGAAATAAAAATCCCTATCATCTATATCTCAATGGGTTCCATCTTTTCTTTTGTTCTTTTTTCTAATGCGGTTTTATAATCCCTGAGACAAGTAGTTCTGGCCCTAGAGTGTTATATATATTATCGTCTGTAGCATGTATAAGGGACATGTTATCATACCTGTGTCTTTTTATAGGTGATTGATGCCCGGTGAGAGGGTGAAAGGGACCTATACCCCCGTCAGCTGCAGGAAAGGAACAAAGAGACAGGTAATTAATATTTATATTAATTACTGATAACAATTAGGCAAGATACAACATCTAAACCTGCAAAGATGTGATAGTCTCTACCTTATACATGAAGATATATGTGTTTTTAATAAGTATATCGTCTATAGACAGCTTCTTATATAACACAACCATGTCTCAGGTACAGAGATTAGGAACATTTATGATTTCTAATATCTGTTTTTTATTTGTAGTAATCCCTTTTTCAATAGATTGACCGCATATTTAAGACATAACTGTACTGTAAAGAAAAATCTATAAGTTAATGTAATAAATCACATACTATAACTGATTGCTGCCATTTAAAACTATGAAAAATATATTATGTTGATTATAAAACAGAAATACAGAATGGAGACAACCGTCTGTGGCTCAAGCTCGACTGCCCATTTCTTTGAGTGGCCCCTCAATGTTCTGGAAACGGGTGGAGGACATTGTCTCCATTAGAATGGGTCCCCCTACGATGCTTCGGCTGTTGATCTGAAGTGCATTCTGTGCTTTGGAATCTCGGGGGCAAACTGTATTTCTGTTATTAATTTTTAGTTTAGCAATTCCCACCGCAACATGGTTAACCTCTATCCTAAATTTCTGCACAAAATTGATAAAAGACATTCCAAGAAATATTTAAATTTATGAATAAAGAAACAAAAAATAACACATACCCCAAACATTACAAACACAAAACCCCCAAAAACCTAACAATAGTCTCTGTCAACATCATCCTGGGAGGGATAATACACTGCACTGCAATAGAAATAAAAATCCCTATCATCTATATCTCAATGGGTTCCATCTTTTCTTTTGTTCTTTTTTCTAATGCGGTTTTATAATCCCTGAGACAAGTAGTTCTGGCCCTAGAGTGTTATATATATTAGCGTCTGTAGCATGTATAAGGGACATGTTATCATACCTGTGTCTTTTTATAGGTGATTAATGCCCGGTGAGAGGGTGAAAGGGACCTATACCCCCGTCAGCTGCAGGAAAGGAACAAAGAGACAGGTAATTAATATTTATATTAATTACTGATAACAATCAGGCTAGATATAACATCTAGACCTGCAGAGATGTCATAGTCTCTACCTTATACATGAAGATATATGTGTTTTTAATAAGTATATCGTCTATAGACAGCTTCTTATATAACACTACTGTGTCTCAGGTACAGAGATTGGGAACATTTATGATTTCTAATATCTGTTTTTTGTTTGTAGTAATCCCTTTTTCAATAGACAGACAGCAGATTTAAGACATAACTGTACTGTAAAGAAAAATCTATAAGTTAATGTAATAAATCACATACTATAACTGATTATTGCCATTTAAAACTATGAAAAATACATTATGTTGATTATAAAACAGAAATACAGAATGGAGACAACCGTCTGTGGCTCAAGCTCGACTGCCCATTTCTTTGAGTGGCCCCTCAATGTTCTGGAAACGGGTGGAGGACATTGTCTCCATTAGAATGGGTCCCCCTACGATGCTTCGGCTGTTGATCTGAAGTGCATTCTGTGCTTTGGAATCTCGGGGGCAAACTGTATTTCTGTTATTAATTTTTAGTTTAGCAATTCCCACCGCAACATGGTTAACCTCTATCCTAAATTTCTGCACAAAATTGATAAAAGACATTCCAAGAAATATTTTGCCAAACAAAAATATATAAAATATTGATGAAGTTGATGAATAATAATAACAGCAAAAATAACAGTTTTTGATTAAAAAACAAATAAACAATAATAATTTATAAAATATTTTGCTCCTGCCCCCTTCCCCAAAAATAAAAAAATATATATTACCCTTAAAATTTATGAATAAAGAAACAAAAAATAACACATACCCCAAACATTGCAAATACAAAACCCCCAAAAACCTAACAATAGTGTCTGTCAACATCATCCTGGGAGGGATAATACACTGCACTACAATAGAAATACAAATCCCTATCATCTATATCTCAATGGGTTCCATCTTTTCTTTTGTTCTTTTTTCTAATGCGGTTTTATAATCCCTGAGACAAGTAAATCTGGCCCTAGAGTGTTATATATATTAGCATCTGTAGCATGTATAAGGGACATGTTATCATACCTGTGTCTTTTTATAGGTGATTAATGCCCGGTGAGAGGGTGAAAGGGACCTATACCCCCGTCAGCTGCAGGAAAGGAACAAAGAGACAGGTAATTAATATTTATATTAATTACTGATAACAATTAGGCAAGATACAACATCTAAACCTGCAAAGATGTGATAGTCTCTACCTTATACATGAAGATATATGTGTTTTTAATAAGTATATCGTCTATAGACAGCTTCTTATATAACACAACCATGTCTCAGGTACAGAGATTAGGAACATTTATGATTTCTAATATCTGTTTTTTATTTGTAGTAATCCCTTTTTCAATAGACTGACCGCAGATTTAAGACATAACTGTACTGTAAAGAAAAATCTATAAGTTAATTTAATAAATCACATACTATAACTGATTATTGCCATTTAAAACTATGAAAAATACATTATGTTGATTATAAAAAAAGAAATACAGAATGGAGACAACCGTCTGTGGCTCAAGATCGACTGCCCATTTCTTTGAGTGGCCCCTCAATGTTCTGGAAAAGGGTGGAGGACATTGTCTCCATTAGAATGGGTCCCCCTACGATGCTTCGGCTGTTGATCTGAAGTGCATTCTGTGCTTTGGAATCTCGGGGGGAAACTGTATTTCTGTTATAAATTTTTAGTTTAGCAATTCCCACCGCAACATGGTTAACCTCTATCCTAAATTTCTGCACAAAATTGATAAAAGACATTCCAAGAAATATTTTGCCAAATAAAAATATGTAAAATATTGATGAAGTTGATGAATAATAACAGCAAAAATAACAGTTTTTGATTAAAAAACAAATAAACAATAATAATTTATAAAATATTTTGCTCCTGCCCTCTTCCCCAAAAATAAAAAAACATATATTACCCTTAAAATTTATGAGTAAAGAAAAAAAAAATAACACATACCCCAAACATTGCAAACACAAAACCCCCAAAAACCTAACAATAGTGTCTGTCAACATCATCCTGGGAGGGATAATACACTGCACTACAATAGAAATAAAAATCCCTATCATCTATATCTCAATGGGTTCCATCTTTTCTTTTGTTCTTTTTTCTAATGCGGTTTTATAATCCCTGAGACAAGTAAATCTGGCCCTAGAGTGTTATTTATATTAGCGTCTGTAGCATGTATAAGGGACATGTTATCATACCTGTGTCTTTTTATAGGTGATTAATGCCCGGTGAGAGGGTGAAAGGGACCTATACCCCCGTCAGCTGCAGGAAAGGAACAAAGAGACAGGTAATTAATATTTATATTAATTACTGATAACAATCAGGCTAGATATAACATCTAGACCTGCAGAGATGTCATAGTCTCTACCTTATACATGAAGATATATGTGTTTTTAATAAGTATATATCGTCTATAGACAGCTTCTTATATAACACAACTGTGTCTCAGGTACAGAGATTGGGAACATTTATGATTTCTAATATCTGTTTTTTGTTCGTAGTAATCCCTTTTTCAATAGACAGACCGCAGATTTAAGACATAACTACTGTAAAGAAAAATCTATAAGTTAATGTAATAAATCACATACTATAACTGATTATTGCCATTTAAAACTATGAAAAATACATTCTGTTGATTATAAAACAGAAATACAGAATGGAGACAACCGTCTGTGGCTCAAGCTCGACTGCCCATTTGTTTGAGTGGCCCCTCAATGTTCTGGAAACGGGTGGAGGACATTGTCTCCATTAGAATGGGTCCCCCTACGATGCTTCGGCTGTTGATCTGAAGTGCATTCTGTGCTTTGGAACCTCGGGGGCAAACTGTATTTCTGTTATTAATTTTTAGTTTAGCAATTCCCACTGCAACATGGTTAACCTTTATCCTAAATTTCTGCACAAAATTGATAAAAGACATTCCAAGAAATATTTTGCCAAATAAAAATATATAAAATATTGATGAAATTGATGAATAATAATAACAACAAAAATAACAGTTTTTGATTAAAAAACAAAAAAACTAAAATAATTTATAAAATATTTTGCTCCTGCCCCCTTCCCCCAAAAATAAAAAAACATATATTACCCTTAAAATTTATGAATAAAGAAACAAAAAATAACACATACCCCAAACATTACAAACACAAAACCCCCAAAAACCTAACAATAGTCTCTGTCAACATCATCCTGGGAGATATAATACACTGCACTGCAATAGAAATAAAAATCCCTATCATCTATATCTCAATGGGTTCCATCTTTTCTTTTGTTCTTTTTTCTAATGCGGTTTTATAATCCCTGAGACAAGTAGTTCTGGCCCTAGAGTGTTATATATATTAGCGTCTGTAGCATGTATAAGGGACATGTTATCATACCTGTGTCTTTTTATAGGTGATTAATGCCCGGTGAGAGGGTGAAAGGGACCTATACCCCCGTCAGCTGCAGGAAAGGAACAAAGAGACAGGTAATTAATATTTATATTAATTACTGATAACAATCAGGCTAGATATAACATCTAGACCTGCAGAGATGTCATAGTCTCTACCTTATACATGAAGATATATGTGTTTTTAATAAGTATATCGTCTATAGACAGCTTCTTATATAACACTACTGTGTCTCAGGTACAGAGATTGGGAACATTTATGATTTCTAATATCTGTTTTTTGTTTGTAGTAATCCCTTTTTCAATAGACAGACAGCAGATTTAAGACATAACTGTACTGTAAAGAAAAATCTATAAGTTAATGTAATAAATCACATACTATAACTGATTATTGCCATTTAAAACTATGAAAAATACATTATGTTGATTATAAAACAGAAATACAGAATGGAGACAACCGTCTGTGGCTCAAGCTCGACTGCCCCTTTCTTTGAGTGGCCCCTCAATGTTGTGGAAACGGGTGGAGGACATTGTCTCCATTAGAATGGGTCCCCCTACGATGCTTCGGCTGTTGATCTGAAGTGCATTCTGTGCTTTGGAACCTCGGGGGCAAACTGTATTTCTGTTATTAATTTTTAGTTTAACAATTCCTACTGCAACATGGTTAACCTCTATCCTAAATTTCTGCACAAAATTGATAAAAGACATTCCAAGAAATATTTTGCCAAGTAAAAATATATAAAATATTGATGAAATTGATGAATAATAATAACAACAAAAATAACAGTTTTTGATTAAAAAACAAAAAAACAAAAATAATTTATAAAATATTTTGCTCCTGCCCCCTTCCCCCCCCCAAAAAAAAAACATATATTACCCTTTAAATTTATGAATAAAGAAACAAAAAATAACACATACCCCAAACATTACAAACACAAAACCCCCAAAAACCTAACAATAGTCTCTGTCAACATCATCCTGGGAGGGATAATACACTGCACTGCAATAGAAATAAAAATCCCTATCATCTATATCTCAATGGGTTCCATCTTTTCTTTTGTTCTTTTTTCTAATGCGGTTTTATAATCCCTGAGACAAGTAGTTCTGGCCCTAGAGTGTTATATATATTATCGTCTGTAGCATGTATAAGGGACATGTTATCATACCTGTGTCTTTTTATAGGTGATTGATGCCCGGTGAGAGGGTGAAAGGGACCTATACCCCCGTCAGCTGCAGGAAAGGAACAAAGAGACAGGTAATTAATATTTATATTAATTACTGATAACAATTAGGCAAGATACAACATCTAAACCTGCAAAGATGTGATAGTCTCTACCTTATACATGAAGATATATGTGTTTTTAATAAGTATATCGTCTATAGACAGCTTCTTATATAACACAACCATGTCTCAGGTACAGAGATTAGGAACATTTATGATTTCTAATATCTGTTTTTTATTTGTAGTAATCCCTTTTTCAATAGATTGACCGCATATTTAAGACATAACTGTACTGTAAAGAAAAATCTATAAGTTAATGTAATAAATCACATACTATAACTGATTGCTGCCATTTAAAACTATGAAAAATACATTATGTTGATTATAAAACAGAAATACAGAATGGAGACAACCGTCTGTGGCTCAAGCTCGACTGCCCATTTCTTTGAGTGGCCCCTCAATGTTCTGGAAACGGGTGGAGGACATTGTCTCCATTAGAATGGGTCCCCCTACGATGCTTCGGCTGTTGATCTGAAGTGCATTCTGTGCTTTGGAATCTCGGGGGCAAACTGTATTTCTGTTATTAATTTTTAGTTTAGCAATTCCCACCGCAACATGGTTAACCTCTATCCTAAATTTCTGCACAAAATTGATAAAAGACATTCCAAGAAATATTTAAATTTATGAATAAAGAAACAAAAAATAACACATACCCCAAACATTACAAACACAAAACCCCCAAAAACCTAACAATAGTCTCTGTCAACATCATCCTGGGAGGGATAATACACTGCACTGCAATAGAAATAAAAATCCCTATCATCTATATCTCAATGGGTTCCATCTTTTCTTTTGTTCTTTTTTCTAATGCGGTTTTATAATCCCTGAGACAAGTAGTTCTGGCCCTAGAGTGTTATATATATTAGCGTCTGTAGCATGTATAAGGGACATGTTATCATACCTGTGTCTTTTTATAGGTGATTAATGCCCGGTGAGAGGGTGAAAGGGACCTATACCCCCGTCAGCTGCAGGAAAGGAACAAAGAGACAGGTAATTAATATTTATATTAATTACTGATAACAATCAGGCTAGATATAACATCTAGACCTGCAGAGATGTCATAGTCTCTACCTTATACATGAAGATATATGTGTTTTTAATAAGTATATCGTCTATAGACAGCTTCTTATATAACACTACTGTGTCTCAGGTACAGAGATTGGGAACATTTATGATTTCTAATATCTGTTTTTTGTTTGTAGTAATCCCTTTTTCAATAGACAGACAGCAGATTTAAGACATAACTGTACTGTAAAGAAAAATCTATAAGTTAATGTAATAAATCACATACTATAACTGATTATTGCCATTTAAAACTATGAAAAATACATTATGTTGATTATAAAACAGAAATACAGAATGGAGACAACCGTCTGTGGCTCAAGCTCGACTGCCCATTTCTTTGAGTGGCCCCTCAATGTTCTGGAAACGGGTGGAGGACATTGTCTCCATTAGAATGGGTCCCCCTACGATGCTTCGGCTGTTGATCTGAAGTGCATTCTGTGCTTTGGAATCTCGGGGGCAAACTGTATTTCTGTTATTAATTTTTAGTTTAGCAATTCCCACCGCAACATGGTTAACCTCTATCCTAAATTTCTGCACAAAATTGATAAAAGACATTCCAAGAAATATTTAAATTTATGAATAAAGAAACAAAAAATAACACATACCCCAAACATTACAAACACAAAACCCCCAAAAACCTAACAATAGTCTCTGTCAACATCATCCTGGGAGGGATAATACACTGCACTGCAATAGAAATAAAAATCCCTATCATCTATATCTCAATGGGTTCCATCTTTTCTTTTGTTCTTTTTTCTAATGCGGTTTTATAATCCCTGAGACAAGTAGTTCTGGCCCTAGAGTGTTATATATATTAGCGTCTGTAGCATGTATAAGGGACATGTTATCATACCTGTGTCTTTTTATAGGTGATTGATGCCCGGTGAGAGGGTGAAAGGGACCTATACCCCCGTCAGCTGCAGGAAAGGAACAAAGAGACAGGTAATTAATATTTATATTAATTACTGATAACAATTAGGCAAGATACAACATCTAAACCTGCAAAGATGTGATAGTCTCTACCTTATACATGAAGATATATGTGTTTTTAATAAGTATATCGTGTATAGACAGCTTCTTATATAACACAACCATATCTCAGGTACAGAGATTAGGAACATTTATGATTTCTAATATCTGTTTTTTATTTGTAGTAATCCCTTTTTCAATAGATTGACCGCATATTTAAGACATAACTGTACTGTAAAGAAAAATCTATAAGTTAATGTAATAAATCACATACTATAACTGATTGCTGCCATTTAAAACTATGAAAAATACATTATGTTGATTATAAAACAGAAATACAGAATGGAGACAACCGTCTGTGGCTCAAGCTCGACTGCCCATTTCTTTGAGTGGCCCCTCAATGTTCTGGAAACGGGTGGAGGACATTGTCTCCATTAGAATGGGTCCCCCTACGATGCTTCGGCTGTTGATCTGAAGTGCATTCTGTGCTTTGGAATCTCGGGGGCAAACTGTATTTCTGTTATTAATTTTTAGTTTAGCAATTCCCACCGCAACATGGTTAACCTCTATCCTAAATTTCTGCACAAAATTGATAAAAGACATTCCAAGAAATATTTAAATTTATGAATAAAGAAACAAAAAATAACACATACCCCAAACATTACAAACCCAAAACCCCCAAAAACCTAACAATAGTCTCTGTCAACATCATCCTGGGAGGGATAATACACTGCACTGCAATAGAAATAAAAATCCCTATCATCTATATCTCAATGGGTTCCATCTTTTCTTTTGTTCTTTTTTCTAATGCGGTTTTATAATCCCTGAGACAAGTAGTTCTGGCCCTAGAGTGTTATATATATTAGCGTCTGTAGCATGTATAAGGGACATGTTATCATACCTGTGTCTTTTTATAGGTGATTGATGCCCGGTGAGAGGGTGAAAGGGACCTATACCCCCGTCAGCTGCAGGAAAGGAACAAAGAGACAGGTAATTAATATTTATATTAATTACTGATAACAATTAGGCAAGATACAACATCTAAACCTGCAAAGATGTGATAGTCTCTACCTTATACATGAAGATATATGTGTTTTTAATAAGTATATCGTCTATAGACAGCTTCTTATATAACACAACCATGTCTCAGGTACAGAGATTAGGAACATTTATGATTTCTAATATCTGTTTTTTATTTGTAGTAATCCCTTTTTCAATAGACTGACCGCAGATTTAAGACATAACTGTACTGTAAAGAAAAATCTATAAGTTAATTTAATAAATCACATACTATAACTGATAATTGCCATTTAAAACTATGAAAAATACATTATGTTGATTATAAAAAAAGAAATACAGAATGGAGACAACCGTCTGTGGCTCAAGATCGACTGCCCATTTCTTTGAGTGGCCCCTCAATGTTCTGGAAAAGGGTGGAGGACATTGTCTCCATTAGAATGGGTCCCCCTACGATGCTTCGGCTGTTGATCTGAAGTGCATTCTGTGCTTTGGAATCTCGGGGGCAAACTGTATTTCTGTTATAAATTTTTAGTTTAGCAATTCCCACCGCAACATGGTTAACCTCTATCCTAAATTTCTGCACAAAATTGATAAAAGACATTCCAAGAAATATTTTGCCAAATAAAAATATGTAAAATATTGATGAAGTTGATGAATAATAACAGCAAAAATAACAGTTTTTGATTAAAAAACAAATAAACAATAATAATTTATAAAATATTTTGCTCCTGCCCTCTTCCCCAAAAATAAAAAAACATATATTACCCTTAAAATTTATGAGTAAAGAAAAAAAAAATAACACATACCCCAAACATTGCAAACACAAAACCCCCAAAAACCTAACAATAGTGTCTGTCAACATCATCCTGGGAGGGATAATACACTGCACTACAATAGAAATAAAAATCCCTATCATCTATATCTCAATGGGTTCCATCTTTTCTTTTGTTCTTTTTTCTAATGCGGTTTTATAATCCCTGAGACAAGTAAATCTGGCCCTAGAGTGTTATTTATATTAGCGTCTGTAGCATGTATAAGGGACATGTTATCATACCTGTGTCTTTTTATAGGTGATTAATGCCCGGTGAGAGGGTGAAAGGGACCTATACCCCCGTCAGCTGCAGGAAAGGAACAAAGAGACAGGTAATTAATATTTATATTAATTACTGATAACAATCAGGCTAGATATAACATCTAGACCTGCAGAGATGTCATAGTCTCTACCTTATACATGAAGATATATGTGTTTTTAATAAGTATATATCGTCTATAGACAGCTTCTTATATAACACAACTGTGTCTCAGGTACAGAGATTGGGAACATTTATGATTTCTAATATCTGTTTTTTGTTCGTAGTAATCCCTTTTTCAATAGACAGACCGCAGATTTAAGACATAACTACTGTAAAGAAAAATCTATAAGTTAATGTAATAAATCACATACTATAACTGATTATTGCCATTTAAAACTATGAAAAATACATTCTGTTGATTATAAAACAGAAATACAGAATGGAGACAACCGTCTGTGGCTCAAGCTCGACTGCCCATTTGTTTGAGTGGCCCCTCAATGTTCTGGAAACGGGTGGAGGACATTGTCTCCATTAGAATGGGTCCCCCTACGATGCTTCGGCTGTTGATCTGAAGTGCATTCTGTGCTTTGGAACCTCGGGGGCAAACTGTATTTCTGTTATTAATTTTTAGTTTAGCAATTCCCACTGCAACATGGTTAACCTCTATCCTAAATTTCTGCACAAAATTGATAAAAGACATTCCAAGAAATATTTTGCCAAATAAAAATATATAAAATATTGATGAAATTGATGAATAATAATAACAACAAAAATAACAGTTTTTGATTAAAAAACAAAAAAACTAAAATAATTTATAAAATATTTTGCTCCTGCCCCCTTCCCCCAAAAATAAAAAAACATATATTACCCTTAAAATTTATGAATAAAGTAACAAAAAATAACACATACCCCAAACATTACAAACACAAAACCCCCAAAAACCTAACAATAGTCTCTGTCAACATCATCCTGGGAGATATAATACACTGCACTGCAATAGAAATAAAAATCCCTATCATCTATATCTCAATGGGTTCCATCTTTTCTTTTGTTCTTTTTTCTAATGCGGTTTTATAATCCCTGAGACAAGTAGTTCTGGCCCTAGAGTGTTATATATATTAGCGTCTGTAGCATGTATAAGGGACATGTTATCATACCTGTGTCTTTTTATAGGTGATTAATGCCCGGTGAGAGGGTGAAAGGGACCTATACCCCCGTCAGCTGCAGGAAAGGAACAAAGAGACAGGTAATTAATATTTATATTAATTACTGATAACAATCAGGCTAGATATAACATCTAGACCTGCAGAGATGTCATAGTCTCTACCTTATACATGAAGATATATGTGTTTTTAATAAGTATATCGTCTATAGACAGCTTCTTATATAACACTACTGTGTCTCAGGTACAGAGATTGGGAACATTTATGATTTCTAATATCTGTTTTTTGTTTGTAGTAATCCCTTTTTCAATAGACAGACAGCAGATTTAAGACATAACTGTACTGTAAAGAAAAATCTATAAGTTAATGTAATAAATCACATACTATAACTGATTATTGCCATTTAAAACTATGAAAAATACATTATGTTGATTATAAAACAGAAATACAGAATGGAGACAACCGTCTGTGGCTCAAGCTCGACTGCCCCTTTCTTTGAGTGGCCCCTCAATGTTGTGGAAACGGGTGGAGGACATTGTCTCCATTAGAATGGGTCCCCCTACGATGCTTCGGCTGTTGATCTGAAGTGCATTCTGTGCTTTGGAACCTCGGGGGCAAACTGTATTTCTGTTATTAATTTTTAGTTTAACAATTCCTACTGCAACATGGTTAACCTCTATCCTAAATTTCTGCACAAAATTGATAAAAGACATTCCAAGAAATATTTTGCCAAGTAAAAATATATAAAATATTGATGAAATTGATGAATAATAATAACAACAAAAATAACAGTTTTTGATTAAAAAACAAAAAAACAAAAATAATTTATAAAATATTTTGCTCCTGCCCCCTTCCCCCCCCCAAAAAAAAAAACATATATTACCCTTTAAATTTATGAATAAAGAAACAAAAAATAACACATACCCCAAACATTACAAACACAAAACCCCCAAAAACCTAACAATAGTCTCTGTCAACATCATCCTGGGAGGGATAATACACTGCACTGCAATAGAAATAAAAATCCCTATCATCTATATCTCAATGGGTTCCATCTTTTCTTTTGTTCTTTTTTCTAATGCGGTTTTATAATCCCTGAGACAAGTAGTTCTGGCCCTAGAGTGTTATATATATTATCGTCTGTAGCATGTATAAGGGACATGTTATCATACCTGTGTCTTTTTATAGGTGATTGATGCCCGGTGAGAGGGTGAAAGGGACCTATACCCCCGTCAGCTGCAGGAAAGGAACAAAGAGACAGGTAATTAATATTTATATTAATTACTGATAACAATTAGGCAAGATACAACATCTAAACCTGCAAAGATGTGATAGTCTCTACCTTATACATGAAGATATATGTGTTTTTAATAAGTATATCGTCTATAGACAGCTTCTTATATAACACAACCATGTCTCAGGTACAGAGATTAGGAACATTTATGATTTCTAATATCTGTTTTTTATTTGTAGTAATCCCTTTTTCAATAGATTGACCGCATATTTAAGACATAACTGTACTGTAAAGAAAAATCTATAAGTTAATGTAATAAATCACATACTATAACTGATTGCTGCCATTTAAAACTATGAAAAATACATTATGTTGATTATAAAACAGAAATACAGAATGGAGACAACCGTCTGTGGCTCAAGCTCGACTGCCCATTTCTTTGAGTGGCCCCTCAATGTTCTGGAAACGGGTGGAGGACATTGTCTCCATTAGAATGGGTCCCCCTACGATGCTTCGGCTGTTGATCTGAAGTGCATTCTGTGCTTTGGAATCTCGGGGGCAAACTGTATTTCTGTTATTAATTTTTAGTTTAGCAATTCCCACCGCAACATGGTTAACCTCTATCCTAAATTTCTGCACAAAATTGATAAAAGACATTCCAAGAAATATTTAAATTTATGAATAAAGAAACAAAAAATAACACATACCCCAAACATTACAAACACAAAACCCCCAAAAACCTAACAATAGTCTCTGTCAACATCATCCTGGGAGGGATAATACACTGCACTGCAATAGAAATAAAAATCCCTATCATCTATATCTCAATGGGTTCCATCTTTTCTTTTGTTCTTTTTTCTAATGCGGTTTTATAATCCCTGAGACAAGTAGTTCTGGCCCTAGAGTGTTATATATATTAGCGTCTGTAGCATGTATAAGGGACATGTTATCATACCTGTGTCTTTTTATAGGTGATTGATGCCCGGTGAGAGGGTGAAAGGGACCTATACCCCCGTCAGCTGCAGGAAAGGAACAAAGAGACAGGTAATTAATATTTATATTAATTACTGATAACAATTAGGCAAGATACAACATCTAAACCTGCAAAGATGTGATAGTCTCTACCTTATACATGAAGATATATGTGTTTTTAATAAGTATATCGTGTATAGACAGCTTCTTATATAACACAACCATGTCTCAGGTACAGAGATTAGGAACATTTATGATTTCTAATATCTGTTTTTTATTTGTAGTAATCCCTTTTTCAATAGATTGACCGCATATTTAAGACATAACTGTACTGTAAAGAAAAATCTATAAGTTAATGTAATAAATCACATACTATAACTGATTGCTGCCATTTAAAACTATGAAAAATACATTATGTTGATTATAAAACAGAAATACAGAATGGAGACAACCGTCTGTGGCTCAAGCTCGACTGCCCATTTCTTTGAGTGGCCCCTCAATGTTCTGGAAACGGGTGGAGGACATTGTCTCCATTAGAATGGGTCCCCCTACGATGCTTCGGCTGTTGATCTGAAGTGCATTCTGTGCTTTGGAATCTCGGGGGCAAACTGTATTTCTGTTATTAATTTTTAGTTTAGCAATTCCCACCGCAACATGGTTAACCTCTATCCTAAATTTCTGCACAAAATTGATAAAAGACATTCCAAGAAATATTTAAATTTATGAATAAAGAAACAAAAAATAACACATACCCCAAACATTACAAACACAAAACCCCCAAAAACCTAACAATAGTCTCTGTCAACATCATCCTGGGAGGGATAATACACTGCACTGCAATAGAAATAAAAATCCCTATCATCTATATCTCAATGGGTTCCATCTTTTCTTTTGTTCTTTTTTCTAATGCGGTTTTATAATCCCTGAGACAAGTAGTTCTGGCCCTAGAGTGTTATATATATTAGCGTCTGTAGCATGTATAAGGGACATGTTATCATACCTGTGTCTTTTTATAGGTGATTAATGCCCGGTGAGAGGGTGAAAGGGACCTATACCCCCGTCAGCTGCAGGAAAGGAACAAAGAGACAGGTAATTAATATTTATATTAATTACTGATAACAATCAGGCTAGATATAATATCTAGACCTGCAGAGATGTCATAGTCTCTACCTTATACATGAAGATATATGTGTTTTTAATAAGTATATCGTCTATAGACAGCTTCTTATATAACACAACTGTGTCTCAGGTACAGAGATTGGGAACATTTATGATTTCTAATATCTGTTTTTTGTTTGTAGTAATCCCTTTTTCAATAGACAGACAGCATATTTAAGACATAACTGTACTGTAAAGAAAAATCTATAAGTTAATGTAATAAATCACATACTATAACTGATTATTGCCATTTAAAACTATGAAAAATACATTATGTTGATTATAAAACAGAAATACAGAATGGAGACAACCGTCTGTGGCTCAAGCTCGACTGCCCATTTCTTTGAGTGGCCCCTCAATGTTCTGGAAACGGGTGGAGGACATTGTCTCCATTAGAATGGGTCCCCCTACGATGCTTCGGCTGTTGATCTGAAGTGCATTCTGTGCTTTGGAATCTCGGGGGCAAACTGTATTTCTGTTACTAATTTTTAGTTTAGCAATTCCCACTGCAACATGGTTAACCTCTATCCTAAATTTCTGCACAAAATTGATAAAAGACATTCCAAGAAATATTTTGCCAAGTAAAAATATATAAAATATTGATGAAATTGATGAAAAATAATAACAACAAAAATAACAGTTTTTGATTAAAAAACAAAAAAACTAAAATAATTTATAAAATATTTTGCTCCTGCCCCCTTCCCCCAAAAATAAAAAAACATATATTACCCTTAAAATTTATGAATAAAGAAACAAAAAATAACACATACCCCAAACATTACAAACACAAAACCCCCAAAAACCTAACAATAGTCTCTGTCAACATCCTCCTGGGAGGGATAATACACTGCACTGCAATAGAAATAAAAATCCCTATCATCTATATCTCAATGGGTTCCATCTTTTCTTTTGTTCTTTTTTCTAATGCGGTTTTATAATCCCTGAGACAAGTAGTTCTGGCCCTAGAGTGTTATATATATTAGCGTCTGTAGCATGTATAAGGGACATGTTATCATACCTGTGTCTTTTTATAGGTGATTAATGCCCGGTGAGAGGGTGAAAGGGACCTATACCCCCGTCAGCTGCAGGAAAGGAACAAAGAGACAGGTAATTAATATTTATATTAATTACTGATAACAATCAGGCTAGATATAACATCTAGACCTGCAGAGATGTCATAGTCTCTACCTTATACATGAAGATATATGTGTTTTTAATAAGTATATCGTCTATAGACAGCTTCTTATATAACACTACTGTGTCTCAGGTACAGAGATTGGGAACATTTATGATTTCTAATATCTGTTTTTTGTTTGTAGTAATCCCTTTTTCAATAGACAGACAGCAGATTTAAGACATAACTGTACTGTAAAGAAAAATCTATAAGTTAATGTAATAAATCACATACTATAACTGATTATTGCCATTTAAAACTATGAAAAATACATTATGTTGATTATAAAACAGAAATACAGAATGGAGACAACCGTCTGTGGCTCAAGCTCGACTGCCCATTTCTTTGAGTGGCCCCTCAATGTTCTGGAAACGGGTGGAGGACATTGTCTCCATTAGAATGGGTCCCCCTACGATGCTTCGGCTGTTGATCTGAAGTGCATTCTGTGCTTTGGAATCTCGGGGGCAAACTGTATTTCTGTTATTAATTTTTAGTTTAGCAATTCCCACCGCAACATGGTTAACCTCTATCCTAAATTTCTGCACAAAATTGATAAAAGACATTCCAAGAAATATTTTGCCAAACAAAAATATATAAAATATTGATGAAGTTGATGAATAATAATAACAGCAAAAATAACAGTTTTTGATTAAAAAACAAATAAACAATAATAATTTATAAAATATTTTGCTCCTGCCCCCTTCCCCAAAAATAAAAAAATATATATTACCCTTAAAATTTATGAATAAAGAAACAAAAAATAACACATACCCCAAACATTGCAAACACAAAACCCCCAAAAACCTAACAATAGTGTCTGTCAACATTATCCTGGGAGGGATAATACACTGCACTACAATAGAAATACAAATCCCTATCATCTATATCTCAATGGGTTCCATCTTTTCTTTTGTTCTTTTTTCTAATGCGGTTTTATAATCCCTGAGACAAGTAAATCTGGCCCTAGAGTGTTATATATATTAGCATCTGTAGCATGTATAAGGGACATGTTATCATACCTGTGTCTTTTTATAGGTGATTAATGCCCGGTGAGAGGGTGAAAGGGACCTATACCCCCGTCAGCTGCAGGAAAGGAACAAAGAGACAGGTAATTAATATTTATATTAATTACTGATAACAATCAGGCTAGATATAACATCTAGACCTGCAGAGATGTCATAGTCTCTACCTTATACATGAAGATATATGTGTTTTTAATAAGTATATCGTCTATAGACAGCTTCTTATATAACACAACTGTGTCTCAGGTACAGAGATTGGGAACATTTATGATTTCTAATATCTGTTTTTTGTTTGTAGTAATCCCTTTTTCAATAGACAGACAGCAGATTTAAGACATAACTGTACTGTAAAGAAAAATCTATAAGTTAATGTAATAAATCACATACTATAACTGATTATTGCCATTTAAAACTATGAAAAATACATTATGTTGATTATAAAACAGAAATACAGAATGGAGACAACCGTCTGTGGCTCAAGCTCGACTGCCCATTTCTTTGAGTGGCCCCTCAATGTTCTGGAAACGGGTGGAGGACATTGTCTCCATTAGAATGGGTCCCCCTACGATGCTTCGGCTGTTGATCTGAAGTGCATTCTGTGCTTTGGAACCTCGGGGGCAAACTGTAATTCTGTTATTAATTTTTAGTTTAGCAATTCCCACCGCAACATGGTTAACCTCTATCCTAAATTTCTGCACAAAATTGATAAAAGACATTCCAAGAAATATTTTGCCAAACAAAAATATATAAAATATTTATGAAGTTGATGAATAATAATAACAGCAAAAATAACAGTTTTTGATTAAAAAACAAATAAACAATAATAATTTATAAAATATTTTGCTCCTGCCCCCTTCCCCAAAAATAAAAAAACATATATTACCCTTAAAATTTATGAATAAAGAAACAAAAAATAACACATACCCCAAACATTGCAAACACAAAACCCCCAAAAACCTAACAATAGTGTCTGTCAACATCATCCTGGGAGGGATAATACACTGCACTACAATAGAAATACAAATCCCTATCATCTATATCTCAATGGGTTCCATCTTTTCTTTTGTTCTTTTTTCTAATGCGGTTTTATTATCCCTGAGACAAGTAAATCTGGCCCTAGAGTGTTATATATATTAGCGTCTGTAGCATGTATAAGGGACATGTTATCATACCTGTGTCTTTTTATAGGTGATTAATGCCCGGTGAGAGGGTGAAAGGGACCTATACCCCCGTCAGCTGCAGGAAAGGAACAAAGAGACAGGTAATTAATATTTATATTAATTACTGATAACAATCAGGCTAGATATAACATCTAGACCTGCAGAGATGTCATAGTCTCTACCTTATACATGAAGATATATGTGTTTTTAATAAGTATATCGTCTATAGACAGCTTCTTATATAACACAACTGTGTCTCAGGTACAGAGATTAGGAACATTTATGATTTCTAATATCTGTTTTTTGTTTGTAGTAATCCCTTTTTCAATAGACAGACAGCAGATTTAAGACATAACTGTACTGTAAAGAAAAATCTATAAGTTAATGTAATAAATCACATACTATAACTGATTATTGCCATTTAAAACTATGAAAAATACATTATGTTGATTATAAAACAGAAATACAGAATGGAGACAACCGTCTGTGGCTCAAGCTCGACTGCCCCTTTCTTTGAGTGGCCCCTCAATGTTGTGGAAACGGGTGGAGGACATTGTCTCCATTAGAATGGGTCCCCCTACGATGCTTCGGCTGTTGATCTGAAGTGCATTCTGTGCTTTGGAACCTCGGGGGCAAACTGTATTTCTGTTATTAATTTTTAGTTTAGCAATTCCCACTGCAACATGGTTAACCTCTATCCTAAATTTCTGCACAAAATTGATAAAAGACATTCTAAGAAATATTTTGCCAAATAAAAATATAGAAAATATTGATGAAATTGATGAATAATAATAACAACAAAAATAACAGTTTTTGATTAAAAAACATAAAAACAAAAATAATTTATAAAATATTTTGCTCCTGCCCCCTTCCCCCAAAAATAAAAAAAACATATATTACCCTTTAAATTTATGAATAAAGAAACAAAAAATAACACATACCCCAAACATTACAAACACAAAACCCCCAAAAACCTAACAATAGTCTCTGTCAACATCATCCTGGGAGGGATAATACACTGCACTGCAATAGAAATAAAAATCCCTATCATCTATATCTCAATGGGTTCCATCTTTTCTTTTGTTCTTTTTTCTAATGCGGTTTTATAATCCCTGAGACAAGTAGTTCTGGCCCTAGAGTGTTATATATATTAGCGTCTGTAGCATGTATAAGGGACATGTTATCATACCTGTGTCTTTTTATAGGTGATTAATGCCCGGTGAGAGGGTGAAAGGGACCTATACCCCCGTCAGCTGCAGGAAAGGAACAAAGAGACAGGTAATTAATATTTATATTAATTACTGATAACAATCAGGCTAGATATAATATCTAGACCTGCAGAGATGTCATAGTCTCTACCTTATACATGAAGATATATGTGTTTTTAATAAGTATATCGTCTATAGACAGCTTCTTATATAACACAACTGTGTCTCAGGTACAGAGATTGGGAACATTTATGATTTCTAATATCTGTTTTTTGTTTGTAGTAATCCCTTTTTCAATAGACAGACAGCATATTTAAGACATAACTGTACTGTAAAGAAAAATCTATAAGTTAATGTAATAAATCACATACTATAACTGATTATTGCCATTTAAAACTATGAAAAATACATTATGTTGATTATAAAACAGAAATACAGAATGGAGACAACCGTCTGTGGCTCAAGCTCGACTGCCCATTTCTTTGAGTGGCCCCTCAATGTTCTGGAAACGGGTGGAGGACATTGTCTCCATTAGAATGGGTCCCCCTACGATGCTTCGGCTGTTGATCTGAAGTGCATTCTGTGCTTTGGAATCTCGGGGGCAAACTGTATTTCTGTTACTAATTTTTAGTTTAGCAATTCCCACCGCAACATGGTTAACCTCTATCCTAAATTTCTGCACAAAATTGATAAAAGACATTCCAAGAAATATTTTGCCAAGTAAAAATATATAAAATATTGATGAAATTGATGAATAATAATAACAACAAAAATAACAGTTTTTGATTAAAAAACAAAAAAACTAAAATAATTTATAAAATATTTTGCTCCTGCCCCCTTCCCCCAAAAATAAAAAAACATATATTACCCTTAAAATTTATTAATAAAGAAACAAAAAATAACACATACCCCAAACATTACAAACACAAAACCCCCAAAAACCTAACAATAGTCTCTGTCAACATCATCCTGGGAAGGATAATACACTGCACTGCAATAGAAATAAAAATCCCTATCATCTATATCTCAATGGGTTCCATCTTTTCTTTTGTTCTTTTTTCTAATGCGGTTTTATAATCCCTGAGACAAGTAGTTCTGGCCCTAGAGTGTTATATATATTAGCGTCTGTAGCATGTATAAGGGACATGTTATCATACCTGTGTCTTTTTATAGGTGATTAATGCCCGGTGAGAGGGTGAAAGGGACCTATACCCCCGTCAGCTGCAGGAAAGGAACAAAGAGACAGGTAATTAATATTTATATTAATTACTGATAACAATCAGGCTAGATATAACATCTAGACCTGCAGAGATGTCATAGTCTCTACCTTATACATGAAGATATATGTGTTTTTAATAAGTATATCGTCTATAGACAGCTTCTTATATAACACTACTGTGTCTCAGGTACAGAGATTGGGAACATTTATGATTTCTAATATCTGTTTTTTATTTGTAGTAATCCCTTTTTCAATAGACAGACAGCAGATTTAAGACATAACTGTACTGTAAAGAAAAATCTATAAGTTAATGTAATAAATCACATACTATAACTGATTATTGCCATTTAAAACTATGAAAAATACATTATGTTGATTATAAAACAGAAATACAGAATGGAGACAACCGTCTGTGGCTCAAGCTCGACTGCCCATTTCTTTGAGTGGCCCCTCAATGTTCTGGAAACGGGTGGAGGACATTGTCTCCATTAGAATGGGTCCCCCTACGATGCTTCGGCTGTTGATCTGAAGTGCATTCTGTGCTTTGGAATCTCGGGGGCAAACTGTATTTCTGTTATTAATTTTTAGTTTAGCAATTCCCACCGCAACATGGTTAACCTCTATCCTACATTTCTGCACAAAATTGATAAAAGACATTCCAAGAAATATTTTGCCAAACAAAAATATATAAAATTTTGATGAAGTTGATAAATAATAATAACAGCAAAAATAACAGTTTTTGATTAAAAAACAAATAAACAATAATAATTTATAAAATATTTTGCTCCTGCCCCCTTCCCCAAAAATAAAAAAATATATATTACCCTTAAAATTTATGAATAAAGAAACAAAAAATAACACATACCCCAAACATTGCAAACACAAAACCCCCAAAAACCTAACAATAGTGTCTGTCAACATCATCCCGGGAGGGATAATACACTGCACTACAATAGAAATACAAATCCCTATCATCTATATCTCAATGGGTTCCATCTTTTCTTTTGTTCTTTTTTCTAATGCGGTTTTATAATCCCTGAGACAAGTAAATCTGGCCCTAGAGTGTTATATATATTAGCATCTGTAGCATGTATAAGGGACATGTTATCATACCTGTGTCTTTTTATAGGTGATTAATGCCCGGTGAGAGGGTGAAAGGGACCTATACCCCCGTCAGCTGCAGGAAAGGAACAAAGAGACAGGTAATTAATATTTATATTAATTACTGATAACAATCAGGCTAGATATAACATCTAGACCTGCAGAGATGTCATAGTCTCTACCTTATACATGAAGATATATGTGTTTTTAATAAGTATATCGTCTATAGACAGCTTCTTATATAACACAACTGTGTCTCAGGTACAGAGATTGGGAACATTTATGATTTCTAATATCTGTTTTTTGTTTGTAGTAATCCCTTTTTCAATAGACAGACAGCAGATTTAAGACATAACTGTACTGTAAAGAAAAATCTATAAGTTAATGTAATAAATCACATACTATAACTGATTATTGCCATTTAAAACTATGAAAAATACATTATGTTGATTATAAAACAGAAATACAGAATGGAGACAACCGTCTGTGGCTCAAGCTCGACTGCCCCTTTCTTTGAGTGGCCCCTCAATGTTGTGGAAACGGGTGGAGGACATTGTCTCCATTAGAATGGGTCCCCCTACGATGCTTCGGCTGTTAATCTGAAGTGCATTCTGTGCTTTGGAACCTCGGGGGCAAACTGTATTTCTGTTATTAATTTTTAGTTTAGCAATTCCCACTGCAACATGGTTAACCTCTATCCTAAATTTCTGCACAAAATTGATAAAAGACATTCTAAGAAATATTTTGCCAAATAAAAATATAGAAAATATTGATGAAATTGATGAATAATAATAACAACAAAAATAACAGTTTTTGATTAAAAAACAAAAAAACAAAAATAATTTATAAAATATTTTGCTCCTGCCCCCTTCCCCCCCCCAAAAAAAACATATATTACCCTTTAAATTTATGAATAAAGAAACAAAAAATAACACATACCCCAAACATTACAAACACAAAACCCCCAAAAACCTAACAATAGTCTCTGTCAACATCATCCTGGGAGGGATAATACACTGCACTGCAATAGAAATAAAAATCCCTATCATCTATATCTCAATGGGTTCCATCTTTTCTTTTGTTCTTTTTTCTAATGCGGTTTTATAATCCCTGAGACAAGTAGTTCTGGCCCTAGAGTGTTATATATATTAGCGTCTGTAGCATGTATAAGGGACATGTTATCATACCTGTGTCTTTTTATAGGTGATTGATGCCCGGTGAGAGGGTGAAAGGGACCTATACCCCCGTCAGCTGCAGGAAAGGAACAAAGAGACAGGTAATTAATATTTATATTAATTACTGATAACAATTAGGCAAGATACAACATCTAAACCTGCAAAGATGTGATAGTCTCTACCTTATACATGAAGTTATATGTGTTTTTAATAAGTATATCGTGTATAGACAGCTTCTTATATAACACAACCATGTCTCAGGTACAGAGATTAGGAACATTTATGATTTCTAATATCTGTTTTTTATTTGTAGTAATCCCTTTTTCAATAGATTGACCGCATATTTAAGACATAACTGTACTGTAAAGAAAAATCTATAAGTTAATGTAATAAATCACATACTATAACTGATTGCTGCCATTTAAAACTATGAAAAATACATTATGTTGATTATAAAACAGAAATACAGAATGGAGACAACCGTCTGTGGCTCAAGCTCGACTGCCCATTTCTTTGAGTGGCCCCTCAATGTTCTGGAAACGGGTGGAGGACATTGTCTCCATTAGAATGGGTCCCCCTACGATGCTTCGGCTGTTGATCTGAAGTGCATTCTGTGCTTTGGAATCTCGGGGGCAAACTGTATTTCTGTTATTAATTTTTAGTTTAGCAATTCCCACCGCAACATGGTTAACCTCTATCCTAAATTTCTGCACAAAATTGATAAAAGACATTCCAAGAAATATTTAAATTTATGAATAAAGAAACAAAAAATAACACATACCCCAAACATTACAAACACAAAACCCCCAAAAACCTAACAATAGTCTCTGTCAACATCATCCTGGGAGATATAATACACTGCACTGCAATAGAAATAAAAATCCCTATCATCTATATCTCAATGGGTTCCATCTTTTCTTTTGTTCTTTTTTCTAATGCGGTTTTATAATCCCTGAGACAAGTAGTTCTGGCCCTAGAGTGTTATATATATTAGCGTCTGTAGCATGTATAAGGGACATGTTATCATACCTGTGTCTTTTTATAGGTGATTGATGCCCGGTGAGAGGGTGAAAGGGACCTATACCCCCGTCAGCTGCAGGAAAGGAACAAAGAGACAGGTAATTAATATTTATATTAATTACTGATAACAATTAGGCAAGATACAACATCTAAACCTGCAAAGATGTGATAGTCTCTACCTTATACATGAAGATATATGTGTTTTTAATAAGTATATCGTCTATAGACAGCTTCTTATATAACACAACCATGTCTCAGGTACAGAGATTAGGAACATTTATGATTTCTAATATCTGTTTTTTATTTGTAGTAATCCCTTTTTCAATAGACTGACCGCAGATTTAAGACATAACTGTACTGTAAAGAAAAATCTATAAGTTAATTTAATAAATCACATACTATAACTGATTATTGCCATTTAAAACTATGAAAAATACATTATGTTGATTATAAAAAAAGAAATACAGAATGGAGACAACCGTCTGTGGCTCAAGATCGACTGCCCATTTCTTTGAGTGGCCCCTCAATGTTCTGGAAAAGGGTGGAGGACATTGTCTCCATTAGAATGGGTCCCCCTACGATGCTTCGGCTGTTGATCTGAAGTGCATTCTGTGCTTTGGAATCTCGGGGGGAAACTGTATTTCTGTTATAAATTTTTAGTTTAGCAATTCCCACCGCAACATGGTTAACCTCTATCCTAAATTTCTGCACAAAATTGATAAAAGACATTCCAAGAAATATTTTGCCAAATAAAAATATGTAAAATATTGATGAAGTTGATGAATAATAACAGCAAAAATAACAGTTTTTGATTAAAAAACAAATAAACAATAATAATTTATAAAATATTTTGCTCCTGCCCTCTTCCCCAAAAATAAAAAAACATATATTACCCTTAAAATTTATGAGTAAAGAAAAAAAAAATAACACATACCCCAAACATTGCAAACACAAAACCCCCAAAAACCTAACAATAGTGTCTGTCAACATCATCCTGGGAGGGATAATACACTGCACTACAATAGAAATAAAAATCCCTATCATCTATATCTCAATGGGTTCCATCTTTTCTTTTGTTCTTTTTTCTAATGCGGTTTTATAATCCCTGAGACAAGTAAATCTGGCCCTAGAGTGTTATTTATATTAGCGTCTGTAGCATGTATAAGGGACATGTTATCATACCTGTGTCTTTTTATAGGTGATTAATGCCCGGTGAGAGGGTGAAAGGGACCTATACCCCCGTCAGCTGCAGGAAAGGAACAAAGAGACAGGTAATTAATATTTATATTAATTACTGATAACAATCAGGCTAGATATAACATCTAGACCTGCAGAGATGTCATAGTCTCTACCTTATACATGAAGATATATGTGTTTTTAATAAGTATATATCGTCTATAGACAGCTTCTTATATAACACAACTGTGTCTCAGGTACAGAGATTGGGAACATTTATGATTTCTAATATCTGTTTTTTGTTCGTAGTAATCCCTTTTTCAATAGACAGACCGCAGATTTAAGACATAACTACTGTAAAGAAAAATCTATAAGTTAATGTAATAAATCACATACTATAACTGATTATTGCCATTTAAAACTATGAAAAATACATTCTGTTGATTATAAAACAGAAATACAGAATGGAGACAACCGTCTGTGGCTCAAGCTCGACTGCCCATTTGTTTGAGTGGCCCCTCAATGTTCTGGAAACGGGTGGAGGACATTGTCTCCATTAGAATGGGTCCCCCTACGATGCTTCGGCTGTTGATCTGAAGTGCATTCTGTGCTTTGGAACCTCGGGGGCAAACTGTATTTCTGTTATTAATTTTTAGTTTAGCAATTCCCACTGCAACATGGTTAACCTTTATCCTAAATTTCTGCACAAAATTGATAAAAGACATTCCAAGAAATATTTTGCCAAATAAAAATATATAAAATATTGATGAAATTGATGAATAATAATAACAACAAAAATAACAGTTTTTGATTAAAAAACAAAAAAACTAAAATAATTTATAAAATATTTTGCTCCTGCCCCCTTCCCCCAAAAATAAAAAAACATATATTACCCTTAAAATTTATGAATAAAGAAACAAAAAATAACACATACCCCAAACATTACAAACACAAAACCCCCAAAAACCTAACAATAGTCTCTGTCAACATCATCCTGGGAGATATAATACACTGCACTGCAATAGAAATAAAAATCCCTATCATCTATATCTCAATGGGTTCCATCTTTTCTTTTGTTCTTTTTTCTAATGCGGTTTTATAATCCCTGAGACAAGTAGTTCTGGCCCTAGAGTGTTATATATATTAGCGTCTGTAGCATGTATAAGGGACATGTTATCATACCTGTGTCTTTTTATAGGTGATTAATGCCCGGTGAGAGGGTGAAAGGGACCTATACCCCCGTCAGCTGCAGGAAAGGAACAAAGAGACAGGTAATTAATATTTATATTAATTACTGATAACAATCAGGCTAGATATAACATCTAGACCTGCAGAGATGTCATAGTCTCTACCTTATACATGAAGATATATGTGTTTTTAATAAGTATATCGTCTATAGACAGCTTCTTATATAACACTACTGTGTCTCAGGAACAGAGATTGGGAACATTTATGATTTCTAATATCTGTTTTTTGTTTGTAGTAATCCCTTTTTCAATAGACAGACAGCAGATTTAAGACATAACTGTACTGTAAAGAAAAATCTATAAGTTAATGTAATAAATCACATACTATAACTGATTATTGCCATTTAAAACTATGAAAAATACATTATGTTGATTATAAAACAGAAATACAGAATGGAGACAACCGTCTGTGGCTCAAGCTCGACTGCCCCTTTCTTTGAGTGGCCCCTCAATGTTGTGGAAACGGGTGGAGGACATTGTCTCCATTAGAATGGGTCCCCCTACGATGCTTCGGCTGTTGATCTGAAGTGCATTCTGTGCTTTGGAACCTCGGGGGCAAACTGTATTTCTGTTATTAATTTTTAGTTTAACAATTCCTACTGCAACATGGTTAACCTCTATCCTAAATTTCTGCACAAAATTGATAAAAGACATTCCAAGAAATATTTTGCCAAGTAAAAATATATAAAATATTGATGAAATTGATGAATAATAATAACAACAAAAATAACAGTTTTTGATTAAAAAACAAAAAAACAAAAATAATTTATAAAATATTTTGCTCCTGCCCCCTTCCCCCCCCCAAAAAAAAACCATATATTACCCTTTAAATTTATGAATAAAGAAACAAAAAATAACACATACCCCAAACATTACAAACACAAAAGCCCCAAAAACCTAACAATAGTCTCTGTCAACATCATCCTGGGAGGGATAATACACTGCACTGCAATAGAAATAAAAATCCCTATCATCTATATCTCAATGGGTTCCATCTTTTCTTTTGTTCTTTTTTCTAATGCGGTTTTATAATCCTGAGACAAGTAGTTCTGGCCCTAGAGTGTTATATATATTATCGTCTGTAGCATGTATAAGGGACATGTTATCATACCTGTGTCTTTTTATAGGTGATTGATGCCCGGTGAGAGGGTGAAAGGGACCTATACCCCCGTCAGCTGCAGGAAAGGAACAAAGAGACAGGTAATTAATATTTATATTAATTACTGATAACAATTAGGCAAGATACAACATCTAAACCTGCAAAGATGTGATAGTCTCTACCTTATACATGAAGATATATGTGTTTTTAATAAGTATATCGTCTATAGACAGCTTCTTATATAACACAACCATGTCTCAGGTACAGAGATTAGGAACATTTATGATTTCTAATATCTGTTTTTTATTTGTAGTAATCCCTTTTTCAATAGATTGACCGCATATTTAAGACATAACTGTACTGTAAAGAAAAATCTATAAGTTAATGTAATAAATCACATACTATAACTGATTGCTGCCATTTAAATCTATGAAAAATACATTATGTTGATTATAAAACAGAAATACAGAATGGAGACAACCGTCTGTGGCTCAAGCTCGACTGCCCATTTCTTTGAGTGGCCCCTCAATGTTCTGGAAACGGGTGGAGGACATTGTCTCCATTAGAATGGGTCCCCCTACGATGCTTCGGCTGTTGATCTGAAGTGCATTCTGTGCTTTGGAATCTCGGGGGCAAACTGTATTTCTGTTATTAATTTTTAGTTTAGCAATTCCCACCGCAACATGGTTAACCTCTATCCTAAATTTCTGCACAAAATTGATAAAAGACATTCCAAGAAATATTTAAATTTATGAATAAAGAAACAAAAAATAACACATACCCCAAACATTACAAACACAAAACCCCCAAAAACCTAACAATAGTCTCTGTCAACATCATCCTGGGAGGGATAATACACTGCACTGCAATAGAAATAAAAATCCCTATCATCTATATCTCAATGGGTTCCATCTTTTCTTTTGTTCTTTTTTCTAATGCGGTTTTATAATCCCTGAGACAAGTAGTTCTGGCCCTAGAGTGTTATATATATTAGCGTCTGTAGCATGTATAAGGGACATGTTATCATACCTGTGTCTTTTTATAGGTGATTAATGCCCGGTGAGAGGGTGAAAGGGACCTATACCCCCGTCAGCTGCAGGAAAGGAACAAAGAGACAGGTAATTAATATTTATATTAATTACTGATAACAATCAGGCTAGATATAATATCTAGACCTGCAGAGATGTCATAGTCTCTACCTTATACATGAAGATATATGTGTTTTTAATAAGTATATCGTCTATAGACAGCTTCTTATATAACACAACTGTGTCTCAGGTACAGAGATTGGGAACATTTATGATTTCTAATATCTGTTTTTTGTTTGTAGTAATCCCTTTTTCAATAGACAGACAGCATATTTAAGACATAACTGTACTGTAAAGAAAAATCTATAAGTTAATGTAATAAATCACATACTATAACTGATTATTGCCATTTAAAACTATGAAAAATACATTATGTTGATTATAAAACAGAAATACAGAATGGAGACAACCGTCTGTGGCTCAAGCTCGACTGCCCATTTCTTTGAGTGGCCCCTCAATGTTCTGGAAACGGGTGGAGGACATTGTCTCCATTAGAATGGGTCCCCCTACGATGCTTCGGCTGTTGATCTGAAGTGCATTCTGTGCTTTGGAATCTCGGGGGCAAACTGTATTTCTGTTACTAATTTTTAGTTTAGCAATTCCCACCGCAACATGGTTAACCTCTATCCTAAATTTCTGCACAAAATTGATAAAAGACATTCCAAGAAATATTTTGCCAAGTAAAAATATATAAAATATTGATGAAATTGATGAATAATAATAACAACAAAAATAACAGTTTTTGATTAAAAAACAAAAAAACTAAAATAATTTATAAAATATTTTGCTCCTGCCCCCTTCCCCCAAAAATAAAAAAACATATATTACCCTTAAAATTTATTAATAAAGAAACAAAAAATAACACATACCCCAAACATTACAAACACAAAACCCCCAAAAACCTAACAATAGTCTCTGTCAACATCATCCTGGGAAGGATAATACACTGCACTGCAATAGAAATAAAAATCCCTATCATCTATATCTCAATGGGTTCCATCTTTTCTTTTGTTCTTTTTTCTAATGCGGTTTTATAATCCCTGAGACAAGTAGTTCTGGCCCTAGAGTGTTATATATATTAGCGTCTGTAGCATGTATAAGGGACATGTTATCATACCTGTGTCTTTTTATAGGTGATTAATGCCCGGTGAGAGGGTGAAAGGGACCTATACCCCCGTCAGCTGCAGGAAAGGAACAAAGAGACAGGTAATTAATATTTATATTAATTACTGATAACAATCAGGCTAGATATAACATCTAGACCTGCAGAGATGTCATAGTCTCTACCTTATACATGAAGATATATGTGTTTTTAATAAGTATATCGTCTATAGACAGCTTCTTATATAACACTACTGTGTCTCAGGTACAGAGATTGGGAACATTTATGATTTCTAATATCTGTTTTTTATTTGTAGTAATCCCTTTTTCAATAGACAGACAGCAGATTTAAGACATAACTGTACTGTAAAGAAAAATCTATAAGTTAATGTAATAAATCACATACTATAACTGATTATTGCCATTTAAAACTATGAAAAATACATTATGTTGATTATAAAACAGAAATACAGAATGGAGACAACCGTCTGTGGCTCAAGCTCGACTGCCCATTTCTTTGAGTGGCCCCTCAATGTTCTGGAAACGGGTGGAGGACATTGTCTCCATTAGAATGGGTCCCCCTACGATGCTTCGGCTGTTGATCTGAAGTGCATTCTGTGCTTTGGAATCTCGGGGGCAAACTGTATTTCTGTTATTAATTTTTAGTTTAGCAATTCCCACCGCAACATGGTTAACCTCTATCCTACATTTCTGCACAAAATTGATAAAAGACATTCCAAGAAATATTTTGCCAAACAAAAATATATAAAATTTTGATGAAGTTGATAAATAATAATAACAGCAAAAATAACAGTTTTTGATTAAAAAACAAATAAACAATAATAATTTATAAAATATTTTGCTCCTGCCCCCTTCCCCAAAAATAAAAAAATATATATTACCCTTAAAATTTATGAATAAAGAAACAAAAAATAACACATACCCCAAACATTGCAAACACAAAACCCCCAAAAACCTAACAATAGTGTCTGTCAACATCATCCCGGGAGGGATAATACACTGCACTACAATAGAAATACAAATCCCTATCATCTATATCTCAATGGGTTCCATCTTTTCTTTTGTTCTTTTTTCTAATGCGGTTTTATAATCCCTGAGACAAGTAAATCTGGCCCTAGAGTGTTATATATATTAGCATCTGTAGCATGTATAAGGGACATGTTATCATACCTGTGTCTTTTTATAGGTGATTAATGCCCGGTGAGAGGGTGAAAGGGACCTATACCCCCGTCAGCTGCAGGAAAGGAACAAAGAGACAGGTAATTAATATTTATATTAATTACTGATAACAATCAGGCTAGATATAACATCTAGACCTGCAGAGATGTCATAGTCTCTACCTTATACATGAAGATATATGTGTTTTTAATAAGTATATCGTCTATAGACAGCTTCTTATATAACACAACTGTGTCTCAGGTACAGAGATTGGGAACATTTATGATTTCTAATATCTGTTTTTTGTTTGTAGTAATCCCTTTTTCAATAGACAGACAGCAGATTTAAGACATAACTGTACTGTAAAGAAAAATCTATAAGTTAATGTAATAAATCACATACTATAACTGATTATTGCCATTTAAAACTATGAAAAATACATTATGTTGATTATAAAACAGAAATACAGAATGGAGACAACCGTCTGTGGCTCAAGCTCGACTGCCCCTTTCTTTGAGTGGCCCCTCAATGTTGTGGAAACGGGTGGAGGACATTGTCTCCATTAGAATGGGTCCCCCTACGATGCTTCGGCTGTTGATCTGAAGTGCATTCTGTGCTTTGGAACCTCGGGGGCAAACTGTATTTCTGTTATTAATTTTTAGTTTAGCAATTCCCACTGCAACATGGTTAACCTCTATCCTAAATTTCTGCACAAAATTGATAAAAGACATTCTAAGAAATATTTTGCCAAATAAAAATATAGAAAATATTGATGAAATTGATGAATAATAATAACAACAAAAATAACAGTTTTTGATTAAAAAACAAAAAAACAAAAATAATTTATAAAATATTTTGCTCCTGCCCCCTTCCCCCCCCCAAAAAAAACATATATTACCCTTTAAATTTATGAATAAAGAAACAAAAAATAACACATACCCCAAACATTACAAACACAAAACCCCCAAAAACCTAACAATAGTCTCTGTCAACATCATCCTGGGAGGGATAATACACTGCACTGCAATAGAAATAAAAATCCCTATCATCTATATCTCAATGGGTTCCATCTTTTCTTTTGTTCTTTTTTCTAATGCGGTTTTATAATCCCTGAGACAAGTAGTTCTGGCCCTAGAGTGTTATATATATTAGCGTCTGTAGCATGTATAAGGGACATGTTATCATACCTGTGTCTTTTTATAGGTGATTGATGCCCGGTGAGAGGGTGAAAGGGACCTATACCCCCGTCAGCTGCAGGAAAGGAACAAAGAGACAGGTAATTAATATTTATATTAATTACTGATAACAATTAGGCAAGATACAACATCTAAACCTGCAAAGATGTGATAGTCTCTACCTTATACATGAAGTTATATGTGTTTTTAATAAGTATATCGTGTATAGACAGCTTCTTATATAACACAACCATGTCTCAGGTACAGAGATTAGGAACATTTATGATTTCTAATATCTGTTTTTTATTTGTAGTAATCCCTTTTTCAATAGATTGACCGCATATTTAAGACATAACTGTACTGTAAAGAAAAATCTATAAGTTAATGTAATAAATCACATACTATAACTGATTGCTGCCATTTAAAACTATGAAAAATACATTATGTTGATTATAAAACAGAAATACAGAATGGAGACAACCGTCTGTGGCTCAAGCTCGACTGCCCATTTCTTTGAGTGGCCCCTCAATGTTCTGGAAACGGGTGGAGGACATTGTCTCCATTAGAATGGGTCCCCCTACGATGCTTCGGCTGTTGATCTGAAGTGCATTCTGTGCTTTGGAATCTCGGGGGCAAACTGTATTTCTGTTATTAATTTTTAGTTTAGCAATTCCCACCGCAACATGGTTAACCTCTATCCTAAATTTCTGCACAAAATTGATAAAAGACATTCCAAGAAATATTTAAATTTATGAATAAAGAAACAAAAAATAACACATACCCCAAACATTACAAACACAAAACCCCCAAAAACCTAACAATAGTCTCTGTCAACATCATCCTGGGAGATATAATACACTGCACTGCAATAGAAATAAAAATCCCTATCATCTATATCTCAATGGGTTCCATCTTTTCTTTTGTTCTTTTTTCTAATGCGGTTTTATAATCCCTGAGACAAGTAGTTCTGGCCCTAGAGTGTTATATATATTAGCGTCTGTAGCATGTATAAGGGACATGTTATCATACCTGTGTCTTTTTATAGGTGATTGATGCCCGGTGAGAGGGTGAAAGGGACCTATACCCCCGTCAGCTGCAGGAAAGGAACAAAGAGACAGGTAATTAATATTTATATTAATTACTGATAACAATTAGGCAAGATACAACATCTAAACCTGCAAAGATGTGATAGTCTCTACCTTATACATGAAGATATATGTGTTTTTAATAAGTATATCGTCTATAGACAGCTTCTTATATAACACAACCATGTCTCAGGTACAGAGATTAGGAACATTTATGATTTCTAATATCTGTTTTTTATTTGTAGTAATCCCTTTTTCAATAGACTGACCGCAGATTTAAGACATAACTGTACTGTAAAGAAAAATCTATAAGTTAATTTAATAAATCACATACTATAACTGATTATTGCCATTTAAAACTATGAAAAATACATTATGTTGATTATAAAAAAAGAAATACAGAATGGAGACAACCGTCTGTGGCTCAAGATCGACTGCCCATTTCTTTGAGTGGCCCCTCAATGTTCTGGAAAAGGGTGGAGGACATTGTCTCCATTAGAATGGGTCCCCCTACGATGCTTCGGCTGTTGATCTGAAGTGCATTCTGTGCTTTGGAATCTCGGGGGGAAACTGTATTTCTGTTATAAATTTTTAGTTTAGCAATTCCCACCGCAACATGGTTAACCTCTATCCTAAATTTCTGCACAAAATTGATAAAAGACATTCCAAGAAATATTTTGCCAAATAAAAATATGTAAAATATTGATGAAGTTGATGAATAATAACAGCAAAAATAACAGTTTTTGATTAAAAAACAAATAAACAATAATAATTTATAAAATATTTTGCTCCTGCCCTCTTCCCCAAAAATAAAAAAACATATATTACCCTTAAAATTTATGAGTAAAGAAAAAAAAAATAACACATACCCCAAACATTGCAAACACAAAACCCCCAAAAACCTAACAATAGTGTCTGTCAACATCATCCTGGGAGGGATAATACACTGCACTACAATAGAAATAAAAATCCCTATCATCTATATCTCAATGGGTTCCATCTTTTCTTTTGTTCTTTTTTCTAATGCGGTTTTATAATCCCTGAGACAAGTAAATCTGGCCCTAGAGTGTTATTTATATTAGCGTCTGTAGCATGTATAAGGGACATGTTATCATACCTGTGTCTTTTTATAGGTGATTAATGCCCGGTGAGAGGGTGAAAGGGACCTATACCCCCGTCAGCTGCAGGAAAGGAACAAAGAGACAGGTAATTAATATTTATATTAATTACTGATAACAATCAGGCTAGATATAACATCTAGACCTGCAGAGATGTCATAGTCTCTACCTTATACATGAAGATATATGTGTTTTTAATAAGTATATCGTCTATAGACAGCTTCTTATATAACACTACTGTGTCTCAGGAACAGAGATTGGGAACATTTATGATTTCTAATATCTGTTTTTTGTTTGTAGTAATCCCTTTTTCAATAGACAGACAGCAGATTTAAGACATAACTGTACTGTAAAGAAAAATCTATAAGTTAATGTAATAAATCACATACTATAACTGATTATTGCCATTTAAAACTATGAAAAATACATTATGTTGATTATAAAACAGAAATACAGAATGGAGACAACCGTCTGTGGCTCAAGCTCGACTGCCCCTTTCTTTGAGTGGCCCCTCAATGTTGTGGAAACGGGTGGAGGACATTGTCTCCATTAGAATGGGTCCCCCTACGATGCTTCGGCTGTTGATCTGAAGTGCATTCTGTGCTTTGGAACCTCGGGGGCAAACTGTATTTCTGTTATTAATTTTTAGTTTAACAATTCCTACTGCAACATGGTTAACCTCTATCCTAAATTTCTGCACAAAATTGATAAAAGACATTCCAAGAAATATTTTGCCAAGTAAAAATATATAAAATATTGATGAAATTGATGAATAATAATAACAACAAAAATAACAGTTTTTGATTAAAAAACAAAAAAACAAAAATAATTTATAAAATATTTTGCTCCTGCCCCCTTCCCCCCCCCAAAAAAAAAACATATATTACCCTTTAAATTTATGAATAAAGAAACAAAAAATAACACATACCCCAAACATTACAAACACAAAACCCCCAAAAACCTAACAATAGTCTCTGTCAACATCATCCTGGGAGGGATAATACACTGCACTGCAATAGAAATAAAAATCCCTATCATCTATATCTCAATGGGTTCCATCTTTTCTTTTGTTCTTTTTTCTAATGCGGTTTTATAATCCTGAGACAAGTAGTTCTGGCCCTAGAGTGTTATATATATTATCGTCTGTAGCATGTATAAGGGACATGTTATCATACCTGTGTCTTTTTATAGGTGATTGATGCCCGGTGAGAGGGTGAAAGGGACCTATACCCCCGTCAGCTGCAGGAAAGGAACAAAGAGACAGGTAATTAATATTTATATTAATTACTGATAACAATTAGGCAAGATACAACATCTAAACCTGCAAAGATGTGATAGTCTCTACCTTATACATGAAGATATATGTGTTTTTAATAAGTATATCGTCTATAGACAGCTTCTTATATAACACAACCATGTCTCAGGTACAGAGATTAGGAACATTTATGATTTCTAATATCTGTTTTTTATTTGTAGTAATCCCTTTTTCAATAGATTGACCGCATATTTAAGACATAACTGTACTGTAAAGAAAAATCTATAAGTTAATGTAATAAATCACATACTATAACTGATTGCTGCCATTTAAATCTATGAAAAATACATTATGTTGATTATAAAACAGAAATACAGAATGGAGACAACCGTCTGTGGCTCAAGCTCGACTGCCCATTTCTTTGAGTGGCCCCTCAATGTTCTGGAAACGGGTGGAGGACATTGTCTCCATTAGAATGGGTCCCCCTACGATGCTTCGGCTGTTGATCTGAAGTGCATTCTGTGCTTTGGAATCTCGGGGGCAAACTGTATTTCTGTTATTAATTTTTAGTTTAGCAATTCCCACCGCAACATGGTTAACCTCTATCCTAAATTTCTGCACAAAATTGATAAAAGACATTCCAAGAAATATTTAAATTTATGAATAAAGAAACAAAAAATAACACATACCCCAAACATTACAAACACAAAACCCCCAAAAACCTAACAATAGTCTCTGTCAACATCATCCTGGGAGGGATAATACACTGCACTGCAATAGAAATAAAAATCCCTATCATCTATATCTCAATGGGTTCCATCTTTTCTTTTGTTCTTTTTTCTAATGCGGTTTTATAATCCCTGAGACAAGTAGTTCTGGCCCTAGAGTGTTATATATATTAGCGTCTGTAGCATGTATAAGGGACATGTTATCATACCTGTGTCTTTTTATAGGTGATTAATGCCCGGTGAGAGGGTGAAAGGGACCTATACCCCCGTCAGCTGCAGGAAAGGAACAAAGAGACAGGTAATTAATATTTATATTAATTACTGATAACAATCAGGCTAGATATAACATCTAGACCTGCAGAGATGTCATAGTCTCTACCTTATACATGAAGATATATGTGTTTTTAATAAGTATATCGTCTATAGACAGCTTCTTATATAACACTACTGTGTCTCAGGTACAGAGATTGGGAACATTTATGATTTCTAATATCTGTTTTTTGTTTGTAGTAATCCCTTTTTCAATAGACAGACAGCAGATTTAAGACATAACTGTACTGTAAAGAAAAATCTATAAGTTAATGTAATAAATCACATACTATAACTGATTATTGCCATTTAAAACTATGAAAAATACATTATGTTGATTATAAAACAGAAATACAGAATGGAGACAACCGTCTGTGGCTCAAGCTCGACTGCCCATTTCTTTGAGTGGCCCCTCAATGTTCTGGAAACGGGTGGAGGACATTGTCTCCATTAGAATGGGTCCCCCTACGATGCTTCGGCTGTTGATCTGAAGTGCATTCTTTGCTTTGGAATCTCGGGGGCAAACTGTATTTCTGTTATTAATTTTTAGTTTAGCAATTCCCACCGCAACATGGTTAACCTCTATCCTAAATTTCTGCACAAAATTGATAAAAGACATTCCAAGAAATATTTTGCCAAACAAAAATATATAAAATATTGATGAAGTTGATGAATAATAATAACAGCAAAAATAACAGTTTTTGATTAAAAAACAAATAAACAATAATAATTTATAAAATATTTTGCTCCTGCCCCCTTCCCCAAAAATAAAAAAATATATATTACCCTTAAAATTTATGAATAAAGAAACAAAAAATAACACATACCCCAAACATTGCAAACACAAAACCCCCAAAAACCTAACAATAGTGTCTGTCAACATCATCCTGGGAGGGATAATACACTGCACTACAATAGAAATACAAATCCCTATCATCTATATCTCAATGGGTTCCATCTTTTCTTTTGTTCTTTTTTCTAATGCGGTTTTATAATCCCTGAGACAAGTAAATCTGGCCCTAGAGTGTTATATATATTAGCATCTGTAGCATGTATAAGGGACATGTTATCATACCTGTGTCTTTTTATAGGTGATTAATGCCCGGTGAGAGGGTGAAAGGGACCTATACCCCCGTCAGCTGCAGGAAAGGAACAAAGAGACAGGTAATTAATATTTATATTAATTACTGATAACAATTAGGCAAGATACAACATCTAAACCTGCAAAGATGTGATAGTCTCTACCTTATACATGAAGATATATGTGTTTTTAATAAGTATATCGTCTATAGACAGCTTCTTATATAACACAACCATGTCTCAGGTACAGAGATTAGGAACATTTATGATTTCTAATATCTGTTTTTTATTTGTAGTAATCCCTTTTTCAATAGACTGACCGCAGATTTAAGACATAACTGTACTGTAAAGAAAAATCTATAAGTTAATTTAATAAATCACATACTATAACTGATTATTGCCATTTAAAACTATGAAAAATACATTATGTTGATTATAAAAAAAGAAATACAGAATGGAGACAACCGTCTGTGGCTCAAGATCGACTGCCCATTTCTTTGAGTGGCCCCTCAATGTTCTTGAAAAGGGTGGAGGACATTGTCTCCATTAGAATGGGTCCCCCTACGATGCTTCGGCTGTTGATCTGAAGTGCATTCTGTGCTTTGGAATCTCGGGGGGAAACTGTATTTCTGTTATAAATTTTTAGTTTAGCAATTCCCACCGCAACATGGTTAACCTCTATCCTAAATTTCTGCACAAAATTGATAAAAGACATTCCAAGAAATATTTTGCCAAATAAAAATATGTAAAATATTGATGAAGTTGATGAATAATAACAGCAAAAATAACAGTTTTTGATTAAAAAACAAATAAACAATAATAATTTATAAAATATTTTGCTCCTGCCCTCTTCCCCAAAAATAAAAAAACATATATTACCCTTAAAATTTATGAGTAAAGAAAAAAAAAATAACACATACCCCAAACATTGCAAACACAAAACCCCCAAAAACCTAACAATAGTGTCTGTCAACATCATCCTGGGAGGGATAATACACTGCACTACAATAGAAATAAAAATCCCTATCATCTATATCTCAATGGGTTCCATCTTTTCTTTTGTTCTTTTTTCTAATGCGGTTTTATAATCCCTGAGACAAGTAAATCTGGCCCTAGAGTGTTATTTATATTAGCGTCTGTAGCATGTATAAGGGACATGTTATCATACCTGTGTCTTTTTATAGGTGATTAATGCCCGGTGAGAGGGTGAAAGGGACCTATACCCCCGTCAGCTGCAGGAAAGGAACAAAGAGACAGGTAATTAATATTTATATTAATTACTGATAACAATCAGGCTAGATATAACATCTAGACCTGCAGAGATGTCATAGTCTCTACCTTATACATGAAGATATATGTGTTTTTAATAAGTATATATCGTCTATAGACAGCTTCTTATATAACACAACTGTGTCTCAGGTACAGAGATTGGGAACATTTATGATTTCTAATATCTGTTTTTTGTTCGTAGTAATCCCTTTTTCAATAGACAGACCGCAGATTTAAGACATAACTACTGTAAAGAAAAATCTATAAGTTAATGTAATAAATCACATACTATAACTGATTATTGCCATTTAAAACTATGAAAAATACATTCTGTTGATTATAAAACAGAAATACAGAATGGAGACAACCGTCTGTGGCTCAAGCTCGACTGCCCATTTGTTTGAGTGGCCCCTCAATGTTCTGGAAACGGGTGGAGGACATTGTCTCCATTAGAATGGGTCCCCCTACGATGCTTCGGCTGTTGATCTGAAGTGCATTCTGTGCTTTGGAACCTCGGGGGCAAACTGTATTTCTGTTATTAATTTTTAGTTTAGCAATTCCCACTGCAACATGGTTAACCTTTATCCTAAATTTCTGCACAAAATTGATAAAAGACATTCCAAGAAATATTTTGCCAAATAAAAATATATAAAATATTGATGAAATTGATGAATAATAATAACAACAAAAATAACAGTTTTTGATTAAAAAACAAAAAAACTAAAATAATTTATAAAATATTTTGCTCCTGCCCCCTTCCCCCAAAAATAAAAAAACATATATTACCCTTAAAATTTATGAATAAAGAAACAAAAAATAACACATACCCCAAACATTACAAACACAAAACCCCCAAAAACCTAACAATAGTCTCTGTCAACATCATCCTGGGAGATATAATACACTGCACTGCAATAGAAATAAAAATCCCTATCATCTATATCTCAATGGGTTCCATCTTTTCTTTTGTTCTTTTTTCTAATGCGGTTTTATAATCCCTGAGACAAGTAGTTCTGGCCCTAGAGTGTTATATATATTAGCGTCTGTAGCATGTATAAGGGACATGTTATCATACCTGTGTCTTTTTATAGGTGATTAATGCCCGGTGAGAGGGTGAAAGGGACCTATACCCCCGTCAGCTGCAGGAAAGGAACAAAGAGACAGGTAATTAATATTTATATTAATTACTGATAACAATCAGGCTAGATATAACATCTAGACCTGCAGAGATGTCATAGTCTCTACCTTATACATGAAGATATATGTGTTTTTAATAAGTATATCGTCTATAGACAGCTTCTTATATAACACTACTGTGTCTCAGGTACAGAGATTGGGAACATTTATGATTTCTAATATCTGTTTTTTGTTTGTAGTAATCCCTTTTTCAATAGACAGACAGCAGATTTAAGACATAACTGTACTGTAAAGAAAAATCTATAAGTTAATGTAATAAATCACATACTATAACTGATTATTGCCATTTAAAACTATGAAAAATACATTATGTTGATTATAAAACAGAAATACAGAATGGAGACAACCGTCTGTGGCTCAAGCTCGACTGCCCCTTTCTTTGAGTGGCCCCTCAATGTTGTGGAAACGGGTGGAGGACATTGTCTCCATTAGAATGGGTCCCCCTACGATGCTTCGGCTGTTGATCTGAAGTGCATTCTGTGCTTTGGAACCTCGGGGGCAAACTGTATTTCTGTTATTAATTTTTAGTTTAACAATTCCTACTGCAACATGGTTAACCTCTATCCTAAATTTCTGCACAAAATTGATAAAAGACATTCCAAGAAATATTTTGCCAAGTAAAAATATATAAAATATTGATGAAATTGATGAATAATAATAACAACAAAAATAACAGTTTTTGATTAAAAAACAAAAAAACAAAAATAATTTATAAAATATTTTGCTCCTGCCCCCTTCCCCCCCCAAAAAAAAAAACATATATTACCCTTTAAATTTATGAATAAAGAAACAAAAAATAACACATACCCCAAACATTACAAACACAAAACCCCCAAAAACCTAACAATAGTCTCTGTCAACATCATCCTGGGAGGGATAATACACTGCACTGCAATAGAAATAAAAATCCCTATCATCTATATCTCAATGGGTTCCATCTTTTCTTTTGTTCTTTTTTCTAATGCGGTTTTATAATCCCTGAGACAAGTAGTTCTGGCCCTAGAGTGTTATATATATTATCGTCTGTAGCATGTATAAGGGACATGTTATCATACCTGTGTCTTTTTATAGGTGATTGATGCCCGGTGAGAGGGTGAAAGGGACCTATACCCCCGTCAGCTGCAGGAAAGGAACAAAGAGACAGGTAATTAATATTTATATTAATTACTGATAACAATTAGGCAAGATACAACATCTAAACCTGCAAAGATGTGATAGTCTCTACCTTATACATGAAGATATATGTGTTTTTAATAAGTATATCGTCTATAGACAGCTTCTTATATAACACAACCATGTCTCAGGTACAGAGATTAGGAACATTTATGATTTCTAATATCTGTTTTTTATTTGTAGTAATCCCTTTTTCAATAGATTGACCGCATATTTAAGACATAACTGTACTGTAAAGAAAAATCTATAAGTTAATGTAATAAATCACATACTATAACTGATTGCTGCCATTTAAAACTATGAAAAATACATTATGTTGATTATAAAACAGAAATACAGAATGGAGACAACCGTCTGTGGCTCAAGCTCGACTGCCCATTTCTTTGAGTGGCCCCTCAATGTTCTGGAAACGGGTGGAGGACATTGTCTCCATTAGAATGGGTCCCCCTACGATGCTTCGGCTGTTGATCTGAAGTGCATTCTGTGCTTTGGAATCTCGGGGGCAAACTGTATTTCTGTTATTAATTTTTAGTTTAGCAATTCCCACCGCAACATGGTTAACCTCTATCCTAAATTTCTGCACAAAATTGATAAAAGACATTCCAAGAAATATTTAAATTTATGAATAAAGAAACAAAAAATAACACATACCCCAAACATTACAAACACAAAACCCCCAAAAACCTAACAATAGTCTCTGTCAACATCATCCTGGGAGGGATAATACACTGCACTGCAATAGAAATAAAAATCCCTATCATCTATATCTCAATGGGTTCCATCTTTTCTTTTGTTCTTTTTTCTAATGCGGTTTTATAATCCCTGAGACAAGTAGTTCTGGCCCTAGAGTGTTATATATATTAGCGTCTGTAGCATGTATAAGGGACATGTTATCATACCTGTGTCTTTTTATAGGTGATTAATGCCCGGTGAGAGGGTGAAAGGGACCTATACCCCCGTCAGCTGCAGGAAAGGAACAAAGAGACAGGTAATTAATATTTATATTAATTACTGATAACAATCAGGCTAGATATAACATCTAGACCTGCAGAGATGTCATAGTCTCTACCTTATACATGAAGATATATGTGTTTTTAATAAGTATATCGTCTATAGACAGCTTCTTATATAACACTACTGTGTCTCAGGTACAGAGATTGGGAACATTTATGATTTCTAATATCTGTTTTTTGTTTGTAGTAATCCCTTTTTCAATAGACAGACAGCAGATTTAAGACATAACTGTACTGTAAAGAAAAATCTATAAGTTAATGTAATAAATCACATACTATAACTGATTATTGCCATTTAAAACTATGAAAAATACATTATGTTGATTATAAAACAGAAATACAGAATGGAGACAACCGTCTGTGGCTCAAGCTCGACTGCCCATTTCTTTGAGTGGCCCCTCAATGTTCTGGAAACGGGTGGAGGACATTGTCTCCATTAGAATGGGTCCCCCTACGATGCTTCGGCTGTTGATCTGAAGTGCATTCTGTGCTTTGGAATCTCGGGGGCAAACTGTATTTCTGTTATTAATTTTTAGTTTAGCAATTCCCACCGCAACATGGTTAACCTCTATCCTAAATTTCTGCACAAAATTGATAAAAGACATTCCAAGAAATATTTTGCCAAACAAAAATATATAAAATATTGATGAAGTTGATGAATAATAATAACAGCAAAAATAACAGTTTTTGATTAAAAAACAAATAAACAATAATAATTTATAAAATATTTTGCTCCTGCCCCCTTCCCCAAAAATAAAAAAATATATATTACCCTTAAAATTTATGAATAAAGAAACAAAAAATAACACATACCCCAAACATTGCAAACACAAAACCCTCAAAAACCTAACAATAGTGTCTGTCAACATCATCCTGGGAGGGATAATACACTGCACTACAATAGAAATACAAATCCCTATCATCTATATCTCAATGGGTTCCATCTTTTCTTTTGTTCTTTTTTCTAATGCGGTTTTATAATCCCTGAGACAAGTAAATCTGGCCCTAGAGTGTTATATATATTAGCATCTGTAGCATGTATAAGGGACATGTTATCATACCTGTGTCTTTTTATAGGTGATTAATGCCCGGTGAGAGGGTGAAAGGGACCTATACCCCCGTCAGCTGCAGGAAAGGAACAAAGAGACAGGTAATTAATATTTATATTAATTACTGATAACAATCAGGCTAGATATAACATCTAGACCTGCAGAGATGTCATAGTCTCTACCTTATACATGAAGATATATGTGTTTTTAATAAGTATATCGTCTATAGACAGCTTCTTATATAACACAACTGTGTCTCAGGTACAGAGATTGGGAACATTTATGATTTCCAATATCTGTTTTTTGTTTGTAGTAATCCCTTTTTCAATAGACAGACAGCAGATTTAAGACATAACTGTACTGTAAAGAAAAATCTATAAGTTAATGTAATAAATCACATACTATAACTGATTATTGCCATTTAAAACTATGAAAAATACATTATGTTGATTATAAAACAGAAATACAGAATGGAGACAACCGTCTGTGGCTCAAGCTCGACTGCCCCTTTCTTTGAGTGGCCCCTCAATGTTGTGGAAACGGGTGGAGGACATTGTCTCCATTAGAATGGGTCCCCCTACGATGCTTCGGCTGTTGATCTGAAGTGCATTCTGTGCTTTGGAACCTCGGGGGCAAACTGTATTTCTGTTATTAATTTTTAGTTTAGCAATTCCCACTGCAACATGGTTAACCTCTATCCTAAATTTCTGCACAAAATTGATAAAAGACATTCTAAGAAATATTTTGCCAAATAAAAATATAGAAAATATTGATGAAATTGATGAATAATAATAACAACAAAAATAACAGTTTTTGATTAAAAAACAAAAAAACAAAAATAATTTATAAAATATTTTGCTCCTGCCCCCTTCCCCCCCCAAAAAAAAACATATATTACCCTTTAAATTTATGAATAAAGAAACAAAAAATAACACATACCCCAAACATTACAAACACAAAACCCCCAAAAACCTAACAATAGTCTCTGTCAACATCATCCTGGGAGGGATAATACACTGCACTGCAATAGAAATAAAAATCCCTATCATCTATATCTCAATGGGTTCCATCTTTTCTTTTGTTCTTTTTTCTAATGCGGTTTTATAATCCCTGAGACAAGTAGTTCTGGCCCTAGAGTGTTATATATATTAGCGTCTGTAGCATGTATAAGGGACATGTTATCATACCTGTGTCTTTTTATAGGTGATTGATGCCCGGTGAGAGGGTGAAAGGGACCTATACCCCCGTCAGCTGCAGGAAAGGAACAAAGAGACAGGTAATTAATATTTATATTAATTACTGATAACAATTAGGCAAGATACAACATCTAGACCTGCAAAGATGTGATAGTCTCTACCTTATACATGAAGTTATATGTGTTTTTAATAAGTATATCGTGTATAGACAGCTTCTTATATAACACAACCATGTCTCAGGTACAGAGATTAGGAACATTTATGATTTCTAATATCTGTTTTTTATTTGTAGTAATCCCTTTTTCAATAGATTGACCGCATATTTAAGACATAACTGTACTGTAAAGAAAAATCTATAAGTTAATGTAATAAATCACATACTATAACTGATTGCTGCCATTTAAAACTATGAAAAATACATTATGTTGATTATAAAACAGAAATACAGAATGGAGACAACCGTCTGTGGCTCAAGCTCGACTGCCCATTTCTTTGAGTGGCCCCTCAATGTTCTGGAAACGGGTGGAGGACATTGTCTCCATTAGAATGGGTCCCCCTACGATGCTTCGGCTGTTGATCTGAAGTGCATTCTGTGCTTTGGAATCTCGGGGGCAAACTGTATTTCTGTTATTAATTTTTAGTTTAGCAATTCCCACCGCAACATGGTTAACCTCTATCCTAAATTTCTGCACAAAATTGATAAAAGACATTCCAAGAAATATTTTGCCAAATAAAAATATGTAAAATATTGATGAAGTTGATGAATAATAACAGCAAAAATAACAGTTTTTGATTAAAAAACAAATAAACAATAATAATTTATAAAATATTTTGCTCCTGCCCTCTTCCCCAAAAATAAAAAAACATATATTACCCTTAAAATTTATGAGTAAAGAAAAAAAAAATAACACATACCCCAAACATTGCAAACACAAAACCCCCAAAAACCTAACAATAGTGTCTGTCAACATCATCCTGGGAGGGATAATACACTGCACTACAATAGAAATACAAATCCCTATCATCTATATCTCAATGGGTTCCATCTTTTCTTTTGTTCTTTTTTCTAATGCGGTTTTATAATCCCTGAGACAAGTAAATCTGGCCCTAGAGTGTTATTTATATTAGCGTCTGTAGCATGTATAAGGGACATGTTATCATACCTGTGTCTTTTTATAGGTGATTAATGCCCGGTGAGAGGGTGAAAGGGACCTATACCCCCGTCAGCTGCAGGAAAGGAACAAAGAGACAGGTAATTAATATTTATATTAATTACTGATAACAATCAGGCTAGATATAACATCTAGACCTGCAGAGATGTCATAGTCTCTACCTTATACATGAAGATATATGTGTTTTTAATAAGTATATATCGTCTATAGACAGCTTCTTATATAACACAACTGTGTCTCAGGTACAGAGATTGGGAACATTTATGATTTCTAATATCTGTTTTTTGTTCGTAGTAATCCCTTTTTCAATAGACAGACCGCAGATTTAAGACATAACTACTGTAAAGAAAAATCTATAAGTTAATGTAATAAATCACATACTATAACTGATTATTGCCATTTAAAACTATGAAAAATACATTCTGTTGATTATAAAACAGAAATACAGAATGGAGACAACCGTCTGTGGCTCAAGCTCGACTGCCCATTTGTTTGAGTGGCCCCTCAATGTTCTGGAAACGGGTGGAGGACATTGTCTCCATTAGAATGGGTCCCCCTACGATGCTTCGGCTGTTGATCTGAAGTGCATTCTGTGCTTTGGAACCTCGGGGGCAAACTGTATTTCTGTTATTAATTTTTAGTTTAGCAATTCCCACTGCAACATGGTTAACCTCTATCCTAAATTTCTGCACAAAATTGATAAAAGACATTCCAAGAAATATTTTGCCAAATAAAAATATATAAAATATTGATGAAATTGATGAATAATAATAACAACAAAAATAACAGTTTTTGATTAAAAAACAAAAAAACTAAAATAATTTATAAAATATTTTGCTCCTGCCCCCTTCCCCCAAAAATAAAAAAACATATATTACCCTTAAAATTTATGAATAAAGAAACAAAAAATAACACATACCCCAAACATTACAAACACAAAACCCCCAAAAACCTAACAATAGTCTCTGTCAACATCATCCTGGGAGATATAATACACTGCACTGCAATAGAAATAAAAATCCCTATCATCTATATCTCAATGGGTTCCATCTTTTCTTTTGTTCTTTTTTCTAATGCGGTTTTATAATCCCTGAGACAAGTAGTTCTGGCCCTAGAGTGTTATATATATTAGCGTCTGTAGCATGTATAAGGGACATGTTATCATACCTGTGTCTTTTTATAGGTGATTAATGCCCGGTGAGAGGGTGAAAGGGACCTATACCCCCGTCAGCTGCAGGAAAGGAACAAAGAGACAGGTAATTAATATTTATATTAATTACTGATAACAATCAGGCTAGATATAACATCTAGACCTGCAGAGATGTCATAGTCTCTACCTTATACATGAAGATATATGTGTTTTTAATAAGTATATCGTCTATAGACAGCTTCTTATATAACACTACTGTGTCTCAGGTACAGAGATTGGGAACATTTATGATTTCTAATATCTGTTTTTTGTTTGTAGTAATCCCTTTTTCAATAGACAGACAGCAGATTTAAGACATAACTGTACTGTAAAGAAAAATCTATAAGTTAATGTAATAAATCACATACTATAACTGATTATTGCCATTTAAAACTATGAAAAATACATTATGTTGATTATAAAACAGAAATACAGAATGGAGACAACCGTCTGTGGCTCAAGCTCGACTGCCCCTTTCTTTGAGTGGCCCCTCAATGTTGTGGAACCGAGTGGAGGACATTGTCTCCATTAGAATGGGTCCCCCTACGATGCTTCGGCTGTTGATCTGAAGTGCATTCTGTGCTTTGGAACCTCGGGGGCAAACTGTATTTCTGTTATTAATTTTTAGTTTAACAATTCCTACTGCAACATGGTTAACCTCTATCCTAAATTTCTGCACAAAATTGATAAAAGACATTCCAAGAAATATTTTGCCAAGTAAAAATATATAAAATATTGATGAAATTGATGAATAATAATAACAACAAATATAACAGTTTTTGATTAAAAAACAAAAAAACAAAAATAATTTATAAAATATTTTGCTCCTGCCCCCTTCCCCCCCCCCAAAAAAAAAACATATATTACCCTTTAAATTTATGAATAAAGAAACAAAAAATAACACATACCCCAAACATTACAAACACAAAACCCCCAAAAACCTAACAATAGTCTCTGTCAACATCATCCTGGGAGGGATAATACACTGCACTGCAATAGAAATAAAAATCCCTATCATCTATATCTCAATGGGTTCCATCTTTTCTTTTGTTCTTTTTTCTAATGCGGTTTTATAATCCCTGAGACAAGTAGTTCTGGCCCTAGAGTGTTATATATATTATCGTCTGTAGCATGTATAAGGGACATGTTATCATACCTGTATCTTTTTATAGGTGATTGATGCCCGGTGAGAGGGTGAAAGGGACCTATACCCCCGTCAGCTGCAGGAAAGGAACAAAGAGACAGGTAATTAATATTTATATTAATTACTGATAACAATTAGGCAAGATACAACATCTAAACCTGCAAAGATGTGATAGTCTCTACCTTATACATGAAGATATATGTGTTTTTAATAAGTATATCGTCTATAGACAGCTTCTTATATAACACAACCATGTCTCAGGTACAGAGATTAGGAACATTTATGATTTCTAATATCTGTTTTTTATTTGTAGTAATCCCTTTTTCAATAGATTGACCGCATATTTAAGACATAACTGTACTGTAAAGAAAAATCTATAAGTTAATGTAATAAATCACATACTATAACTGATTGCTGCCATTTAAAACTATGAAAAATACATTATGTTGATTATAAAACAGAAATACAGAATGGAGACAACCGTCTGTGGCTCAAGCTCGACTGCCCATTTCTTTGAGTGGCCCCTCAATGTTCTGGAAACGGGTGGAGGACATTGTCTCCATTAGAATGGGTCCCCCTACGATGCTTCGGCTGTTGATCTGAAGTGCATTCTGTGCTTTGGAATCTCGGGGGCAAACTGTATTTCTGTTATTAATTTTTAGTTTAGCAATTCCCACCGCAACATGGTTAACCTCTATCCTAAATTTCTGCACAAAATTGATAAAAGACATTCCAAGAAATATTTAAATTCATGAATAAAGAAACAAAAAATAACACATACCCCAAACATTACAAACACAAAACCCCCAAAAACCTAACAATAGTCTCTGTCAACATCATCCTGGGAGGGATAATACACTGCACTGCAATAGAAATAAAAATCCCTATCATCTATATCTCAATGGGTTCCATCTTTTCTTTTGTTCTTTTTTCTAATGCGGTTTTATAATCCCTGAGACAAGTAGTTCTGGCCCTAGAGTGTTATATATATTAGCGTCTGTAGCATGTATAAGGGACATGTTATCATACCTGTGTCTTTTTATAGGTGATTGATGCCCGGTGAGAGGGTGAAAGGGACCTATACCCCCGTCAGCTGCAGGAAAGGAACAAAGAGACAGGTAATTAATATTTATATTAATTACTGATAACAATTAGGCAAGATACAACATCTAAACCTGCAAAGATGTGATAGTCTCTACCTTATACATGAAGATATATGTGTTTTTAATAAGTATATCGTGTATAGACAGCTTCTTATATAACACAACCATGTCTCAGGTACAGAGATTAGGAACATTTATGATTTCTAATATCTGTTTTTTATTTGTAGTAATCCCTTTTTCAATAGATTGACCGCATATTTAAGACATAACTGTACTGTAAAGAAAAATCTATAAGTTAATGTAATAAATCACATACTATAACTGATTGCTGCCATTTAAAACTATGAAAAATACATTATGTTGATTATAAAACAGAAATACAGAATGGAGACAACCGTCTGTGGCTCAAGCTCGACTGCCCATTTCTTTGAGTGGCCCCTCAATGTTCTGGAAACGGGTGGAGGACATTGTCTCCATTAGAATGGGTCCCCCTACGATGCTTCGGCTGTTGATCTGAAGTGCATTCTGTGCTTTGGAATCTCGGGGGCAAACTGTATTTCTGTTATTAATTTTTAGTTTAGCAATTCCCACCGCAACATGGTTAACCTCTATCCTAAATTTCTGCACAAAATTGATAAAAGACATTCCAAGAAATATTTAAATTTATGAATAAAGAAACAAAAAATAACACATACCCCAAACATTACAAACACAAAACCCCCAAAAACCTAACAATAGTCTCTGTCAACATCATCCTGGGAGGGATAATACACTGCACTGCAATAGAAATAAAAATCCCTATCATCTATATCTCAATGGGTTCCATCTTTTCTTTTGTTCTTTTTTCTAATGCGGTTTTATAATCCCTGAGACAAGTAGTTCTGGCCCTAGAGTGTTATATATATTAGCGTCTGTAGCATGTATAAGGGACATGTTATCATACCTGTGTCTTTTTATAGGTGATTGATGCCCGGTGAGAGGGTGAAAGGGACCTATACCCCCGTCAGCTGCAGGAAAGGAACAAAGAGACAGGTAATTAATATTTATATTAATTACTGATAACAATTAGGTAAGATACAACATCTAAACCTGCAAAGATGTGATAGTCTCTACCTTATACATGAAGATATATGTGTTTTTAATAAGTATATCGTCTATAGACAGCTTCTTATATAACACTACTGTGTCTCAGGTACAGAGATTGGGAACATTTATGATTTCTAATATCTGTTTTTTGTTTGTAGTAATCCCTTTTTCAATAGACAGACAGCAGATTTAAGACATAACTGTACTGTAAAGAAAAATCTATAAGTTAATGTAATAAATCACATACTATAACTGATTATTGCCATTTAAAACTATGAAAAATACATTATGTTGATTATAAAACAGAAATACAGAATGGAGACAACCGTCTGTGGCTCAAGCTCGACTGCCCCTTTCTTTGAGTGGCCCCTCAATGTTGTGGAAACGGGTGGAGGACATTGTCTCCATTAGAATGGGTCCCCCTACGATGCTTCGGCTGTTGATCTGAAGTGCATTCTGTGCTTTGGAACCTCGGGGGCAAACTGTATTTCTGTTATTAATTTTTAGTTTAACAATTCCTACTGCAACATGGTTAACCTCTATCCTAAATTTCTGCACAAAATTGATAAAAGACATTCCAAGAAATATTTTGCCAAGTAAAAATATATAAAATATTGATGAAATTGATGAATAATAATAACAACAAAAATAACAGTTTTTGATTAAAAAACAAAAAAACAAAAATAATTTATAAAATATTTTGCTCCTGCCCCCTTCCCCCCCAAAAAAAAAAAACATATATTACCCTTTAAATTTATGAATAAAGAAACAAAAAATAACACATACCCCAAACATTACAAACACAAAACCCCCAAAAACCTAACAATAGTCTCTGTCAACATCATCCTGGGAGGGATAATACACTGCACTGCAATAGAAATAAAAATCCCTATCATCTATATCTCAATGGGTTCCATCTTTTCTTTTGTTCTTTTTTCTAATGCGGTTTTATAATCCCTGAGACAAGTAGTTCTGGCCCTAGAGTGTTATATATATTATCGTCTGTAGCATGTATAAGGGACATGTTATCATACCTGTGTCTTTTTATAGGTGATTGATGCCCGGTGAGAGGGTGAAAGGGACCTATACCCCCGTCAGCTGCAGGAAAGGAACAAAGAGACAGGTAATTAATATTTATATTAATTACTGATAACAATTAGGCAAGATACAACATCTAAACCTGCAAAGATGTGATAGTCTCTACCTTATACATGAAGATATATGTGTTTTTAATAAGTATATCGTCTATAGACAGCTTCTTATATAACACAACCATGTCTCAGGTACAGAGATTAGGAACATTTATGATTTCTAATATCTGTTTTTTATTTGTAGTAATCCCTTTTTCAATAGATTGACCGCATATTTAAGACATAACTGTACTGTAAAGAAAAATCTATAAGTTAATGTAATAAATCACATACTATAACTGATTGCTGCCATTTAAAACTATGAAAAATACATTATGTTGATTATAAAACAGAAATACAGAATGGAGACAACCGTCTGTGGCTCAAGCTCGACTGCCCATTTCTTTGAGTGGCCCCTCAATGTTCTGGAAACGGGTGGAGGACATTGTCTCCATTAGAATGGGTCCCCCTACGATGCTTCGGCTGTTGATCTGAAGTGCATTCTGTGCTTTGGAATCTCGGGGGGAAACTGTATTTCTGTTATTAATTTTTAGTTTAGCAATTCCCACCGCAACATGGTTAACCTCTATCCTAAATTTCTGCACAAAATTGATAAAAGACATTCCAAGAAATATTTAAATTTATGAATAAAGAAACAAAAAATAACACATACCCCAAACATTACAAACACAAAACCCCCAAAAACCTAACAATAGTCTCTGTCAACATCATCCTGGGAGGGATAATACACTGCACTGCAATAGAAATAAAAATCCCTATCATCTATATCTCAATGGGTTCCATCTTTTCTTTTGTTCTTTTTTCTAATGCGGTTTTATAATCCCTGAGACAAGTAGTTCTGGCCCTAGAGTGTTATATATATTAGCGTCTGTAGGATGTATAAGGGACATGTTATCATACCTGTGTCTTTTTATAGGTGATTAATGCCCGGTGAGAGGGTGAAAGGGACCTATACCCCCGTCAGCTGCAGGAAAGGAACAAAGAGACAGGTAATTAATATTTATATTAATTACTGATAACAATCAGGCTAGATATAATATCTAGACCTGCAGAGATGTCATAGTCTCTACCTTATACATGAAGATATATGTGTTTTTAATAAGTATATCGTCTATAGACAGCTTCTTATATAACACAACTGTGTCTCAGGTACAGAGATTGGGAACATTTATGATTTCTAATATCTGTTTTTTGTTTGTAGTAATCCCTTTTTCAATAGACAGACAGCATATTTAAGACATAACTGTACTGTAAAGAAAAATCTATAAGTTAATGTAATAAATCACATACTATAACTGATTATTGCCATTTAAAACTATGAAAAATACATTATGTTGATTATAAAACAGAAATACAGAATGGAGACAACCGTCTGTGGCTCAAGCTCGACTGCCCATTTCTTTGAGTGGCCCCTCAATGTTGTGGAAACGGGTGGAGGACATTGTCTCCATTAGAATGGGTCCCCCTACGATGCTTCGGCTGTTGATCTGAAGTGCATTCTGTGCTTTGGAACCTCGGGGGCAAACTGTATTTCTGTTATTAATTTTTAGTTTAGCAATTCCCACTGCAACATGGTTAACCTCTATCCTAAATTTCTGCACAAAATTGATAAAAGACATTCTAAGAAATATTTTGCCAAATAAAAATATAGAAAATATTGATGAAATTGATGAATAATAATAACAACAAAAATAACAGTTTTTGATTAAAAAACAAAAAAACAAAAATAATTTATAAAATATTTTGCTCCTGCCCCCTTCCCCCCAAAAAAAAAACATATATTACCCTTTAAATTTATGAATAAAGAAACAAAAAATAACACATACCCCAAACATTACAAACACAAAACCCCCAAAAACCTAACAATAGTCTCTGTCAACATCATCCTGGGAGGGATAATACACTGCACTGCAATAGAAATAAAAATCCCTATCATCTATATCTCAATGGGTTCCATCTTTTCTTTTGTTCTTTTTTCTAATGCGGTTTTATAATCCCTGAGACAAGTAGTTCTGGCCCTAGAGTGTTATATATATTAGCGTCTGTAGCATGTATAAGGGACATGTTATCATACCTGTGTCTTTTTATAGGTGATTGATGCCCGGTGAGAGGGTGAAAGGGACCTATACCCCCGTCAGCTGCAGGAAAGGAACAAAGAGACAGGTAATTAATATTTATATTAATTACTGATAACAATTAGGCAAGATACAACATCTAAACCTGCAAAGATGTGATAGTCTCTACCTTATACATGAAGATATATGTGTTTTTAATAAGTATATCGTCTATAGACAGCTTCTTATATAACACAACCATGTCTCAGGTACAGAGATTAGGAACATTTATGATTTCTAATATCTGTTTTTTATTTGTAGTAATCCCTTTTTCAATAGACAGACCGCAGATTTAAGACATAACTGTACTGTAAAGAAAAATTTATAAATTAATGTAATAAATCACATACTATAACTGATTATTGCCATTTAAAACTATGAAAAATACATTATGTTGATTATAAAACAGAAATACAGAATGGAGACAACCGTCTGTGGCTCAAGCTCGACTGCCCCTTTCTTTGAGTGGCCCCTCAATGTTGTGGAAACGGGTGGAGGACATTGTCTCCATTAGAATGGGTCCCCCTACGATGCTTCGGCTGTTGATCTGAAGTGCATTCTGTGCTTTGGATCCTCGGGGGCAAACTGTATTTCTGTTATTAATTTTTAGTTTAGCAATTCCCACTGCAACATGGTTAACCTCTATACTAAATTTCTGCACAAAATTGATAAAAGACATTCCAAGAAATATTTTGCCAAATAAAAATATATAAAATATTAAAATATTGATGAAATTGATGAATAATAATAACAACAAAAATAACAGTTTTTGATTAAAAAACAAATAAATAATAATAATTTATAAAATATTTTGCTCCTGCCCCCTTCCCCCAAAAATAAAAAACATATCTTACCCTTAAAATTTATAAATAAAGAAACAAAAAGTAACACATACCCCAAACATTGCAAACACAAAAACCCCAAAAACCTAACAATAGTGTCTGTCAACATCATCCTGAGAGGGATAATACACTGCACTACAATAGAAATAAAAATCCCTATCATCTATATCTCAATGGGTTCCATCTTTTCTTTTGTTCTTTTTTCTAATGCGGTTTTGTCATCCCTGAGACAAGTAGTTCTGGCCCTAGAGTGTTATGTATATTAGCGTCTGTAGCATGTATAAGGGACATGTTATCATACCTGTGTCTTTTTATAGGTGATTAATGCCCGGTGAGAGGGTGAAAGGGACCTATACCCCCGTCAGCTGCAGGAAAGGAACAAAGAGACAGGTAATTAATATTTATATTATTTACTGATAACAATCAGGCTAGATATAACATCTAGACCTGCAGAGATGTCATAGTCTCTACCTTATACATGAAGATATATGTGTTTTTAATAAGTATATCGTCTATAGAAAGCTTCTTATATAACACAACTGTGTCTCAGGTACAGAGATTGGGAACATTTATGATTTCTAATATCTGTTTTTTATTTGCTCATCCCTTTTTCAATAGACAGACCGCAGATTTAAGACATAACTGTACTGTAAAAAAACATATCTATAAGTTAATGTAATAAATCACATACTATAACTGATTATTGCCATTTAAAACTATGAAAAATACATTATGTTGATTATAAAACAGAAATACAGAATGGAGACAACCGTCTGTGGCTCAAGCTCGACTGCCCCTTTCTTTGAGTGGCCCCTCAATGTTGTGGAACCGAGTGGAGGACATTGTCTCCATTAGAATGGGTCCCCCTACGATGCTTCGGCTGTTGATCTGAAGTGCATTCTGTGCTTTGGAACCCCGGGGGCAAACTGTATTTCTGTTATTAATTTTTAGTTTAGCAATTCCCACTGCAATATGGTTAACCTCTATCCTACATTTCTGCACAAAATTGATAAAGACATTCCAAGAAATATTTTGCCAAATAAAAATGTATAAAATATTGATGAAGTTGATGAATAATAATAACAACAAAAATAACAGTTTTTGATTAAAAAACAAATAAACAATAATAATTTATAAAATATTTTGCTCCTGCCCCCTTCCCCCAAAAATAAAAAAACATATATTACCCTTAAAATTTATGAATAAAGAAACAAAAAATAACACATACCCCAAACATTACAAACACAAAACCCCCAAAAACCTAACAATAGTCTCTGTCAACATCATCCTGGGAGGGATAATACACTGCACTACAATAGAAATAAAAATCCCTATCATCTATATCTCAATGGGTTCCATCTTTTCTTTTGTTCTTTTTTCTAATGCGGTTTTATAATCCCTGAGACAAGTAGTTCTGGCCCTAGAGTGTTATATATATTAGCGTCTGTAGCATGTATAAGGGACATGTTATCATACCTGTGTCTTTTTATAGGTGATTGATGCCCGGTGAGAGGGTGAAAGGGACCTATACCCCCGTCAGCTGCAGGAAAGGAACAAAGAGACAGGTAATTAATATTTATATTAATTACTGATAACAATCAGGCTAGATACAACATCTAAACCTGCAAAGATGTGATAGTCTCTACCTTATACATGAAGATATATGTGTTTTTAATAAGTATATCGTCTATAGACAGCTTGTTATATAACACAACCATGTCTCAGGTACAGATATTAGGAACATTTATGATTTCTAATATCTGTTTTTTATTTGTAGTAATCCCTTTTTCAATACACTGCCCGCAGATTTAAGACATAACTGTACTGTAAAGAAAAATCTATAAGTTAATGTAATAAATCACATACTATAACTGATTATTGCCATTTAAAACTATGAAAAATACATTATGTTGATTATAAAACAGAAATACAGAATGGAGACAACCGTCTGTGGCTCAAGCTCGACTGCCCATTTCTTTGAGTGGCCCCTCAATGTTCTGGAAACGGGTGGAGGACATTGTCTCCATTAGAATGGGTCCCCCTACGATGCTTCGGCTGTTGATCTGAAGTGCATTCTGTGCTTTGGAATCTTGGGGGCAAACTGTATTTCTGTTATTTATTTTTAGTTTAGCAATTCCCACCGCAACATGGTTAACCTTTATCCTAAATTTCTGCACAAAATTGATAAAAGACATTCAAAGAAATATTTTGCCAAATAAAAATATATAAAATATTGATGAAGTTGATGAATAATAATAACAACAAAAATAACAGTTTTTGATTAAAAAACAAATAAACAATAATAATTTATAAAATATTTTGCTCCTGCCCCCTTCCCCAAAAATAAAAAAACATATATTACCCTTAAAATTTATGAATAAAGAAAAAAAATAACACATACCCCAAACATTGCAAACACAAAACCCCCAAAAACTTAATAGTGTCTGTCAACATCATCCTGGGAGGGATAATACACTGCACTACAATAGAAATAAAAATCCCTATCATCTATATCTCAATGGGTTCCATCTTTTCTTTTGTTCTTTTTTCTAATGCGGTTTTATAATCCCTGAGACAAGTATTTCTGGCCCTAGAGTGTTATATATATTAGCGTCTGTAGCATGTATAATTGACATGTTATCATACCTGTGTCTTTTTAAAGTTGATTGATGCCCGGTCAGAGGGTGAAAGGGACCTATAACCTCGTTAGCTGCAGGAAAGGAACAAAGAGACAGGTAATTAATTTTTATATTAATTACTGATAACAATCAGGCTAGATACAACATCTAAACCTGCAAAGATGTCATAGTCTCTACCTTATACATGAAGATATATGTGTTTTTAATAAGTATATCGTCTATAGACAGCTTCTTATATAACACAACCATGTCTCAGGTACAGAGATTAGGAACATTTATGATTTCTAATATCTGTTTTTTATTTGTAGTAATCCCTTTTTCAATAGACTGACCGCAGATTTAAGACATAACTGTACTGTAAAGAAAAATCTATAAGTTAATGTAAGAAATCACATACTATAACTGATTATTGTCATTTAAAACTATGAAAAATACATTATGTTGATTATAAAACAGAAATACAGAATGGAGACAACCGTACGTGGCTCAAGCTCAAGCATATGTTCAATGAATCTAGGGACTCCTTTCCTGGATCTAATAGAGTAAACGTGTTCCCTGAAGCGAGTGTTCATCGCTCGCTTTGTGCTTCCTACATAGAATCTCCCACAGGTACAGTTCATTGCATAAACCACCCACTGAGTCCTGCAAGTTATTAACATTTTAATAGGAATTTCTTTTCCTCCTACAAAGGCTGTTTTGCCTGTCTTAAGGTGTGGGCACCAAATACAAGAGCCACACCTGTGTTTACCCACAGGGCCGGCTCCAGTCAACCAATCTTTCTTTACAGATTTTGAAGTGAAGTTGCTACTAGTAACGACATCTTTCAAATTTTTGCAACGTCAGAATGTTACCAATGGTTTCTCATTCAAAATTTTACACAAATCATTATCATTCATAATAAGTGGCCAGTTCTTATGCACAGCAGATCTGATGATTTTCTCAAGGGGGCTAAATTTAAATGAAAAAGAAAAGCGAGGTCATTATTTTTGTATTCTACTTTTTTTTAACGTTTTTTTGAAAAGGAGATTTCTCCTATCCTGAGCGAAAGCTCTCTCAAGGGCTTCATTCAACAATTTCTCAGGATACCCACGAGCCTCCATTCTCCTCTTCAGATCTCCAGTTTGTTTGTCATCAGTATTATTAATTCTCCGTAGGTGCAAAAATTGCCCATACGGCAGTGAAGTTTTTACGTGTTCAGGATGATAGCTGGAGAACTGAAGAAGGGAGTTGGAGGCTGTGGGCTTTCTAAATCCAGAGGTGCAGATATTACCATCCTTTAACTCCACCAATACATCTAGAAATTCCATTTCTTTTTTGTCAGCCTTACTAGTAAATTTGAGATTCATGTCATTGCTTGTGTTAAGATAATCCACAAACTTCCCGAAGTCCGCCAGTGTGCCATCCCAGGCTATGAAGACATCGTCAACGAACCTAAGATAGCACCTGACGGACTTAAGGAAGGGATTCTGATCAGAAAAAACAAATTTGTTTTCGAATGCAGCAACATACAGATTTGCAAAGGTACAGGCGACGGGGGTGCCCATGGCCACACCCCCGATCTGCCTGTACCACACTTCATCAAACTGGAATGTGTTGTTCTCCAAAATAAAGGAAAAGGATTCACATATAAAGTCAATAGTACTTTCTGTTTTAGTTGTGTGTGTTAGTATCTCACGTATGCACTCTACACCTCTTTTTTGTGGTATACTAGTGTATAGGCTCTCTATATGGATCGAGGCTAAAATGATATTCTCAGAACAGGGTAGGTCTTGAATGCATACAAGGAACTGATTTGTATCCTTCACCAGCGATGGCACTTCTTGCAGAAGGGGTCGCAGCAGCCACTCCAGGTATTTAGAGAGTGGCTCTGTGACCGACCCCCTCCCCGAGACAATGGGGTGCCTGGGGGGGTTCTGCAAGGTCTTGTGCACCGTCGGCAAGAAGTACCATCGCGGGTAGGATGGAAAAGATGGTATAAGATTCTCTGCTCTCCTTTTTGAAAGAATCCCTTTCTCTACATTTTTCCGCAACAAAGTTTGTAGATTTGTTTTAATTTTGGGGATGGAATTTGTCTGCAATCTCTGATATGTGAGGGGATCGCTCAGCTGACGCAGAGCTTCTTTTTGATAATATTCACTGGACATTACAACTACATGTCCGCCTTTGTCGGATTTTTTTAATCACGACATCATTCATTTTTTTAAGGCGTTCAAGAGCAGTCCTCTCACCATATCTGAGATTGCAAACATCTTTTTTGTAAATAAGGGATTTTACATCATTTAACATTCGGTTATGAAACATATCCAAATTACTACCAGGAGTAACCTGGGGACAGCATGTAGATTTTATCCCTCCCTTAAATTCTTCCAACATTATCACATCCCTATCACCCTCTGGATTGTTCTCAAATCCTTCCTGCAAATCAATTAAGTAGTCTAAACATTCCAATTCTGTAGCAGTAGCATTCTGCAAAACACTAAAACCTAACGGTCCTATGACTGTGGGAATTTTTCCCTCCAGTTGACTTTGAGGGGTGTTTTTACTAGCATATGTTTTCTTAAGATTTAACTTTCTAATGTATTTGAAAAGATCAACTTCAAAGTCCACCACGTCAAAGTTCTCCGTCATGCAGAAGTTAAGGCCTCTTGACAAAAATGTAAGGGTGTCACTGTCCAAAATTTTATCTGTTAAATTAATTACTGCACACAGATCACTTGAATGTCACTTTACTTGTGCCATGTCACCTTCTTCTTGTCCTTCTTTACTTTCAACTTCTTTTGTTGGTTTTCCTCTTTTCTTTCTTCTTGGTCCCCGCCGGGGTTTCCTCCTAAAGGGTATCCTGCTTGTTGTTTATCATCATTTTTATTTTTAAATCTTGTTGTAACACCTTGATTATTAAAATTTTTTTCAAATCTCTTTGGCTGCTGTTCATCGTAACTTTTTGTTTAAAATAATTGTTACGATTGCTTCTTGTTCGCTGTCTCCTCTGACTACTCGTTTGAAACACTCTGTCTGTATTGTAATCAAGTTTGTCACAAATTAATTTATCTTTCTTTTGATCTTTTATTATAGCTTGCAATCCCACAATCTTTTTCTCTAATTTCTTTGTGAAAGACTGATATTGGTCTTCGGTCAGACGTGCCCGAAGTTCGATTTTAGCTCTCATTAAGTCCTCGGTAGTTTTTGAATATTCATGTTCGTTTTTATCAATGATGGCCCTGAGCATTTGTAGGGAGTATTCTTGATGTATATTTTTCCACATTTGTACAAAATCTGGATCGTCTGCGAACTGCGAGGGTTCCTTATAGTTCCTCAGTCCCCTAGGGACACGTTCACACTCATTGTACAATCTCGGGGAATTCACAGTCCAAAAAAGCCTTGTTTCTTTCTCGGCTAAAGATGTCACTTTAAATTCCAGATTTTTAACACTGATAACTTGAAGCATATCTTTTGTGTTGCATTGACTGAAAAAGCTGATTGCATCTTTCCGTCCGGCTCCCACTGCACTATCCGATCTATCCATTAGACTGCTTGCGGAATCATCTGAATCCATGATCACAATTCAATTTGTATTCTTATTCCTTTTCTTATTTGGGCTAATAGGTGTGCTCTGACCGCATGCAAGACTTCAATTATACAACAGGTGCAAGAAAACAGATTGGCCGGCACAGCTACCTCTAAAAAGCCTCTCAACTGGGTAACTCCTATAGCTGGCACGCATGGAGTTAAATTATGAAGCAGTCTTAGGCAACAATGAATACTGCAATCCTCTGGGTTCCCAGTCCCCCGGAGCAAGACTTTTAATCATCAATGGCAAAGAAATAACGGGGACGTCACTCACCGGGATGCAGTGAAAACGTCTTTATTTCAAAAGTGCAGACATGCGGGCAGCACGGACATTCAGAGCCACAGCTGAACAGTTGTAAGCTGGGTTACAGCTGTATCGTGTGTGTTCACACGCTTCTTCAGACCCTACCGATTCCGGTTACACGTCACCATTATAGCTACTCCTACCTAGTGACATGTGTGGAACAGGTGTACAATTAAAGACATAAAATTCAAAATGTAAAAACAAATACAAAAAGCATTAGGCTGCAGCAATGCAACATGGATCCTTATACAAAATGGTACAATACTTGGATGTACGTATGCGGTATGCACTGCTGAGGGCAGTAATATGCGCAACTATACGCAGAAAAAATAAGTATTTTTTAAAAACACCAGCATGTGATTACTTTTGCCAGGAGTCAGGACTTTCCCTCGATCTAGACTTGTTACAGATAAAGAATAGTAGACTGCTTTGATGTAGGCATGTGTTATGCACGTATGAGGGCAGACAAATGCACTACAGTCCGCTGAAAAATAACGTATTTGTGAACAGCAGCAGGACCCAACAGTGCAGCACCACAAAAAAAAAAATACAGGGATTAAACCCTAAATTGCACTCTGTCACACAATTCTGAACAGCATATGATTTGTGGAGCAAAAAAAACACTGAATTGCGCTGAAAAGATAAGGAGATAAGATGGTTGATAAAGTTCAGGCAGCCTGTTGATCTGTATGAGGCAGCTAACAGCTATCTGCCCCTCTTTGCTGCAATGCTCAATAACGTGAATAGGAGGTTTAGCTATCAATGATCCTTCTCAGTGAGAACAGCAAAGCACTCTGCACTCCTGTCTTTCCCTAATGCTGATGTGACTAGCAGTTGCAGTGGTACGCTGTGGTATAAGCTAGTCACACACACGCAGTCCCGTTCTCTCTATCTCTGAGTGTATAGACGAAATGAAGAGAGGCAAGATGGCTGCCGATTATATAGGGCTGTGACATCACAGGGGTCAATGAATACTGATAGGCTGCATCTAACATGTGATTCAGGGTCTTCCCGCCTACCTTCATTCCTGCTGCTGTTTCCCGCCCTCCCATAATGCCCTGCCCCATGTACTCACATGTAAATTCGCCATTTTAGGTCTCCAATAGCTTGGAACACTGTAAAATGAAGTTTAATGAAATCAAATATTTTATGAAATTCGTAACGAATTCGGGTTCGTCAGCTTCGATTCGCTCATCTCTAGTTATAATGTATTATATTATGATCACTATTTCCCAGGTGTCCTTTTACCTGCACATTAGTTACTCTTTCAGCTCTGTTGGTTAATATTAAGTCTAGGAGGGCGCCCCCTCTGGTCGGGCTCTGCACCATTTGGGACAGATAATTGTATTTAGTTATAGTCAGAATCCTGTTTCCTTTATGAGATTCACAGGTCTCAGTCTCTCAGTTTATATCAGGATAGTTAAAGTCCCCCATTCTTATCACATCATTTTGATTTTCTCCCTTGTTTATTTGCCTCAGTGATAATGTGATAATTTTCCTCAGACATCAACCACTCCAGTTCGTCAGTTTTATTGGACAGACTTCTGGCATTAGTCATCATGCAATTAAGTGGTGTATGTTTTTTCTTCCTATGAAGCCTATCCCTATTAACTATTCTAACCCCCCCCCTCTACTCCACCCCAGGTACATTACTAAGTCCGTAGTGGATATCTGGTACAAATACTAATAAAGCCAGTTACGAATCAATGCATTGTTTAATATACAATATTAAAATATTAATCTAAAATATCTCTAAAGTTATGCCTCCGCAGGGCCCTTGCGGCATATAGGCTCACTTAAGAGAATATAGGGACACAATTCTTCACAAATTATGTATTCAGTTCTTTGTATGCACCACTGAGGAAGGGGTCAGGATACCATCCAGGATACCCCGAAATGCGTTTGGTATTGCTACAAGTTCGCACCCGATGCAGTTCACCTGCGTTTTTATCTTAACGTTTTATTTTTTCACTATTTGCATTTTTTGCATTATTTCTTTATATGTTATAAAGGGACTATATTGGAACGATTGTCGGTTCATTTATATTACTGTCCGGGATAACTAGTAAATAAGGACTATAATCACCAGCAGACCTTTTGTGATCCACCAGCAAACTTCTTTGATTCAGCGTTAGCTACTGGACTCAACAACCACGTCCAGATTTTTCAGCCACTCTAAAACCTCCCGTCCGAAGTCAGGGTAAACTCCAACTTACGGGACATACTGGGATTGAGTGCAACCGAGGTCAGCTGACCTGCAATCAGCTGACCGATTACATCACACGCCGCTGCCTGTACACGCCGCTTACATCGGGCGGTATTCATCTCCACGCCTAAGCGAGCATTGCTATCATCTGTCGGCAGCGGTATTAGACTGTGAGAAGGGGCGTGACTCCATTACTGGTTGTCGCCACCTCCAGTCATAAAGTCACAACCCCGGGGAGATATACATCAAGACCTTGAGATCATCTAACCAAAGGGCGGTGAGTGGCACAGTTCGCCAAAACTTCTCTTCTCTTCAACAGAATATTTACAAAGACATATTTACAACTAAAGATACAGTGTCTGCTGGGGAAAAACTATAAACTATATTGTATCAATTATTTAGAGATTCAAAACAGGACACAATATTATTTATTCACAGGATTTGAATCAATAGGAATCATTGAAAAGACCCATATTTCTTTTTCAGGATACATTAATTGGATTCCATATTGTACATTTTGGATTTATTTTGCAACATATTTTTCAGGACTTTACTTCCACAGGATAATCCATTACAGGACTTCATTTTTTTGGCAACATTATTATATTTATTTTTTACAGGTTTTTCTATGTAGTTTCATTTATTTACATTCCTTGAGTGAAGGAATTCAGTTAACCTCGTGTCCCTTAGTGTGAGCTCCACATACCATTTCTCCTTTCTTTCTACATTACTAAGTCCCCCTCTCTATCTACACTGTCTTCCCCCTCTATGTTATAGGTTCCCTCCCCCCAGTCCCTAGTTTAAACACTCCTCCACCGTTGTAGCCATCTTCTCCCCGATCACAGCTGCACCCTCCCCATTGAGGTGCAGCCCGTCCCTACGGTAGAGCCGGTAACCAACAGCGAAGTCAGCCCAGTTCTCCATGAACCCGAACCCCTCCTTCCTACACCAGCTTCTGAGCAACTTGTTTACCTCCCTGATCTCCCGCTGCCTCTCTGGTGTGGCTCGTGGTACAGGTAATATTTCAGAAAATATTACCTTGGAGGTCCTTGCCTTAAGCTTGCGGCCTAAGTCCTGAAATAATTTTTTAGGACACTCCACCTACCTCTTACTTTGTCATTGGTGCCAATATGTACCATGACTGCTGGGTCTTCTCCAGCCCCACCCAGCAACCTGTCAACCCGATCCGCATTGTGCCGAACTCGAGCGCCCGGAAGACAACACACTGTTTGGCGATCCCGGTCTTTGTGACGGATCGCCCTGTCTGTCCCCCTAATAATTGAGTCCTCCACTACCAGTACTTGTCTAGCCTGCCCTGCACTCCTCCCTCTCTCCTTACTGGAGCAGACACCCCCCTGGTGGTCAGAGGCTGCTGTACTGCTAGCTCTGAAATGGCATCCCCCTCATCCGCCAACAGGGTAAACTTGTTGGGGTGTGCCAGTTCAGGACTAGCCTCCCTGACACTTTTCCCTCTACCCCGTTTTCTAACTGTAACCCAGCTAACTGCCTGACTGTCCTGAACCTCTGACCCACTCAGAGGTGGGTCACTCAGTATGCTTAATTCAGTATGCTTAATTGTTATCTAGATCAAGAGTTCTAGGGGTAAGTGTGTAGTACCGATAGACCCTAGTAGCTAAAGCATTGGGCAGAAAGCCTCAGGCAACCCAATCTGCAACCAGTGTATAACAAGGTAAATAATATGTGGTATTATATCAAATGTATGTCAAGGATAAAAAAGTAACAGTGAGATTGATTTCAGTATGTAGAAGCCTTACAGTCATTATACATACTTCATGTCAAGATATCAGTCAGAGATTTCATAGTCAAATATCTTTATGTCAGTCAAATGTCAAATGTCAGACATAAATCAAAAATCAAATGTTATGTGTTGATAAAATTTTCATCTATAGACGGATGTTACAGCTAGGATGTATTAATTAAATTTCATGCATAGTCAGTAGATGCATAAACTAAAGAAAAGTGGAGATACCAAAAGTACAATATAACAGGACAATTAGTATTGCTAGTACTATCCTGTTCATCCAGTTCGTTAATAAGTTCCAGCCATCCTGTTCGTGAATAAGCTCCATAGCATGTATGGACATTATTTAAATGCACAGAGACTCTCTATATATTTTTTCATCATTTTTGTTATCTTCAGCCTGAACTTGGACATTTGGATTAATGCTTCAGGACTGAATCTGGCCCTCTGGCCATTTCGACTCTTTTTAAGTAAGGGGGTTTTTAAGGGGGTTTGTGGTGTCCCGGTACAGAACCTTGTCCTGTTCCTCCCTTAGGTCCCCTCAGGAAGAGTCCCTGCAGTCCATAGGGCTCTCCTGCAGAGCTCACGCCTTGCTCACCTCATGTAAATATATTGTAAATGTATGGTGTATATTGTTCAGGGTATATAAAGTTGTACAAGTGTATAGGACCTTCCTGGGTCATGTGATACTGTCATGTGATGTACCCAGAGTTCCCTGGGTACAGGACCTACAGGCTTTGCAACCAATGTGCTGTAATCCAGCCTCCTTAGAATATAAGGGTCTGTAGTCTCTAAATTCACTTAATTCCTGGCACTCAAGCAAGCACAATCAGCATATACTACTCAATTCATCTCAGCTAGGCCAAAGCCTAAAGAACCTGCAGCCACTTCAAAACATGAGTTATCAAGCTATATCTACAAATTCCTAGTGACTACTATTCAACTCAAGCATACAATTAGTAGCACAGTGGCCGGCAGAAATCTCAATACTACAAGTCCCAGCAAGCCTGCAAGGTATCTTGCATCCCGGTTGCCTCTAGGGAAACTGCATCATTGTAAAGACTGTTCCATTAGAAGTTTAAGTAAAAGTTCCAGTTATCTCATAATTCCTGCTGTGGACATTCCATTATTTCCTGCCGTTTTTGGGCTGGTTGTCGGCAGGGCCTTCTACAGAAAACAACCGCACCCTGGTGTCATGACAAAATAGGGGTTAATACCACCTTACCCCACAGGGTTAATCCCACCAGACCCTGCAACACCATTGCCTCACCCCGCTTACCACACTTTACTTTTTTGAGACTTTATTGGTTTGGGTCTCACTTGCTTCTCTCCGCTCGCTGTAGTCGACCATTTTTCATTTTATTTGGGATGTCCTAGGTGTTTGCCAAGATTTTGTTACAGTGGGTCGTAAAAATTAAAAATTTAAATTCTATTGTAACTCCTGATTTTTTATTTTTACAAGGGGTTAACGCAGAAAAAGCACCATAAAATTTGTTACCCAATTTCTCTTGATTCTGGAAATACCCCATATGTGGATGTAAGTTGGGGGCCATGTTGCCTTTACACAGCCCCCATGGTGTCAGAACAGCGGTAACCCTCCACAAGTCACCCCAGTTTGGAAACTGCACCACTGCAATTAACATTTATACGCCACTTGCATTTGACAGATTTTTGGAAGATTGCTTTGCGTCCACATATGGGGTATATCTGTACTTGGAAAAAATAGGGTTACAAATTTTGGGGGACTTTTTTCCTTTTGCCCCTTATTAAAAAGAAAAGTTGGGGGTTGCCCTAGCATGTTAGTGTAAAAAAAACATTTTTTTTACACTAATATGCTGCAGTTGACCCATACTTTTAATTACCACAAGCAGTAAAAGAAGAAAAAGACCCCCAAAATTTGTAACACAATTTCTCTCAAGTACGGATATACCTCATATGTGGACGTAAAGCGATCTGTGGCCACACAACAGGGCTCAGGAGTGAGAGAGCACCATGTTCATTTGAGGCCTAAATGAATGATTTGCACATGCATCCTTGCAGAGGTTCTAAAATAAACGCAATAGTAAAAACAACCACATTTGACCCCATTTCGGAAACCACACCCCTCAAGAAATGCAACAAGGGGTGCAGTGAGTATTTACACCGCACTGGTGTTCAACAGATTTTAAGAACAGTAGGCTGTGCATATGTAAAATTTTATTTTTCATATTACGGACCACCGTTCCAAAAATCTTTCAGACACCTGTGGGGCGTAAATGCTCACTGCCCCCCTTGTAATATTCCTTGAGGGGTGTAGTTTCCAAAATGTGGTCACATATGGTATTCCACCCAAATCTCACACAAAATAAACTAAAATGTATTTATGTAAGAAACACTTTAAAGTAGCTAAATTTCCATGACCAATAATACTGGTATACAAGGAGTAAATATATACCACAACACAAAAACTGGATATTTTCTGATCTGCGGCATCCTCTTTCCTTTTCTTCTTTGTCTGGATCAGACCACCATGTCGATCTCTTACCATCTACAGGGCAAACATGTCAGACTCTACATTTTTTCAGTGTCCTCCCATCTATAGGCCCACAAACTGTAATAATCCCCTTCAGGTAGGTAGGTAGCCAGGTAAATAGGTAACTAGGTAGGTAGATCAGGAAGCCAGATATGTAGGTAAGTGACTAGCCAGGTAGGTAGATAGGTAGGTAGGGGGCTAGCAAGGTAGTTAGGCAGCCATGTATGAAGGCCATGCATGTAGTTAGGTAGCCAGGTATGTAGGTAAGTAGTTAGGCATCCAGGTATAAAGTTAGGTAGCCCCCCCTTCCCTGTTGGTATAGACAGCGGAGTTAACCTCCCCTTACCTGTAGATATAGACAGCAGAGTTAACTCCCCTTCCTTGTAGGCATAGGCAGCAGAGTTAACCCCCTTCCCCATAGGTGTAGGCAGCAGATTTAACCCCCCTCCCCTGTAGGTATAGGAACAGAGTAGATCCCTCCCCCTTTCCCCATAGGTATAGGCATCAGTTAACTCCCCCTTTCCCCATAGGTATAGGCAGCTGTTAACCCCCCCTTTCTCCATAGGAATAGACAGCAGTTAGTTCCCCCCCCCCCTCTCCCCATAGGTACAGGCATCAGTTAACACCCCTCCCCTTTCCCCATAGGTATAGGTAGCAGTTAACCCCCCTTTCCCCATAGGTATAGGTAGCAGTTATTTTTTTCCCCTTCAATATTTCTTTATTGAAAAAATGTATCATTTACATTTTAATAAATAACATTTTATACATTGAATTTCAAGATGTTATCTTTTTTCCCACCCCCCTCCCCTACCCTCACCTTTCTCCCCCATGACATATCTCCCCTTACTGGGTGGACGGGAGGCAGAGGGACAACACATTCCCATTCTATTAATATTTCCATTATACTATATCAATTCATTTTCTTTTCTCTTTGCTTTCCCTTCCCTTTCTCTCTCTTTTCTTTTCTTTTTTTTTCCATTTTAGATCTTTTATTTGTATCTTCCCAATTATTTCTACCCGCTTTTATTCTTGTGTCCCCCTGATTCCCATCCCCCTCACATAATAATAATGAAATAATAATAATAAAAAAAAAACCTCTAATTTCTTTCTTTTAACCAAATAACCTTCCTGTCACCTCCCTCCACTCCCATACCTCTGGTTTAGTTGGGGTCAGCCATCTCCTGATTATTAATAATCTAGCATAAAAGAGCATCATCAGTAGTTCCTTTCTTTCTTTTGTTGTTTTATTTACTTTTCTATCATCACCCAAGATAATCAAAGCTATATCATCTTTTATCGCATATTAAATTTTTCTCTCGATATCATCAATTATTGACACCAAATATTCTTGTATTTTTTTCACATTCCCATATAATATGCAGGAATCCCGCGTTTTTCATTTTACATCTTAGACAGTTGCCATTTTCCCTCCCACCAATCCTGAAGAGGAATTTTGGTTTATAATAAATTCTATATACTATGTTCCATTGTATCAGTTGATGGTCTAAACTTGGGGAAATTCTTTTTATATTCCTGAATACAATCATCCAACCGCATTTATTTCTCTCACCTAATTCTTCGTCCCATTGTAGGAAGCATTTATCTTTTAAGTTATTTTTTTATTTTTCATTATTTTGGTATAAATTACTGCCATAACTTTCTTTACAATTTTTCCCTCCTCCATTTTTCTTATAGTTTCAGTTACTTCCACTATCCGATTACCACTGTCTCTTAGTGACCCGCATATGGCACTTTTTAAACCCTGAAATTCCAACCACATACCTTTTCCTAATTTAAATTCTTCCTCTCTCCACTTTCTTAACTCTCCTTTTCTCCACACGTCTCTCAAAATGTTACATCCCCTACTTTGCAAGTTGTTAGCTTCCATCTTAGCTACCTCTTTCAAGTTTACATTATGCCAAATTGGCGCTGTCTCTAATATTCCCGTTTTTTTCATTCATTTTTTTAAAGTTTTCCCAGGTTTTACAAATCCCTACTATTATAGCATTTTCCTTCCACCTCCCTTCTTTTAACTGGCCTGACTCAAGAACCTGATAACATTTTCGTATTTACCTTTTGTTTTTTCTTTGATATTTTTAAAGATTCCAAATCTCCTCCACTCCACCACATAGTACATCTGACTTTCTAAAAAATATCCCTGTATATCAGGAAATTTAAGTCCTCCTTTCTCTCTTCCTTTACTTAAGTATTCTATTTTTATCCTCGTTCTTTTCCTTCCCCATATTAGGGTGTTTAGCATAGCTATTATCCTTCTAAAAATTCCTTTGTCGCACCAGATAGGGGCCGCTACGAAGATGTATAATAGTTTTGGTAGAATTACTGTTTTAATTAAGACTATCCTCTCTGCTCTCGTAAGATTCAGTTTATTCCATGTTCTTACCTTGTTTTCCAATTTTTTTTTATCAATGGGTATGTGTTTATTTTGTGATATTCTCCTATTTTCCCAGATATCTGTACACCTAAATAAGAAAAACGTTCTCCTTTATCCAGGATTCTAAGCTCCTTAATGATTCCAAGTTCTACTTTACCTAATGGAAGTAGCACTGATTTCTCCCAGTTTATAACCAAACCTGCATAGTTCCCATATTCCCCAATCACTTCCATAACCTTCTCTATGGAGTTTTCTAGCTTTTTCAAATATAATAATAAGTCGCCTGCGTATATTGATATTTTATCCCCATCCCCCTCCACTCCAAATCCTTTTATTTGCTGATCTTCTCTGACTTTAACCGCTAGGGGTTCGAACACTAGCGCAAAAAGTAGAGGAGATAAGGGGCATCACTGTCTTGTACCCCGGGTCACTAAAAAACTCTCTGATCTTTTCCCTTCTATATTTATTCTAGCTTCCGCTCCATTATATAGCATCTTGATCATTTCTATATAATCCTTCTGACACCCATATTTTTCCAGTACTCCCCATAGGAACTCCCACTCCACCCTGTCAAATGCTTTACTTGCGTCAAGTGACATGATGGAGTGGGTTCCCTCTCTTCTCTCCACCAACTGTACTCCAGTAAGGGTCCTGTAGATATTATGCTTGGTCATCCTACCTGGGATAAATCCGCATTGATCTTCATGCACCAGTTCCCCTACCTTTTTTTCCAAACGCAATGCCAGAGCCTTCGCCAGGATCTTTACATCCGTGTTCAATAATGATATTGGACGATGTGATTCCATTTCTTTCTTAACTTTATTCGGTTTCAACAGTAATATTGTTTTTGCTTCTTTCATTGTTTCGGGTAAGGTTCCTGTTTTTAAAGAAATATTTATAGTTCTAAGCAGGGCTGGGAAAAGGATTCTCCTAAATTTCCTATATATTTCAAACGGGAACCCCTCCGTGCTGGGACTTGTGTTCCCTTTGATCTCATTTAAAGCTTCTTCTAACTCCCTAAGGGTCATTGGGCCCCCCGTTTCTTTCTCTTGTTGTATTGATGTCACAGCGAGCACTCTGGTCCCCGCCTCCGGACCAGAGCGCCCGCGTTCTCGCCTCCTCTCTCCGGGATCCTGGCGTCTCCCGCTTGGACATACTGACCGGGAGCAGGGGATTCCTTGTGTCGGGGATGCGGCTGCCGTGGCGGCTAGTCCCCACTCACGCGCCGCGTCCCTGTCTAACTCACCCAGCACCTCGCTCCATACGCCAACTCGCTCTGCTTCTCGGCACGTGCGTCCCCGCTCTCTAGGGCGCGCGCACGCCGCCTTCAGTAAATTTAAAGGGCAAGCGCACCATGGATTGGTGCGCTGGCTAATTGTTCCCTGCTCCTTCCCCATAAAAGTTACCTGCCCCTTCCTGCCCTTGCCAGATCTTTGTGCCCTAGTGCCTCTGAGAAAGCTTTCCATATTGTGTGTATTGCCTTGCCTGTTGCCGAACCCATTGCTACCGCCTACTCGCCTTTGAACCCTTGCCGCCTGCCCTGACCTCTGCTTCGTCCGACTACGCTCCTGCCTGCTCCCTGTGTACCACGCCATATCAGCTGCCAGAGAGGTTGAGTTGCTACTGGAGGATACGACCTGGTGGTTACCGCTGCAGCAAGTCCATCCTGCCTTGCGGCGGGCTCTGGTGAAAACCAGTAACCACTTAAAACCGGTCCTCTGGTACAACCCGCGCCTTCGCCTCTCTGGTCAAGAGGATCCACTACCAGTCCTGCCGGTAAGATCCGGCCATGGATCCCGCTGATGTTCCTCTGCCAAACCTAGCTGACCTCACCTTCATTGTGGCCCAGCAAGGTCAGCAGCTAGCCCAGCTAACCGCCATGCTGCAGCAGCTCCTGCCGTCTCAGCAACAGCCAGCTCCTCCGCTTGCATCTGCTGTATCTCCTCCGCCCGCAGTTGCCACCGGTTCCAGAGTCCGCCTATCCCTGCTGGACAAGTGTGACGGAGATCCCAAGCAGTGCCGAGGGTTCCTGTCACAGTGCTCTCTCCACCTCGAGATACTGTCTGACCAGTTTCCTTCCGAGCGAGCCAAGGTAGCCTTTATGCTCAGTCTGCTCTCCGGGAAGGCCCTGGCCTGGGCTAAACCGCTATGGGACCGCGCTGATCCTGCCACCTCCTCCGTCCAGAGCTTCTACCAAGAGTTCCGGAATGTTTTCGAGGAACCTGCCCGGGTTACCTCCACAGAGACTGCCTTACTAAATTTGTCCCAGGGAGGCTCTACTGTGGGTGACTACGCCATTCAGTTTCGCACCCTAGCCTCAAAACTGAACTGGAACAATGATACCCTTTGTGCCACATTTAAGAAGGGACTTAACAGTAAAGTAAAGTACGGCCTGGCTGCACGTGAACTACCTTCCACCCTTAGTGACCTCATCTTGTTGGCCACTAGAATCGACAAGCGTTTTGCCGATAGGAACTCCTTCTTGAAAAAGGAAACGCTCAACCTAGACGCTACCCTCGTCTGGCTCCCGTTTTTCAGCGTCTACCTCAACCTCTCTCCGTGCCTCCAGCCGTGGAAGCCATGCAGGTGGATCGTTCACGCCTGACTCCGCAAGAACGAAGCCATCGCAGATACGAGAACCTGTGTATGTACTGCGCCAGTACTGAGCACTTCCTGCGAGACTGTCCTCTTCGTCCACCGCGTTCCAGAAAAGCTTGCACCTAATAAACATGGGAGAGGCGTTGCTAGGTGTGGATTCCTCCTCTCCTCTCCAGTTGTTCCTCTTGGATTCCGGTTCAACTTCATTCACTCCTCCTTGGTTGACAAGTACCGCATTCCGGTTGTCCGCCTAACTAAGCCTCTTTTTATTTCTACGGTTAACGGTGAGAGACTCTCTGTCACTGTGCAGTTCCGTACCCTGCCACTGCAGATGGATATTGGAATTTTTCATACAGAGACTCTAGAGTTCCTAGTCCTTCCCTTCTGCTCCTCCGAACTCCTCCTGGGTCTGCCATGGCTACAACGTCACAGTCTTGTTCTGAACTGGTCATCTGGTGAAATCCTGCATTGGGGCCCCTGATGTTCGGACCGGTGTCTCAAGCCTGCTCCTGTCAAGCGACTTTCGCAAGTTTCTCCGCCTCCAGGACTGCCTAAACCATATCATTGCTTTGCGGATGTCTTCTGCAAAAAACAAGCCGAGGTCCTTCCTCCTCACAGACCCTATGATTGTCATATCGACCTTATGCCTGGTTCTACGCCATCCCGGGGTAGAATTTATCCTCTCTCACCACCTGAGACTCTTGCCATGTCCGAATATATTCGTGAAAACCTACAGAGAGGATTCATAAGGAAGTCTTCTTCTCCTGCTGGGGCTGGTTTCTTCTTCGTGACCAAGAAGGACGGTTCCCTCCTCCCTTGCATAGACTACAGAGGACTCAATAAAATCACCATTAAGAACCGTTACCCTCTGCCCCTAATCTCAGAGTTATTTGATCGCCTACGTGGGGCAAAGATTTTCACCAAATTGGATCTTCGAGGGGCCTATAATTTGGTTCGTATCCGGGAGGGCGACGAGTGGAAGACCGCCTTTAACACAAGAGACGGTCACTTTGAGTACCTGGTGATGCCCTTCGGCCTCTGTAATGCACCAGCCGTCTTCCAGGAATTCGTCAACAATATCTTCAGGGACTTACTCTACTCCTTTGTGGTCGTATACTTGGATGACATCCTTGTCTTCTCCTCCGACCTGGACCAACACCGGGTCCATGTGCGACAAGTGCTTACCCGCCTGAGGAGAAATCGTCTATACGCCAAGATCGAAAAATGTCTTTTTGAGCAGTCCTCCTTGCCTTTTCTTGGGTTACATTATTTCTACTCAAGGACTTCAAATGGACCCCGCCAAGCTCTCGGCGGTTTTGGATTGGCCACGCCCCTCTGGACTCCGAGCCATACAAAGGTTTTTGCGCTTCGCTAATTATTACAGACAATTCATCCCTCACTATTCCACTCTGGTGTCCCCAATTGTGGCCTTGACTAAAAAGGGCGCTAACCCTAAATCCTGGCCTTCCCAAGCTGAAGAAGCCTTCCAGTCCCTGAAGGTCACCTTTGCCTCAGCACCGGTTCTCTCTAGACCTGATTCCACCAAGCCCTTCTCTCCCAAAGTGGATGCCTCCTTGGTGGGAGCCGGAGCCGTGCTCACACAGAAATCTTCCAAGGGCAAGACCTTAACTTGTGGCTTCCTTTCTAAAACATTCTCTCCCGCAGAGAGAAATTATTCCATAGGGGAGAGAGAACTGTTGGCTATTAAATTAGCACTGGAGGAATGGAGACATCTTCTTGAGGGAGCCACCCATCCTGTGAATATCTTTACGGACCACAAGAACCTGGCCTATCTCCAGTCTGCTCAAAGACTAAATCCTCGTCAGGCTCGCTGGTCTCTGTTCTTCGCCCGTTTTAATTTTGAGATCCATTTCCGTCCGGCTTCTAAGAACATTAGGGCAGACGCTCTGTCTCGCTCTTCTGATGTGGCGGGCGACGAGTTAACACCTCAACACATTATCCCACCAGAACGCCTGATTGCAGTCGCTCCTGCGGAACTGAGCCATCTTCCTCCTGGCAAATCCTACGTACTTCCACGTCACCGGGTGCAAATTCTCAAGTGGGGCCACGCTTCTCATTTCGCTGGTCATCCCAAAGGTATTGGTGGCCTTCTCTTGAAAAGGATGTCTCGGACTTCGTCCAAGCCTGTATGATTTGTGCCCGAGATAAGTCGCCTGGAATGAGACCTGCAGGCCTCTTCTTACCTCTTCCTGTTACAGAGATTCCCTGGTCTCATATCGCTATGGACTTTGTTACTGATCTTTCCACCTCCCATGGCAACTCCGTTATTTGGGTCGTGGTAGACCGCTTCTCCAAGATGGCTCACTTTGTGCCCTTGCCCGGTCTTCCCTCTGCACCCGCGTTGGCCAAACAGTTCTTTCAACACATCTTCCGCCTCCATGGCCTCCCTAAACATATTGTCTCTGATCGTGGCGTGCAGTTTGTCTCCAAGTTCTGGAGAGCCCTATGTGGTCTGCTCGGGATCAAGTTGGACTTTTCCTCTTCATACCATCCACAGTCTAACGGCCAAGTGGAACGGGTGAACCAAATTTTGGGGAACTATCTGCGTCACTTTGTATCCTCACGCCATGACGATTGGGCGGATCTACTTCCATGGGCGGAGTTCTCCTACAACTACAAACAATCTTCTGCTTCCAACAAGTCTCCTTTCTTTGTAGTTTTTGGCCATCATCCTCTTCCTCCCCTGCCACGATATCCCACTCCTTCTTCCGTGCCTGCCGTTAACACTCTGGTACAGGATTTTTCCTCCATCTGGCGAGAGACTCACGCTGCCCTCCGCATGTCTTCCTCCCGTATGAAACTTCAAGCAGACAAGAAACGCAGAGCTCCTCCGGATTTCCGCCCAGGCGACAAAGTATGGCTGTCCTCCAAGTACATTCGTTTTAGGGTCCCGAGTTACAAATTGGGTCCACGCCATATCAGCTGCCAGAGAGGTCGAGTTGCTACTGGAGGATACGACCTGGTGGTTACCGCCGCATTAAGTCCATCGCCTCTTTGGTCAAGAGGATCCTCTACCAGTCCTGCCGGTACGTGACAACCTCTCATTCTTAACCGCTTTTCCCCAAGGTCACCGCTCCTGCTCCTGTCACTGGGTCCTCTGACGTCTTCTCGGTAAAAGAAATCCTCGCCTCCAAGGTCGTCAGAGATAAAAAAAAAAAATTGTTGACTGGGAGAATTGTGGCTCCGAAGAGAGGTCTTGGGAGCCTGATAACAATATCTTCAACAAGGAGCTCATCCATAGGTTCCTGGGCGCCAAAAAGTGGGAGAGACCTAAGGGGGGGGGGGGGTACTGTAACACCGAGCGCTCCGGGTCCCGCAGCTTCCCCGAAGCGCTCACGGTGTTCGGCTTGTAGCAGCGCTCTGGTCACTGTCCCTGACCGGGAGCACTGTCCCCCTGCCTGCGGCGGGGATGCGATCCGCTTGGTGGGCTGTCCCCGCCCGCAGGTCGCATCCCAAGTGACTTACCAGTCGGGTCCTGCTGTGTCTTCCTCTAATTGTGTCTTCCACTAATTGGTGCCTGGCCCAATTAAGTTAAATGCATAAATACTCACTTCCTTTTCCTCCCCTTGCCGGATCTTGTTACCTTGTGCCAGAGAAAGCGTTTCTTGTGTCCCTTTGCCTGTGTATCCAGACCCTTTGCCGTTGCCCCTGACTACGAAACGTTGCTGCCTGCCTTGACCTTCTGCTACGTCTGACCTCGCCTTGCCTTGTCCCTGTGTACCGCGCCTGTCTCAGCTGTCAGTGAGGTTGAGTCGCTATTGGGTGGAATGACCTGGGGGTTACCTGCCGCAGCGAGTCCATCCCGCTTTGCGGCGGGCTCTGGTGAAAACCAGTAACCTCTTAGATTCCGTTCCCCTGGTATGGCCCACGTCATCGCCTCACTGACACAGGGGATCCACTCCTGAGTCCTTCCTGCATACCAGTCCGGATCCTGACACCTGGCTACCATGTGGGAAGCCCATAAATTTGTAGTCATTGCATTGCTCTGGGATCCCGCCTCAAGAAGGATGCTTTGGCTCTCTCCCGGGATCTTAAGGCAGAGATTCGTAGATTAGAGGCATTGTTACTATCCTCGCCCTCCCTTTCAGTCTTGCGGAGGCTAGTGGCTGCCAAGGCTCATCTGTGGGCCTTAGCCCTCCATAAAGTGGAGCGTCTCATACTGAGCATCTTATACTAAGCAGTGGTTTTATGAATGTGGTAATAAGGTCCACACTATGTTGGCACGGCACCTCCATTACCGTGCTGCTGCCCAGTCTCCCTCGGCTCTCAGGAACTCTTCTGGCACTCTTCGCTATCACCCGGATGATGTCTTCCTTCTCTCTATTACCTCCCCTCTCAACTCCAGTCTGACCTGGTGGAGTGTGATCTCTCCTTTCTGTGGGCCTGTGACCTGCCATTCCTGTCAGCTACTGATGGAGCCTCCTTAAATGCTCCAATCACCTTGCAGGAGCTTCAGGAGGTGGTTCAGTCCCTTCCTTCAGGGCGCTCTCCTGGGCCAGACGGGTTCACTTCTCTCTACTATCGGACGTTTGCTTCTCAACTTCTTCCTGGATGGGTGAGAGGTCCTGCAGTCGTTTTTATATTCCCTGATCACTCTCATTCCTAAACTGGACAAGGATACTCATGATTGTTCAAGCTATCGGACTATCGCTCTCCTTAATGCTGATTTAAAGGTGTTTGCCAAGGTTTTTGCTAACTGTCTGTGCTGTTTTCTTCCCTCCCTTATCCATAAGCACCAGGTGGGTTTCATCCCCAGTCGTCAGGGTGCGGACAACACTAGGAGAGTGGTGGGTCTAATAGACTTGGTCAATCGGAGCAGGCTTTGGTGCGGAAAAGGCCTTAAATAGGCTAGGTTGCGCTGAGGGGCCTCTACTCCTGCCCTACTGCCACTATCAAACTTCCTCATGTCACTTCCTCTAGCTTTCCTCTTTATAATGGCACTCCACAGGGGTGTCCGCTGTCTCCCCTGATTTTTGCTCTTTGTATTGAGCTTCTGGCTGCTCTAATCCGGGAGACCTGGATATCTCGGATTTGTATCTGCATGATTTCAAAAGCTCTCTTTTTGCGGATGATGCTCTTCTTACTCTGACCCATCCCCTGACATCCCTTCCTAATCTCTACAGGGTCCTGCAGTCCTATGGGGTGGTCTCGGGCTATAAGGTGAACCTATCTAAGACATGGGCGATGCCCTTTAATCTCAAGGTGTTTCTCTCCACTCTTCTTCGGGCTGATTACTTCTTTAAGTGGTCTCCCTTTGCTGTTAAAGGGGTACTCCTGCTCAGTGTTTGGAACAAACTGTTCCAAATGCTGGAGCCGGTGTAGGGAGCTTGTGATGTCATAGCCCCACCCCTCATGACATCACGCTCCACCCCCTCAATCCAAGTCTATGGGAGGGGGCGTGGCAGCCGTCTTGCCCCCTCCCATAGACTTGCATTGAGGGGGCGGGTCAAACGCTGAGCAGCGGAGGACCCAGCCAATTTTCACTGTAGGACCCGGCCACTTTATGAACATCTGACCACTTTCAATTTAACCATTAATAACTCTGGGATGCTTGTACCTTTCATTCTGATTCCGAGACAGTTTTTTAGTGACATATTCTACTTTATGTTAGTGGCAAAATTTTGTCGATACTTGCATCGTTTCTTGGTGAAAAATTCCAAAATTTGTTTTTAACTTTGAAGCTATCTGCTTATAAGGAAAATGAATATTACAAATAAATGATATATTGATTCACATATACAACATATCTACTTTATGATTGCATCATAAAGTTGACATGTTTTTACTTTTGGAAGACATCAGAGAGCTTCAAAGTATAGCAGCAATGTTCCAATTTTTCACAAAATTTTCAAAATCGAAATTTTTCAGGGACCAGTTCTGTTTTGAAGTAGATTTGAAGGGCCTTCTTATTAGAAATACCCCACAAATGACCCAAAACTTCACCCCTCAAAGTATTCAAAATGACATTAAAAAGGTTTGTTAACCGTTTAGGTGTTTCACAGGAATAGCAGCAAATTGAAGGAGAAAATTCAAAATCTTCATTTTTTACACTGGCATGTTTTTGTAGACCCAGTTTTAGAATTTTTACAAGGGGTAAAAGGAGAGAAATCTTCCTAAAATGTGTAACCCAATTTCTCGTGAGTAAAGAAATACCTCATTTGTGTATGTTCAGTGTTCGGCGAGTGCACTAGAGGGCTTAGAAGGGAAGGAGCGACAATGGGATTTTGGAGAGTGATTTTTTCTGAAATGGTTTTTGTGGGGCATGTCGCATTTAGGAAGCCCCTATGGTGCCAGAACAGCAAATAAAACAAATGGCATACTATTTTGGAAACTACACCCCTCAAGGCATGTAACAAGGGGTCCAGTGAGCCTTAACACACCACACGTGTTTCACGGCTTTTTGTTAAAGTTGGACGTGTTAACGATTTTTTTTTTCACTAAAATGCTAGTTTTCCCCCAAATTTTAAATTTTTACAAGGGATAATAGGACAAAATGACCCCGAAAATGTGTAACCCCATCTCTTCTGAGTATGGAAATACCCCATGTGTGGACGTCAAGTGCTCTGCTGGCGCACTACAATGCTCAGAAGAGAAGGAGTCACATTTGGCTTTTGAAAAGCAAATTTAGCTGAAATGGTTTTTGGAGGGCATGTAGCATTTAGGAAGCCCCTATGGTGCCAGGAGAGCAAAAAAAAAAAAACACATGGCATGCTATTTTGGAAACTACACCCCTCAAGGGCAACAAGGGGTATGGTGAGCCTAAACACTTCACAGGTGTTTAACGACTTTTTGTTAAAGTCGGATGTGTCAATGAAAAAACCAATTTTTTTCACTAAAATGCTGTTTTTTCCCACAAATTTTACATTTTTACAAGGGGTAATAGGAGAAAATGACCCTCAAAATTTATAACCCCATTTCTTCTGAGTATGGAAATACCCAATGTGTGGATATCAAGTGCTCTGCTGGTGCACTATAATGCTCAGAAGAGGAGGAGCGCCATAGAGCTTTTAGAGAATTTGGTTGGAATAGAAGCTGGGGGCCATGTGCGTTTACAAAGCCCCCCGTGGGGCCAGAACAGTGGAGCCCCCCCCACATGTGACCCCATTTTGCAAACTACACCCCTCACAGAATTTAATAAGGGGTGCAGTGAGTATTTACACCCCACTGGTGTTTGACAGATCTGTGGAACAGTGGGATGTGCAAATGAAAAATTAAATTTTTCATTTTCACGGACCACTGTTCCAAAAATCTGTCAGACACCTGTGGGGCGTAAATGCTCACTATACCCCTTATTACATTACGTGAGGGATTTAATTTCCAAAATGGGGTCACATGTGAGAGCCAGAACAATGGACAAGAGCCAGAACAATGGACCCCCCCCCCCCCCTTCCATTGTTCTGGCTCTATGGGGGCTTTGTAAACACACGTGTCCTTCAATTCCGGACAAATCCTAATAACGCTCCTTCTCTTCTGAGCATTGTAGTGCACTAGCAGAGCACTTTACATCCACGTATGTGGTATGTTCTTACTCAGAAGAGGTGGGGTTACAAATTTTGGTGGGCTTTTTATCCTATTTTTCCTTGTGAAAATGAAAAATTTAGGGTAACACCAGCATTTTAGTGAAACAAATTTTTTTTTTTCATTTTTCCATCCAACTTTGAAGAATTTTCATTAAACACCTGTGGGGTGTTTAGGCTCACTATACCCCTTGTTACGTTCCGTGAAGGGTGTAGTTTCCAAAATGGGGTCACATGTGGGTATTTCTTTTTTTGCGTTTATGGCAGAACCACTCTAAAATCAGCCACCCCTGTGCAAATCACCAATTTAGGCTTCAAATGTACATAGTGTGCTCTCACTCCTGAGCCTTGTTGTGCACCCGCAGAGCATTTTACGCCCACATCTGGGGTATTTCCATACTCAGGAAAAATTGTGTTACAATTTTTTTTTCTTCCTTTTAACACTTGTGATAATAAAAAGTATGGGGCAACACCAGCATGTCAGTGGAATTTTTATTTATTTTTTTACACTAACAGGCTGGCGCATTACAATGCTCAGGCGCACTACACCGATGGGTAAGTGGATATTCGGCGCCCGGTCCCCTTTGGTTCCCCGTTCTGCCCAGCCTATTGTGGGTAGCCCAACTTTTCCTTTTCATAAGGTTGTTAAAGGAGAAAAAGCCCCCCAAAATTTGTAGTGCAATTTCTCCCGAGTACGGAAATACCCCATATGTGGCCCTAAACTGTTTCCTTGAAATACGGCAGGGCTCCGAAGTGAGAGAGCGCCATGCGCATTTGAGGACTAAATTAGGGATTGCATAGGGGTATTCTACACCAGTGATTCCCAAACAGGGTGCCTCCAGCTGTTGCTAAACTCCCAGCATGCCTGGACAGTCAGTGGCTGTCCAGAAATGCTGGGAGTTGTTGTTTTGCAATAGCTGGAGGCTCCGTTTTGGAAACACTGATGTACAATAAGTTTTTCATTTTTATTGGGGGGGGGGGGGCAGTGTAAGGGGGTGTATATGTAGTGTTTTCCCTTTATTATGTGTTAGTGTATTGTAGTGTTTTTAGGGTATGTTCGCACTGGCAAAGCATTGAGCTTCCCGGGGACCGAAATTCCCATGGGCGTACAGGTACGCCCTGGGTCCTTAAGACCCAGGTACAGAAGGCGTATCCATACACCCTGGGTCCTGTACGGGTTAAGTATCTAAGTGTCCTCCTTACCCCTTGATAGTCTTCCTTTTATTCCACTAACGTCCCTCCTTTGTTCAGTGCCCTTAGGATGTTAATTATTTCGTTAATTAGGACGTTATATTTCATTTTTTGTCCGTATTGCAGCTGTTAAAATGATGGTCCTTCCCATGCTACTTTACATTTTTGAGACTTTATCGGTCTGGGTCCCGCTTGCTGCTCTCCGCTCGCTGTACTCAACCATTTTTAATTTTATTTGGGATGTCAAGCGGGACCGTTTGCTTATGTCCTAGTTGTTTGCCAAGTTTTTGTTACAGTGGGTCGTAAAAATAAAAAAATGTAATTCTGTTGTAACCCTGATTTTTTATTTTTACAAGGAGTTAATGTAGAAAAAGCTCCATAAAATTTGTTACCTAATTTCTCTTGATTCTGGAAATACCCATATCTGGATGTAAGTCAGGGGCCGTGTCGCCTTTACACAGCCCCCATGGTGCCAGAACAGTGGAAACTCCCCACAAGTCACCCCAGTTTGGAAACTGCACCCCTGCAGTGAGCAGTTACACCCCACTTGCATTTGACAGATTTTTGGAAGATTGCTTTTCGTCCACATATTGGGTATATCTGTACTTGGAAAAAATAGTGTTACAAATTTTGGGGGACTTTTTTCATTTTGCCTTTTATGAAAAAGATAAGTTGGGGGCTGCACTAGTTGGGGGCAACACCAGCATGTTAGTGTAAAATTATTATTTTTTTTACACTAACATGCTGGTGTTGCCCCATACTTTTAATTTTCATAAGCAGTAAAAGAAGAAAAAGACTCCCAAAATTTGTAACACAATTTCTCTCAAGTACTGATATACCCCATATGTGGACGCAAAGCGTTCTGCGGGCACACAACAGGGCTCAGGAGTGAGAGAGCACCATGTTCATTTGAGGCCTAAATTAGTGATTTCCACATGGATCCTTGCAGAGGTTCTAAAATAAACGCAATAGAATAAACAACCACATGTAACCCCATTTTGGAAACCACACCCCTCAAGAAATGTAACAAGGGGTGCAGTGAGCATTTACACCACACTGGTGTTCAACAGATTTTTTGGAACAGTAGGCTGTGCATATGTAAATTACATTTTTGATACTACAGACCACTGTTCCAAAAATCTTTCAGACATCTGTGGGGTGTAAATGCTCACTTCACTCCTTGTAACATTCCATGAAGGGTTTAGTTTCCCAAATGGGGTCACATATGCTTTTTTTTTTTATTGTTTTTTTTTTTTTTTTTCGCTTATGTCAGAAGCCACCCCTGAGCAAATCACCAATTTAGGCCTCAAATGTACATTTGCTGTCTCCTGAGCCATGTTGTGCACCCACACAGGGACGTGCACAGACATTTTGAAGGGCAGGGGCTCAAGTAAAAAAAAGAGGGCACTTTTCATAAATTAAAAAACGTCTGCCAGACTTAATGGGCAGATGTGCTGCGGCCCAGGGACACAGTGGACTCCCGCCGGGCCTCCTCGACATTCCTATGCCCATAAAAGTTGGTGTTTTTGTAAAATCGAGTCAAGAACAGTTTCTATGAAGGTCTGCCATGTGTATATACACTTTGGCTTTGCTGTCAGTCATATTTACAGAAAACATGTGACAGCTGCCCTATAATATACTGTATTATAGATTAGATTTATACAAATCCTGTGCAGAGAAAGAGCGGTGCAGTCGCCCATTGCAACTAATCAGATCGTTTTGCAGAGGGCTTTTCCTCTGCAAAGGTTTTAATAAATCTCCCCCTATATGCCCCCACCTGAGCTCTATATGACAGAACCCATCACCAATCACCCAGCACCCATCACCAATCACCCAGCACCAATCACCCAGCACCCATCACCCATCCCCAATCACTCAGCACCCATCAACAATCACCCAGCACCCATCACCAATCACCCACCACCCATCACCCAGCACCAATCACCCAGCACCAATCACCCAGCACCAATCACCCAGCACCCATCACCAATCACCCAGCACCCATCACCAATCACCCATCACCAATCACTCATCACCAATCACCCAGCACCCATCACCAATCACCCAGCACCCATCACCAATCACCCAGCACCAATCACCCAGCACCCATCACCAATCATCCAGCACCAATCACCCAGCACCCATCACCAATCACCCAGCACGCAGCACCAATCACCCAGCACCAATCACCCAGCACCCAGCACCAATCACCCAGCACCAATCACCCAGCACCCATCACCCAGCACCCATCACCCAGCACCAATCACCCAGCACCCATCACCCAGCACCCATCCCCAATCACCCAGCACCCATCTTATGCAGGAATCTTCTCACAGCCCTGGTTCTTACACTGAAGAGATGGACACCACACTAATACATACTTACAGTCTACAATATACTAGAGTTGGCAAAAAAAGAATAATAAATATACAAAGACGTCCATGCATAGCACAGCATACAGGATGGAGGCAGGGAAGCTCCGCCTCCATTGCGCACAAGACTGACTTCGCATACTAGCAATGTGGGGCAATATCTAGAAAATGGAAAGACCAATTTTTGTATACTGCACTGTAACCTAGTGCATTGGGTTTAGTGCGAGTAAACAGCCTGTCAGTTTCCCTTTAATTATATACCTTACCCCCCTTAATGATCTATATACTGTGCCACCATTCATCTATTGATTCCCTATATACTGTGCCACCATTAATGAACTATATACTGTGCCACCATTAATGAACTATATACTGTGCCACCATTAATGAACTATATACTGTGCCACCATTCATCTATTAATTCCCTATATACTGTGCCACCATTAATGAACTATATACTGTGCCACCATTAATGAACTATATACTGTGCCAGCATTAATGAACTATATACTGTGCCACCATTAATGAACTATATACTGTGCCACCATTAATGAACTATATACTATGCCACCATTAATGAACTATATACTGTGCCACTATTATTTAACTATACTGTGCCACCACTAAGGGTGCATTCACACGTGCATATTTTCTGCTGCAGATCTGCTGCAGATTTGCTTTAGCAGATTTCTCTACCCATTGTCAATGGGAAGCAAAATCTGCAGCAGATCTGCAGCAAAAATAGGCACGTTTGAACGCACCCTAAGGATCTATACACAGTGCCAGCATACACAAAAAATATAATGTTCCAATATAATGAAATATATACTGGGCTTCCATAAATTCCCTATATACTGTGCTTACATTCCTCCAATAATTCCTTAATAATGTGCTTCATACAATAAATACAAGCACATAACATAAAGGCACATACATTACATAGGTCATATACACACATACAGTACATAGGTAATATACACACATACAAAGAGACACTGACACATACATACAGGTACAAATATACATTAAGAAACATAAATACACAGACACACATATAACATGGAATATATACTAAAAGATACAGCCAATAAGCACATCATACATACAGGTACACACATACAATCACTCACAGATATATACACACATACATACATACACACACACACACATACATACACACATACAGATTCACTTGCTCATATACATACACACATACATAGATTCACTTGCTCATATATATACACACACACACACACACACACATATACATACATACACACATACATAGATTCACTTGCTCATATATATATACACACACACATACATAGATGGATTCACTTGCTCACATTATATACACACACATATACATACCAGTGGCGTTGCGACCCAGGTGTGGGGGGTGCGGCCCTAACCTAATGGGGTGACATCAAGATGCTCCGCAGCACCCCCCTCCCCAACTACACTGACACCCCCCTACTGTGCCCGACCGGCCTCCCATCCGTCAGCACCCCCCCGCCTTCACCTGCGCTGTGTGTGTGCGGTGCGCCCGTCCATCAGCAACCCCCCCCCCTTTCAGTGCGTCCGTCCGTCATCACACCACCCCCCTCACCTTCACCAGCACTGTGCCCGGCCTCCGCTCCCACGTCTGCGCCGGCCTGACGTCACACCGCATGGCCGTGCAGGGGGACGTCAGTTACGTCACTCGCAGGGCGCCCAGTGAGAAGGATCGCTGCGCTGGATGGGTGAGTGTGTGTGTCTGTCTCTCTGTCTGTCTCTATCTATGTTTGTGTGTGTGACTCTGTGTGTGTGTGTGTGACTGTGTGACTCTCTGAGTGTGTGTGTGTGTGTGTGTGACTGTGTGTGTGTGTGTTTGTGCGACTCTGTATGTTTGTGTGACTGTGTGTGTGACTGTGTGTTTGTGTGACTCTCTGAGTGTGTGTGACTCTGTGTGTGTGTGTGACTGTGTTTGTGTGAGTGTGTGTGACTCTGTGTGTGTGTCTGTCTGTGAGTGTGTGTGTCTCTGACTGTGTGTGTGTTTGTGTGTGTCTCTCTCTATGTTGTATGTGGGGTTTTTTTTGTGTGTGCGTGTGTGTGTATGTGGGGGGGGGGGTTGAACCAGCGATCCAATGTGGGGAGACTTTGACCCATTGTGGGGAACCTGCAAGGGAACATGCGGCCTAATGTGGGGAAACTACTACCTAATGTGGGGAGTCTATTCTACCTAATGTGGGGAGTCTATTCTACCTAATGTGGGGAATCTGTGCTACCGAATGTGGGGAATCTATGCTACCTAATGTGGGGAAACTGCTACCTAATGTGGGGAATCTGTGCTACCTAATGTGTGGAAATTGCTACCTAATGTGGGGTAACTGGCACCTACCTAATGTGGGGGAACTGGTACCAAATGTGGGGAATCTGAGCTGCCTAATGTGGGGAAAAGATGCTACCTAATGTGGGGAAACTGCTACCTACCTAATGTGGGGGAACTGCTGCCTACCTAATGCTCCCCCCCCCTGGCAGTAGCACCCTCATCATCCACCAGCAACACCCCCCCCCCCCCAGCAGCACCTCCATCAGCAGATCCTGTCAGGAGGATGATCCTGCCGATGGATGATGGGGGTAATACTGCCAGGGGGGATGGCCAGTAGCACCCTCATCATCCTCCAGCAACACCCCCCCCCCCCCCCAGTAGTAGCACCCCCATCATCCACTAGCAACACCACCAATACCTCCCTCCCGTGGTAATAGCATCAGCTAACGGATGTTGAGGGGTGTTACTGCGGTTGTGGTATTATATTCAGAGGGTGCACTGTATGGCAACGTTATATTCAGAGGGCGCAGTTTGTGGTAGTATTATATTCAGAGGGCGCAGTGGGTGGTAGTATTATATTCAGAGGGCGCAGTTTGTGGTAGTATTATATTCAGAGGGCGCAGTTTGTGGTAGTTTTATTAGAGATGAGCGAACTTACAGTAAATTCGATTCGTCACAAACTTTTCGGCTCGGCAGTTGATGACTTATCCTGCGTAAATTAGTTCAGCCTTCAGGTGCTCCGGTGGGCTGGAAAAGGTGGATACAGTCCTAGGAAAGAGTCTCCTAGGACTGTATCCACCTTTTCCAGCCCACCGGAGTACCTGAAAGCTGAACTAATTTATGCAGGAACTGCATCAACTGCCGAGCCGAGAAGTTTGTGACGAGTTGAATTTACTGTAGTTCGCTCATCTCTAAGTATTATATTCAGAGGGCGCAGGGGGTGGTAGTATTATATTCAGAGTGTACAGTATGTGTTGGTATTATATTCAGAGGGTACAGTATGTGGTAGTATTATATTCAGTGGGTACAGTATGTGGCTGTATTATATTCAGGGGTAAAGTATGTGGCAGATTTATATTCAGAGTGTACAGTGTCTGTTGGCATTATATTCAGAATGTACAGTGTGTGGTAGTATTATATTCAGTGGGTATGGTGTATGGAAGGTTTATAATCAAAGAGTATAGTGTATAGTAGTATTATATTTAGAGGATACAGTGTCTGGCAGGTTTATAATAATAATTGTTTTCATATAGAGGATGAAAATGCGCTGATATAGTGAGGAGACGTCTGGGCGTCACATTCTACAGACAGAAGTTTTAGCTGGACCAGGCGGTATGTACCATTTGAATTAGATAAGGGAAGACTATAGAGAAGACGTCACCTGTAGTCACTGATATCATTGTTCATTCTCCTCTCTATGTCCTATCAGACCTGTAGTCCCTTGTCAGTTCTACAGTTAGGTCAGTGAAACTACAACTCCCAGCATAACCTCACCACTGCTCAAAGGGGTACTCTACTGGAAAACATTTTTTTAATCAACTGGTGCTACAAAGTTAAACAGATTTGTAAATTACTTCTATTTAAAAATCTTAATCCTTCCAGTACTTATTAGCTGCTGTATAAGCGATTCACAGGAAGTTATTTTCTTTTTTAATTTATTTTCTGTCTGATCACAGTGCTCTGTGCTGACACCTCTGTCCATGTCAAGAACTGTCCATAGTAGGAGCAAATCCCCTTAGCAAACCTCTCCTGCTCTGGACAGTTCCTGACATGGACAGAGGTGTCAGCAAATAGCACTGTGGTCAGACTGGAAATAACTACACAACTTCCTGTGGAGCATACACCAGCTTATAAGTACTGTAAGTATTAAGATTTTAAATAGAAGTAATTTAAAAATCTGTTTAACTTTCTGGCACCAGTTGATATAAAAGTAAATGTTTTCCAGTGGAGTACCCCTTTAAGTAATTCTGGGAGCAGTATATTTAAATGATGAAAACTTCTTTAACTCTTTCCCATTCTGTGTCAACTGGTATATCTGATTATTATACTGGAATTTCTCACAATGCGCTACAACAGTGGTGTCTGTCACAACAGGCTAAAAACTTACTGGGGGGAGGAGGGAGGTATGGGAGTGACACCATTTTCTACCGCACCGGGTGACACCAACCCTAGCAACGCCACTGTATACATACATACATATACATAGATTCACTTGCTCATATATATATATATATATACACATATACATAGATTCACTTGCTCACATATATATATATATATACACACACACACACACACACACACACACACATACACACACATACATACATACACATATACATAGATTCACTTGCTCACATATATAGGCACATACATAGAGATAGACACACACACAAACACACATATATATGCACCTGACACTGACATACAATCACTCACATATACACACACACACTTAGACACAATCACTCACATATATTTACAGTCACTTACAGTAAGGGCTGCATAGACTGAATTTTGTGTCTGGACATGCAGTGGGCGGGGCTTCTCTCTGCCTCCGCTGCTCCTGTCTCCTCCATGTGGAGAGAAGCAGAGAAATGGCAGATAATGACAGGGTGAGTGGCGCCCCTTGCTGCAGGGAGGGCAGAGCACCCTCCATTAAACCACATGCAAATCTCCCCAGCAATGGATCCTTTTTACTTCACCTGTCACCCTGCAGCTCTTTTTGTGAGGGCACTAGAGGGGCAGGTGAGGAAAAGGGCAGGGGCTCCAGCCCCCCTTTCACTCCTATGTGTGCACGTCCCTGCACCCACACATTGCTTTGTGTCCACATATGGAGTCAGGGGTGGACTGACAACACTTGGGGCCCCCGGACCAAAAAAAGGAAGGGCCCACTGCCTCCTCAGTCTTCTACCACGTCCCTTTTCCACCCAAATCTCCCACATAATAAACTAAAATGTATTTATGTAAGAAACACTTTAACGTAGGCAAATTTCCATGACCAATAATACTGGTATACAAGGAGTAAATATATACCACTGATCTGCAGCGTCCTCTTTCCTTTTCTTCTCTGTCTGGATCAGACCACCATGTCAATCTCTTACCATCTGCAGGGCAAACATGTCAGACTCTACATTTTTTCAGTGTACACCCATCTATAGGCCCACAAACTGTAATAATCCCCTTCAGGTAGATAGGTAGCCACGTAAATAAGTAACTAGGTAGGCGGATCAGGAATCCAGATATGTAGGTAGGTGACTAGCCAGGTAGGTAGGTAGGGGGCTAGCAAGGTAGTTAGGCAGCCATGTATGAAGGCCAGACATGTACATAGTTAGGTAGCCAGGTATGTAGGTAGTTAGATAGCCCGGTATGTAGGTAAGTATTTAGGCATACATATAAAGTTAGGTAGCCCCCCACCCTTCCCTGTTGGTATAGACAGCAGAATTACCCCCCCCCCCTCTTCCTTGTAGGTATAGGCAGCAGAGTTAACCCCCTTCCCTGTAGGCATAGGCGGTAGAGTTAACCCCCCTTCCCCATAGGTTTAGGCAGCAGAGTTAACCCTCCCGCCCTGTAGGTATAGGAACAGAGTAGACCCCTCCCCCTTTCCCCATAGGTATAGGCAGCAGTTAACCCCCCCCTTTCCTCATAGGTATAGGCAGCAGTTAACCTCCCTTTCCCCATAGGAATAGACAGCAGTTAGCCCCCCCCCTTTCCCATAGGTATAGGCTACAGTCAACACCCCCCCTTTCCCCATAGATATAGGCAGCAGTCAACCCCCCCTTTCCCCATAGGTATAGGTAGCAGTTGACACCTCCCCCCCTTTCCCCATAGGTATAGGCAGCATTTACCCCCCCCCCCCGCTTTCCACATAGGTATAGGTAGCTGTTAACCCCTCTTTCCCCATAGGTATTGGCCGAAGTTAATTCGCCCCCCCCCCCCTTTCTCCATAAGTATAAGCAGCAGTTAACACCCCCCATTTCCCCATGGGTATAGGCAGCAGTTAAACTCCCCACCCCTTTCCCCCTATCGTTAAGCCCCCTAACCCTTTGCCCATATAGGCAGCAATTAAACCCCCACCCTTTCCGCTACGATGGTTAAGAAAAAATGATGCTCACCAGATATCCCACGCAGCGATCTCCTCAGCAGCAGGGTCCATGTCTTCTCTCCTTCACAGTGCAGGCACCGATGAGTGACGTCATCGGCGCCTGCACTGCATGTTGCATGGGGGGGGCGGAGGTCACGTCTCCTCCGTGTGTAGGCCGCAGATACGGCTCGCACAGAGGAGATGCGTTCTGTTGTATGTGCGTGCACCGCACATACAGGTGTGGTGGCCCAGTACGGGAGGTGCTTCTCCAGGTGTCCCCAGGTCCCCCTGCATTAGTTTCTCAATGGTAAATATGTTGTACTGTATAAAATGTTTTATCACCTTAAGAGTTATACCATGTGATATGCCATGTGCTTGTTACCCAGGAGGTACCAGTTACCAGGTCATCCCAGGGGTGACCTATGGGCTCCCTGCTAGTCTCCCCCATATAATCCCTGGGTGGAGCTAGCCTCTCTCTCTTTGAGCTCTGCTCTTCTGCTAAGCTGAGGTCCACTGCAGTCGTGCCTAGTGTGTGTGTCCAGAGGGTTGGTAACCTCAAAGTCAAGTCCTGCAGCCACCATCAAGTCAAGTAAGCTAAAGTTAAAGCTTTATGAGTCAAGTCAAGTCAGTCCCTGTCATTTGTCAATTCAGCGTGGTTTGCATTTAATTGTCCAGTCCTACTATGAGTCCTAGCAAGCCCTTAAGGTCTCTGCGTCACTGGTCAACTCCTTGTGCCGTGGCTGAACTGTATAGACTTTACCAACTGTCTACCCTCAGTAAAGCTACCGTTGTCAGTAACTTGGCGTCGGAGTCTTTATTGCCCCCGTGCCTAGCCCAGGATCCAGCAGTATACCTTTGGTTGGTTTTAGGCTAAACCACGCACTGGCATCATGAATACAAGGGGTTAATGCCATCTGCCCCTAGGGTAACAATATCTGCCCTTATCAAACCCCGCTACCACACAGGAGAAAGAAGCGCTGTCTGCCGGGATGAGTGTCCCGGATCCTTAGTAGCGGCGGGCCCTTTACCCGGCTGGGCCCTCAGACAACGTCTGATCCGACCATCCGGTCAGTCCTCCCCTGTATGGAGTATTTCCGTATTCAGGGGAAATTGTGTTATACATTTTGGGGGTCTTTTTCTCCTTTTACCTCCTTGTGAAAATGAAAGGTATTGGGGAACACCAGCATGTGAGTGTAAAAAGTGAATTTCTCTTACACTAACATGCTGGTGTAGCCCCCAACTTTTCTTTTTCATAAGGAGTAAAAGTAGCAAAACTCCTCCAAAATTTGTAACACAAATTTTCCTGAGTATGTAAATACCCCATTTGTGGCCCTAAACTGATGCTTTGAAATACGACAGGGCTCCGGAGAGAGCTCCATGCGCATTTTAGGCATAAATTAGGGATTTGCATAGGAGTGGACTCCTATGCAACCATTGTGCTTGCCTCTTCCACTAAAAGTACTCTACAGCAGTGTTTCCCAAACAGGATGCCTCCAGCTGTTGCAACACTACAACTCCCAGCATGTTTGGACAGTCAATGGCAGTTCGGCCACGCTGTGGAGTTGTTGATTTGCAATAGCTGGAGGCTGCATTTAGTAAACAGTGCCGTATGAGCTGTTATTAATTTTTATTGGGGGGTTGGGTCGGGAGGTAATGATGCAAAGGTGTGTGTCTATGTAGTGTTTTACTCTTTATTTTTGTGTTAGTGAAGTGTAGGTGTTTTTTCTGTACGTACACACAGTCGGTGTGTTTTCCGCTACAAGTTTGATCCACGGCAAATTTCTCACAACTCAAACTCGGAACGGGGAACTTACGGCACCGATCTCTTTTTTTTCCAGGCCATTGGGTCACCAGAGATCCGAATGGCCTGGAAATGTCATATGGAAGGTCACAGTTTAGAGACCACTGCACAGTGGTCACCAAACTGTGGCCCTCCAGATGTTGCAAAACTACAACTTTCAGCATCCCCAGACAGCCAACCCCATGTTTCCTGCTGTGAGTTTGAAGAGGAGCAGGCTCTCTGTGCCAAATTTTTGGCAGCAAATTTCTGCTGATGAAAATCCACCTCAACCCCTATTTTATAATGCAGATCTGTCACAAATATGCAGCAAAATGAGCATAATGAGCGGCTGTTCTGACTCGGATTTAAAGGACATTTGCAATGCTGAGCAAAAAAACTTTTTTATACCTCATTTAATAGGTCTTTGAAAGACCTTTCCAACGATGTCTCCCCCATCAAAATTGGCCCAGTCGTTCTCCCGTTATCATCACACGAATTATGGAGAAGTGAAAGAAAAACTACATCTCCCATCATGCCTTGTGCTTACTTCCTGTAAGCTGCTGCCCTCCCCCTGTTCTATCCCCCGAGCAAATTGTTATATTGTAATGTCCACATCTCCCTCCCCTATGCATATACCCTCCCCTTCTGCTTATCTCCCCCTCCCCATGCTGGCTCCTGTCCAGTGATGAAGCAGGCTGCCTCCGTGCTCACTGTAGACAGACAGCCTGCATAGCTAGAATCAGCAGTGTCTGCACTGGAGAGTGGATAGTGAAAGTAAAAATGGTAAAAAAAAACCATAATTGTTTGTCTATAAAACTGTCCTGATATTGGTCCCTCCATCTTTTTCCCAACTACAACTCCAAGCATGCCCAGTTATTTTATATGCTGTTCGGGCATGCTGGGAATTCCAGTGGTGCCTCCAGCTGTTGCAAGACTACAAATCCCAGCATGCCCTGTCAGCTTTCTGCTGTTTGAGTGTATAAAGGAGTTGTAGTTCACCAACACCTCTACTGTATCAGGAGACTCCTGGGAGTTGTAGTTCACCAACACCTCTATTGTATCTCTGTAGTCTCCTGGGAATTGTAGTTCACAAACACCTCTATTGTATCACTGTAGTCTCCTGGGAGTTGTAGTTCACCAACACCTCTATTGTATCTCTGTAGTCTCCTGGGAGTTGTAGTTCACAAACACCTCTATTGTATCTCTGTAGTCTCCTGGGAGTTGTAGTCCATACACCAGTGTTTCCCAACCAGGGTGCCTCCAGATGTTGCAAAACTACTACTCCCAGCATTCCCTGGTTGTGAAACACTGGCATACACACACACATAACAGGGACTACAACTCCCAGCATGTGTCATTCAGTAGTCCCCCCCTCTCACACACAGAATCATCTCCAGTATGATATTTATTCCCTGTAGTCTATACACCACCAGCCCGTGCAGTGTAATATGTCTCCTCCACACACACGTCCTCCCCTCCCTGCTCTGTGGTTTGCTCTGTGTTTCCCCCATGAAAACTTGAAACCTCCCCGTGATAAGTGAGGTCCTATGTAGACAGAGCAGGGGAGGGGGGGAGGAGCTGTGGACGTCCTCATTCTCCCCCTGCTTCAATCTTACAGATAGGAGACAGAAAGAGATTACAGATAGGGGCGTTTCTGAGGCTGAGCCTATGGCTGCCTCAGAAAGCACCCGCTCATGCATATGCATAAGCAGGGAGGAGCTGACAGAGGCTAGGGGGAGCACAAACACTGCTGGGAGGAAGAGATCTCTGTCCCCAAGATGGCGGCTGCAATGTAATGAATAGGGGACGGACGCAGGACTACTGGGCTATGCTGGCAACTCTAATATCTCAGAAACGGCTGCATATAGGTAAATAGGACTAATTGACTGAATTGTATAACTTTTGTTTGGGGAACATTTGGGCAGGGATTTTTGACCACTACAGTTGTCCTTTAACTAAGGTTCATTATTTTTCTCTAGGATACAGCATGGCGGCAGCAGCTACATCATAAGTATTTAAAATATTTTTAATGCTGCCCCCCAGGTTCCTGGTTGAAAATATAGCCCAGTGTGTCAGAAATGTGACAGACCCTATTTAACTCTTCCCATTTCATTTATTTTCTATTTTTTTTCTTCTTCCCTGCCTTCTAAGATAACTTTTTATTTTTCCACCAACAGAGTCGTATAATGGGGATTTTTTTTATTTATAGCACAACATTCTTTAATATTTTGTCTTGTAAAATGTTAGATATCGCAATGGAAGCCTAACAGATCCCATTAAAAATAACACTATAAAATCATACAGTGGCCTTACCAGCTTTCTTTCTTAACCTTCCCTTATGACATCACACATGTGACATCAGTCTTTGGTTGATACCTTTACCAGCCACTAGTACAGTTCAGGCCTTAGGTATCAGAGGGAGCGCACACAAAGAGCAGGAGATGAGGAAGAGGACAAGATGACACAGGAGAGGTACATCAATCCTAAATATTGATCAGAATACATCTAGAGTTCTAGACTTGCAAATAATGACTAGATCTTTTAAATATAATGTGTCACAATAATAGTGTTTATTGTATTAAATCTAGTTATTTAACTATACACTTTGCTGATGATCACAAATGACCAAGTATATACTGTTTATATTCAATTCTATTATACAAAGAGTTGGGGGGGGGGTATGTCCTGTATGGGTATATTAAGTCTATGGGGGAGAATCATCAAAACCTGTGTAGAGGAAGAGTGGAGCATCAGATCAGATCGCTTCTTTCAGTTTTTAGAGGCCTTTTTAAAATGAAAGAATCAATCTTATTGGTTTCTACGGGCAACTGGTCAACATTTCCTCTGCGCTGGTGTTGATAAATCTCCCCCTATATGTATAGTTTTCTATACTAAGAAAGTCAAAAGCACCTAAATGTCTAAAACACACCTATATGTTCAGTGTATGTGACCTACTAATGGGGGTGACAGGGAAGTAATGTAAGAGATGTCTGACCTTAAACATGACCTCCTGTTATAACCTAAAACAAGAAATTAGGCTGAAATAACGTATATTTCACTATTATAATGCTGGATTTCTTGTATGACTATTAGTACTGAATCATAAAAAGAAATGCATACATTGAATTTCCTTTAACATGATTGTCCCACAGAGCAAATTTGGTAAAATCAGATGTGTGCCCCATACATATATGTAAAGGGGTACAAAAATAATTGATATCCCTGTAGAGTTCTTCTCCCTCATGGATCTGATCCCCTAGTATCCTCTCTGAGCTGTAACCCTACCGTTGCCAGGCAACTTTCCCCCAATCCCCCTTGCTTATAAGCACAGTGGAAACAAACTGCCATTACCTTCAGGACACTGCAGTTGAACTGAGCATGTGTTAGGGTGCATTCACACCACGTTTTAGCTATACAGGGACCTGATTTGGCTGGGGGCAGTGAAAACCAGGTGCTCCCTTATACCAGCCGGACCTGGCCCCCTTCTCATTCATTTGAATGATCTGACCAGAGTCAAACTGCGGTTTTCAGTTGGTTCAGAAAAACGGATATGGGGCAAAAATGAGCCGACCGGAGACATTGTTTGACTCCGGTTGGCTCATTTAAATGAATGAGAAGGGGGCCGGGACCGGCTGGGATATGGGAGCGCCCGGTTTTCACTCCCCCCAGCTGGATCCGGTCCCCATATAGCTAAAACGTGATGTGAAAACACCCTTACCCCAACTTAGTGGGTCGTAACCAACAGTTATCAATACAATGCAGGTACATGGAGAATTAGTAATCTTATATCTCTCAAACAATATTGTAATCCTGGTACATTTAAACATGTTAAATGTCACATAATGCATTAGTATAGAACTTTTGTTTGTTGGTATTTTTTTTTTTTTTATAAATGAGACAACTTCTTTAACCCCTTAAGGACCCAGCCATTTTACACCTTAGGACCAGGCCATATTTTGCACATCTGACCACTGTCACTTTAAACATTAATAACTCTGGAATGCTTTTAGTTATCATTCTGATTCCGAGATTGTTTATTCGTGACATATTCTACTTTAACATAGTGGTAACATTTTGTGGTAACTTGCATCCTTTCTTGGGGAAAAATCCCAAAATTTGATGAAAATTTAGCATTTTTCTAACTTTGAAGCTCTCTGCTTGTAAGGAAAATGGATATTCCAAATATTTTTTTTATATTCACATATGCAATATGTCCACTTTATATTTGCATCATAAAATTTACGTGTTTTCACTTTTGGAAGACACCAGAGGGCTTCAAAGTTCCAAACTCACTATTTTTCAGGGACCAGTTCAGGTTTGAAGTGGATTTGAAGGGTCTTCATCTTAGAAATACCCCACAAATGACCCCATTATAAAAACTGCACCCCCCAAAGTATTCAAAATGACATTCAGTCAGCGTTTTAACCCTTTAGGTGTTTCACAGGAATAGCAGCAAAGGGAAGGAGAAAATTCACAATCTTCATTTTTTACACTCGCATGTTCTTGTAGACCCAATTTTTGAATTTTTACAAGGGGTAACAGGAGAAAATGTATACTTATATTTGTAGCCCAATTTCTCTCGAGTAAGCACATACCTCATATGTCTATGTAAAGTGTTCGGCGAGCGCAGTAGAGGGCTCAGAAGCGAAGAAGGGGGTTTTGGAGAGTACGTTTTTCTGAAATGGTTTTTGGGGGGCATGTTGCATTTAGGAAGCCCCTATGGTGCCAGAACAGCAAAAAAAAAAAAAAACACATGCCATACCATTTTGGAAACTAGACCCCTTGAGGAGCGTAACAAGGAATTAAGTGAGCCTTAATACCCCCACAGGGGTTTCACGACTTTTGCATACGTAAAAAAAAAAAATGTCCCTAAAATGTGTGTTTCCCCCCCAAAATTTCACATTTTTGCAAAGGTTAATAGGGGAAGCCCCTATGGTGCAAGGACAGAAAAATAACCCCCACATAGCATACCATTTTGGAAACTAGACCCCTTGAGGAACGTAACAAGGGGTACAGTGAGCATTTACCCCCCCCCCCCCCCCCCACTGGTGTCTGTCAGATCTTTGGAACAGTGGGCTGTACAAAATGTTTTATTTGCACAGCCCACTGTTCCAAAGATCTGTCAGACACCAGTGGGGTGTAAATTCTCACTGCACCCCTCATTACATTCCGTGAGGGGTGTAGTTTCCGAAATTGGGTCACATGTGGGGTTTTATTTTTTTTGCGTTTGTCAAAACCGCTGTAACAATCAGCCACCTCTGTGCAAATCACATCAAATGTACATGGTGCACTCTCCCTTCTGGGCCTTGTTGTGCGCCCCCAGAGCACTTTGCGCCCACATATGGGGTATCTCCGTAGTCGGGAAAAATTGCTTTACAAATTTTGGGGGGCTTTTTTCCCTTTACCTCTTGTCAAAATAAAAAGTATAGGGCAACATCAGCATGTTAGTGTAAAAAAATTATTTTTTTACACTAACATGCTGGTGTAGACCCCAGCTTCACTTTTTCATAAGCGGTGAAAGGAGAAAAAGCCCCCCAAAATTTGTTAGGCAATTTCTCCCGAGTACGGTGATACCCCATATGTGGCCCTAAACTGTTGCCTTGAAATACGACAGGGCTCCGAAGTGAGAGAGCGCCATGTGCATTTGAGGGCTGAATTAGGGATTTGCATAGGGGTGGACATGGGGGTGTTCTACGCCAGTGATTCCCAAACAGGGTGCCTCCAGCTGTTGCAAAACTCCCAGCATGCTTGGACAGTCAACGGCTGTCTGGCAATACTGGGAGTTGTTGTTTTGCAGCAGCTGGAGGCTCCATTTTGGAAACAGTGGCGCACCAGACGTTTTTCATTTTTATTGGGGAGGGGAGGGGGGCTGTGTAGGGGTATGTGTATATGTAGTGTTTTTTACTTTTTATTTTATTTTGTGATAGTATAGTGTAGTGTAGTGTTTTTAGGGTACAGGGGCGGGGGATTACAGCGAGTTTCCCGCTGCGAGTTTGAGCTGCCGTGCAAAATTTGCTGCATCGCAAACTTGCAGCCTGATACTCACTGTAAGCCCCCTGCCCATGTGAATGTACCCTGTACATTCACAGGGGGGCCTCCAGCTGTTGCAAAACTACAATTCCCAGCATGCACTGTCTATCAGTGCATGCTGGTAGGTATAGTTTTGCAACAGCTGGAGGCACACGGGTTGGGAAACACTGAGTTGGGAAACAGACAATGTTTCCCATCCAGTGTGTCTCCAGTTGTTGCAAAACCACTACTCCCAAACATTCTCAGGCATGCTGGAAGTAGATGTTCTGCAACATCTTTAGAGCCAGATGTTGCCGAACTACAACTCCCAGCATGCTTGGAGTTGTAGTTTTGCAACATCTGGAGGACTACAGTTTGTAGACCACTAATACAGTGGTTCCCAATATGTGCCCTTACAGATGTTGCAAAACTACAACTCCCAGTATGCCAAAACTGTCCAGGCATGCTGGGAGTTGTAGTTCTGCAACATCTGAAGGGCCAGATGTTACAGAACTACAACTCCCAGCATGCCTGGACAGTAATGGCATGCTGAGGATGTGTAGTTTTGCAACATCTGGAAGGGCACAGTGGTCTCCAAACTGTGGACCTCCAGATGTTGCAAAACTGCAACTCCCAGCATGCCCAGGGCATTTGCCCTGGATGCCTGCTGAAGCATTTCAGCAGGCATCCGCTTCTGATCTCAGCCCGGCGCGCGGCAGGGACCGGAAAACGCCAGGACGTACGGGGACGTCCTGGTTCCTTAAAGGCCAGGGTGCGGGGACGTAAGGGGCTAAATGTGTACTCCGCCCATAGACATCTTATGCCCTATCCAAAACATTGTGGATGATATGTCTGATCCTGGAGTGGGTCTGGCCACTGGGACCCCCCACGATATCTGGGCCGACTCTGCGGAATCTGTGGCAATCCATATCGCCAAACCACACCCCCTCTATTCATGTCTATGGGAGGGGGCGTGACGGCACAGAGATCGCGGGGGTTCCCAGTGGCAAGACACCTGCCATCAGACATCTTATTCTCTATCCTTTCTATAGCGGATAAGATGTTTAGGGGCAGAGTACCACTTTAACCCCTTAAGGACCAGACCATTTTACACCTTAGGACCAGAGCGTTTTTTGCACATCTGACCACTGTCACTTTAAACATTAATAACTCTGGAATGCTTTTAGTTATCAATCTGATTCCGAGATTGTTTTTTCATGACATATTCTACTTTAACATAGTGGTAAAATTTTGTGGTAACTTGCATCCTTTCTTGGCTCTGCTTGTAAGGAAAATGGATATTCTAAATATTTTTTTATTTTATTCACATTTCCAATATGTCTACTTTATGTTTGCATCATAAAATTGACGTGTTTTTACTTTTGGAAGACACCAGAGGGCTTCAAAGTTCAGCAGCAATTTTCCAATTTTTCACAAAATTTTGAACCTCGCTTTTTTTCAGAGACCAGTTCAGGTTTGAAGTGGATTTGAAGGGTCTTCCCATTAGAAATACCCCACAAATGACCCCATTATAAAAACTACACCCCCCCAAAGTATTCAAAATGACAATCAGTAAGTGTTTTAACCCTTTAGGTGTTTCACAGGAATAGCAGCAAAGTGAAGGAGAAAATTCCCAATCTTTATTTTTTACACTCGCATGTTCTTGTAAACCCAATTTTTAAATTTTTACAAGGGGTAAAAGGAGAAAATGTATACTTATATTTGTAGCCCAATTTCTCTCGAGTAAGCACATACCTCATATGTCTATGTAAAGTGTTCGGCGGGCGCAGTAGAGGGCTCAGAAGCGAAGGAGCGACAAGGGGATTTTGGAGAATACGTTTTTCAGAAATGGTTTTTGGGGGGCATGTTGCATTTAGGAAGCCCCTATGGTGCCAGAACAGCAAAAATAACCCACATGGCATACCATTTTGGAAACTAGACCCCTTGGGGAACGTAACAAGGAGTAAAGTGAGCCTTAATACCCCACAGGTGTTTCACGACTTTTGCATATGTAAAAAAAATATTTTTTTTTCACTAAAATGTGTGTTTCCCCCCAAATTTCACATTTTTTCAAGGGTTAATAGCAGAAAATACCCCCCAAAATTTGTAACCCCATCAATTCTGAGTATGGAGGTACCCCATAAGTTGGCATGAAGTGCATTACGGGCGAACTACAATGCTCCGAAGAGAAGGAGTGATATTTGACTTTTTGAGAGCAAATTTTGCTCGGGGGGCATGTCGCATTTAGGAAGCCCCTATGGTGCCAGAACAGCAAAAAAAAAACACATGGCATACCATTTTGGAAACTAGACCCCTTGAGGAACGTAACAAGGAATAAAGTGAGCCTTAATACCCCACACGGGTTTCACGACTTTTGCATATGTAAAAAAATATATATATTTTTTTCACTAAAATGTGTGTTTCCCTCAAATTTCACATTTTTGCAAGGGTTAATAGCAGAAAATACCCCCCAAAATTTGTAACCCCATCTCTTCTGAGTATGGAGGTACCCCATAAGTGGACCTGAAGTGCACTACGTGCGAACTACAATGCTCAGAAGAGGAGGCGCACCATTGAGCTTTTGGAAAGAGAATTCATTTGGAATGGTAGTCAGGGGCCATGTGCATTTACAAAGCCCCCCGTGGTGCCAGAACAGTGGACCCCCCCACATGTGACCCCATTTTGGAAACTACACCCCTCACAGAATTTAATAAGTGGTGCAGTGAACATTTACACCCCACTGGCGTTTGACAGATCTTTGGGACAGTGGGCTGTGCAAATGGAAAATTACATTTTTCATTTTCACGGATCACTGTTCCAAAAATCTGTCAGACACCTGTGGGGCGTAAATGCTCACTGCGCCCCTTATTATATTACATGAGGGGTGTAGTTTCCAAAATGGGGTCACATATGGGGGGGTCCATTGTTCTGGTACCATGGGGGCTTTGTAAACACAAGTGGCCTTCAATTCCGGACAAATTTTCTCTTCAAAATCCCAATGGCGCTCCGTGAGGGGTGTCGTTTCCAAAATGGGGTCACATGTCTGTATTTATTGTTTTGTGTTTATGTCAGAACCACTGTAAAATCAGCCACCCCTGTGCAAATCACCAATTTAGGCATCAATTGTACATGGTGTGCTCTCACTCCTGAGCCTTGTTGTGCGTCCGCAGAGCATTTTACGCCCACATATGGGGTATCTCCGTACTCAGGAGAAATTGCGTTACAAATTTTGGGTGTTTTTTTTTCCTTTTACCTCCCGTGAAAATAAAAAGTAAAGGACAACATCAGCATGTTAGTGTAAAAAAAAAATTTTTTTTTACACCAGCAGGCTGGTGTAGACCCCAACTTTTCTTTTTCATAAGGGTAAAAGGAAAACAAGCCCCCAAAATTAGTAACGCAATTTCTCCCGAGTACGGAGATACCCCATATGTGGCACTAAACTGTTTCCTTGAAATATGACAGGGCCCTGAAGTTAGAGAGCGCCATGCGCATTTGAGGACTAAATTAGGGATTGCACAGGGGTGGACATAGGGGTATTCTACGCAAGTGATTCCCAAACAGGGTGCCTCCAGCTGTTGCTAAACTCCCAGCATGCCTGGACAGTCAGGGGCTGTCCGTAAATGCTGGGAGTTGTTGTTTTGCAACAGCTGGAGGCTCTGTTTTGGAAACACTGCCGTACAATACGTTTTTTATTTTTTATTAGGGGGACAGTGTAAGGGGGTGTATATGTTGTGTTTTACTCTTTATTATGTGTAAGTGTAGTGTAGTGTTTTTAGGGTACATTCACACTGGCGGGTTTACAGTGAATTTACCGCTAGGAGTTTGTGCTGCGGTGAAAAATTTGCCACAGCCCAAACTTGAAGCAGAAAACTTACTGTAATCCCGCCAGTGTGAATGTACCCTGTACGTTCACATGGGGGGGCAAACCTCCAGCTGTTTCAAAACTACAACTCCTAGCATGTACTGACAGACCGTGCATGCTGGGAGTTGTACTTTTGCAACAGCTGGAGGCACACTGGTTGGAAAACCTTCAGTTAGGTTCTGTTACCTAACTCAGTATTTTCCAACCAGTGTGCCTCCAGCTGTTGCAAAACTTCAACTCCCAGCATGTACTGATCGCCGAAAGGCATGCTGGGAGATGTAGTTATGCAACAGCTGGAGGGATCGCAACTACAACTCCCAGCATGCAGAGACAGCTGTTTGCTGTTTAGACTTGCTGGGAGTTGCAGTTTTGCAACATCTGGAGAGCTATAGTTTAGAGACCACTGCATAGTGGTCTCCAAACTGTGGACCTCCAGATGTTGCAAAACTACAACTCCCAGCATGCCCAGACAGCAAACTGCTGTCTGGGCATGCTGGGAGTTGTAGTTTTGCAAGATCTCGAGGTGCACAGTATAGAGATCACTTTGCAGTGGTCTCAAACTGTGGACCTCCAGCTGTTGCAAAACTGCAACTCCCAGCAAGCCTAAACAGCTCTCTGGGCATGCTGGGAGTTGTAGTTTTGCAACATCTGGAGGGTTACAGTTTAGAGACCACTATAGTGGTCTCAGACTGTAGCCCTCCAGATGTTGCTAAGTAACTCACCGGCTTCCGTTGGATCCAGGGAGCTGCGTCGCGGTCCTCTTCTTCCGCCGATCGTCGCCCGCTGCCGCCGCTGATCGTCGCCGCTCCCGTCGCCGATGGGTAAGTGGATCTTCGGTGCCGGTCCCTGTCGGTTTCCCCGTCCTGCCCCGCCTATTGTGGGAGGGCAGGACGGGGAAACCGAAAGTAAACCCCTCCGCCCCCGATCTGCTATTGGTGGTCGCGTCTAGACCACCAATAGCAGAGATAGGAGGGGTGGCAACCCTGCCACCTCACTCCTATCGCTACAGGGGGATCATGGGTGTTTAGGACACCCGCGATCCCCGTTCTATTCTGGGTCACCGGGTCACCATAGACCAGCATGACCCGGAATCGGCGCAAATCGCAAGTGTGAATTCACTTGCGATTTGCGCAGATCGCCGACATGGGGGGGTCTAATGACCCCCCTGGGCATTTGCGCGGGGTTCCTGCTGATAGATATCAGCAGTCACCCCGGCGCGATCCCCGTCCGGCGCGCGGCGGGGACCGAAATTCCCACGGGCGTACAGGTACGCCCTTGGTCCTTAAGTACCAGGGAGCAAAGGCGTACCTGTACGCCCTTGGTCCTTAAGGGGTTAAAGGGAATTTATCAACTCTATTTGCTCCAAAGAACTTCAGACCCTATTGTACCTTTTCTTTTTTTTTAGCTGATAATAGTTGCCTAATTTGTAAAATCAGTGTTCAATTTTTCAGCCAAGTTCCAAAGAGGTGGGGTTAATCTGCTGAAGTGCCAAAGCTTGGCACACCTCCTCGCTTGCTCCCACCTCCCAGACCCTCCTTGATTGATGTTCTGAGCCTGGTTTTTCAATCAAGAAGGAGCTGGAGGGGAGAGCAAGTAAGTGGATGTGCCGGGATAAGACACTTGAGCAGCTTAGATCAGCCTCCTTGCACCCTACATTTGTGTATTACACCTGAATATTAGACAATACTGGATTAAACTATGTGGAATGTTGATTTAGGGATCTATCCAATTGCTAGCAGGCCATGGACACAAGATTACATATAAGATAAGGTTATATGCCGACCAGGTATTATATTGTAGTTCCCAGCGAATTGAATCTAACTTTGAAGGGGAAGTGCCTTTAGGCACTTCCCCCTTCAAAGTTAGCGGGTCATGTAGAAATGTTTCTGTACCATGTCTATGACAATCATGGGTGCTTTTTGCCTTCCTTAAGTTGTAGGGCTATTGTTACCATTAAAATTGTCAGAACCCTAAAATAAACCCTAACAGACCCAACTAAACTAAGGAATACATGTTCATAGTTATTAAAAAAGAGGAAACACACCCCTCAAGGAACATAACAAGGGGTACAGTGAGCCTCAACACCCCACAGGTGTTTGATGACTTTTTGTAAAATTTGGATGAGTAAATAAAAAAAATAGGAGGAAATACGAGAAAATGCCCCTCAAAATTTGTAACCCCATTTCTTCTGGGTTTGGAAGTCTCCCATGTATGGATGTAAAGTGCTCTGCGAGCGAACTACAATGATCAGAAGAGAAGAAGCGCCATTGGGCTTCTGGAGAGAGAATTCGTCTGGAATTCAAGTCAGGGGACATGTGCGTTTACAAAGCCCCCATGGTGCCAGAACAGTGGACCCCCCCCCCACATGTGACTCTATTTCGGAAACAACACCCCTCACAGAATGTAACAATGGGTGCAGTGAGCATTTACACCCCACTGACGTTTGACAGACTTTTGGAACAGTGGGCTGTGCAAATGAAAACTTAAATTTTTCATTTTCATGGACCCCTGTTCCAAAAATCTGTCAGACACCAGTAGGGCATAAATGCTCACTGCACCCCTTATTACATTCCATGAGGGGTGTAGTTTCCAAAATGGGGTCACATGTTGGGGGGGGGGTTCCGCTGTTCTGGCACCATGGGGGCTTTGTAAACGCACATGGCCTTCAATTCCAGCCAAATTCTCTCTTCAAAAGTCCAATGGCGCTCCTTCTCTTCTGAGCCCTGTAGTGAGCCAGCAGAGCACTTTATGTCCACACATGGGGTATTTATATATTCAGCAGAAATGGTGATACAAATTATGGGGGGCTTTTTCTCAATTACCCCTTGTGAAAATGAAAAATTTGGGATAACATTAGAAATTAGAAATATTAGCAATAAATTCATCATAAAATATACTTACTGTTAAATACTTTAACTCAATATAAAATAAAAATAAAAACAATAAAAATTTATAAAATGTAAAAATATATATATAAAAAATATGTATAGAAAAATCTAAAATCACTAACTAAAAAATAAAATATACAAAATACATAAAAAATACTAATAATAACATAAATAAATATAGCAAAAATAAAATATAGCACCAATCACTAATAATAAATAGATTAAGATTATACAAGCAAGTACTTTCTGAATAAGATAAAGTTTTTTCACTTCCATCTACTGTATATATATATATATATATATATAATTCCCTCTGCTTCCCTTCTCCCTTCCTTATTCCCCCCCACCCCTCCCTTGCAACTTACATGCTACTCAAGAAATCCATATCTTAGGACATCATATATCCCAGACTACCATAGCTTATTACATAACAAACAGAATAAATAGCAGTCTATACCAATTCACAGAATATAAATAGATAAAATATTTTTTTCTCCTATAAAATTGCATGAGTTACAAGATCATTTACATGAGAATATAATTACTCATGTTCATACCACACTTTTACATACTCCATTGTCACGATGCCGGCTGGCAGGTAGTGGATCCTCTGTGCCAGAGAGGGATTGGCGTGGACCGTGCTAGTGGATCGGTTCTAAGTCACTACTGGTTTTCACCAGAGCCCGCCGCAAAGCGGGATGGTCTTGCTGCGGCGGTAGTGACCAGGTCGTATCCACTAGCAACGGCTCAACCTCTCTGGCTGCTGAAGATAGGCGCGGTACAAGGGAGTAGACAGAAGCAAGGTCGGATGTAGCAGAAGGTCGGGGCAGGCAGCAAGGATCGTAGTCAGGGGCAACGGCAGGAGGTCTGGAACACAGGCTAGGAACACACAAGGAACGCTTTCACTGGCACGATGGCAACAAGATCCGGCAAGGGAGTGCAGGGGAAGTGAGGTGATATAGGGAAGTGCACAGGTGAAAACACTAATTGGAACCACTGCGCCAATCAGCGGCGCAGTGGCCCTTTAAATCGCAAAGACCCGGCGCGCGCGCGCCCTAGGGAGCGGGGCCGCGCGCGCCGGGACAGGACCGACGGAGAGCGAGTCAGGTACGGGAGCCGGGGTGCGCATCGGGAGCGGGCGCTACCCGCATCGCGAATCGCATCCCGGCTGGAGGTGGTATCGCAGCGCCCCGGGTCAGTGGATCTGACCGGAGCGCTGCAGTGAGGAGAGTGTAGCGAGCGCTCCGGGGAGGAGCGGGGACCCGGAGCGCTCGGCGTAACAGTACCCCCCCCTTGGGTCTCCCCCTCTTCTTAGATCCTGAGAACCTGAGGAGCAGACTTTTGTCTAGGATATTGTCCTCAGGTTCCCAGGATCTCTCTTCTGGACCACAACCCTCCCAATCGACTAAAAAAAAGGTTTTGCCTCTGACCTTTTTAGATGCCAGAATCTCTTTGACGGAGAAGATGTCCGAGGAGCCGGAAACAGGAGTGGGGGGAACAGATTTGGGAGAGAGTTCAACTTCAGAAGCATCCGAGGAACGAGAGAGAGCATCGGCCCTAATGTTCTTATCGGCAGGCCGAAAGTGGATTTCAAAATTAAATCGGGCAAAGAACAGAGACCACCTGGCCTGGCGAGGATTCAGCCGTTGGGCAGACTGGAGGTAGGAGAGGTTCTTGTGATCGGTGTAAATAATAACTGGAAATCTTGATCCCTCCAGCAGATGCCTCCATTCCTCAAGTGCTAATTTAATGGCTAGAAGCTCTCGATCCCCGATGGAGTAGTTCCTCTCCGCCGGAGAGAAGGTCCTAGAAAAAAAACCACAAGTAACAGCATGCCCGGAAGAATTTTTTTGTAGAAGGACAGCTCCAGCTCCCACTGAGGAGGCATCAACCTCCAATAGGAAGGGTTTAGATGGGTCAGGTCTGGAGAGCACAGGAGCCGAAGAAAAGGCAGACTTGAGCCGTTTAAAGGCGTCTTCCGCTTGAGGAGGCCAAGACTTGGGATCAGCATTTTTTTTGGTTAAAGCCACGATAGGAGCCACCACGGTAGAAAAATGTGGAATAAATTGCCTGTAATAATTGGCGAACCCCAAAAAACGTTGGATAGCCCGAAGTCCAGAGGGGCGTGGCCAATCTAAGACGGCAGAGAGTTTGTCTGGATCCATTTGTAGTCCCTGGCCAGAGACCAAGTATCCTAGGAAAGGAAGAGATTGGCATTCAAACAGACATTTCTCTATTTTGGCATAGAGTTGATTGTCACGAAGTCTCTGAAGAACCATACGGACATGCTGGCGGTGTTCTTCTAGATTGGCAGAAAAAATCAGGATATCGTCTAGATATACAACAACACAGGAGTATAAGAGATCACGAAAAATTTCATTAACAAAGTCTTGGAAGACGGCAGGGGCGTTGCACAGGCCAAAGGGCATGACCAGATACTCAAAGTGTCCATCTCTAGTGTTAAATGCCGTCTTCCATTCATCCCCCTCTCTGATGCGGATGAGATTATAAGCACCTCTTAAGTCCAGTTTGGTAAAGATGTGGGCACCTTGGAGGCGATCAAAGAGTTCAGAGATGAGGGGTAGGGGGTAGCGGTTCTTAACCGTGATTTTATTAAGACCGCGGTAGTCAATGCAAGGACGTAGAGAGCCATCTTTTTTGGACACAAAGAAAAATCCGGCTCCGGCAGGAGAGGAGGATTTACGGATAAAGCCCTTTTTTAAATTTTCCTGGACGTATTCAGACATGGCAAGAGTCTCTGGGGCGGACAGAGGATAAATTCTGCCCCGGGGTGGAGTAGTGCCCGGGAGGAGGTCGATAGGACAATCATAAGGCCTGTGAGGAGGTAGAGTCTCAGCTTGTTTTTTGCAAAAAACATCCGCAAAGTCCATATAGGCCTTAGGGAGACCGGTTACAGGAGGAACCACAGAGTCACGGCAAGGGTTACTGGGAACCGGTTTTAGGCAGTCCTTGGAACAAGAGGGCCCCCAACTCTTGATCTCCCCAGTGGACCAATCCAGGGTTGGGGAATGAAGTTGAAGCCAGGGAAGTCCAAGGAGAATTTCAGAAGTGCAATTGGGGAGGACCAAAAGTTCAATCCTCTCGTGATGAGATCCGATGCACATTAGAAGGGGCTCCGTGCGGAAACGTATGGTACAGTCCAATCTTTCATTGTTTACACAATTGATATAGAGGGGTCTGGCGAGACTGGTCACCGGGATGTTGAACCTGTTGACGAGGGAGGCCAAAATAAAATTTCCTGCAGATCCGGAGTCCAAGAAGGCCATAGTAGAGAAGGAGAAGGCAGAGGCAGATATCCGCACAGGCACAGTAAGACGTGGAGAAGCAGAGTAGACATCAAGGACTGTCTCACCTTTGTGCGGAGTCAGCGTACGTCTTTCCAGGCGAGGAGGACGGATAGGACAATCCTTCAGGAAGTGTTCGGTACTGGCACAGTACAGGCAGAGATTCTCCATGCGGCGTCGTGTCCTCTCTTGAGGTGTCAGGCGAGACCGGTCGACCTGCATAGCCTCCTCGGCGGGAGGCACAGGAACAGATTGCAGGGGACCAGAGGAGAGAGGAGCCGGGGAGAAGAAACGCCTCGTGCGAACAGAGTCCATATCCTGGCGGAGCTCCTGACGCCTTTCGGAAAAACGCATGTCAATGCGAGTGGCAAGGTGAATGAGTTCATGTAGGTTAGCAGGGATTTCTCGTGCGGCCAGAACATCTTTAATGTTGCTGGATAGGCCTTTTTTAAAGGTCGCGCAGAGGGCCTCATTATTCCAGGATAATTCTGAAGCAAGAGTACGGAATTGTACGGCATACTCGCCAACGGAAGAATTACCCTGGACCAGGTTCAACAGGGCAGTCTCAGCAGAAGAGGCTCGGGCAGGTTCCTCAAAGACACTTCGAATTTCCGAGAAGAAGGAGTGTACAGAGGCAGTGACGGGGTCATTGCGGTCCCAGAGCGGTGTGGCCCAAGACAGGGCTTTTCCAGACAGAAGGCTGACCACGAAAGCCACCTTAGACCTTTCAGTGGGAAACTGGTCCGACATCATCTCCAAGTGCAGGGAACATTGGGAAAGAAAGCCACGGCAAAACTTAGAGTCCCCATCAAATTTATCCGGCAAGGATAGTCGTAGACCAGAAGCGGCCACTCGCTGCGGAGGAGGTGCAGGAGCTGGCGGAGGAGATGATTGCTGAAGCTGTGGTAGTAACTGCTGTAGCATAACGGTCAGTTGAGACAGCTGTTGGCCTTGTTGCGCTATCTGTTGTGACTGCTGGGCGACCACCGTGGTGAGGTCAGCGACAACTGGCAGAGGAACTTCAGCGGGATCCATGGCCGGATCTACTGTCACGATGCCGGCTGGCAGGTAGTGGATCCTCTGTGCCAGAGAGGGATTGGCGTGGACCGTGCTAGTGGATCGGTTCTAAGTCACTACTGGTTTTCACCAGAGCCCGCCGCAAAGCGGGATGGTCTTGCTGCGGCGGTAGTGACCAGGTCGTATCCACTAGCAACGGCTCAACCTCTCTGGCTGCTGAACATAGGCGCGGTACAAGGGAGTAGACAGAAGCAAGGTCGGACGTAGCAGAAGGTCGGGGCAGGCAGCAAGGATCGTAGTCAGGGGCAACGGCAGGAGGTCTGGAACACAGGCTAGGAACACACAAGGAACGCTTTCACTGGCACGATGGCAACAAGATCCGGCAAGGGAGTGCAGGGGAAGTGAGGTGATATAGGGAAGTGCACAGGTGAAAACACTAATTGGAACCACTGCGCCAATCAGCGGCGCAGTGGCCCTTTAAATCGCAAAGACCCGGCGCGCGCGCGCCCTAGGGAGCGGGGCCGCGCGCGCCGGGACAGGACCGACGGAGAGCGAGTCAGGTACGGGAGCCGGGGTGCGCATCGCGAGCGGGCGCTACCCGCATCGCGAATCGCATCCCGGCTGGAGGTGGTATCGCAGCGCCCCGGGTCAGTGGATCTGACCGGAGCGCTGCAGTGAGGAGAGTGTAGCGAGCGCTCCGGGGAGGAGCGGGGACCCGGAGCGCTCGGCGTAACATCCATGGTCTGCACTATGGATAATTTGGAACATACCCTACACAGTCTAAGTCCCATAACATGCGCAGTAGTACTCTAGAATAGTGTTGAGCGGCATAGGCCATATTCGAATTCGCGAATATTCGCGAATATATGGACGAATATTCGTCATATATTCGCGAATATTCGCATATTCGTTATATTCTCGTTTTATTTCGCATATGCGAATATTCACGTATGCGAAAATTAGCGTATGTGAATATTAGCAAATACAAAATTCGCATAAGCGAAAATTCGTATATGCGAAAATTAGCATATGCTAATTTTCACATATGCTAATTTTCGCACGCCAGTCTCACACAGTAGTATTAAAGCCTTCTTTACACCACACAAGCTGGAAGCAGAGAGGGGTGATCACTGTGATGTGTACTGTGAAGAGAAAAAAAAAAAAAAAAAACGAATATTCGTAATTACGAATATATAGCGCTATATTCGCGAAATTCGTGAATTCGCGAATATGCGATATTCGCGAATAATATTCGAATTGCGAATATTCGCGAGCAACACTACTCTAGAAGTGAAATACAGACAAAGTCTGAAGTCATGCGCACAGGTCCAGCAATATGTAGATATCGCGAGAAGTGAATCATCCATCATGAGGCTTGCGCATTGATTACCAATGCGCAGACGTGCGTACCTACTGTGACATCACATGTAAACAAAGGTGGTAATAGGCGCAGACACTAAACACATGCCAGACCATAACAAACTGTATGATTGGTTGCGACTTTTCGCAGGATTGGTACACAACTATTGCGGGACACAAGATTGTGATGTGCGGCCATCTGATTGGCGATAGCACGTCACAGGAAATGAACGCAATGTGAGATTATATAAAGCCTACCTAGCGTCCGGGGCACAATTAGCCTCAAAGCCCTTGTTACGCCTAGCGCTCCGGGTCCCCGCTCCTCCCCGGAGCGCTCACGGCGTCTTTCTCCCTGCAGCGCCCCGGTCAGTCCCGCTGACCGGGAGCGCTGCACTGTCATGGCCGTCGGGGATGCGATTCGCACAGCGGGACGCGCCCGCTCGCGAATCGCACCCCAGGTCACTTACCCGTCCCGGTCCCCTGCTGTCTTGTGCTGGCGCGCGCGGCTCCGCTCTCTAGGGCGCGCGCGCGCCAGCTCTCTGAGACTTAAAGGGCCAGTGCACCAATGATTGGTGCCTGGCCCAATTAGCTTAATTGGCTTCCATCTGCTCCCTGGCTATATCTGATCTCCTCCCTTGCACTCCCTTGCCGGATCTTGTTGCCTTGTGCCAGTGAAAGCGTTTAGTGTGTCCAAAGCCTGTGTACCTGAACTTCTGCTATCCATCCTGACTACGAACCTTGCCGCCTGCCCCCGACCTTCTGCTACATCTGACCTTGCCTCTGCCTAGTCCTTCTGTCCCACGCCTTCTCAGCAGTCAGCGAGGTTGAGCCGTTGCTAGTGGATACGACCTGGTTGCTACTGCCGCAGCAAGACCATCCCGCTTTGCGGCGGGCTCTGGTGAAAACCAGTAGCCTCTTAGAACCGGTCCACTAGCACGGTCCACGCCAATCCCTCGCTGACACAGCGGATCCACAACCCGTAGCCGAATCGTGACAGCCCTTGACCAAGCTGGTTTATTCAGCGAAACGTCGAGGAGGCTAGCCATGTTTTAATACAGCGTGTGTTCACTGTTAGTAATGTTAATGCAGCATGCATACTCACCTACTAGTGCACAGATCATAGCGCACAATATATATTAATTGTTGAGCACTAACAGAAACTTAGTAGCTAGGAGAGGTTTTCCTTTCCCATAAAAAATTCTGTGACACCGCCGATAATTTTAAACCGTGTGTTTCATAAGGGTAGCTTTTTAGTTTGTGAATTGAATAAAGTTTAAAAGTTTTAGGGGGGCTTCTAGTAAAGGTTTTCCCCAGAAGGGGTAGCCACTTAAAGATTGATATGGCACTATTACCCTGGAACCTTCAGGGATCCTTTTTTGTTTAATTCACTGACCATAGAAGGAAAGTAAACATTGCTGGTTAGCTCAATGGTGCTTGCAGGACGCAAGGAGGATCCCTACCTGCCTCCTCGCTGTCCGATCGCCAAATGACTGCTCCATGCCTGAGATCCAGGCAGAAGCAGTTGAGTGGCAATAACACTGATCAATGCCATGCTAAAAGAAACGAAAAATAACACATACCCCAAACATTGCAAACACAAAACCCCCAAAAACCTGTCAATAGTCTCTGTCAACATCATCCTGGGAGGGATAATACACTGCACTACAATAGAAATAAAAATCCCTATCATCTATATCTCAATGGGTTCCATCTTTTCTTTTGTTCTTTTTTCTAATGCAGTTTTATAATCCCTGAGACAAGTAGTTCTGGCCCTAGAGTGTTATATATATTAGCGTCTGTAGCATGTATAAGGGACATGTTATCATACCTGTGTCTTTTTATAGGTGATTGATGCCCGGTGAGAAGGTGAAAGTGACCTTTACCCCTGTCAGCTGCAGGAAAGGAACCAAGAGACAGGTAATTAATATTTATATTAATTACTGATAACAATCAGGCTAGATATAACATCTAGACCTGCAGAGATGTCATAGTCTCTACCTTATACATGAAGATATATGTGTTTTTAATAAGTATATCGTCTATAGACAGCTTCTTATATAACACAACTGTGTCTCAGGTACAAAGATTGGGAACATTTATGATTTCTAATATCTGTTTTTTATTTGTAGTAATCCCTTTTTCAATAGACAGACCGCAGATTTAAGACATAACTGTACTGTAAAGGAAAATCTATAAGTTAATGTAATAAATCACATACTATAACTGAATATTGCCATTTAAAACTATGAAAAATACATTATGTTGATTATAAAACAGAAATACAGAATGGAGACAACCGTCTGTGGCTCAAGCTCGACTGCCCCTTTCTTTAAGTGGCCCCTCAATGCTGTGGAAACGGGTGGAGGACATTGTCTTCATTAGAATGGGTCCCCCTACGATGCTTCGGCTGTTGATCTGAAGTGCGTTCTGTGCTTTGGAACCTCGGGGGCAAACTGTATTTCTGTTATTAATTTTTAGTTTAGCAATTCCCACTGCAACATGGTTAACCTCTATCCTAAATTTCTGCACAAAATTGATAAAAGACATTCCAAGAAATATTTTGCCAAATAAAAAAATATAAAATATTGATGAAATTGATGAATAATAATAACAACAAAAATAACAGTTTTTGATTAAAAAACAAAAAAACAAAAATAATTTATAAAATATTTTGCTCCTGCCCCCTTCCCCCAAAAAAATTAAAAAACATATATTACCCTTAAAATTTATGAATAAAGAAACAAAAAATAACACATACCCCAAACTTTACAAACACAAAACCCCAAAAAACCTAACAATAGTCTCTGTCAACATCATCCTGGGAGGGATAATACACTGCACTGCAATAGAAATAAAAATCCCTATCATCTATATCTCAATGGGTTCCATCTTTTGCTGTTTTTTCTAATGCGGTTTTATAATCCCTGAGACAAGTAGTTCTGGCCCTAGAGTGTTATATATATTAGCATCTGTAGCATGTATAATGGACATGTTATCATACCTGTGTCTTTTTATAGGTGATTGATGCCCGGTGAGAGGGTGAAAGGGACCTATACCCCCGTCAGCTGCAGTAAAGGAACAAAGAGACAGGTAATTAATATTTATATTAATTACTGATAACAATCAGGCTAGATACAACATCTAAACCTGGAAAGATGTCATAGTCTCTACCTTATACATGAAGATATATGTGTTTTTAATAAGTATATCGTCTATAGACAGCTTCTTATATAACACAACCATGTCTCAGGTACAGAGATTAGGAACATTTATGATTTCTAATATCTGTTTTTATTTGTAGTAATCCCTTTTTCAATAGACTGACCGCAGATTTAAGACATAACTGTACTGTAAAGAAAAATCTATAAGTTAATGTAATAAATCACATACTATAACTGATTATTGCCATTTAAAACTATGAAAAATACATTATGTTGATTATAAAACAGAAATACAGAATGGAGACAACCGTCTGTGGCTCAAGCTCGACTGCCCCTTTCTTTGAGTGGCCCCTCAATGTTGTGGAAACGGGTGGAGGACATTGTCTTCATTAGAATGGGTCCCCCTATGATGCTTCGGCTGTTGATCTGAAGTGCATTCTGTGCTTTGGAACCTCGGGGGCAAACTGTATTTCTGTTATTAATTTTTAGTTTAGCAATTCCCACCGAAACATGGTTAACCTCTATCCTAAATTTCTGCACAAAATTGATAAAAGACATTCCAAGAAATATTTTGCCAAATAAAAATATATAAAATATTGATGAAATTGATGAATAATAATAACAACAAAAATAACAGTTTTTGATTAAAAAACAAAAATAATTTATAAAATATTTTGCTCCTGCCCCCTTCCCCCAAAAATAAAAAAAACATATATTACCCTTAAAATTTATGAATAAAGAAACAAAAAATAACACATACCCCAAACATTACAAACACAAAACCCCCAAAAACCTAACAATAGTCTCTGTCAACATCATCCTGGGAGGGATAATACACTGCACTGCAATAGAAATAAAAATCCCTATCATCTATATCTCAATGGGTTCCATCTTTTCTTTTGTTCTTTTTTCTAATGCGGTTTTATAATCCCTGAGGCAAGTAGTTCTGGCCCTAGAGTGTTATATATATTAGCGTCTGTAGCATGTATAAGGGACATGTTATCATACCTGTGTCTTTTTATAGGTCATTAATGCCCGGTGAGAGGGTGAAAGGGACCTATACCCCCGTCAGCTGCAGGAAAGGAACAAAGAGACAGGTAATTAATATTTATATTAATTACTGATAACAATCAGGCTAGATATAACATCTAGACCTGCAGAGATATCATAGTCTCTACCTTATACATGAAGATATATGTGTTTTTAATAAGTATATCGTCTATAGACAGCTTCTTATATAACACAACTGTGTCTCAGGTACAGAGATTGGGAACATTTATGATTTCTAATATCTGTTTTTTATTTGTAGTAATCCCTTTTTCAATAGACAGACCGCAGATTTAAGACATAACTGTACTGTAAAGAAAAATCTATAAGTTAATGTAATAAATCACATACTATAACTGATTATTGCAATTTAAAACTATGAAAAATACATTATGTTGATTATAAAACAGAAATACAGAATGGAGACAACCGTCTGTGGCTCAAGCTCGACTGCCCCTTTCTTTGAGTGGCCCCTCAATGTTGTGGAAACGGGTGGAGGACATTGTCTCCATTAGAATGGGTCCCCCTACGATGCTTCGGCTGTTGATCTGAAGTGCATTCTGTGCTTTGCAATCTCGGGGGCAAACTGTATTTCTGTTATTAATTTTTAGTTTAGCAATTCCCACCGAAACATGGTTAACCTCTATCCTAAATTTCTGCACAAAATTGATAAAAGACATTCCAAGAAATATTTTGCCAAATAAAAATATATAAAATATTGATGAAATTGATGAATAATAATAACAACAAAAATAACAGTTTTTTATTAAAAAACAAATAAACAATAATAATTTATAAAATATTTTGCTCCTGCCCCCTTCCCCAAAAATAAAAAAACATATATTACCCTTAAAATTTATGAATAAAAAAACAAAAAATAACACATACCCCAAACATTGCAAACACAAAACCCCCAAGAACCTAACAATAGTCTCTGTCAACATCATCCTGGGAGGGATAATACACTGCACTGCAATAGAAATAAAAATCCCTATCATCTATATTTCAATGGGTTCCATCTTTTCTTTTGTTCTTTTTTCTAATGCGGTTTTATAATCCCTGAGACAAGTAGTTCTGGCCCTAGAGTGTTATATATATTAGCGTCTGTAGCATGTATAAGGGACATGTTATCATACCTGTGTCTTTTTATAGGTCATTAATGCCCGGTGAGAGGGTGAAAGGGACCTATACCCCCGTCAGCTGCAGGAAAGGAACAAAGAGACAGGTAATTAATATTTATATTAATTACTGATAACAATCAGGCTAGATATAACATCTAGACCTGCAGAGATATCATAGTCTCTACCTTATACATGAAGATATATGTGTTTTTAATAAGTATATCGTCTATAGACAGCTTCTTATATAACACAACTGTGTCTCAGGTACAGAGATTGGGAACATTTATGATTTCTAATATCTGTTTTTTATTTGTAGTAATCCCTTTTTCAATAGACAGACCGCAGATTTAAGACATAACTGTACTGTAAAGAAAAATCTATAAGTTAATGTAATAAATCACATACTATAACTGATTATTGCAATTTAAAACTATGAAAAATACATTATGTTGATTATAAAACAGAAATACAGAATGGAGACAACCGTCTGTGGCTCAAGCTCGACTGCCCCTTTCTTTGAGTGGCCCCTCAATGTTGTGGAAACGGGTGGAGGACATTGTCTCCATTAGAATGGGTCCCCCTACGATGCTTCGGCTGTTGATCTGAAGTGCATTCTGTGCTTTGCAATCTCGGGGGCAAACTGTATTTCTGTTATTAATTTTTAGTTTAGCAATTCCCACCGAAACATGGTTAACCTCTATCCTAAATTTCTGCACAAAATTGATAAAAGACATTCCAAGAAATATTTTGCCAAATAAAAATATATAAAATATTGATGAAATTGATGAATAATAATAACAACAAAAATAACAGTTTTTTATTAAAAAACAAATAAACAATAATAATTTATAAAATATTTTGCTCCTGCCCCCTTCCCCAAAAATAAAAAAACATATATTACCCTTAAAATTTATGAATAAAAAAACAAAAAATAACACATACCCCAAACATTGCAAACACAAAACCCCCAAGAACCTAACAATAGTCTCTGTCAACATCATCCTGGGAGGGATAATACACTGCACTGCAATAGAAATAAAAATCCCTATCATCTATATTTCAATGGGTTCCATCTTTTCTTTTGTTCTTTTTTCTAATGCGGTTTTATAATCCCTGAGACAAGTAGTTCTGGCCCTAGAGTGTTATATATATTAGCGTCTGTAGCATGTATAAGGGACATGTTATCATACCTGTGTCTTTTTATAGGTGATTAATGCCCGGTGAGAGGGTGAAAGGGACCTATACCCCCGTCAGCTGCAGGAAAGGAACAAAGAGACAGGTAATTAATATTTATATTAATTACTGATAACAATCAGGCTAGATACAACATCTAAACCTGCAAAGATGTCATAGTCTCTACCTTATACATGGAGATATATGTGTTTTTAATAAGTATATCGTCTATAGACAGCTTCTTATATAACACAACCATGTCTCAGGTACAGAGATTAGGAACTTTTATGATTTCTAATATCTGTTTTTTATTTGTAGTAATCCCTTTTTCAATAGACTGACCGCAGATTTAAGACATAACTGTACTGTAAAGAAAAATCTATAAGTTAATGTAATAAATCACATACTATAACTGATTATTGCCATTTAAAACTATGAAAAATACATTATTTTGATTATAAAACAGAAATACAGAATGGAGACAACCGTCTGTGGCTCAAGCTCGACTGCCCATTTCTTTGAGTGGCCCCTCAATGTTCTGGAAACGGGTTGAGGACATTGTCTCCATTAGAATGGGTCCCCCTACGATGCTTCGGCTGTTGATCTGAAGTGCATTCTGTGCTTTGGAATCTCGGGGGGCAAACTGTATTTCTGTTATTAATTTTTAGTTTAGCAATTCCCATCGCAACATGGTTAACCTCTATCCTAAATTTCTGCACAAAATTGATAAAAGACATTCCAAGAAATATTTTGCCAAATAAAAATATATAAAATATTGATGAAGTTGATGATTAATAATAACAACAAAAATAACAGTTTTTGATTAAAAAACAAATAAACAATAATAATTTATAAAATATTTTGCTCCTGCCCCCTTCCCCAAAAATAAAAAAACATATATTACCCTTAAAATTTATGAATAAAGAAACAAAAAATAACACATACCCCAAACATTGCAAACACAAAACCCCCAAGAACCTAACAATAGTGTCTGTCAACATCATCCTGGGAGGGATAATACACTGCACTGCAATAGAAATAAAAATCACTATCATCTATATCTCAATGGGTTCCATCTTTTCTTTTGTTCTTTTTTCTAATGCGGTTTTATAATCCTTGAGGCAAGTAGTTCTGGCCCTAGAGTGTTATATATATTAGCGTCTGTAGCATGTATAAGGGACATGTTATCATACCTGTGTCTTTTTATAGGTGATTAATGCCCGGTGAGAGGGTGAAAGGGACCTATACCCCCGTCAGCTGCAGGAAAGGAACACAGAGACAGGTAATTAATATTTATATTAATTACTGATAACAATCAGGCTAGATATAACATCTAGACCTGCAGAGATGTCATAGCCTCTACCTTATACATGAAGATATATGTGTTTTTAATAAGTATATAGTCTAGAGACAGCTTCTTATATAACACAACTGTCTCAGGTACAGAGATTGGGAACATTTATGATTTCTAATATCTGTTTTTTTATTTGTAGTAATCCCTTTTTCAATAGACAGACCGCAGATTTAAGACATTACTGTACTGTAAAGAAAAATCTATAAGTTAATGTAATAAATCACATACTATAACTGATTATTGCCATTTAAAACTATGAAAAATACATTATGTTGATTATAAAACAGAAATACAGAATGGAGACAACCGTCTGTGGCTCAAGCTCGACTGCCCCTTTCTTTGAGTGGCCCCTCAATGTTGTGGAAACGGGTGGAGGACATTGTCTCCATTAGAATGGGTCCCCCTACGATGCTTCGGCTGTTGATCTGAAGTGCATTCTGTGCTTTGCAATCTCGGGGGCAAACTGTATTTCTGTTATTAATTTTTAGTTTAGCAATTCCCACCGAAACATGGTTAACCTCTATCCTAAATTTCTGCACAAAATTGATAAAAGACATTCCAAGAAATATTTTGCCAAATAAAAATATATAAAATATTGATGAAATTGATGAATAATAATAACAACAAAAATAACAGTTTTTGATTAAAAAACAAAAAAACAAAAATAATTTATAAAATATTTTGCTCCTGCCCCCTTCCCCCAAAAATAAAAAAAAACATATATTACCCTTAAAATTTATGAATAAAGAAACAAAAAATAACACATACCCCAAACATTACAAACACAAAACCCCCAAAAACCTAACAATAGTCTCTGTCAACATCATCCTGGGAGGGATAATACACTGCACTGCAATAGAAATAAAAATCCCTATCATCTATATTTCAATGGGTTCCATCTTTTCTTTTGTTCTTTTTTCTAATGCGGTTTTATAATCCCTGAGACAAGTAGTTCTGGCCCTAGAGTGTTATATATATTAGCGTCTGTAGCATGTATAAGGGACATGTTATCATACCTGTGTCTTTTTATAGGTGATTAATGCCCGGTGAGAGGGTGAAAGGGACCTTTACCCCCGTCAGCTGCAGGAAAGGAACAAAGAGACAGGTAATTAATATTTATATTAATTACTGATAACAATCAGGCTAGATACAACATCTAAACCTGCAAAGATGTCATAGTCTCTACCTTATACATGGAGATATATGTGTTTTTAATAAGTATATCGTCTATAGACAGCTTCTTATATAACACAACCATGTCTCAGGTACAGAGATTGGGAACATTTATGATTTCTAATATCTGTTTTTTATTTGTAGTAATCCCTTTTTCAATAGACAGACCGCAGATTTAAGACATTACTGTACTGTAAAGAAAGATCTATAAGTTAATGTATTAAATCACATACTATAACTGATTATTGCCATTTAAAACTATGAAAAATACATTATGTTGATTATAAAACAGAAATACAGAATGGAGACAACCGTCTGTGGCTCAAGCTCGACTGCCCCTTTCTTTGAGTGGCCCCTCAATGTTGTGGAAACGGGTGGAGGACATTGTCTCCATTAGAATGGGTCCCCCTACGATGCTTCGGCTGTTGATCTGAAGTGCATTCTGTGCTTTGGAACCTCGGGGGCAAACTGAATTTCTGTTATTAATTTTTAGTTTAGCAATTCCCACCGAAACATGGTTAACCTCTATCCTAAATTTCTGCACAAAATTGATAAAAGACATTCCAAGAAATATTTTGCCAAATAAAAATATATAAAATATTGATGAAGTTGATGAATAATAATAACAACAAAAATAACAGTTTTTGATTAAAAAACAAATAAACAATAATAATTTATAAAATATTTTGCTCCTGCCCCCTTCCCCAAAAATAAAAAAACATACATTACCCTTAAAATTTATGAATAAAGAAACAAAAAATAACACATACCCCAAACATTGCAAACACAAAACCCCCAAAAACCTAACAATAGTGTCTGTCAACATCATCCTGGGAGGGATAATACACTGCACTACAATAGAAATAAAAATCCCTATCATCTATATCTCAATGGGTTCCATCTTTTCTTTTGTTCTTTTTTCTAATGCGGTTTTATAATCCCTGAGACAAGTAGTTCTGGCCCTAGAGTGTTATATATATTAGCGTCTGTAGCATGTATAAGGGACATGTTATCATACCTGTGTCTTTTTATAGGTGATTAATGCCCGGTGAGAGGGTGAAAGGGACCTATACCCCCGTCAGCTGCAGGAAAGGAACAAAGAGACAGGTAATTAATATTTATATTAATTACTGATAACAATCAGGCTAGATATAACATCTAGACCTGCAGAGATGTCATAGTCTCTACCTTATACATGAAGATATATGTGTTTTTATTAAGTATATCGTCTATAGACAGCTTCTTATATAACACAACTGTGTCTCAGGTACAGAGATTGGGAACATTTATGATTTCTAATATCTGTATTTTATTTGTAGTAATCCCTTTTTCAATAGACAGACCGCAGATTTAAGACATAACTGTACTGTAAAGAAAAATCTATAAGTTAATGTAATAAATCACATACTATAACTGATTATTGCCATTTAAAACTATGAAAAATACATTATGTTGATTATAAAACAGAAATACAGAATGGAGACAACCGTCTGTGGCTCAAGCTCGACTGCCCCTTTCTTTGAGTGGCCCCTCAATGTTGTGGAAACGGGTGGAGGACATTGTCTCCATTAGAATGGGTCCCCCTACGATGCTTCGGCTGTTGATCTGAAGTGCATTCTGTGCTTTGGAACCTCGGGGGCAAACTGTATTTCTGTTATTAATTTTTAGTTTAGCAATTCCCACCGAAACATGGTTAACATCTATCCTAAATTTCTGCACAAAATTGATAAAAGACATTCCAAGAAATATTTTGCCAAATAAAAATATATAAAATATTGATGAAATTGATGAATAATAATAACAACAAAAATAACAGTTTTTGATTAAAAAACAAAAAAACAAAAATAATTTATAAAATATTTTGCTCCTGCCCCCTTCCCCCAAAAATAAAAAAACATATATTACCCTTAAAATTTATGAATAAAGAAACAAAAAATAACACATACCCCAAACATTGCAAACACAAAACCCCCAAAAACCTAACAATAGTGTCTGTCAACATCATCCTGGGAGGGATAATACACTGCACTACAATAGAAATAAAAATCCCTATCATCTATATTTCAATGGGTTCCATCTTTTCTTTTGTTCTTTTTTCTAATGCGGTTTTATAATCCCTGAGACAAGTAGTTCTGGCCCTAGAGTGTTATATATATTAGCGTCTGTAGCACGTATAAGGGACATGTTATCATACCTGTGTCTTTTTATAGGTGATTGATGCCCGGTGAGAGGGTGAAAGGGACCTATACCCCCGTCAGCTGCAGGAAAGGAACAAAGAGACAGGTAATTAATATTTATATTAATTACTGATAACAATCAGGCTAGATATAACATCTAGACCTGCAGAGATATCATAGTCTCTACCTTATACATGAAGATATATGTGTTTTTAATAAGTATATCGTCTATAGACAGCTTCTTATATAACACAACTGTGTCTCAGGTACAGAGATTGGGAACATTTATGATTTCTAATATCTGTTTTTTATTTGTAGTAATCCCTTTTTCAATAGACAGACCGCAGATTAAGACATAACTGTACTGTAAAGAAAAATCTATAAGTTAATGTAATAAATCACATACTATAACTGATTATTGCCAATTAAAACTATGAAAAATACATTATGTTGATTATAAAACAGAAATACAGAATGGAGACAACCGTCTGTGGCTCAAGCTCGACTGCCCCTTTCTTTGAGTGGCCCCTCAATGTTGTGGAAACGGGTGGAGGACATTGTCTCCATTAGAATGGGTCCCCCTACGATGCTTCGGCTGTTGATCTGAAGTGCATTCTGTGCTTTGGAACCTCGGGGGCAAACTGTATTTCTGTTATTAATTTTTAGTTTAGCAATTCCCACCGAAACATGGTTAACCTCTATCCTAAATTTCTGCACAAAATTGATAAAAGACATTCCAAGAAATATTTTGCCAAATAAAAATATATAAAATATTGATGAAATTGATGAATAATAATAACAACAAAAATAACAGTTTTTGATTATAAAACAAAAAAACTAAAATAATTTATAAAATATTTTGCTCCTGCCCCCTTCCCCCAAAAATAAAAAAACATATATTACCCTTAAAATTTATGAATAAAGAAACAAAAAATAACACATACCCCAAACATTACAAACACAAAACCCCCAAAAACCTAACAATAGTCTCTGTCAACATCATCCTGGGAGGGTTAATACACTGCACTGCAATAGAAATAAAAATCCCTATCATCTATATTTCAATGGGTTCCATCTTTTCTTTTGTTCTTTTTTCTAATGCGGTTTTATAATCCCTGAGACAAGTAGTTCTGGCCCTAGAGTGTTATATATATTAGCGTCTGTAGCATGTATAAGGGACATGTTATCATACCTGTGTCTTTTTATAGGTGATTAATGCCCGGTGAGAGGGTGAAAGGGACCTATACCCCCGTCAGCTGCAGGAAAGGAACAAAGAGACAGGTAATTAATATTTATATTAATTACTGATTACAATCAGGCTAGATACAACATCTAAACCTGCAAAGATGTCATAGTCTCTACCTTATACATGAAGATATATGTGTTTTTAATAAGTATTTCGTCTATAGACAGCTTCTTATATAACACAACCATGTCTCAGGTACAGAGATTAGGAACATTTATGATTTCTAATATCTGTTTTTTATTTGTAGTAATTCCCTTTTCAATAGACTGACCGCAGATTTAAGACATAACTGTACTGTAAAGAAAGATCTATAAGTTAATGTAATAAATCACATACTATAACTGATTATTGCCATTTAAAACTATGAAAAATACATTATGTTGATTATAAAACAGAAATACAGAATGGAGACAACCGTCTGTGGCTCAAGCTCGACTGCCCCTTTCTTTGAGTGGCCCCTCAATGTTGTGGAAACGGGTGGAGGACATTGTCTCCATTAGAATGGGTCCCCCTACGATGCTTCGGCTGTTGATCTGAAGTGCATTCTGTGCTTTGGAACCTCGGGGGCAAACTGTATTTCTGTTATTAATTTTTAGTTTAGCAATTCCCACCGAAACATGGTTAACATCTATCCTAAATTTCTGCACAAAATTGATAAAAGACATTCCAAGAAATATTTTGCCAAATAAAAATATATAAAATATTGATGAAATTGATGACTAATAATAACAACAAAAATAACAGTTTTTGATTAAAAAACAAAAAAACAAAAATAATTTATAAAATATTTTGCTCCTGCCCCCTTCCCCCAAAAATAAAAAAACATATATTACCCTTAAAATTTATGAATAAAGAAACAAAAAATAACACATACCCCAAACATTGCAAACACAAAACCCCCAAAAACCTAACAATAGTGTTTGTCAACATCATCCTGGGAGGGATAATACACTGCACTACAATAGAAATAAAAATCCCTATCATCTATATCTCAATGGGTTCCATCTTTTCTTTTGTTCTTTTTTCTAATGCGGTTTTATAATCCCTGAGGCAAGTAGTTCTGGCCCTAGAGTGTTATATATATTAGCGTCTGTAGCATGTATAAGGGACATGTTATCATACCTGTGTCTTTTTATAGGTGATTAATGCCCGGTGAGAGGGTGAAAGGGACCTATACCCCCGTCAGCTGCAGGAAAGGAACAAAGAGACAGGTAATTAATATTTATATTAATTACTGATAACAATCAGGCTAATTATATCATCTAGACCTGCAGAGATGTCATAGTCTCTACCTTATACATGAAGATATATGTGTTTTTAATAAGTATATCGTCTATAGACAGCTTCTTATATAACACAACTGTGTCTCAGGTACAGAGATTGGGAACATTTATGATTTCTAATATCTGTTTTTTTATTTGTAGTAATCCCTTTTTCAATAGACAGACCGCAGATTTAAGACATAACTGTACTGTAAAGAAAAATCTATAAGTTAATGTAATAAATCACATACTATAACTGATTATTGCCATTTAAAACTATGAAAAATACATTATGTCGATTATAAAACAGAAATACAGAATGGAGACAACCGTCTGTGGCTCAAGCTCGACTGCCCCTTTCTTTGAGTGGCCCCTCAATGTTGTGGAAACGGGTGGAGGACATTGTCTCCATTAGAATGGGTCCCCCTACGATGCTTCGGCTGTTGATCTGAAGTGCATTCTGTGCTTTGGAACCTCGGGGGCAAACTGTATTTCTGTTAATAATTTTTAGTTTAGCAATTCCCACCGAAACATGGTTAACCTCTATCCTAAATTTCTGCACAAAATTGATAAAAGACATTCCAAGAAATATTTTGCCAAATAAAAATATATAAAATATTGATGAAATTGATGAATAATAATAACAACAAAAGTAACAGTTTTTGATTAAAAAACAAAAAAACTAAAATAATTTGTAAAATATTTTGCTCCTGCCCCCTTCCCCCAAAAATAAAAAAAACATATATTACCCTTAAAATTTATGAATAAAGAAACCAAAAAAACACATACCCCAAAACATTACAAACACAAAACCCCCAAAAACCTAACAATAGTCTCTGTCAACATCATCCTGGGAGGGATAATACACTGCACTGCAATAGAAATAAAAATCCCTATCATCTATATTTCAATGGGTTCCATCTTTTCTTTTGTTCTTTTTTCTAATGCGGTTTTATAATCCCTGAGACAAGTAGTTCTGGCCCTAGAGTGTTATATATATTAGCGTCTGTAGCATGTATAAGGGACATGTTATCATACCTGTGTCTTTTTATAGGTGATTAATGCCCGGTGAGAGGGTGAAAGGGACCTATACCCCCGTCAGCTGCAGGAAAGGAAAAAAAAGACAGGTAATTAATATTTATATTAATTACTGATAACAATCAGGCTAGATACAACATCTAAACCTGCAAAGAGGTCATAGTCTCTACCTTATACATGAAGATATATGTGTTTTTAATAAGTATATCGTCTATAGACAGCTTCTTATATAACACAACCATGTCTCAGGTACAGAGATTAGGAACATTTATGATTTCTAATATCTGTTTTTTATTTGTAGTAATCCCTTTTTCAATAGACAGACAGTAGATTTAAGACATAACTGTACTGTAAAGAAAAATCTATAAGTTAATGTAATAAATCACATACTATAACTGATTATTGCCATTTAAAACTATGAAAAATACATTATGTTGATTATAAAACAGAAATACAGAATGGAGACAACCGTCTGTGGCTCAAGCTCGACTGCCCATTTCTTTGAGTGGCCCCTCAATGTTGTGGAAACGGATGGAGGACATTGTCTCCATTAGAATGGGTCTCCCTACGATGCTTCGGCTGTTGATCTGAAGTGCATTCTGTGCTTTGGAATCTCGGGGGCAAACTGTATTTCTGTTATTAATTTTTAGTTTAGCAATTCCCACCGCAACATGGTTAACCTCTATGCTAAATTTCTGCACAAAATTGATAAAAGATATTCCAAGAAATATTTTGCCAAATAAAAATATATAAAATATTGATGAAGTTGATGAATAATAATAACAACAAAAATAACAGTTTTTGGTTAAAAAACAAATAAACAATAATAATTTATAAAATATTTTGCTCCTGCCCCCTTCCCCAAAAATAAAAAAACATATATTACCCTTAAAATTTATGAATAAAGAAACAAAAAATAACACATACCCCAAACATTGCAAACTCAAAACCCCCAAAAACCTAACAATAGTGTCTGTCAACATAATCCTGGGAGGGGGTGATACACTGCACTACAATAGAAATAAAAATCCCTATCATCTATATCTCAATGGGTTCCATCTTTTCTTTTTGTTCTTTTTTCTAATGCGGTTTTATACTCCCTGAGACAAGTAGTTCTGGCCCTAGAGTGTTATATATATTAGCGTCTGTAGCATGTATAAGGGACATGTTATCATACCTGTGTCTTTTTATAGGTGATTGATGCCCGGTGAGAAGGTGAAAGTGACCTATACCCCTGTCAGCTGCAGGAAAGGAACCAAGAGACAGGTAATTAATATTTATATTAATTACTGATAACAATCAGCCTAGATATAACATCTAGACCTGCAGAGATGTCATAGTCTCTAACTTATACATGAAGATATATGTGTTTTTAATAAGTATATCGTCTATAGAGAGCTTCTTATATAACACAACTGTGTCTCAGGTACAGAAATTGGGAACATTTATGATTTCTAATATCTGTTTTTTATTTGTAGTAATCCCTTTTTCAATAGACAGGCCGCAGATTTAAGACATAACTGTACTGTAAAGAAAAATCTATAAGTTAATGTCATAAATCACATACTATAACTGATTATTGCCATCTAAAACTATGAAAAATCCATTATGTTGATTATAAAACAGAAATACAGAATGGAGAACAACCGTCTGTGGCTCAAGCTCGACTGCCTATTTCTTTGAGTGGCCCCTCAATGTTGTGGAAACGGGTGGAGGACATTGTCTCCATTAGAATGGGTCCCCCTACTATGCTTCGGCTGTTGATCTGAAATGCATTCTGTGCTTTGGAATCTCGGGGGCAAACTGTATTTCTGTTATTAATTTTTAGTTTAGCAATTCCCACTGCAACATGGTTAACCTCTATCCTAAATTTCTGCACAAAATTGATAAAAGACATTTCAAGAAATATTTTGCCAAATAAAAATATATAAAATATTGATGAAATTGATGAATAATAATAACAACAAAAATAACAGTTTTTGATTAAAAAACAAAAAAACTTATTTATAAAATATTTTGCTCCTGCCCCCTTCCCCCAAAAATAAAAAAACATATATTACCCTTAAAATGTATGAATAAAGAAACAAAAAATAACACATACCCCAAACATTACAAACACAAAACCCCCAAAAACCTAACAAAAGTCTCTGTCAACATCATCCTGGGAGGGATAATACACTGCACTGCAATAGAAATAAAAATCCCTATTATCTATATCTCAATGGGTTCCATCTTTTCTTTTGTTCTTTTTTCTAATGCAGTTTTATAATCCCTGAGACAAGTAGTTCTGGCCCTAGAGTGTTATATATATTAGCGTCTGTAGCATGTATAAGGGACATGTTATCATACCTGTGTCTTTTTATAGGTTATTTTATAGGACCTACAGGCTTTGCAACCAATGTGCTGTAATCCAGCCTCCTTAGAATATAATGGGCTGTAGTCTCTAAATTCACTTAATTCCTGGCACTCAAGCAAGCACAATCAGCATATACTACTCAATTCATCTCAGCTAGGCCAAAGCCTAAAGAACCTGCAGCCACTTCAAAACGTGAGTTATCAAGCTATATCTACAAATTCCTAGTGACTACTATTCAACTCAAGCCTACAATTAGTAGCACAGTGGCCGGCAGAAATCTCAATACTACAAGTCCCAGCAAGCCTGCAAGGTATCCTGCATCCCGGTTGCCTCTAGGGAAACTGCATCATTGTAAAGACTGTTCCATGAGAAGTTTAAGTAAAAGTTCCAGTTATCTCATAATTCCTGCTGTGGACATTCCATTATCTCCTGCCGTTTTTGGGCTGGTTGTCGGCAGGGCCTTCTACAGAAAACAACCGCACCCTGGTGTCACGACAAATTAGGGGTTAATACCACATTACCCCACAGGGTTAATACCACCAGACCCTGCAACACCATTGCCTCACCCCGCTTACCACACTTTACTTTTTTGAGACTTTATTGGTTTGGGTCTTGCTTGCTTCTCTCCGCTCGCTGTAGTCGACCATTTTTCATTTTATTTGGGATGTCCTAGGTGTTTGCCAAGTTTTTGTTACAGTGGGTCGTAAAAATTAAAAATTTAAATTCTATTGTAACTCATGATTTTTTATTTTTACAAGGGGTTACCGCAGAAAAAGCACCATGAAATTTGTTTCCCAATTTCTCTTGATTCTGGAAATACCCCATATGTGGATGTAAGTTGGGGGCCATGTTGCCTTTACACAGCCCCCATGGTGTCAGAACAGCGGTAACCCCCCACAAGTCACCCCAGTTTGGAAACTGCACCACTGCAATTAACATTTATACCCCACTTGCATTTGACAGATTTTTGGAAGATTGCTTTGCATCCACATATAGGGTATATCTGTACTTGGAAAAAATAGGGTTACAAATTTTGGGGGACTTTTTTCCTTTTGCCCCTTGTGAAAAAGAAAAGTTGGGGGTTGCACTAGCATGTTAGTGTAAAAAAAAAAATTTTTTTTACACTAATATGCTGCAGTTGACCCATACTTTTAATTACCACAAGCAGTAAAAGAAGAAAAAGACCCCCAAAATTTGCAACACAATTTCTCTCAAGTACGAATATACCTCATATGTGGACGTAAAGCGATCTGTGGGCACACAACAGGGCTCAGGAGTGAGAGAGCACCATGTTCATTTGAGGCCTAAATTAATGATTTGCACATGCATCCTTGCAGAGGTTCTAAAATAAACGCAATAGTAAAAACAACCACATTTGACCCCATTTCGGAAACCACACCCCTCAAGAAATGCAACAAGGGGTGCAATGAGTATTTACACCGTACTGGTGTTCAACAGATTTTAAGAACAGTAGGCTGTGCATTTGTAAAATTTTATTTTTCATATTACGGACCACCGTTCCAAAAATCTTTCAGACACCTGTGGGGCGTAAATGCTCACTGCACCCCTTGTAATATTCCTTGAGGGGTGTAGTTTCCAAAATGTGGTCACATATGGTATTCCACCCAAATCTCACACAAAATAAACTAAAATGTATTTATGTAAGAAACACTTTAAAGTAGGTAAATTTCCATGACCAATAATACTGGTATACAAGGAGTAAATATATACCACAACACAAAAACTGGATATTTTCTGATCTGCGGCGTCCTCTTTCCTTTTCTTCTTTGTCTGGATCAGACCACCATGTCGATCTCTTACCATCTGCAGGGCAAACATGTCAGACTCTACATTTTTTCAGTGTCCTCCCACCTATAGGCCCACAAACTGTAATAATCCCCTTCAGGTAGGTAGGTAGCCAGGTAAATAGGTAACTAGGTAGGTAGATCAGGAAGCCAGATATGTAGGTAAGTGACTAGCCAGGTAGGTAGGTAGGTAGGTAGGGGGCTAGCAAGGTAGTTAGGCAGCCATGTATGAAGGCCATGCATGTAGTTAGGTAGCCAGGTATGTAGGTAAGTAGTTAGGCATCCAGGTATAAAGTTAGGTAGCCCCCCCTTCCCTGTAGATATAGACAGCAGAGTTAACTCCCCTTCCTTGTAGGCATAGGCAGCAGAGTTAACCCCCTTTCCCATAGGTGTAGGCAGCAGATTTAACCCCCCTCCCCTGTAGGTATAGGAACAGAGTAGATCCCTCCCCCTTTCCCTATAGGTATAGGCATCAGTTAACCCCCCCTTTCCCCATAGGTATAGGCAGCTGTTACCCCCCCCCCTTTCTCCATAGGAATAGACAGCAGTTAGTTTCCCCCCCCCTCTCCCTTTTAAAGATTCCAAATCTCCTCCACTCCACCACATAGTACATCTGACTTTCTAAAAAATATCCCTGTATATCAGGAAATTTAAGTCCTCCTTTCTCTCTTCCTTTACTTAAGTATTCTATTTTTATCCTCGTTCTTTTCCTTCCCCATATTAGGGCGTTTAGCATAGCTATTATCCTTCTAAAAATTCCTTTCTCGCACCAGATAGGGGCCGCTACGAAGATGTATAATAGTTTTGGTAGAATTACTGTTTTAATTAAGACTATCCTCTCTGCTCTCGTAAGATTCAGTTTATTCCATGTTCTTACCTTGTTTTCCAATTTTTTTTAATCAATGGGTATATGTTTATTTTGTGATATTCTCCTATTTTCCCAGATATCTGTACACCTAAATAAGAAACACGTTCTCCTTTATCCAGGATTCTAAGCTCCTTATTGATTCCAAGTTCTACTTTACCTAATGGAAGTAGCACTGATTTCTCCCAGTTTATAACCAAACCTGAATAGTTGCCATATTCCCCAATCACTTCCATAACCTTCTCTATGGAGTTTTCTAGCTTTTTCAAATATAATAATAAGTCGCCTGCGTATATTGATATTTTATCCCCATCCCCCTCCAATCCAAATCCTTTTATTTGCTGATCTTCTCTGACTTTAACCGCTAGGGGTTCGAACACTAGCGCAAAAAGTAGAGGAGATAAGGGGCATCACTGTCTTGTACCCCGGGTCACTAAAAAACTCTCTGATCTTTTCCCTTCTATATTTATTCTAGCTTCCGCTCCATTATATAGCATCTTGATCATTTCTATATAATCCTTCTGACACCCATATTTTTCCAGTACTCCCCATAGGAACTCCCACTCCACCCTGTCAAACGCTTTACTTGCGTCAAGTGACATGATGGAGTGGGTTCCCTCTCTTCCCTCCACCGACTGTACTCCAGTAAGGGTCCTGTAGATATTATGCTAGGTCATCCTACCTGGGATAAATCCGCATTGATCTTCATGCACCAGTTCCCCTACCTTTCTTTCCAAACGCAATGCCAGAGCCTTCGCCAGGATCTTTACATCCGTGTTCAATAATGATATTGGACGATGTGATTCCATTTCTTTCTTATCTTTATTCGGTTTCAACAGTAATATTGTTTCTGCTTCTTTCATTGTTTCGGGTAAGGTTCCTGTTTTTAAAGAACTATTTATAGTTCTAAGCAGGGCTGGGATAAGGATTCTCCTAAATTTCCTATATATTTCAAACGGGAACCCCTCCGTGCTGGTACTTGTGTTCCCGTTGATCTCATTTAAAGCTTCTTCTAACTCCCTAAGGGTCATTGGGCCCCCCGTTTCTTTCTCTTGTTGTATTGATGTCATAGCGAGCACTCCGGTCCCCGCCTCCGGACCAGAGCGCCCGCGTTCTCGCCTACTCTCTCCGGGATCCCGGCGTCTCCCGCTCGGACATACCGACCGGGAGCACGGGATTCCTTGTGTCGGGGATGCGGCTGCCGTGGCGGCTAGTCCCCACTCAAGCGCCGCGTCCCTGTCTAACTCACCCAGCACCTCGCTCCATACGCCGACTCTCTTTGCTTCTCAACATGCGCGTCCCTGCTCTCTAGGGCGCGCGCACGCCGCCTTCAGTAAATTTAAAGGGCCAGCGCACCATTGATTGGTGCGCTGGCTAATTGTTCCCTGCTCCTTCCCCATAAAAGTTACCTGCCCCTTTCTGCCCTTGCCAGATCTTTGTGCCCTAGTGCCTCTGAGAAAGCTTTCCATATTGTGTGTATTGCCTTGCCTGTTGCCGAACCCATTGCTACCGCCTACTCGCCTTTGAACCCTTGCCGCCTGCCCTGACCTCTGCTTCGTCCGACTACGCTCCTGCCTGCTCCCTGTGTACCACGCCATATCAGCTGCCAGAGAGGTTGAGTTGCTACTGGAGGATACGACCTGGTGGTTACCGCCGCAGCAAGTCCATCCTGCCTTGCGGTGGGCTCTGGTGAAAACCAGTAACCACTTAAAACCGGTCCTCTGGTACAACCCGCGCCTTCGCCTCTCTGGTCAAGAGGATCCACTACCAGTCCTGCCGGTAAGATCCGGCCATGGATCCCGCTGATGTTCCTCTGCCAAACCTAGCGGACCTCACCTCCATTGTGGCCCAGCAAGGTCAGCAGCTAGCCCAGCTAACTGCCATGCTGCAGCAGCTCCTGCTGTCTCAGCAACAGCCAGCTCCTCCGCTTGCATCTGCTGTATCTCCTCCGCCCGCAGTTGCCACCGGTTCCAGAGTCCGCCTATCCCTGCTGGACAAGTGTGACGGAGATCCCAAGCAGTGCCGAGGGTTCCTATCACAGTGCTCTCTCCACCTCGAGATACTGTCTGACCAGTTTCCTTCCGAGCGAGCCAAGGTAGCCTTTATCCTCAGTCTGCTCTCCGGGAAGGCCCTGGCCTGGGCTACACCGCTATGGGCCGGCGCTGATCCTGCCACGTCCTCCGTCCAGAGCTTCTACCAAGAGTTCCGGAATGTTTTCGAGGAACCTGCCCGGGTTACCTCCACAGAGACTGCCTTACTAAATTTGTCCCAGGGAGGCTCTACTGTGGGTGACTACGCCATTCAGTTTCGCACCCTAGCCTCAGAACTGAACTGGAACAATGATACCCTTTGTACCACATTTAAGAAGGGACTTAACAGTGAAGTAAAGGACGGCCTGGCTGCACGTGAACTACCTTCCACCCTTAGTGACCTCATCTTGTTGGCCACTAGAATTGACAAGCGTTTCGCCGATAGGAACTCCTTCTTGAAAAAGGAAACGCTCAGCCAAGACGCTACCCTCGTCTGACTCACGTTTTCAGCGTCTACCTCAACCTCTCTCCGGGCCTCCAGCCGTGGAAGCCATGCAGGTGGATCGTTCACGCCTGACTCCGCAAGAACGAAGCCATCGCAGATACGAGAACCTGTGTATGTACTGCGCCAGTACTGAGCACTTCCTGCGAGACTGTCCTCTTCGTCCACCGCGTTCCAGAAAAGCTTGCACCTAATAAACATGGGAGAGGCGTTGCTAGGTGTGGATTCCTCCTCTCCACATCTCATCATATCCGTGCAGTTGTTCCTCTTGGATTCCGGTTCAGCCGGCAACTTCATTCACGCCTCCTTGGTTGACAAGTACCGCATTCCGGTTGTCCGCCTAACTAAGCCTCTTTTTATTTCTACGGTTAACGGTGAGAGACTCTCTGTCACTGTGCAGTTCCGTACCCTGCCACTGCAGATGGATATTGGAATTTTTCATACAGAGACTCTAGAGTTCCTAGTCCTTCCCTTCTGCTCCTCCGAACTCCTCCTGGGTCTGCCATGGCTACAACGTCACAGTCTTGTTCTGAACTGGTCATCAGGTAAAATCCTGCATTGGGGCCCCTGCTGTTCGGACCGGTGTCTCAAGCCTGCTCCTGTCAAGCGACTTTCGCAAGTTTCTCCGCCTCCAGGACTGCCTAAACCATATCATTGCTTTGCGGATGTCTTCTGCAAAAAACAAGCCGAGGTCCTTCCTCCTCACAGACCCTATGATTGTCATATCGACCTTATGCCTGGTTGTACGCCATCCCGGGGTAGAATTTATCCTCTCTCACCTCCTGAGACTCTTGCCATGTCCGAATATATTCGTGAAAACCTACAGAGAGGATTCATAAGGAAGTCTTCTTCTCCTGCTGGGGCTGGTTTCTTCTTCGTGACCAAGAAGGACGGTTCCCTCCTCCCTTGCATAGACTACAGAGGACTCAATAAAATCACCATTAAGAACCGTTACCCTCTGCCCCTAATCTCAGAGTTATTTGATCGCCTACGTGGGGCAAAGATTTTCACCAAATTGGATCTTCGAGGGGCCAATAATTTGGTTCGTATCCGGGAGGGCGACGAGTGGAAGACCGCCTTTAACACAAGAGACGGTCACTTTGAGTACCTGGTGATGCCCTTCGGCCTCTGTAATGCACCAGCCGTCTTCCAGGAATTCGTCAACGATATCTTCAGGGACTTACTCTACTCCTGTGTGGTCGTATACTTGGATGACATCCTTGTCTTCTCCTCCGACCTGGACCAACACCGGGTCCATGTGCGACAAGTGCTTACCCGCCTGAGGAGAAATCGTCTATACGCCAAGATCGAAAAATGTCTTTTTGAGCAGTCCTCCTTGCCTTTTCTTGGGTTACATTATTTCTACTCAAGGACTTCAAATGGACCCCGCCAAGCTCTCGGCGGTTTTGGATTGGCCACGCCCCTCTGGACTCCGAGCCATACAAAGGTTTTTGCGCTTCGCTAATTATTACAGACAATTCATCCCTCACTATTCCACTCTGGTGTCCCCAATTGTGGCCTTTACTAAAAAGGGCGCTAGCCCTAAATCCTGGCCTTCCCAAGCTAAAGAAGCCTTCCAGTCCCTGAAGGTCACCTTTGCCTCAGCACCGGTTCTCTCTAGACCTGATTCCACCAAGCCCTTTTCTCCCGAAGTGGATGCCTCCTTGGTGGGAGCCGGAGCCGTGCTCACACAGAAATCTTCCAAGGGCAAGACCTTAACTTGTGGCTTCCTTTCTAAAACATTCTTTCCCGCGGAGAGAAATTATTCCATAGGGGACAGAGAACTGTTGGCTATTAAATTAGCACTGGAGGAATGGAGACATCTTCTTGAGGGAGCCACCCATCCTGTGAATATCTTTACGGACCACAAGAACCTGGCCTATCTCCAGTCTGCTCAAAGACTAAATCCTAGTCAGGCTCGCTGGTCTCTGTTCTTCGCCCGTTTTAATTTTGAGATCCATTTCCGTCCGGCTTCTAAGAACATTAGGGCAGACTCTCTGTCTCGCTCTTCTGATGTGGCGGGCGACGAGTTAACACCTCAACACATTATCCCACTAGAACGCCTGATTGCAGTCGCTCCTGCGGAACTGAGCCATCTTCCTCCTGGCAAATCCTACGTACTTCCACGTCACCGGGTGCAAATTCTCAAGTGGGGCCACGCTTCTCATTTCGCTGGTCATCCCAAAGGTATTGGTGGCCTTCTCTTGAAAAGGATGTCTCGGACTTCGTCCAAGCCTGGAGATTTGTGCCCAAGATAAGTCGCCTGGAATGAGACCTGCAGGCCTCCTCTTACCTCTTCCTGTTACAGAGATTCCCTGGTCTCATATTGCTATGGACTTTGTTACTGATCTTCCCACCTCCCATGGCAACTCCGTTATTTGGGTCGTGGTAGACCGCTTCTCCAAGATGGCTCACTTTGTGCCCTTGCCGGTCTTCCCTCTGCACCCGTGTTGGCCAAACAGTTCTTTCAACACATCTTCCGCCTCCATGGCCTCCCTAAGCATATTGTCTCTGATCGTGGCGTGCAGTTTGTCTCCAAGTTCTGGAGAGCCCTATGTGGTCTGCTCGGGATCAAGTTGGACTTTTCCTCTTCATACCATCCACAGTCTAACGGCCAAGTGGAACGGGTGAACCAAATTTTGGGGAACTATCTGCGTCACTTTGTATCCTCACGCCATGACGATTGGGCGGATCTACTTCCATGGGCGGAGTTCTCCTACAACTACAAACAATCTTCTGCTTCCAACAAGTCTCCTTTCTTTGTAGTTTTTGGCCATCATCCTCTTCCTCCTCTGCCACGATATCCCACTCCTTCTTCCGTGCCTGCCGTTAACACTCTGGTACAAGATTTTTCCTCCATCTGGCGAGAGACTCACGCTGCCCTCCTCGTGTCTTCCTCCCGTATGAAACTTCAAGCAGACAAGAAACGCAGAGCTCCTCCGGATTTCCGCCCAGGCGACAAAGTATGGCTGTCCTCCAAGTACATTCGTTTTAGGGTCCCGAGTTACAAATTGGGTCCACGCCATATCAGCTGCCAGAGAGGTCGAGTTGCTACTGGAGGATACGACCTGGTGGTTACCGCCGCATTAAGTCCATCGCCTCTCTGGTCAAGAGGATCCACTACCAGTCCTGCCGGTACGTGACAACCTCTCATTCTTAACCGCTTTTCCCCCAAGGTCACCGCTCCTGCTCCTGTCACTGGGTCCTCTGACGTCTTCTCGGTAAAAGAAAGCCTCGCCTCCAAGGTCGTCAGAGGTAAAAAAAAAAAAATTTGTTGACTGGGAGAATTGTGGCTCCGAAGAGAGGTCTTGGGAGCCTGATAACAATATATTCAACAAGGAGCTCATCCATAGGTTCCTGGGCTCCAAAAAGAGGGAGAGACCTAAGGGGGGGGGGTACTGTAACACCAAGCGCTCCGGGTCCCGCGGCTTCCCCGGAGCACTCACGGTGTTCGGCTTGTAGCAGCGCTCTGGTCACTGTCCCTGACCGGAAGCGTTGTCCCCCTGCCTGCGGCGGGGATGCGATCCGCTTGGTGGGCTGTCCCCGCCCGCAGGTCGCATCCCAAGTGACTTACCAGTCGGGTCCTGCTGTGTCTTCCTCTAATTGTGTCTTCCACTAATTGGTGCCTGGCCCAATTAAGTTAAATGCATAAATACTCACTTCCTTTTCCTCCCCTTGCCGGATCTTGTTACCTTGTGCCAGAGAGAGCGTTTCTTGTGTCCCTTTGCTTGTGTATCCAGACCCTTTGCCGTTGCCCCTGACTACGAAACGTTGCTGCCTGCCTTGACCTTCTGCTACGTCTGACCTCGCCTTGCCTTGTCCCTGTGTACCGCACCTGTCTCAGCTGTCAGTGAGGTTGAGTCGCTATCGGGTGGAATGACCTGGGGGTTACCTGCCGCAGCGAGTCCATCCCGCTTTGCGGCGGGCTCTGGTTAAAACCAGTAACCGCTTAGATTCCGTTCCCCTGGTATGGCCCACGCCATCGCCTCACTGACACAGGGGATCCAATCCTGAGTCCTTCCTGCATACCAGTCCGGATCCTGACACCTGGCTTCCCTGTGGGAAGCCCATAAATTTGTAGTCATTGCATTGCTCTGGGATCCCGCCTCAAGAAGGATGCTTTGGCTCTCTCCCGGGATCTTAAGGCAGAGATTCGTAGATTAGAGGCATTGTTACTGTCCTCGCCCTCCCTTTCAGTCTTGCGGAGGCTAGTGGCTGCCCAGGCTCATCTGTGGGCCTTAGCCCTCCATAAAGTGGAGCATCTCATACTGAACATCTTATACTAAGCAGTGGTTTTATGAATGTGGTAATAAGGTCCACACTATGTTGGCACGGCACCTCCATTACCGTGCTGCTGCCCAGTCTCCCTCGGCTCTCAGGAACTCTTCTGGCACTCTTCACTATCACCCGGATGATGTCTTCCTTCTCTCTATTACCTCCCCTCTCAACTCCAGTCTGACCTGGTGGAGTGTGATCTCTCCTTTCTGTGGGCCTGTGACCTGCCATTCCTGTCAGCTACTGATGGAGCCTCCTTAAATGCTCCAATCACCTTGCAGGAGCTTCAGGAGGTGGTTCAGTCCCTTCCTTCAGGGCGCTCTCCTGGGCCAGACGGGTTCACTTATCTCTACTATCGGACGTTTGCTTCTCAACTTCTTCCTGGATGGGTGAGAGGTCCTGCAGTCGTTTTTATATTCCCTGATCACTCTCATTCCTAAACTGGACAAGGATCCTCATGATTGTTCAAGCTATCGGACTATCGCTCTCCTTAATGCTGATTTAAAGGTGTTTGCCAAGGTTTTTGCTAACTGTCTGTGCTGTTTTCTTCCCTCCCTTATCCATAAGCACCAGGTGGGTTTCATCCCCAGTCGTCAGGGTGCGGACAACACTAGGAGAGTGGTGGGTCTAATAGACTTGGTCAATCGGCGCTCGGAGCAGGCTTTGGTGCGGAAAAGGCCTTGAATAGGCTAGGTTGCGCTGAGGGGCCTCTACTCCTGCCCTACTGCCACTATCAAACTTCCTCATGTCACTTCCTCTAGCTTTCCTCTTTATAATGGCACTCGACAGGGGTGTCCGCTGTCTCCCCTGATTTTTGCTCTTTGTATTGAGCTTCTGGCTGCTCTAATCCGGGAGACCTGGATATCTCGGGTTTGTAGCTGCATGATTTCAAAAGCTCTCTTTTTGCGGATGATGCTCTTCTTACTCTGACCCATCCCCTGACATCCCTTCCTAATCTCTACAGGGTCCTGCAGTCCTATGGGGTGGTCTCGGGCTATAAGGTGAACCTATCTAAGACATGGGCGATGCCCTTTAATCTCAAGGTGTTTCTCTCCACTCTTCTTCGGGCTGATTACTTCTTTAAGTGGTCTCCCTTTGCTGTTAAAGGGGTACTCCTGCTCAGTGTTTGGAACAAACTGTTCCAAACGCTGGAGCCGGTGTAGGGAGCTTGTGATGTCATAGCCCCACCCCTCATGACATCACGCTCCACCCCCTCAATCCAAGTCTATGGGAGGGGGCGTGGCAGCCGTCTTGCCCCCTCCCATAGACTTGCATTGAGGGGACGGGTCAAATGCTGAGCAGCGGAGGACCCAGCCAATTTTCACTGTAGGACCCGGACACTTTATGAACATCTGATCACTTTCAATTTAACGATTAATAACTCTGGGATGCTTGTACCTTTCATTCTGATTCCGAGACAGTTTTTTCGTGACATATTCTACTTTATGTTAGTGGCAAAATTTTGTCGATACTTGCATCGTTTCTTGGTGAAAAATTCAAAAATTTGTTTTTAAATTTGAAGCTATCTGCTTATAAGGAAAATGAATATTCAAAATAAATGATATATTGATTCACATATACAACATATCTACTTTATGATTGCATCATAAAGTTGACATGTTTTTACTTTTGGAAGACATCAGAGAGCTTCAAAGTATAGCAGCAATGTTCCAATTTTTCACAAAATTTTCAAAATCGAAATTTTTCAGGGACCAGTTCTGTTTTGAAGTAGATTTGAAGGGCCTTCTTATTAGAAATACCCCACAAATGACCCAAAACTTCACTCCTCAAAGTATTCAAAATGACATTAAAAAGGTTTGTTAACCCTTTAGGTGTTTCACAGGAATAGCAGCAAATTGAAGGAGAAAATTCAAAATCTTCATTTTTTACACTGGCATGTTTTTGTAGACCCAGTTTTAGAATTTTTACAAGGGGTAAAAGGAGATAAATCTTCCTAAAATGTGTAACCCAATTTCTCGCGAGTAAAGAAATACCTCATTTGTGTATGTTCAGTGTTCGGCGAGTGCACTAGAGGGCTTAGAAGGGAAGGAGCGATTTTGGAGAGTGAGTTTTTCTGAAATGGTTTTTGTGGGGCATGTCGCATTTAGGAAGCCCCTATGGTGCCAGAACAGCAAATAAAACACATGGCATACTATTTTGGAAACTACACCCCTCAAGGCATGTAACAAGGGGTCCAGTGAGCCTTAACACACCACAGGTGTTTCACGGCTTTTTGTTAAAGTTGGACGTGTTAACGATTTTTTTTTTTCACTAAAATGCTAGTTTTCCCTCAAATTTTAAATTTTTACAAGGGATAATAGGACAAAATGACCCCGAAAAAGTGTAACCCCATCTCTTCTGAGTATGGAAATACCCCATGTGTGGACGTCAAGTGCTCTGCTGGCGCACTACAATGCTCAGAAGAGAAGGAGTCACATTTGGCTTTTGAAAAGCGAATTTAGCTGAAATGGTTTTTGGAGGGCATGTAGCATTTAGGAAGCCCCTATGATGCCAGGAAAGCAAAAAAAAAAAACACATGGCATGCTATTTTGGAAACTACACCCCTCAAGGAATGCAACAAGGGGTACGGTGAGCCTAAACACTTCACAGGTGTTTGACGACTTTTTGTTAAAGTCGGATGTGTCAATGAAAAAAAACATTTATTTTCACTAAAATGCTGTTTTTTCCCCCAAATTTTACATTTTTACAAGGGGTAATAGGAGAAAATGACCCTCAAAATTTATAACCCCATTTCTTCTGAATATGGAAATACCCAATGTGTGGATGGCAAGTGCTCTGCTGGTGCACTACAATGCTCAGAAGAGGAGGAGCGCCATAGAGCTTTTAGAGAATTTGGTTGGAATAGAAGCTGGGGGCCATGTGCGTTCACAAAGCCCCCCGTGGGGCCAGAACAGTGGAACCCCCCCACATGTGACCCCATTTTGCAAACTACACCCCTCACAGAATTTAATAAGGGGTGCAGTGAGTATTTACACCCCACTGGCATTTGACAGATCTGTGGAACAGTGGGATGTGCAAATGAAAAATTAAATTTTTCATTTTCACGGACCACTGTTCCAAAAATCTGTCAGACACCTGTGGGGCGTAAATGCTCACTGTACCCCTTATTACATAACGTGAGGGATTTAATTTCCAAAATGGGGTCAAATGTGAGAGCCAGAACAATGGACCAGAGCCAGAACAATGGACCCCCCCCCCTTCCATTGTTCTGGCTCTATGGGGGCTTTGTAAACACACGTGTCCTTCAATTCCGGACAAATCCTAATGGCGCTCCTTCTCTTCTGAGCATTGTAGTGCACCAGCAGAGCACTTTACATCCACATATGTGGTATGTTCTTACTCAGAAGAGATGGGGTTACAAATTTTGGTGGGCTTTTTATCCTATTTTTCCTTGTGAAAATGAAAAATTTAGGGTAACACCAGCATTTTAGTGAAACAAATTTTTTTTTTTCATTTTTCCATCCAACTTTGAAGAATTTTCATTAAACACCTGTGGGGTGTTTAGGCTCACTATACCCCTTGTTACGTTCCGTGAAGGGTGTAGTTTCCAAAATGGGGTCACATGTGGGTATTTCTTTTTTTGCGTTTATGGCAGAACCACTCTAAAATCAGCCACCCCTGTGCAAATCACCAATTTAGGCTTCAAATGTACATAGTGTGCTCTCACTCCTGAGCCTTGTTGTGCACCCGCAGAGCATTTTACGCCCACATCTGGGGTATTTCCGTACTCAGGAAAAATTGTGTTACAATTTTTTTTTTCCTTTTAACACTTGTGATAATAAAAAGTATGGGGCAACACCAGCATGTCAGTGGAATTTTTATTTATTTTTTTACACTAACAGGCTGGCGCATTACAATACTCAGGCGCACTACACCGATGGGTAAGTGGATCTTCGGCGCCCGGTCCCCTTTGGTTCCCCGTTCTGCCCAGCCTATTGTGGGTAGCCCAACTTTTCCTTTTCATAAGGGGTTAAAGGAGGAAAAGACCCCCAAAATTTGTAGTGCAATTTCTCCCGAGTATGGAAATACCCCATATGTGGCCCTAAACTGTTTCCCTGAAATACGGCAGGGCTCCGAAGTGAGAGAGCGCCATGCGCATTTGAGGACTAAATTAGGGATTGCATAGGGGTGGACATAGGGGTATTCTACACCAGTGATTCCCAAACAGGGTGCCTCCAGCTGTTGCTAAACTCCCAGCATGCCTGGACAGTCAGTGGCTGTCCAGAAATGCTGGGAGTTGTTGTTTTGCAACAGCTGGAGGCTCCATTTTGGAAACACTGATGTAAAATAAGTTTTTCATTTTTATTGGGGGGGGGGGGGGGGCAGTGTAAGGGGGTGTATATGTAGTGTTTTCCCTTTATTATGTGTTAGTGTATTGTAGTGTTTTTAGGGTACGTTCGCACTGGCAAAGGTTTACATTGAGCTTCCCGGGGACCGAAATTCCCATGGGCGTACAGGTACGCCCTGGGTCCTTAAGACCCAGGTACAGAAGGCGTATCCATACACCCTGGGTCCTGTACGGGTTAAGTATCTAAGTGTCCTCCTTACCCCTTGATAGTCTTCCTTTTATTCCACTAACTTCCCTCCTTTGTTCAGTGCCCTTAGGACGTTAATTATTTCGTTAATTAGGACGTTATATTTCATTTTTTGTCCGTATTGCAGCTGTTAAAATGATGGTCCTTCCCATGCTACTTTACATTTTTGAGACTTTATCGGTCTGCTCTCCGCTCGCTGTACTCAACCATTTTTAATTTTATTTGGGATGTCAAGTGGGACCGTTTGCTTATGTCCTAGTTGTTTGCCAAGTTTTTGTTACAGTGGGTCGTAAAAATAAAAAAATTTAATTCTGTTGTAACCCCTGATTTTTTATTTTTACAAGGGGTTAATGCAGAAAAAGCTCCATAAAATGTGTTACCTAATTTCTCTTGATTCTGGAAATACCCATATCTGCATGTAAGTCGGGGGGCCATGTCGCCTTTACACAGCCCCCATGGTGCCAGAACAGTGGAAACTCCCCACAAGTCACCCCAGTTTGGAAACTGCACCCCTGCAGTGAGCATTTACACCCCACTTGCATTTGACAGATTTTTGGAAGATTGCTTTGCGTCCACATATGGGGTATATCTGTAAAAGTTGGGGGCTGCACTAGTTGGGGGCAACACCAGCATGTTAGAGTAAACATTTTTATTTTTTTACATTAACATGCTGTTGTTGCCCCATACTTTAAATTTTCATAAGCAGTAAAAGAAGAAAAAAACTCCCAAAATTTGTAACACAATTTCTCTCAAGTACTGATATACCCCATATGTGGACGCAAAGCGTTCTGCGGGCACACAACAGGGCTCAGGAGTGAGAGAGCACCATGTTCATTTGAGGCCTAAATTAGTGATTTCCACATGGATCCTTGCAGAGGTTCTAAAATAAACGCAATAGAATAAACAACCACATGTGACCCCATTTTGGAAACCACACCCCTCAAGAAATGTAACAAGGGGTGCAGTGAGCATTTACACCACACTGGTGTTCAGCAGATTTTTTGGAACAGTAGGCTGTGCATATGTAAATTACATTTTTGATACTACAGACCACTGTTCCAAAAATCTTTCAGACATCTGTGGGGTGTAAATGCTCACTTCACTCTTTGTAACATTCCATGAAGGGTTTAGTTTCCAAAATGGGGTCACATATGCTTTTTTTTATTGTTTTTTTTTTTTTTGGCGCTTATGTCAGAAGCCACCCCTGAGCAAATCACCAATTTAGGCCTCAAATGTACATTTGCTGTCTCCTGAGCCATGTTGTGCACCCACACAGGGACGTGCACAGACATTTTGAAGGGCAGGGGCTCAAGTAAAAAAAAGAGGGCACTTTTCATAAATTAAAAAACGTCTACCAGACTTAATGGGCAGATGTACTGCGGCCCAGGGACACAGTGGACTCCCGCCGGGCCTCCTCGACATTCCTATGCCCATAAAAGTTGGTATTTTTGTAAAATCGAGTCAAGAACAGTTTCTATGAAGGTCTGCCATGTGTATATACACTTTGGCTGTGCTGTCAGTCTTATTTACAGAAAACATGTGACAGCTGCCCTATAATATACTGTATTATAGATTAGATTTATACAAAACCTGTGCAGAGAAAGAGCGGTGCAGTCGCCCATAGCAACCAATCAGATCGTTTTGCAGAGTGCTTTTCCTCTGCAAAGGTTTTAATAAATCTCCCCCTACATGCCCCCACCTGAGCTCTATATGACAGAACCCATCACCAATCACCCAGCACCCATCACCGATCACCCAGCACCAATCACACAGCACCCATCACCCATCCCCAATCACTCAGCACCCATCAACAATCACCCAGCACCCATCACCAATCACCCAGCACCCATCACTCAGCACCAATCACCCAGCACCAATCACCCAGCACCAATCACCCAGCACTCATCACCAATCACCCAGCACCCATCACCAATCACCCATCACCAATCACCCATCACCAATCACCCAGCACCCATCACCAATCACCCAGCACCCATCACCAATCATCCAGCACCAATCACCCAGCACGCAGCACCAATCACCCAGCACCCAGCACCAATCACCCAGCACCAATCACCCAGCACCAATCACCCAACACCCATCAACCAGCACCAATCACCCAGCACCAATCACCCAGCACCCATCACCCAGCACCCATCCCCAATCACCCAGCACCCATCTTATGCAGGAATCTTCTCACAGCCCTGGTTCTTACACTGAAGAGATGGACACCTCACTAATATATACGTACAGTCTACAATATATTAGAGTTGGCAAAAAAAGAATTATAAATATACAAAGACGTCCATGCATAGCACAGCATACAGGATGGAGGCAGGGAAGCTCCGCCTCCATTGCGCACAAGACTGACTTCGCATACTAGCAATGTGGGGCAATACCTAGAAAATGGAAAGACCAATTTTTGTATACTGCACTGTAACCTAGTGCATTGGGTTTAGTGCGAATAAACAGCCTGTCAGTTTCCCTTTAATTATATACCTTACCCCCCTTAATGATCTATATACTGTGCCACCAATCATCTATTGATTCCCTATATACTGTGCCACCATTAATGAACTATATACTGTGCCACCATTAATGAACTATATACTGTGCCACCATTAATGAACTATATACTGTGCCACCATTCATCTATTAATTCCCTATCTACTGTGCCACCATTAATGAACTATATACTGTGCCAGCATTAATTAACTATATACTGTGCCACCATTAATGAATTATATACTGTGCCACCATTCATCTATTAATTCCCTATATATTGTGCCACCATTAATGAACTATATACTGTGCCACCATTAATGAATTATATACTGTGCCACCATTCATCTATTAATTCCCTATATACTGTGCCACCATTAATGAACTATATACTGTGCCACCATTAATGAACTATATACTGTGCCAGCATTAATGAACTATATACTGTGCCACCATTAATTAACTATATACTGTGCCACCATTAATGAACTATATACTGTGCCACCATTAATGAACTATATACTGTGCCAACATTAATGAACTATATACTGTGCCACCATTAATGAACTATATACTGTGCCACCATTAATGAACTATATACTGTGCCACCATTAATGAACTATATACTGTGCCACCATTAATGAACTATATAGTGTGCCACCATTAATGAACTATATACTGTGCCACTATTATTTAACTATACTGTGCCACCACTAAGGGTGCGTTCACACGTGCATATTTTCTGCTGCAGATCTGCTGCAGATTTGCTTTAGCAGATTTCTCTACCCATTGTCAATGGGAAGCAAAATCTGCAGCAGATCTGCAGCAAAAATAGGCACGTTTGAACGCACCCTAAGGATCTATACACAGTGCCAGCATACACAAAAAATATAATGTTCCAATATAATGAAATATATACTGTGCTTCCATAAATTCCCTATATACTGTGCTTACATTCCTCCAATAATTCCTTAATAATGTGCTTCATACAATAAATACAAGCACATAACATAAAGGCACATACATTACATAGGTCATATACACACATACAGTACATAGGTAATATACACACATACAGTACATAGGTAATATACACACATACAAAAAGACACTGACACATACATACAGGTACAAATATACATTAAGAAACATAAATACACAGACACACTTATAACATGGAATATATACTAAAAGATACAGCCGATAAGCACATCATACATACAGGTACACACATACAATCACTCACAGATATATACACACATACATACATACACACACACACACACATACATACACACATACAGATTCACTTGCTCATATACATACACACATACATAGATTCACTTGCTCATATATTTACACACACACACACATATACATGCATACACACATACATAGATTCACTTGCTCATATATATATATACACACACACATACATAGATAGATTCACTTGCTCACATATACACACACATATACATACCAGTGGCGTTGCGACCCGGGTGCGGGGGGTGCGGCCCTAACCTAATAGGGTGACACCAAGACGCTCCGCAGCACCCCCCTCCCCAGCTACACTGACACCCCCCTACTGTGCCCGACCGGCCTCCCATCCGCCAGCACCCCCCCGCCTTCACCTGCGCTGTGTGTGTGCGGTGCGCCCGTCCATCAGCAACCCCCCCCCCCCTTTCAGTGCGCCCGTCCGTCATCACACCACCCCCCTCACCTTCACCAGCACTGTGCCCGGCCTCCGCTCCCACGTCTGCGCCGGCCTGACGTCACACCGCATGGCCGCGCAGGGGGACGTCAGTTACGTCACTCGCAGGGTGCCCAGTGAGAAGGATCGCTGCGCTGGATGGGTGAGTGTGTGTGTCTGTCTCTCTGTCTGTCTGTCTCTATCTATGTTTGTGTGTGTGACTCTGTGTGTGTGTGTGACTGTGTGACTCTCTGAGTGTGTGTGTGTGACTGTGTGTGTGTGTTTGTGCGACTCTGTGTGTTTGTGTGACTGTGTGTGTGACTGTGTGTTTGTGTGACTCTCTGAGTGTGTGTGTGACTCTGTGTGTGTGTGTGAGTGTGTTTGTGTGACTGTGTGTGTGACTCTATGTGTGTGTCTGTCTGTGAGTGTGTGTGTCTCTGACTGTGTGTGTGTTTGTGTGTGTGTCTCTCTTTGTTGTATGTGTTTTTTTTTTTCTGTGTGCGTGTGTGTGTGTGTGTGTGTGGGGAGGGGGGGTTGAACCAGCGATCTAATGTGGGGAGACTTTGACCCATTGTGGGGAACCTGCAAGGGAACATGCGGCCTAATGTGGGGAAACTACTACCTAATGTGGGGAGTCTTTTCTACCTAATGTGGGGAGTCTATTCTACCTAATGTGGGGAATCTGTGCTACCGAATGTGGGGAATCTATGCTACCTAATGTGGGGAAACTGCTACCTAATGTGGGGAATCTGTGCTACCTAATGTGTGGAAATTGCTACCTAATGTGGGGTAACTGGTACCTACCTAATGTGGGGGAACTGGTACCAAATGTGGGGAATCTATGCTGCCTAATGTGGGGAAAAGATGCTACCTAATGTGGGGAAACTGCTACCTGCCTAATGTGGGGGAACTGCTGCCTACCTAATGCTCCCCCCTGGCAGTAGCACCCTCATCATCCACCAACAACACCCCCCCCCCAGCAGCACCTCCATCAGCAGATCCTGTCAGGAGGATGATCCTGCCGATGGATGATGGGGGTAATACTGCCAGGGGGGATGGCCAGTAGCACCCTAATCATCCTCCAGCAACACCCCCCCCAGTAGTAGCACCCCCATCATCCACCAGCAACACCACCAATACCTCCCTCCCGTGATAATAGCATCAGCTAACGGATGTTGAGGGGTGTTACTGCGGTTGTGGTATTATATTTAGAGGGTGCACTGTATGGCAACGTTATATTCAGAGGGTGCAGTTTGTGGTAGTATTATATTCAGAGGGCACAGTTTGTGGTAGTATTATTAGAGATGAGCGAACGTACAGTAAATTCGATTTGTCACGAACTTCTCGGCTCGGCAGTTGATGTCTTATCCTGCGTAAATTAGTTCAGCCTTCAGGTGCTCCGGTGGGCTTGAAAAGGTGCATACAGTCCTAGGAAAGAGTCTCCTAGGACTGTATCCACCTTTTCCAGCCCACCGAAGCACCTGAAAGCTGAACTAATTTATGCAGGAACTGCATCAACTGCCGAGCTGAGAAGTTTGTGACGAGTTGAATTTACTGTAGTTCGCTCATCTCTAAGTATTATATTCAGAGGGCGCAGGGGGTGGTAGTATTATATTCAGAGTGTACAGTATGTGTTGGTATTATATTCAGAGGGTACAGTATGTGGTAGTATTATATTCAGTGGGTACAGTATGTGGCTGTATTATATTCAGGGGTAAAGTATGTGGCAGATTTATATTCAGAGTGTACAGTGTCTGTTGGCATTATATTCAGAATGTACAGTGTGTGGTAGTATTATATTCAGTGGGTATGGTGTATGGAAGGTTTATAATCAAAGAGTATAGTGTATAGTAGTATTATATTTAGAGGATACAGTGTCTGGCAGGTTTATAATAATAATTGTTTTCATATAGAGGATGAGAATGCGCTGACATAGTGAGGAGACGTCTGGGCGTCACATTCTACAGACAGAAGTTTTAGCTGGACCAGGCGGTATGTACCATCTGAATTAGATAATGGAAGACTATAGAGAAGACGTCACCTGTAGTCATTGATATCATTGTTCTCCTCTCTATGTCCTATCACACCTGTAGTCACTTGTCAGTTCTACAGTTAGGTCAGTGAAACTACAACTCCCAGCATAACCTCACCACTGCTCAAAGGGGTACTCTACTGGAAAACATTTTTTTTAATCAACTGGTGCTACAAAGTTAAACAGATTTGTAAATTACTTCTATTTAAAAATCTTAATCCTTCCAGTACTTATTAGCTGCTGTATAAGCGATTCACAGGAAGTTATTTTCTTTTTTAATTTATTTTCTGTCTGACCACAGTGCTCTGTGCTGACACCTCTGTCCATGTCAAGAACTGTCCATAGTAGGAGCAAATCCCCATAGCAAACCTCTCCTGCTCTGGACAGTTCCTGACATGGACAGAGGTGTCAGCAAATAGCACTGTGGTCAGACTGGAAATAACTACACAACTTCCTGTGGAGCATACACCAGCTTATAAGTACTGTAAGTATTAAGATTTTAAATAGAAGTAATTTAAAAATCTGTTTAACTTTCTGGCACCAGTTGATATAAAAGTAAATGTTTTCCAGTGGAGTACCCCTTTAAGTAATTCTGGGAGCAGTATATTTAAATGATGAAAACTTCTTTAACCCTTTCCCATTCTGTGGCAACTGGTATATCTGATTATTATACTGGAATTTCTCACAATGCGCTACAACAGTGGTGTCTGTCACAACAGGCTAAAAACTTACTGGGGGGAGGAGGGAGGTATGGGAGGGATACCATTTTCTACCGCACCGGGTGACACCGACCCTAGCAACGCCACTGTATACATACATACATATACATAGATTCACTTGCTCACATATATATATATATATATATATATATATATACACACACACACACACACACACACACACATACGCACACATACATACATACACATATACATAGATTCACTTGCTCACATATATAGGCACATACATAGAGATAGACACACACACAAACACACATATATATGCACCTCACACTGACATACAGTCACTCACATATATACACAGTCACTTACACTAAGGCCCCAGCCATCCCTCTCTGCACAGGCACATACATAGAGATACACACAAACACATACACACAAATATATATACATACACACACACACACTGACATACAATCACTCACATATACACACACACACTTAGACACAATCACTCACATATATTTACAGTCACTTACAGTAAGGGCTGCATAGACTGAATTTTGTGTCTGGACATGCAGTGGGCGGGGCTTCTCTCTGCCTCCGCTGCTCCTGTCTCCTCCGTGTGGAGAGAAGCAGAGAAATGGCAGATAATGACAGGGTGAGTGGCGCCCCTTGCTGCAGGGAGGGCACAGCTTCTCCATTAAACCACATACAAATCTCCCCAGCAATGGATCCTTTTTACTTCACCTGTCACCCTGCAGCTCTTTTTGTGAGGGCACTAGAGGGGCAGGTGAGGAAAAGGGCAGGGGCTCCAGCCCCCCTTTCACTCCTATGTGTGCACGTCCCTGCACCCACACATTGCTTTGTGTCCACATATGGAGTCAGGGGTGGACTGACAACACTTGGGGCCCCCGGACCAAAAAAAGGAAGGGCCCACTGCCTCCTCAGTCTTCTACCACGTCCCTTTTCCACCCAAATCTCCCACATAATAAACTAAAATGTATTTATGTAAGAAACACTTTAACGTAGGCAAATTTCCATGACCAATAATACTGGTATACAAGGAGTAAATATATACCACTGATCTGCAGCGTCCTCTTTCCTTTTCTTCTCTGTCTGGATCAGACCACCATGTCAATCTCTTACCATCTGCAGGGCAAACATGTCAGACTCTACATTTTTTCAGTGTACACCCATCTATAGACCCACAAACTGTAATAATCCCCTTCAGGTAGATAGGTAGCCACGTAAATAAGTAACTAGGTAGGCGGATCAGGAATCCAGATATGTAGGTAGGTGACTAGCCAGGTAGGTAGGTAGGGGGCTAGCAAGGTAGTTAGGCAGCCATGTATGAAGGCCATACATGTACATAGTTAGGTAGCCAGGTATGTAGGTAGTTAGATAGCCCGGTATGTAGGTAAGTATTTAGGCATACATATAAAGTTAGGTAGCCCCCCCCCCCCCTTCCCTGTTGGTATAGACAGCAGAATTACCCCCCCCCCCTCTTCCTTGTAGGTATAGGCAGCAGAGTTAACCCCCCTTCCCTGTAGGCATAGGCGGTAGAGTTAACCCCCCTTCCCCATAGGTTTAGGCAGCAGAGTTAGCCCTCCCCCCTGTAGGTATAGGAACAGAGTAGACCCCTCCCCCTTTCCCCATAGGTATAGGCAGCAGTTAACCCCCCCCCTTTCCTCATAGGTATAGGCAGCAGTTAACCTCCCTTTCCCCATAGGAATAGACAGCAGTTAGCCCCCCCCCCTTTCCCATAGGTATAGGCATCAGTCAACACCCCCCCTTTCCCCATAGATATAGGCAGCAGTCAACCCCCCCTTTCCCCATAGGTATAGGTAGCAGTTAACACCTCCCCCCCCCTTTCCCCATAGGTATAGGTAGCAGTTAACCCCTCTTTCCCCATAGGTATTGGCAGAAGTTAATTCCCCCACCCCCTTTCCCCATAAGTATAAGCAGCAGTTAACACCCCCCATTTCCCCATGGGTATAGGCAGCAGTTAAACTCCCCACCCCTTTCCCCATATCGTTAAGCCCCCTAACCCTTTGCCCATATAGGCAGCAATTAAACCCCCACCCTTTCCGCTACGATGGTTAAGAAAAAATGATGCTCACCTGATATCCCACGCAGCGATCTCCTCAGCAGCAGGGCCCATGTCTTCTCTACTTCACAATGCAGGCACCGATGAGTGACGTCATCGGCGACTGCACTGCATGTTGCATGGGGGGGGGGGCGGAGGTCACGTCTCCTCCGTGTGTAGGCCGCAGATACGGCTCGCACAGAGGAGATGCGTTCTGTTGTATGTGCGTGTACCGCACATACAGGTGTGGTGGCCCAGTACGGGAGGTGTTTCTCCAGGTTTCCCCAGGTCCCCCTGCATTAGATTCTCAATGGTAAATATGTTGTACTATGCCATGTGCTTGTTACCCAGGAGGTACCAGTTACCAGGTGATCCCAGGGGTGACCTATGGGCTCCCTGCTAGTCTCCCCCATATAATCCCTGGGTGGAGCTAGCCTCTCTCTCTTTGAGCTCTGCTCTTCTGCTAAGCTGAGGTCCACTGCAGTCATGCCTAGTGTGTGTGTCCAGAGGGTTGGTAACCTCAAAGTCAAGTCCTGCAGCCACCATCAAGTCAAGTAAGCTAAAGTTACAGCTTTATGAGTCAAGTCAAGTCAGTCCCTGTCATTTGTAAATTCAGCGTGGTTTGCATTGAATTGTCCAGTCCTACTACGAGTCCTAGCAAGCCCTTAAGGTCTCTGCGTCACTGGTCAACTCCTTGTGCCGTAGCTGAACTGTATAAACTTTACCAACTGTCTACCCTCAGTAAAGCTACCGTTGTCAGTAACTTGGCGTCGGAGTCTTTATTGCCCCCGTGCCTAGCCCAGGATCCAGCAGTATACCTTTGGTTGGTTTTAGGCTAAACCACGCACTGGCATCTGCCCCTAGGGTAACAATATCTGCCCTTATCACACCCCGCTACCACACAGGAGAAAGCAGCGCTGTCTGCCGGGATGAGTGTCCCGGATCCTTAGTAGCGGCGGGCCCTTTACCCGGCCGGGCCCTCAGACAACGTCTGATCCGACCATCCGGTCAGTCCTCCCCTGTATGGAGTATTTCCGTATTCAGGGGAAATTGTGTTATACATTTTGGGGGTCTTTTTCTCCTTTTTCCTCCTTGTGAAAATGAAAGGTATTGGGGAACACCAGCATGTGAGTGTAAAAAGTGAATTTCTCTTACACTAACATGCTGGTGTAGCCCCCAACTTTTCTTTTTCATAAGGAGTAAAAGTAGCAAAAATCCTCCAAAATTTGTAACACAAATTTTCCTGAGTATGTAAATACCCCATTTGTGGCCCTAAACTGATGCTTTGAAATACGACAGGGCTCCGGAGAGAGCTCCATGCGCATTTTAGGCATAAATTAGGGATTTGCATAGGAGTGGACTCCTATGCAAGCATTGTGCTTGCCTCTTCCACTAAAAGTACTCTACAGCAGTGTTTCCCAAACAGGATGCCTCCAGCTGTTGCAACACTACAACTCCCAGCATGTTTGGACAGTCAATGGCAGTTCGGCCACGCTGTGGAGTTGTTGATTTGCAATAGCTGGAGGCTGCATTTAGTAAACAGTGCCGTATGAGCTGTTATTAATTTTTATTGGGGGGTTGGGTCGGGAGGTAATGATGCAAAGGTGTGTGTCTATGTAGTGTTTTACTCTTTATTTTTGTGTTAGTGAAGTGTAGGTGATTTTTCTGTACGTACACACAGTCGGGTTTACAACAAGTTTTCCGCTACAAGTTTGATCCACGGCAAATTTCTCACAACTCAAACTCGGAACGGGGAACTTACGGCACCGATCTCTTTTTTTTCCAGGCCATTGGGTCACCAGAGATCCGAATGGCCTGGAAATGTCATATGGAAGGTCACAGTTTAGAGACCACTGCACAGTGGTCACCAAACTGTGGCCCTCCAGATGTTGCAAAACTACAACTTTCAGCATCCCCAGACAGCCAACCCCATGTTTCCTGCTGTGAAATTGAAGAGGAGCAGGCTCTCTGTGCCAAATTTTTGGCAGCAAATTTCTGCTGATGAAAATCCACCTCAACCCCTATTTTATAATGCAGATCTGTCACAAATATGCAGCAAAATGAGCATAATGAGTGGCTGTTCTGACTCGGATTTAACTAAGGTTCATTATTTTTCTCTAGGATACAGCATGGCGGCAGCAGCTACATCAAAATATTTTTAATGCTGCCCCCCAGCATTTCATTTATTTTCTATTTTTTTTCTTCTTCCCTGCCTTCTAAGATAACTTTTTATTTTTCCACCAACAGAGTCGTATAATGGGGATTTTTTTTTATTTATAGCACAACATTCTTTAATATTTTGTCTTGTAAAATGTTAGATATCACAATGGAAGCCTAACAGATCCCATTAAAAATAACACTATAAAATCATACAGTGGCCTTACCAGCTTTCTTTCTTAACCTTCCCTTATGACATCACACATGTGACATCAGTCTTTGGTTGATACCTTTACCAGCCACTAGTACAGTTCAGGCCTTAGGTATCAGAGGGAGCGCACACAAAGAGCAGGAGATGAGGAAGAGGACAAGATGACACAGGAGAGGTACATCAATCCTAAATATTGATCAGAATACATCTAGAGTTCTAGACTTGCAAATAATGACTAGATCTTTTAAATATAATGTGTCACAATAATAGTGTTAATTGTATTAAATCTAGTTATTTAACTATACACTTTGCTGATGATCACAAATGACCAAGTATATACTGTTTATATTCAATTCTATTATACAAAGAGTTGGTGGGGTGTATGTCCTGTATGGGTATATTAAGTCTATGGGGGAGAATCATCAAAACCTGTGTAGAGGAAGAGTGGAGCATCAGATCAGATCGCTTCTTTCAGTTTTTAGAGGCCTTTTTAAAATGAAAGAATCAATCTTATTGGTTTCTACGGGCAACTGGTCAACATTTCCTCTGCGCTGGTGTTGATAAATCTCCCCCTATATGTATAGTTTTCTATACTAAGAAAGTCAAAAGCACCTAAATGTCTAAAACACACCTATATATTCAGTGTATGTGACCTACTAATGGGGGTGACAGGGAAGTAATGTAAGAGATGTCTGACCTTAAACATGACCTCCTGTTATAACCTAAAACAAGAAATTAGGCTGAAATAACGTATATTTCACTATTATAATGCTGGATTTCTTGTATGACTATTAGTACTGAATCATAAAAAGAAATGCATACATTGAATTTCCTTTAACATGATTGTCCCACAGAGCAAATTTGGTAAAATCAGATGTGTGCCCCATACATATATGTAAAGGGGTACAAAAATAATTGATATCCCTGTAGAGTTCTTCTCCCTCATGGATCTGATCCCCTAGTATCCTCTCTGAGCTGTAACCCTACCGTTGCCAGGCAACTTTCCCCCAATCCCCCTTGCTTATAAGCACAGTGGAAACAAACTGCCATTACCTTCAGGACACTGCAGTTGAACTGAGCATGTGTTAGGGTGCATTCACACCACGTTTTAGCTATACAGGGACCTGATTTGGCTGGGGGCAGTGAAAACCAGGTGCTCCCTTATCCCAGCCGGACCTGGCCCCCTTCTCATTCATTTGAATGATCTGACCAGAGTCAAACTGCGGTTTTCAGTTGGTTCAGAAAAACGGATATGGGGCAAAAATGAGCCGACCGGAGACATTGTTTGACTCCGGTTGGCTCATTTAAATGAATGAGAAGGGGGCCGGGACCGGCTGGGATATGGGAGCGCCCGGTTTTCACTCCCCCCAGCTGGATCCGGTCCCCATATAGCTAAAACGTGGTGTGAACCCACCCTTACCCCGACTTAGTGGGTCGTAACCAACAGTTATCAATACAATGCAGGTACATGGAGAATTAGTAATCTTATATCTCTCAAACAATATTGTAATCCTGGTACATTTAAATATGTTAAATGTCACATAATGCATTAGTATAGAACTTTTTTTTGTTGGTATTTTTTTTTTAAATGAGACAACTTCTTTAACCCCTTAAGGACCCAGCCATTTTACACCTTAGGACCAGGCCATATTTTGCACATCTGACCAATGTCACTTTAAACATTAATAACTCTGGAATGCTTTTAGTTATCATTCTGATTCCGAGATTGTTTATTCGTGACATATTCTACTTTAACATAGTGGTAACATTTTGTGGTAACTTGCATCCTTTCTTGGGGAAAAATCCCAAAATTTGATGAAAAATTTGAAAATTTAGCATTTTTCTAACTTTGAAGCTCTCTGCTTGTAAGGAAAATGGATATTCCAAATATTTTTTTATATTCACATATGCAATATGTCCACTTTATGTTTGCATCATAAAATTTACGTGTTTTCACTTTTGGAAGACACCAGAGGGCTTCAAAGTTCCAAACTCACAATTTTTCAGGGACCAGTTCAGGTTTGAAGTGGATTTGAAGGGTCTTCATCTTAGAAATACCCCACAAATGACCCCATTATAAAAACTGCAACCCCCAAAGTATTCAAAATGACATTCAGACAGCGTTTTTACCCTTTAGGGATTTCATAGGAATAGCAGCAAAGGGAAGGAGAAAATTCACAATCTTCATTTTTTACACTCGCATGTTCTTGTAGACCCAATTTTTGAATTTTTACAAGGGGTAAAAGGAGAAAATGTATACTTATATTTGTAGCCCAATTTCTCTCGAGTAAGCACATACCTCATATGTCTATGTAAAGTGTTCGGCGAGCGCAGTAGAGGGCTCAGAAGCGAAGAAGGGGGTTTTGGAGAGTACGTTTTTCTGAAATGGTTTTTGGGGGGCATGTTGCATTTAGGAAGCCCCTATGGTGCCAGAACAGCAAAAAAAAAAAAAAAAAACACATGCCATACCATTTTGGAAACTAGACCCCTTGAGGAGCGTAACAAGGAATTAAGTGAGCCTTAATACCCCACAGTTTTTTCACCACTTTTGCATATGTAAAAAAATAAATAAAAAATTCACTAAAATGTGGGTTTCCCCCCAAATTTCACATTTTTGCAAGGGTTAATAGCATAAAATACCCCCCAAAATTTGTAACCCCATCTCTTCTGAGTATGGAGGTACTCTATAACTTGACCTGAAGTGCACTACGGGTGAGAAGAGAAGGAGTCATATTTGGCTTTTTGAGAGCAAATTTTGCTCGGGGGGCATGTCGCATTTAGGAAGCCCCTATGGTGCCAGGACAGCAAAAGAAAAAACACATGGCATACCATTTTGGAAACTAGACCCCTTGAGGAATGTAACAAGGAATCAAGTGAGCCTTAATACCCCACAGGGGTTTCACGACTTTTGCATACGTAAAAAAAAAAATTTAACTAAAATGTGTGTTTCTCCCCAAAAATTTCACATTTTTGCAAGGGTTAATAGGGGAAGCCCCTATGGTGCAAGGACAGCAAAATAACCCTCACATAGCATACCATTTTGGAAACTAGACCCCTTGAGGAACGTAACAAGGGGTACAGTGAGCACTTACCCCCCCCCCCCCCCACTGGTGTCTGTCAGATCTTTGGAACAGAGGGCTGTGTACAAAATGTTTTATTTGCACAACCCACTGTTCCAAAGATCTGTCAGACACCAGTGGGGTGTAAATTCTCACTGCACCCCTCATTACATTCCGTGAGGGGTGTAGTTTCCGAAATTGGGTCACATGTGGGGTTTTATTTTTTTTGCGTTTGTCAAAACCGCTGTAACAATCAGCCACCTCTGTGCAAATCACATCAAATGTACATGGTGCACTCTCCCTTCTGGGCCTTGTTGTGCGCCCCCAGAGCACTTCACGCGCACATATGGGGTATCTCCGTAGTCGGGAGAAATTGGTTTACAAATTTTGGGGGGCTTTTTTCCCTTTTACCTCCTGTCAAAATGAAAAGAATAGGGCAACATCAGCATGTTAGTGTAAAAAATTTATTTTTTTACACTAACATGCTGGTGTAGATTCCAGCTTCACCTTTTCATAAGGGGTGAAAGGAGAAAAAGCCCCCCAAAATTTGTTAGGCAATTTCTCCCGAGTACGGTGATACCCCATATGTGGCCCTAAACTGTTGCCTTGAAATACGACAGGGCTCCGAAGTGAGAGAGCGCCATGTGCATTTGAGGCCTGATTTAGGGATTTGCATAGGGGTGGACATAGGGGTATTCTACGCCAGTGATTCCCAAACAGGGTGCCTCCAGCTGTTGCAAAACTCCCAGCATGCTTGGACAGTCAACGGCTGTCTGGCAATACTGGGAGTTGTTGTTTTGCTACAGCTGGAGGCTCCATTTTGGAAACAGTGGCGCACCAGACGTTTTTCATTTTTATTGGGGAGGGGAGAGGGGCTGTGTAGGGGTATGTGTATATGTAGTATTTTTACTTTTTATTTTATTTTGTGATAGTATAGTGTAGTATAGTGTTTTTAGGGTACAGTCACATGGGCGGGGGATTACAGCGAGTTTCCCGCTGCGAGTTTGAGCTGCCAGGCAAAATTTGCTGCATCGCAAACTTGCAGCCTGATACTCACTGTAAGCCCCCTGCCCATGTGAATGTACCCTGTACATTCACAGGGGGGCCTCCAGCTGTTGCAAAACTACAACTCCCAGCATGCACTGTCTATCAGTGCATGCTGGTAGGTATAGTTTTGCAACAGCTGGAGGCACACGGGTTGGGAAACACTGAGTTAGGAAACAGACAATGTTTCCCAACCAGTGTGCCTCCAGTTGTTGCAAAACCACTACTCCCAAACATTCTCAGGCATGCTGGAAGTAGATGTTCTGCAACATCTTTAGAGCCAGATGTTGCCGAACTACAACTCCCAGCATGCTTGGAGTTGTAGTTTCGCAACATTTGGAGGACTACAGTTTGCAGACCACTAATACAGTGGTTCCCAATCTGTGCCCTTCCAGATGTTGCAAAACTACAACTTCCAGTATGCCAAAACTGTCCAGGCATGCTGGGAGTTGTAGTTCTGCAACATCTGAAGGGCCAGATGTTACAGAACTACAACTCCCAGCATGCCTGGACAGTAATGGCATGCTGAGGATGTGTAGTTTTGCAACATCTGGAAGGGCACAGTGGTCTCCAAACTGTGGACCTCCAGATGTTGCAAAACTGCAACTCCCAGCATGCCCAGGGCATTTGCCCTGGATGCCTGCTGAAGCATTTCAGCAGGCATCCGCTTCTGATCTCAGCCCGGCGCGCGGCAGGGACCGGAAAACGCCAGGACGTACGGGGACGTCCTGGGTCCTTAACCCCTTAACGACGCAGGACGTATATTTACGTCCTGCGCCGGCTCCCGCGATATGAAGCGGGATCGCGCCGCGATCCCGCATCATATCGCGTGGGTCCCGGCGCTAATCAACGGCCGGGACCCGCGGCTAATACCACACATCGCCGATCGCGGCGATGTGCGGTATTAACCCTTTAGAAGCGGCGGTCAAAGCTGACCGCCGCTTCTAAAGTGAAAGTGAAAGTGACCCGGCTGCTCAGTCGGGCTGTTCGGGACCGCCGCGGTGAAATCGCGGCGTCCCGAACAGCTGATCGGACACCGGGAGGGCTCTTACCTGCCTCCCCGGTGTCCGATCGACGAATGACTGCTCCGTGCCTGAGATCCAGGCAGGAGCAGTCAAGCGCCGATAATGCTGATCACAGGCGTGTTAATGCACGCCAGTGATCAGCATTAGAGATCAGTGTGTGCAGTGTTATAGGTCCCTATGGGACCTATAACACTGCAAAAAAAAAGTAAAAAAAAAGTGTTAATAAAGGTCATTTAACCCCTTCCCTAATAAAAGTTTGAATCACCCCCCTTTTCCCATAAAAAAAATAAAACAGTGTAAAAAAAATAAAAAATAAACATATGTGGTATCGCCGCGTGCGTAAATGTCCGAACTATAAAAATATATCATTAATTAAGCCGCACGGTCAATGGCGTACGCGCAAAAAAATTCCAAAGTCCAAAAAAGCGTATTTTGGTCACTTTTTATATCATTAAAAAATGAATAAAAAGTGATCAAAAAGTCCGATCAAAACAAAAATCATACCGATAAAAACTTCAGATCACGGCGCAAAAAATGAGTCCTCATACCACCCCATACATGGAAAAATAAAAAAGTTATAGGGGTCAGAAGATGACATTTTTAAACGTATAAATTTTCCTGCATGTAGTTATGATTTTTTCCAGAAGTGCGACAATATCAAACCTATATAAGTAGGGTATCATTTTAACCGTATGGACCTACAGAATAATGATAAGGTGTAATTTTTACCGAAATATGCACTGCGTAGAAACGAAAGCCCCCAAAAGTTACAAAATGGCGTTTTTTTTTCGATTTTGTCGCACAATGATTTTTTTTTCCGTTTCGCCGTGCATTTTTGGGTAAAATGACTAATGTCACTGCAAAGTAGAATTGGCGACGCAAAAAATAAGCCATAATATGGATTTTTAGGTGGAAAATTGAAAGGGTTATGATTTTTAAAAGGTAAGGAGGAAAAAACGAAAGTGCAAAAACGGAAAAACCCTGAGTCCTTAAGGGGTTAAAGCCCAGGGTGCGGGGACGTCCCCGTACGTCCTGGGTCCTTAAGGGGCTAAAGGTGTACTCCGCCCATAGACATCTTATCCCTTATCCAAAACATTGTGGATGAGATGTCTGATCCTGGAGTGGGTCTGGCCACTGGGACCCCCCACGATATCTGGGCCGACTCTTCGGAATCTGTGGCAATCCATATCGCCAAACCACCCCCCCTCTATTCATGTCTATGGGAGGGGGCGTGACGGCACAGAGATCGCGGGGGTTCCCAGTGGCAAGACACCTGCCATCAGACATCTTATTCCCTATCCTTTCTATAGCGGATAAGATGTTCAGGGGCAGAGTACCACTTTAAAGGGAATTTATCAACTCTATTTGCTCCAAAGAACTTCAGACCCTATTGTACCTTTTTTTTTTTTTTTAGCTGATAATAGTTGCCTAATTTGTAAAATCAGTGTTCAATTTTTCAGCCAAGTTCCAAAGAGGTGGGGTTAATCTGCTGAAGTGCCGAAGCTTGGCACACCTCCTCGCTTGCTCCCACCTCCCAGGCCCTCCTTGATTGATGTTCTGAGCCCGGTTTTTCAATCAAGAAGGAGCTGGAGGGGAGAGCAAGTAAGTGGATGTGCCGGGATAAGACACTTGAGCAGCTTAGATCAGCCTCCTTGCACCCTACATTTGTGTATTACACCTGAATATTAGACAATACTGGATTAAACTATGTGGAATGTTGATTTAGGGATCTATCCAATTGCTAGCAGGCCATAGACACAAGATTACATATAAGATAAGGTTATATGCCGACCAGGTATTATATTGTAGTTCCCAGCGAATTGAATCTAACTTTGAAGGGGAAGTGCCTTTAGGCACTTCCCCCTTCAAAGTTAGCGGGTCATGTAGAAATTTTTCTGTACCATGTCTATGACAATCATGGGTGCTTTTTGCCTTCCTTAGGTTGTAGGGCTATTGTTACCATTAAAATTGTCAGAACCCTAAAATAAACCCTAACAGACCCAACTAAACTAAGGAATACATGTTCATAGTTATTAAAAAGAGGAAACACACCCCTCAAGGAACATAACAAGGGGTACAGTGAGCCTTAACACCCCACAGGTGTTTGATGACTTTTTGTAAAATTTGGATGAGTAAATAAAAAAAATAAGAGGAAATACGAGAAAATGCCCCTCAAAATTTGTAACCCCATTTCTTCTGGGTTTGGAAGTCTTCCATGTATGGATGTAAAGTGCTCTGCTATCAAACTACAATGATCAGAAGAGAAGAAGCGCCATTGGGCTTTTGGAGAGAGAATTCGTCTGGAATTCAAGTCAGGGGACATGTGCGTTTACAAAGCCCCCATGGTGCCAGAACAGTGGACCCCCACCACATGTGACTGTATTTCGGAAACAACACCCCTCACAGAATGTAACAATGGGTGCAGTGAGCATTTACACCCCACTGACGTTTGACAGACTTTTGGAACAGTGGGCTGTGCAAATGAAAACTTAAATTTTTCATTTTCATGGACCCCTGTTCCAAAAATCTGTCAGACACCAGTAGGGCATAAATGCTCACTGCACCCCTTATTACATTCCATGAGGGGTGTAGTTTCCAAAATGGGGTCACATGTTGGAGGGGGTTCCGCTGTTCTGGCACCATAGGGGCTTTGTAAACGCACATGGCCTTCAATTTTAGCCAAATTCTCTCTCCAAAAGTCCAATAGCGCTCCTTCTCTTCTGAGCCCTGTAGTGAGCCAGCAGAGCACTTTATGTCCACACATGGGGTGTTTATATATTCAGAAGAAATGGTGATACAAATTATGGGGGGCTTTTTCTCAATTACCCTTGTGAAAATGAAAAATTTGGGATAACATTAGAAATTAGAAATATTAGCAATAAATTCATCATAAAATATACCGTATATACTCGAGTATAGGCCGAGTTTTTCAGCACGATTTTTCGTGCTGAAAACACCCCCTCGGCTTATACTCGAGTGAACTCCCCCACCCGCAGTGGTCTTCAACCTGCGGACCTCCAGAGGTTTCAAAACTACAACTCCCAGCAAGCCCGGGCAGCCATCGGCTGTCCGGGCTTGCTGGGAGTTGTAGTTTTGAAACCTCCGGAGGTCCGCAGGTTGAAGACCACTGCGGCCTTCAACATCATCCAGCCCCCTCTCACCCCCTTTAGTTCTGAGTACTCACCTCCGCTCGGCGCTGGTCCGGTCCTGCAGGGCTGTCCGGTAAGGAGGTGGTCCGGTGAGGAGGTGGTCCGGGCTGCTATCTTCACCGGGGAGGCCTCTTCTAAGCGCTTCGGGCCCGGCCTCAGAATAGTCACGTTGCCTTGACAACGACGCAGATACGTCGTTGTTAAGGCAACGGCTCTATTCCGGGCCGGAAGCGCGGAGAAGAGGCGCCCCCGGTGAAGATAGCAGCCCGGACCACCTCCTCACCGGACCACCTCCTTACCGGACAGCCCTGCAGGACCGGACCAGCGCCGAGCGGAGGTGAGTACTCAGAACTAAAGGGGGTGAGAGGGGGCTGGATGATGTTGAAGGCCGCAGTGGTCTTCAACCTGCGGACCTCCGGAGGTTTCAAAACTACAACTCCCAGCAAGCCCGGACAGCCGATGGCTGCCCGGGCTTGCTGGGAGTTGTAGTTTTGAAACCTCTGGAGGTCCGCATGTTGAAGGCCGCAGTGGTCTTCAACCTGCGGACCTCCGGAGGTTTCAAAACTACAACTCCCAGCAAGCCCGGACAGCCGATGGCTTCCCGGGCTTGCTGGGAGTTGTAGTTTTGAAACCTCTGGAGGTCCGCATGTTGAAGGCCGCAGTGGTCTTCAACCTGCGGACCTCCGGAGGTTTCAAAACTACAACTCCCAGCAAGCCCGGACAGCCGATGGCTGCCCGGGCTTGCTGGGAGTTGTAGTTTTGAAACCTCTGGAGGTCCGCAGGTTGAAGACCACTGAGGGCGAATGATGAGAAGAGGATGATGAAGGGGGGGGGGTGTGGGGATGATGAAGGGGGGATGTGTGGGATGATGACAAGGGGATGATGAAGGGGGGATGTGTGGGATGATGAAGGGGGGATGTGTGGGATGACAAGGGGATGTGTGGGATGATGACAAGGGGATGATGAAGGGGGGATGTGTGGGATGACAAGGGGATGTGTGGGATGATGACAAGGGGATGATGAAGGGGGGATGTGTGGGATGATAAGGGGATGTGTGGGATGATGACAAGGGGATGATGAAGGGGGGATGTGTGGGATGATAAGGGGATGTGTGGGATGATGACAAGGGGATGATGAAGGGGGGATGTGTGGGATGATGACAAGGGGATGATGAGGATGTTAATGACGGGTCTGGATGATGACAGGGGGGGATGAGGTATTTCCCACCCTAGGCTTATACTCGAGTCAATAACTTTTCCTGGGATTTTGGGTTGAAATTAGGGGTCTCGGCTTATACTCGGGTCGGCTTATACTCGAGTATATACGGTACTTACTGTTAAATACTTTAACTCAATATAAAATAAAAATAAAAACAATAAAAATTAATAAAATTTAAAAATATATATATATATATAAAATATGTATAGAAAAATCTAAAATCACTAACTAAAAAATAAAATACACAAAATACATAAAAAAATACAAATAATAACATAAATAAATATAACAAAAATAAAATATAGCACCAATCACTAATAATAAATAGATTAAGATTATACAAGCAAGTACTTTCTGAATAAGATAACGTTTTTTCACTTCCATCTACTGTTTATATATATATATATAATTCCCTCTGCTTCCCTTCTCCCTTCCTTATTACCCCACCCCTCCCTTGCAACTTACATGCTACTCAAGAAATCCATATCTTAGGACATATATCCCAGACTACCATAGCTTATTACATAACAAACAGAATAAATAGCAGTCTATACCGATTCACAGAATATAAATAAATAAAATATTTTTTTCTTTTAAAATTGCATGAGTTACAAGATAATTTACATGAGAATATAATTACTCATGTTAATAACACACTTTTACATACTCCATGGTCTGCACTATGGATAATTTGGAACATACCCTACACAGTCTAAGTCCCATAACATGCGCAGTAGTACTCTAGAAGTGAAATACAGACAAAGTCTGAAGTCATGCGCACAGGTCCAGCAATATGTAGATATTGCGAAAAGTGAATCATCCATCATGAGGCTTGCGCATTGATTACCAATGCGCGGACATGCGTACCTACTGTGACATCACATGTAAACAAAGGTGGTGATAGGCGCAGACGCTAAACACATGCCAGACCATAACAAACTGTATGATTAGTTGCGACTTTTCGCAGGATTGGTACACAACTATTGCGGGACACAAGATTGTGATGTGCGGCCATCTGATTGGCGATAGCACGTCACAGGAAATGAACGCAATGTGAGATTATATAAAGCCTACCTGGCGTCCGGGGCACCATTAGCCTCAAAGCCCTTGACCAAGCTGGTTTATTGAGCGAAACGTCGAGGAGGCTAGCCATGTTTTAATACAGCGTGTGTTCACTGTTAGTAATGTTAATGCAGCATGCATACTCACCTACTAGTGCACAGATCATAGTGCACAATATATATTAATTGTTGAGCACTAACAGAAACTTAGTAGCTAGGAGAGGTTTTCCTTTCCCATAAAAAATTCTGTGACACCGCCGATAATTTTAAACCGTGTGTTTCATAAGGGTAGCTTTTTAGTTTGTGAATTGAATAAAGTTTAAAAGTTTTAGGGGGGCTTCTAGTAAGGGTTTTCCCCAGAAGGGGTAGCCCCTTTAAGGTTGATATTGCACTATTACCCTGGAACCTTCAGGGATCCTTTTTTGTTTAATTCACTGACCATAGAAGGAAAGTAAACATTGCTGGTTAGCTCAATGGTGCTGATCGGGACCTCCGCGATAAAATCGTGGCGTCCCGAACAGCTTGCAGGACGCGAGGAGGATCCCTACCTGCCTCCTCGTTGTCCGATCGCCAAATGACTGCTCCATGCCTGAGATCCAGGCAGGAGCAGTTGAGTGGCAATAACACTGATCAATGCCATGCTAAAAGAAACAAAAAATAACACATACCCCAAACATTGCAAACACAAAACCCCCAAAAACCTGTCAATAGTCTCTGTCAACATCATCCTGAGAGGGATAATACACTGCACTACAATAGAAATAAAAATCCCTATCATCTATATGTCAATGGGTTCCATCTTTTCTTTTGTTCTTTTTTCTAATGCGGTTTTATAATCCCTGAGACAAGTAGTTCTGGCCCTAGAGTGTTATATATATTAGCGTCTGTAGCATGTATAAGGGACATGTTATCATACCTGTGTCTTTTTATAGGTTATTGATGCCCGGTGAGAGGGTGAAAGGGACCTATACCCCCGTCAGCTGCAGGAAAGGAACAAAGAGACAGGTAATTAATATTTATATTAATTACTGATAACAATCAGGCTAGATACAACATCTAAACCTGCAAAGATGTCATAGTCTCTACCTTATACATGAAGATATATGTGTTTTTAATAAGTATATCGTCTATAGACAGCTTCTTATATAACACAACCATGTCTCAGGTACAGAGATTAGGAACATTTATGATTTCTAATATCTGTTTTTTATTTGTAGTAATCCCTTTTTCAATACACTGACCGCATATTTAAGACATAACTGTACTGTAAAGAAAAATCTCTAAGTTAATGTAATAAATCACATACTATAACTGATTATTGCCATTTAAAACTATGAAAAATACATTATGTTGATTATAAAACAGAAATACAGAATGGAGACAACCGTCTGTGGCTCAAGCTCGACTGCCCATTTCTTTGAGTGGCCCCTCAATGTTGTGGAAACGGGTGGAGGACATTGTCTCCATTAGAATGGGTCCCCCTACGATGCTTCGGCTGTTGATCTGAAGTGCATTCTGTGCTTTGGAACCTCGGGGGCAAACTGTATTTCTGTTATTAATTTTTAGTTTAGCAATTCCCACTGCAACATGGTTAACCTCTATCCTAAATTTCTGCACAAAATTGATAAAAGACATTCCAAGAAATATTTTGCCAAATAAAAATTTAGAAAATATTGATGAAGTTGATGAATAATAACAGCAAAAATAACAGTTTTTGATTAAAAAACAAATAAACAATAATAATTTATAAAATATTTTGCTCCTGCCCCCTTCCCCAAAAATAAAAAAACATATATTACCCTTAAAATTTATGAATAAAGAAACAAAAAATAACACATACCCCAAACATTGCAAACACAAAACCCCCAAAAACCTAACAATAGTGTCTGTCAACATCATCCTGGGAGGGATAATACACTGCACTACAATAGAAATAAAAATCCCTATCATCTATATCTCAATGGGTTCCATCTTTTCTTTTGTTCTTTTTTCTAATGCGGTTTTATAATCCCTGAGACAAGTAAATCTGGCCCTAGAGTGTTATATATATTAGCGTCTGTAGCATGTATAAGGGACATGTTATCATACCTGTGTCTTTTTTATAGGTGATTAATGCCCGGTGAGAGGGTGAAAGGGACCTATACCCCCGTCAGCTGCAGGAAAGGAACAAAGAGACAGGTAATTAATATTTATATTAATTACTGATAACAATCAGGCTAGATATAACATCTAGACCTGCAGAGATGTCATAGTCTCTACCTTATACATGAAGATATATGTGTTTTTAATAAGTATATCGTCTATAGACAGCTTCTTATATAACACAACTGTGTCTCAGGTACAGAGATTAGGAACATTTATGATTTTTAATATCTGTTTTTTATTTGTAGTAATCCCTTTTTCAATACACTGACCGCATATTTAAGACATAACTGTACTGTAAAGAAAAATCTATAAGTTAATGTAATAAATCACATACTATAACTGATTATTGCCATTTAAAACTATGAAAAATACATTATGTTGATTATAAAACAGAAATACAGAATGGAGACAACCGTCTGTGGCTCAAGCTCGACTGCCCATTTCTTTGAGTGGCCCCTCAATGTTGTGGAAACGGGTGGAGGACATTGTCTCCATTAGAATGGGTCCCCCTACGATGCTTCGGCTGTTGATCTGAAGTGCATTCTGTGCTTTGGAACCTCGGGGGCAAACTGTATTTCTGTTATTAATTTTTAGTTTAGCAATTCCCACTGCAACATGGTTAACCTCTATCCTAAATTTCTGCACAAAATTGATAAAAGACATTCCAAGAAATATTTTGCCAAATAAAAATTTAGAAAATATTGATGAAATTGATGAATAATAATAACAACAAAAATAACAGTTTTTGATTAAAAAACAAAAAAACTAAAATAATTTATAAAATATTTTGCTCCTGCCCCCTTCCCCCAAAAATAAAAAAACATATATTACCCTTAAAATTTATGAATAAAGAAACAAAAAATAACACATACCCCAAACATTACAAACACAAAACCCCCAAAAACCTAACAATAGTCTCTGTCAACATCATCCTGGGAGGGATAATACACTGCACTGCAATAGAAATAAAAATCCCTATCATCTATATCTCAATGGGTTCCATCTTTTCTTTTGTTCTTTTTTCTAATGCGGTTTTATAATCCCTGAGACAAGTAGTTCTGGCCCTAGAGTGTTATATATATTAGTGTCTGTAGCATGTATAAGGGACATGTTATCATACCTGTGTCTTTTTATAGGTGATTGATGCCCGGTGAGAGGGTGAAAGGGACCTTTACCCCCGTCAGCTGCAGGAAAGGAACAAAGAGACAGGTAATTAATATTTATATTAATTACTGATAACAATCAGGCTAGATATAACATCTAGACCTGCAGAGATGTCATAGTCTCTACCTTATACATGAAGATATATGTGTTTTTAATAAGTATATCGTCTATAGACAGCTTCTTATATAACACAACCATGTCTCAGGTACAGAGATTAGGAACATTTATGATTTCTAATATCTGTTTTTTATTTGTAGTAATCCCTTTTTCAATAGATTGACCGCAGATTTAAGACATTACTGTACTGTAAAGAAAAATCTATAAGTTAATGTAATAAATCACATACTATAACTGATTGTTGCCATTTAAAACTATGAAAAATACATTATGTTGATTATAAAACAGAAATACAGAATGGAGACAACCGTCTGTGGCTCAAGCTCGACTGCCCATTTCTTTGAGTGGCCCCTCAATGTTGTGGAAACGGGTGGAGGACATTGTCTCCATTAGAATGGGTCCCCCTACGATGCTTCGGCTGTTGATCTGAAGTGCATTCTGTGCTTTGGAATCTCGGGGGCAAACTGTATTTCTGTTATTAATTTTTAGTTTAGCAATTCCCACCGCAACATGGTTAACCTCTATCCTAAATTTCTGCACAAAATTGATAAAAGACATTCCAAGAAATATTTAAATTTATGAATAAAGAAACAAAAAATAACACATACCCCAAACATTACAAACACAAAACCCCCAAAAACCTAACAATAGTCTCTGTCAACATCATCCTGGGAGGGATAATACACTGCACTGCAATAGAAATAAAAATCCCTATCATCTATATCTCAATGGGTTCCATCTTTTCTTTTGTTCTTTTTTCTAATACGGTTTTATAATCCCTGAGACAAGTAGTTCTGGCCCTAGAGTGTTATATATATTAGCGTCTGTAGCATGTATAAGGGACATGTTATCATACCTGTGTCTTTTTATAGGTGATTAATGCCCGGTGAGAGGGTGAAAGGGACCTATACCCCCGTCAGATGCAGGAAAGGAACAAAGAGACAGGTAATTAATATTTATATTAATTACTGATAACAATCAGGCTAGATATAACATCTAGACCTGCAGAGATGTCATAGTCTCTACCTTATACATGAAGATATATGTGTTTTTAATAAGTATATCGTCTATAGACAGCTTCTTATATAACACAACTGTGTCTCAGGTACAGAGATTGGGAACATTTATGATTTCTAATATCTGTTTTTTATTTGTAGTAATCCCTTTTTCAATAGACAGACCGCAGATTTAAGACATAACTGTACTGTAAAGAAAAATCTCTAAGTTAATGTAATAAATCACATACTATAACTGATTATTGCCATTTAAAACTATGAAAAATACATTATGTTGATTATAAAACAGAAATACAGAATGGAGACAACCGTCTGTGGCTCAAGCTCGACTGCCCCTTTCTTTGAGTGGCCCCTCAATGTTGTGGAAACGGGTGGAGGACATTGTCTCCATTAGAATGGGTCCCCCTACGATGCTTCGGCTGTTGATCTGAAGTGCATTCTGTGCTTTGGAACCTCGGGGGCAAACTGTATTTCTGTTATTAATTTTTAGTTTAGCAATTCCCACTGCAACATGGTTAACCTCTATCCTAAATTTCTGCACAAAATTGATAAAAGACATTCCAAGAAATATTTTACCAAACAAAAATATATAAAATATTGATGAAGTTGATGAATAATAATAACAGCAAAAATAACAGTTTTCGATTAAAAAACAAATAAACAATAATAATTTATAAAATATTTTGCTCCTGCCCCCTTCCCCAAAAATAAAAAAACATATATTACCCTTAAAATTTATGAATAAAGAAACAAAAAATAACACATACCCCAAACATTGCAAACACAAAACCCCCAAAAACCTAACAATAGTGTCTGTCAACATCATCCTGGGAGGGATAATACACTGCACTACAATAGAAATACAAATACCTATCATCTATATCTCAATGGGTTCCATCTTTTCTTTTGTTCTTTTTTCTAATGCGGTTTTATAATCCCTGAGACAAGTAAATCTGGCCCTAGAGTGTTATATATATTAGCGTCTGTAGCATGTATAAGGGACATGTTATCATACCTGTGTCTTTTTATAGGTGATTAATGCCCAGTGAGAGGGTGAAAGGGACCTATAACCCCGTCAGCTGCAGGAAAGGAACAAAGAGACAGGTAATTAATATTTATATTAATTACTGATAACAATCAGGCTAGATATAACATCTAGACCTGCAGAGATGTCATAGTCTCTACCTTATACATGAAGATATATGTGTTTTTAATAAGTATATCGTCTATAGACAGCTTCTTATATAACACAACTGTGTCTCAGGTACAGAGATTGGGAACATTTATGATTTCTAATATCTGTTTTTTATTTGTAGTAATCCCTTTTTCAATAGACAGACAGCAGATTTAAGACATAACTGTACTGTAAAAAAACATATCTATAAGTTAATGTAATAAATCACATACTATAACTGATTATTGCCATTTAAAACTATGAAAAATACATTATGTTGATTATAAAACAGAAATACAGAATGGAGACAACCGTCTGTGGCTCAAGCTCGACTGCCCATTTCTTTGAGTGGCCCCTCAATGTTCTGAAAACGGGTGGAGGACATTGTCTCCATTAGAATGGGTCCCCCTACGATGCTTCGGCTGTTGATCTGAAGTGCATTCTGTGCTTTGGAATCTCGGGGGCAAACTGTATTTCTGTTATTAATTTTTAGTTTAGCAATTCCCACCGCAACATGGTTAACCTCTATCCTAAATTTCTGCACAAAATTGATAAAAGACATTCCAAGAAATATTAAAATTTATGAATAAAGAAACAAAAAATAACACATACCCCAAACATTACAAACACAAAAACCCCAAAAACCTAACAATAGTCTCTGTCAACATCATCCTGGGAGGGATAATACACTGCACTGCAATAGAAATAAAAATCCCTATCATCTATATCTCAATGGGTTCCATCTTTTCTTTTGTTCTTTTTTCTAATGCGGTTTTATAATCCCTGAGACAAGTAGTTCTGGCCCTAGAGTGTTATATATATTAGCGTCTGTAGCATGTATAAGGGACATGTTATCATACCTGTGTCTTTTTATAGGTGATTGATGCCCGGTGAGAGGGTGAAAGGGACCTATACCCCCGTCAGCTGCAGGAAAGGAACAAAGAGACAGGTAATTAATATTTATATTAATTACTGATAACAATCAGGCTAGATACAACATCTAAACCTGCAAAGATGTCATAGTCTCTACCTTATACATGAAGATATATGTGTTTTTAATAAGTATATCGTCTATAGACTGCTTCTTATATAACACAACCGTGTCTCAGGTACAGAGATTGGGAACATTTATGATTTCTAATATCTGTTTTTTATTTGTAGTAATCCCTTTTTCAATAGACAGACAGCAGATTTAAGACATAACTGTACTGTAAAGAAAAATCTATAAGTTAATGTAATAAATCACATACTATAACTGATTATTGCCATTTAAAACTATGAAAAATACATTATGTTGATTATAAAACAGAAATACAGAATGGAGACAACCGTCTGTGGCTCAAGCTCGACTGCCCCTTTCTTTGAGTGGCCCCTCAATGTTGTGGAAACGGGTGGAGGACATTGTCTCCATTAGAATGGGTCCCCCTACGATGCTTCGGCTGTTGATCTGAAGTGCATTCTGTGCTTTGGAACCTCGGGGGCAAACTGTATTTCTGTTATTAATTTTTAGTTTAGCAATTCCCACTGCAATATGGTTAACCTCTATCCTAAATTTCTGCCCAAAATTGATAAAAGACATTCCAAGAAATATTTTGCCAAATAAAAATATATAAAATATTGATGAAATTGATGAATAATAATAACAACAAAAATAACAGTTTTTGATTAAAAAACAAAAAAACAAAAATAATTTATAAAATATTTTGCTCCTGCCCCCTTCCCCCAAAAATAAAAAAACATATATTACCCTTAAAATTTATGAATAAAGAAACAAAAAATAACACATACCCCAAACATTACAAACACAAAACCCCCCAAAACCTAACAATAGTCTCTGTCAACATCATCCTGAGAGGGATAATACACTGCACTGCAATAGAAATAAAAATCCCTATCATCTATATCTCAATGGGTTCCATCTTTTCTTTTGTTCTTTTTTCTAATCCGGTTTTATAATCCCTGAGACAAGTAAATCTGGCCCTAGAGTGTTATATATATTAGCGTCTGTAGCATGTATAAGGGACATGTTATCATACCTGTGTCTTTTTATAGGTGATTAATGCCCGGTGAGAGGGTGAAAGGGACCTATACCCCCGTCAGCTGCAGGAAAGGAACAAAGAGACAGGTAATTAATATTTATATTAATTACTGATAACAATCAGGCTAGATATAACATCTAGACCTGCAGAGATGTCATAGTCTCTACCTTATACATAAAGATATATGTGTTTTTAATAAGTATATCGTCTATAGACAGCTTCTTATATAACACAACCATGTCTCAGGTACAGAGATTAGGAACATTTATGATTTCTAATATCTGTTTTTTATTTGTAGTAATCCCTTTTTCAATAGATTGACCGCAGATTTAAGACATAACTGTACTGTAAAGAAAAATCTATAAGTTAATGTAATAAATCACATACTATAACTGATTGTTGCCATTTAAAACTATGAAAAATACATTATGTTGATTATAAAACAGAAATACAGAATGGAGACAACCGTCTGTGGCTCAAGCTCGACTGCCCATTTCTTTGAGTGGCCCCTCAATGTTCTGAAAACGGGTGGAGGACATTGTCTCCATTAGAATGGGTCCCCCTACGATGCTTCGGCTGTTGATCTGAAGTGCATTCTGTGCTTTGGAATCTCGGGGGCAAACTGTATTTCTGTTATTAATTTTTAGTTTAGCAATTCCCACCGCAACATGGTTAACCTCTATCCTAAATTTCTGCACAAAATTGATAAAAGACATTCCAAGAAATATTTAAATTTATGAATAAAGAAACAAAAAATAACACATACCCCAAACATTACAAACACAAAACCCCCCAAAACCTAACAATAGTCTCTGTCAACATCATCCTGAGAGGGATAATACACTGCACTGCAATAGAAATAAAAATCCCTATCATCTATATCTCAATGGGTTCCATCTTTTCTTTTGTTCTTTTTTCTAATGCGGTTTTATAATCCCTGAGACAAGTAGTTCTGGCCCTAGAGTGTTATATATATTAGCGTCTGTAGCATGTATAAGGGACATGTTATCATACCTGTGTCTTTTTATAGGTGATTGATGCCCGGTGAGAGGGTGAAAGGGACCTATACCCCCGTCAGCTGCAGGAAAGGAACAAAGAGACAGGTAATTAATATTTATATTAATTACTGATAACAATCAGGCTAGATACAACATCTAAACCTGCAAAGATGTCATAGTCTCTACCTTATACATGAAGATATATGTGTTTTTAATAAGTATATCGACTATAGACAGCTTCTTATATAACACAACCGTGTCTCAGGTACAGAGATTGGGAACATTTATGATTTCTAATATCTGTTTTTTATTTGTAGTAATCCCTTTTTCAATAGACAGACAGCAGATTTAAGACATAACTGTACTGTAAAGAAAAATCTATAAGTTAATGTAATAAATCACATACTTTAACTGATTATTGCCATTTAAAACTATGAAAAATACATTATGTTGATTATAAAACAGAAATACAGAATGGAGACAACCGTCTGTGGCTCAAGCTCGACTGCCCATTTCTTTGAGTGGCCCCTCAATGTTCTGGAAACGGGTGGAGGACATTGTCTCCATTAGAATGGGTCCCCCTACGATGCTTCGGCTGTTGATCTGAAGTGCATTCTGTGCTTTGGAATCTCAGGGGCAAACTGTATTTCTGTTATTAATTTTTAGTTTAGCAATTCCCACCGCAACATGGTTAACCTCTATCCTAAATTTCTGCACAAAATTGATAAAAGACATTCCAAGAAATATTTTGCCAAATAAAAATATATAAAATATTGATGAAATTGATGAATAATAATAACAACAAAAATAACAGTTTTTGATTAAAAAACAAATAAATAATAATAATTTATAAAATATTTTGCTCCTGCCCCCTTCCCCCAAAAATAAAAAACATATATTACCCTTAAAATTTATGAATAAAGAAACAAAAAATAACACATACCCCAAACATTGCAAACACTAAACCCCCAAAAACCTAACAATAGTGTTTGTCAACATCATCCTGGGAGGGATAATACACTGCACTACAATAGAAATAAAAATCCCTATCATCTATATCTCAATAGGTTCCATCTTTTCTTTTGTTCTTTTTTCTAATGCGGTTTTATAATCCCTGACACAAGTAGTTCTGGCCCTAGAGTGTTATATATATTAGCGTCTGTAACATGTATAAGGGACATGTTATCATACCTGTGTCTTTTTATAGGTGATTAATGCCCGGTGAGAGAGTGAAAGGGACCTATACCCCCGTCAGCTGCAGGAAAGGAACAAAGAGACAGGTAATTAATATTTATATTAATTACTGATAACAATCAGGCTAGATATAACATCTAGACCTGCAGAGATGTCATAGTCTCTACCTTATACATGAAGATATATGTGTTTTTAATAAGTATATCATCTATAGACAGCTTCTTATATAACACAACTGTGTCTCAGGTACAGAGATTGGGAACATTTATGATTTCTAATATCTGTTTTTTATTTGTAGTAATCCCTTTTTCAATAGACAGACTGCAGATTTAAGACATAACTGTACTGTAAAAAAACATATCTATAAGTTAATGTAATAAATCACATACTATAACTGATTATTGCCATTTAAAACTATGAAAAATACATTATGTTGATTATAAAACAGAAATACAGAATGGAGACAACCGTCTGTGGCTCAAGCTCGACTGCCCCTTTCTTTGAGTGGCCCCTCAATGTTTTGGAAACGGGTGGAGGACATTGTCTCCATTAGAATGGGTCCCCCTACGATGCTTCGGCTGTTGATCTGAAGTGCATTCTGTGCTTTGGAACCTCGGGGGCAAACTGTATTTCTGTTATTAATTTTTAGTTTAGCAATTCCCACTGCAACATGGTTAACCTCTATCCTAAATTTCTGCACAAAATTGATAAAAGACATTCCAAGAAATATTTTGCCAAATAAAAATATATAAAATATTGATGAAATTGATGAATAATAATAATAACAACAAAAATAACAGTTTTTGATTAAAAAACAAAAAAACTAAAATAATTTATAAAATATTTTGCTCCTGCCCCCTTCCCCCAAAAATAAAAAAACATATATTACCCTTAAAATTTATGAATAAAGAAACAAAAAATAACACATACCCCAAACATTACAAACACAAAACCCCCCAAAACCTAACAATAGTCTCTGTCAACATCATCCTGAGAGGGATAATACACTGCACTGCAATAGAAATAAAAATCCCTATCATCTATATCTCAATGGGTTCCATCTTTTCTTTTGTTCTTTTTTCTAATGCGGTTTTATAATCCCTGAAACAAGTAAATCTGGCCCTAGAGTGTTATATATATTAGCGTCTGTAGCATGTATAAGGGACATGTTATCATACCTGTGTCTTTTTATAGGTGATTAATGCCCGGTGAGAGGGTGAAAGGGACCTATACCCCCGTCAGCTGCAGGAAAGGAACAAAGAGACAGGTAATTAATATTTATATTAATTACTGATAACAATCAGGCTAGATATAACATCTAGACCTGCAGAGATGTCATAGTCTCTACCTTATACATGAAGATATATGTGTTTTTAATAAGTATATAGTCTATAGACAGCTTCTTATATAACACAACCATGTCTCAGGTACAGAGATTAGGAACATTTATGATTTCTAATATCTGTTTTTTATTTGTAGTAATCCCTTTTTCAATAGATTGACCGCAGATTTAAGACATAACTGTACTGTAAAGAAAAATCTATAAGTTAATGTAATAAATCACATACTATAACTGATTGTTGCCATTTAAAACTATGAAAAATACATTATGTTGATTATAAAACAGAAATACAGAATGGAGACAACCGTCTGTGGCTCAAGCTCGACTGCCCATTTCTTTGAGTGGCCCCTCAATGTTCTGGAAACGGGTGGAGGACATTGTCTCCATTAGAATGGGTCCCCCTACGATGCTTCGGCTGTTGATCTGAAGTGCATTCTGTGCTTTGGAATCTCGGGGGCAAACTGTATTTCTGTTATTAATTTTTAGTTTAGCAATTCCCACCGCAACATGGTTAACCTCTATCCTAAATTTCTGCACAAAATTGATAAAAGACATTCCAAGAAATATTTAAATTTATGAATAAAGAAACAAAAAATAACACATACCCCAAACATTACAAACACAAAACCCCCAAAAACCTAACAATAGTCTCTGTCAACATCATCCTGGGAGGGATAATACACTGCACTGCAATAGAAATAAAAATCCCTATCATCTATATCTCAATGGGTTCCATCTTTTCTTTTGTTCTTTTTTCTAATGCGGTTTTATAATCCCTGAGACAAGTAGTTCTGGTCCTAGAGTGTTATATATATTAGCGTCTGTAGCATGTATAAGGGACATGTTATCATACCTGTGTCTTTTTATAGGTGATTAATGCCCGGTGAGAGGGTGAAAGTGACCTATACCCCCGTCAGCTGCATGAAAGGAACAAAGAGACAGGTAATTAATATTTATATTAATTACTGATAACAATCAGGCTAGATATAACATCTAGACCTGCAGAGATGTCATAGTCTCTACCTTATACATGAAGATATATGTGTTTTTAATAAGTATATCGTCTATAGACAGCTTCTTATATAACACAACTGTATCTCAGGTACAGAGATTGGGAACATTTATGATTTCTAATATCTGTTTTTTATTTGTAGTAATCCCTTTTTTAATAGACAGACAGCAGATTTAAGACATAACTGTACTGTAAAGAAAAATCTCAAAGTTAATGTAATAAATCACATACTATAACTGATTATTGCCATTTAAAACTATGAAAAATACATTATGTTGATTATAAAACAGAAATACAGAATGGAGACAACCGTCTGTGGCTCAAGCTCGACTGCCCCTTTCTTTGAGTGGCCCCTCAATGTTTTGGAAACGGGTGGAGGACATTGTCTCCATTAGAATGGGTCCCCCTACGATGCTTCGGCTGTTGATCTGAAGTGCATTCTCTGCTTTGGAACCTCGGGGGCAAACTGTATTTCTGTTATTAATTTTTAGTTTAGCAATTCCCACTGCAACATGGTTAACCTCTATCCTAAATTTCTGCACAAAATTGATAAAAGACATTCCAAGAAATATTTTGCCAAATAAAAATATAGAAAATATTGATGAAATTGATTAATAATAATAACAACAAAAATAACAGTTTTTGATTAAAAAACAAAAAAACTAAAATAATTTATAAAATATTTTGCTCCTGCCCCCTTCCCCCAAAAATAAAAAAACATATATTACCCTTAAAATTTATGAATAAAGAAACAAAAAATAACACATACCCCAAACATTACAAACACAAAACCCCCAAAAACCTAACAATAGTCTCTGTCAACATCATCCTGGGAGGGATAATACACTGCACTGCAATAGAAATAAAAATCCCTATCATCTATATCTCAATAGGTTCCATCTTTTCTTTTGTTCTTTTTTCTAATGCGGTTTTATAATCCCTGAGACAAGTAGTTCTGGCCCTAGAGTGTTATATATATTAGCTTCTGTAGCATGTATAAGGGACATGTTATCATACCTGTGTCTTTTTATAGGTGATTGATGCCCGGTGAGAGGGTGAAAGGGACCTATACCCCCGTCAGCTGCAGGAAAGGAACAAAGAGACAGGTAATTAATATTTATATTAATTACTGATAACAATCAGGCTAGATACAACATCTAAACCTGCAAAGATGTCATAGTCTCTACCTTATACATGAAGATATATGTGTTTTTAATAAGTATATCGTCTATAGACAGCTTCTTATATAACACAACCATGTCTCAGGTACAGAGATTGGGAACATTTATGATTTCTAATATCTGTTTTTTATTTGTAGTAATCCCTTTTTCAATAGACAGACAGCAGATTTAAGACATAACTGTACTGTAAAGAAAAATCTATAAGTTAATGTAATAAATCACATACTATAACTGATTATTGCCATTTAAAACTATGAAAAATACATTATGTTGATTATAAAACAGAAATACAGAATGGAGACAACCGTCTGTGGCTCAAGCTCGACTGCCCATTTCTTTGAGTGGCCCCTCAATGTTCTGGAAACGGGTGGAGGACATTGTCTCCATTAGAATGGGTCCCCCTACGATGCTTCGGCTGTTGATCTGAAGTGCATTCTGTGCTTTGGAATCTCAGGGGCAAACTGTATTTCTGTTATTAATTTTTAGTTTAGCAATTCCCACCGCAACATGGTTAACCTCTATCCTAAATTTCTGCACAAAATTGATAAAAGACATTCCAAGAAATATTTTGCCAAATAAAAATATATAAAATATTGATGAAATTGATGAATAATAATAACAACAAAAATAACAGTTTTTGATTAAAAAACAAATAAATAATAATAATTTATAAAATATTTTGCTCCTGCCCCCTTCCCCCAAAAATAAAAAAACATATATTACCCTTAAAATTTATGAATAAAGAAACAAAAAATAACACATACCCCAAACATTACAAACACAAAACCCCCCAAAACCTAACAATAGTCTCTGTCAACATCATCCTGAGAGGGATAATACACTGCACTGCAATAGAAATAAAAATCCCTATCATCTATATCTCAATGGGTTCCATCTTTTCTTTTGTTCTTTTTTCTAATGCGGTTTTATAATCCCTGAGACAAGTAGTTCTGGCCCTAGAGTGTTATATATATTAGCGTCTGTAGCATGTATAAGGGACATGTTATCATACCTGTGTCTTTTTATAGGTGATTAATGCCCGGTGAGAGGGTGAAAGGGACCTATACCCCCGTCAGCTGCAGGAAAGGAACAAAGAGACAGGTAATTAATATTTATATTAATTACTGATAACAATCAGGCTAGATACAACATCTAAACCTGCAAAGATGTCATAGTCTCTACCTTATACATGAAGATATATGTGTTTTTAATAAGTATATCGTCTATAGACAGCTTCTTATATAACACAACCATGTCTCAGGTACAGAGATTAGGAACATTTATGATTTCTAATATCTGTTTTTTATTTGTAGTAATCCCTTTTTCAATAGACAGACCGCAGATTTAAGACATAACTGTACTGTAAAGAAAAATCTATAAGTTAATGTAATAAATCACATACTATAACTGATTATTGCCATTTAAAACTATGAAAAATACATTATGTTAATTATAAAACAGAAATACAGAATGGAGACAACCGTCTGTGGCTCAAGCTCGACTGCCCCTTTCTTTGAGTGGCCCCTCAATGTTGTGGAAACGGGTGGAGGACATTGTCTCCATTAGAATGGGTCCCCCTACGATGCTTCGGCTGTTGATCTGAAGTGCATTCTGTGCTTTGGAATCTCGGGGGCAAACTGTATTTCTGTTATTAATTTTTAGTTTAGCAATTCCCACTGCAACATGGTTAACCTCTATCCTAAATTTCTGCACAAAATTGATAAAAGACATTCCAAGAAATATTTTGCCAAATAAAAATATAGAAAATATTGATGAAATTGATGAATAAGAATAACAACAAAAATAACAGGTTTTGATTAAAAAACAAAAATAATTTATAAAATATTTTGCTCCTGCCCCCTTCCCCCAAAAATAAAAAAACATATATTACCCTTAAAATTTATGAATAAAGAAACAAAAAATAACACATACCCCAAACATTACAAACACAAACCCCCCAAAAACCTAACAATAGTCTCTGTCAACATCATCCTGGGAGGGATAATACACTGCACTGCAATAGAAATAAAAATCCCTATCATCTATATCTCAATGGGTTCCATCTTTTCTTTTGTTCTTTTTTCTAATGCGGTTTTATAATCCCTGAGACAAGTAGTTCTGGCCCTAGAGTGTTATATATATTAGCGTCTGTAGCATGTATAAGGGACATGTTATCATACCTGTGTCTTTTTATAGGTGATTAATGCCCGGTGAGAGGGTGAAAGGGACCTATACCCCCGTCAGATGCAGGAAAGGAACAAAGAGACAGGTAATTAATATTTATATTAATTACTGATAACAATCAGGCTAGATATAACATCTAGACCTGCAGAGATGTCATAGTCTCTACCTTATACATGAAGATAAATGTGTTTTTAATAAGTATATCGTCTATAGAGAGCTTCTTATATAACACAACTGTGTCTCAGGTACAGAGATTGGGAACATTTATGATTTCTAATATCTGTTTTTTATTTGTAGTAATCCCTTTTTCAATAGACAGACCGCAGATTTAAGACATAACTGTACTGTAAAGAAAAATCTCTAAGTTAATGTAATAAATCACATACTATAACTGATTATTGCCATTTAAAACTATGAAAAATACATTATGTTGATTATAAAACAGAAATACAGAATGGAGACAACCGTCTGTGGCTCAAGCTCGACTGCCCCTTTCTTTGAGTGGCCCCTCAATGTTGTGGAAACGGGTGGAGGACATTGTCTCCATTAGAATGGGTCCCCCTACGATGCTTCGGCTGTTGATCTGAAGTGCATTCTGTGCTTTGGAACCTCGGGGGCAAACTGTATTTCTGTTATTAATTTTTAGTTTAGCAATTCCCACTGCAACATGGTTAACCTATATCCTAAATTTCTGCACAAAATTGATAAAATACATTCCAAGAAATATTTTACCAAACAAAAATATATAAAATATTGATGAAGTTGATGAATAATAATAACAGCAAAAATAAGAGTTTTTGATTAAAAAACAAATAAACAATAATAATTTATAAAATATTTTGCTCCTGCCCCCTTCCCCAAAAATAAAAAAACATATATTACCCTTAAAATTTATGAATAAAGAAACAAAAATAACACATACCCCAAACATTGCAAACACAAAACCCCCAAAAACCTAACAATAGTGTCTGTCAACATCATCCTGGGAGGGATAATACACTGCACTACAATAGAAATACAAATCCCTATCATCTATATCTCAATGGGTTCCATCTTTTCTTTTCTTCTTTTTTCTAATGCGGTTTTATAATCCCTGAGACAAGTAAATCTGGCCCTAGAGTGTTATATATATTAGCGTCTGTAGCATGTATAAGGGACATGTTATCATACCTGTGTCTTTTTATAGGTGATTAATGCCCGGTGAGAGGGTGAAAGGGACCTATAACCCCGTCTGCTGCAGGAAAGGAACAAAGAGACAGGTAATTAATATTTATATTAATTACTGATAACAATCAGGCTAGATATAACATCTAGACCTGCAGAGATGTCATAGTCTCTACCTTATACATGAAGATATATGTGTTTTTAATAAGTATATCGTCTATAGACAGCTTCTTATATAACACAACTGTGTCTCAGGTACAGAGATTAGGAACATTTATGATTTCTAATATCTGTTTTTTATTTGTAGTAATCCCTTTTTTAATAGACAGACAGCAGATTTAAGACATAACTGTACTGTAAAGAAAAATCTCTAAGTTAATGTAATAAATCACATACTATAACTGATTATTGCCATTTAAAACTATGAAAAATACATTATGTTGATTATAAAACAGAAATACAGAATGGAGACAACCGTCTGTGGCTCAAGCTCGACTGCCCCTTTCTTTGAGTGGCCCCTCAATGTTTTGGAAACGGGTGGAGGACATTGTCTCCATTAGAATGGGTCCCCCTACGATGCTTCGGCTGTTGATCTGAAGTGCATTCTGTGCTTTGGAACCTCGGGGGCAAACTGTATTTCTGTTATTAATTTTTAGTTTTGCAATTCCCACTGCAACATGGTTAACCTCTATCCTAAATTTCTGCACAAAATTGATAAAAGACATTCCAAGAAATATTTTGCCAAATAAAAATATAGAAAATATTGATGAAATTGATTAATAATAATAACAACAAAAATAACAGTTTTTGATTAAAAAACAAAAAAACAAAAATAATTTATAAAATATTTTGCTCCTGCCCCCTTCCCCCAAAAATAAAAAAACATATATTACCCTTAAAATTTATGAATAAAGAAACAAAAAATAACACATACCCCAAACATTACAAACACAAAACCCCCAAAAACCTAACAATAGTCTCTGTCAACATCATCCTGGGAGGGATAATACACTGCACTGCAATAGAAATAAAAATCCCTATCATCTATATCTCAATGGGTTCCATCTTTTCTTTTGTTCTTTTTTCTAATGCGGTTTTATAATCCCTGAGACAAGTAGTTCTGGCCCTAGAGTGTTATATATATTAGCTTTTGTAGCATGTATAAGGGACATGTTATCATACCTGTGTCTTTTTATAGGTGATTGATGCCCGGTGAGAGGGTGAAAGGGACCTATACCCCCGTCAGCTGCAGGAAAGGAACAAAGAGACAGGTAATTAATATTTATATTAATTACTGATAACAATCAGGCTAGATACAACATCTAAACCTGCAAAGATGTCATAGTCTCTACCTTATACATGAAGATATGTGTTTTTAATAAGTATATCGTCTATAGACAGCTTCTTATATAACACAACCATGTCTCAGGTACAAAGATTGGGAACATTTATGATTTCTAATATCTGTTTTTTATTTGTAGTAATCCCTTTTTCAATAGACAGACAGCAGATTTAAGACATAACTGTACTGTAAAGAAAAATCTATAAGTTAATGTAATAAATCACATACTATAACTGATTATTGCCATTTAAAACTATGAAAAATACATTATGTTGATTATAAAACAGAAATACAGAATGGAGACAACCGTCTGTGGCTCAAGCTCGACTGCCCATTTCTTTTTAGTGGCCCCTCAATGTTCTGGAAACGGGTGGAGGACATTGTCTCCATTAGAATGGGTCCCCTACGATGCTTCGGCTGTTGATCTGAAGTGCATTCTGTGCTTTGGAATCTCAGGGGCAAACTGTATTTCTGTTATTAATTTTTAATTTAGCAATTCCCACCGCAACATGGTTAACCTCTATCCTAAATTTCTGCGCAAAATTGATAAAAGACATTCCAAGAAATATTTTGCCAAATAAAAATATATAAAATATTGATGAAATTGATGAATAATAATAACAACAAAAATAACAGTTTTTGATTAAAAAACAAATAAATAATAATAATTTATAAAATATTTTGCTCCTGCCCCCTTCCCCCAAAAATAAAAAACATATATTACCCTTAAAATTTATGAATAAAGAAACAAAAAATAACACATACCCCAAACATTGCAAACACTAAACCCCCAAAAACCTAACAATAGTGTCTGTCAACATCATCCTGGGAGGGATAATACACTGCACTACAATAGAAATAAAAATCCCTATCATCTATATCTCAATGGGTTCCATCTTTTCTTTTGTTCTTTTTTCTAATGCGGTTTTATAATCCCTGAGACAAGTAGTTCTGGCCCTAGAGTGTTATATATATTAGCGTCTGTAGCATGTATAAGGGACATGTTATCATACCTGTGTCTTTTTATAGGTGATTAATGCCCGGTGAGAGGGTGAAAGGGACCTATACCCCCGTCAGCTGCAGGAAAGGAACAAAGAGACAGATAATTAATATTTATATTAATTACTGATAACAATCAGGCTAGATATAACATCTAGACCTGCAGAGATGTCATAGTCTCTACCTTATACATGAAGATATATGTGTTTTTAATAAGTATATCGTCTATAGACAGCTTCTTATATAACACAACTGTGTCTCAGGTACAGAGATTGGGAACATTTATGATTTCTAATATCTGTTTTTTATTTGTAGTAATCCCTTTTTCAATAGACAGACCGCAGATTTAAGACATAACTGTACTGTAAAAAAACATATCTATAAGTTAATGTAATAAATCACATACTATAACTGATTATTGCCATTTAAAACTATGAAAAATACATTATGTTGATTATAAAACAGAAATACAGAATGGAGACAACCGTCTGTGGCTCAAGCTCGACTGCCCCTTTCTTTGAGTGGCCCCTCAATGTTGTGGAAACGGGTGGAGGACATTGTCTCCATTAGAATGGGTCCCCCTACGATGCTTTGGCTGTTGATCTGAAGTGCATTCTGTGCTTTGGAACCTCGGGGGCAAACTGTATTTCTGTTATTAATTTTTAGTTTAGCAATTCCCACTGCAATATGGTTAACCTCTATCCTAAATTTCTGCCCAAAATTGATAAAAGACATTCCAAGAAATATTTTGCCAAATAAAAATATATAAAATATTGATGAAATTGATGAATAATAATAACAACAAAAATAACAGTTTTTGATTAAAAAACAAAAAAACAAAAATAATTTATAAAATATTTTGCTCCTGCCCCCTTCCCCCAAAAATAAAAAAACATATATTACCCTTAAAATTTATGAATAAAGAAACAAAAAATAACACATACCCCAAACATTACAAACACAAAACCCCCCAAAACCTAACAATAGTCTCTGTCAACATCATCCTGAGAGGGATAATACACTGCACTGCAATAGAAATAAAAATCCCTATCATCTATATCTCAATGGGTTCCATCTTTTCTTTTGTTCTTTTTTCTAATGCGGTTTTATAATCCCTGAGACAAGTAGTTCTGGCCCTAGAGTGTTATATATATTAGCGTCTGTAGCATGTATAAGGGACATGTTATCATACCTGTGTCTTTTTATAGGTGATTGATGCCCGGTGAGAGGGTGAAAGGGACCTATACCCCCGTCAGCTGCAGGAAAGGAACAAAGAGACAGGTAATTAATATTTATATTAATTACTGATAACAATCAGGCTAGATACAACATCTAAACCTGCAAAGATGTCATAGTCTCTACCTTATACATGAAGATATATGTGTTTTTAATAAGTATATCGTCTATAGACAGCTTCTTATATAACACAACCATGTCTCAGGTACAGAGATTAGGAACATTTATGATTTCTAATATCTGTTTTTTATTTGTAGTAATCCCTTTTTCAATAGACAGACCGCAGATTTAAGACATAACTGTACTGTAAAGAAAAATCTCTAAGTTAATGTAATAAATCACATACTATAACTGATTATTGCCATTTAAAACTATGAAAAATACATTATGTTGATTATAAAACAGAAATACAGAATGGAGACAACCGTCTGTGGCTCAAGCTCGACTGCCCCTTTCTTTGAGTGGCCCCTCAATGTTGTGGAAACGGGTGGAGGACATTGTCTCCATTAGAATGGGTCCCCCTACGATGCTTCGGCTGTTGATCTGAAGTGCATTCTGTGCTTTGGAACCTCGGGGGCAAACTGTATTTCTGTTATTAATTTTTAGTTTAGCAATTCCCACTGCAACATGGTTAACCTATATCCTAAATTTCTGCACAAAATTGATAAAAGACATTCCAAGAAATATTTTACCAAACAAAAATATATAAAATATTGATGAAGTTGATGAATAATAATAACAGCAAAAATAACAGTTTTTGATTAAAAAACAAATAAACAATAATAATTTATAAAATATTTTGCTCCTGCCCCCTTCCCCAAAAATAAAAAAACATATATTACCCTTAAAATTTATGAATAAAGAAACAAAAATAACACATACCCCAAACATTGCAAACACAAAACCCCCAAAAACCTAACAATAGTGTCTGTCAACATCATCCTGGGAGGGATAATACACTGCACTGCAATAGAAATAAAAATCACTATCATCTATATCTCAATGGGTTCCATCTTTTCTTTTGTTCTTTTTTCTAATGCGGTTTTATAATCCCTGAGACAAGTAAATCTGGCCCTAGAGTGTTATATATATTAGCATCTGTAGCATGTATAAGGGACATGTTATCATACCTGTGTCTTTTTATAGGTGATTAATGCCCGGTGAGAGGGTGAAAGGGACCTATAACCCCGTCAGCTGCAGGAAAGGAACAAAGAGACAGGTAATTAATATTTATATTAATTACTGATAACAATCAGGCTAGATATAACATCTAGACCTGCAGAGATGTCATAGTCTCTACCTTATACATGAAGATATATGTGTTTTTAATAAGTATATCGTCTATAGACAGCTTCTTATATAACACAACTGTGTCTCAGGTACAGAGATTGGGAACATTTATGATTTCTAATATCTGTTTTTTATTTGTAGTAATCCCTTTTTCAATAGACAGACAGCAGATTTAAGACATAACTGTACTGTAAAGAAAAATCTCTAAGTTAATGTAATAAATCACATACTATAACTGATTATTGCCATTTAAAACTATAAAAAATACATTATGTTGATTGTAAAACAGAAATACAGAATGGAGACAACCGAATGTGGCTCAAGCTCGACTGCCCCTTTCTTTGAGTGGCCCCTCAATGTTGTGGAAACGGGTGGAGGACATTGTCTCCATTAGAATGGGTCCCCCTACGATGCTTCGGCTGTTGATCTGAAGTGCATTCTGTGCTTTGGAACCTCGGGGGCAATCTGTATTTCTGTTATTAATTTTTAGTTTAGCAATTCCCACTGCAACATGGTTAACCTCTATCCTAAATTTCTGCACAAAATTGATGAAAGACATTCCAAGAAATATTTTGCCAAATAAAAATATAGAAAATATTGATGAAATTGATGAATAAGAATAACAACAAAAATAACAGGTTTTGATTAAAAAACAAAAATAATTTATAAAATATTTTGCTCCTGCCCCCTTCCCCCAAAAATAAAAAAACATATATTACCCTTAAAATTTATGAATAAAGAAACAAAAAATAACACATACCCCAAACATTACAAACACAAAACCCCCAAAAACCTAACAATAGTCTCTGTCAACATCATCCTGGGTGGGATAATACACTGAACTGCAATAGAAATAAAAATCCCTATCATCTATATCTCAATGGGTTCCATCTTTTCTTTTGTTCTTTTTTCTAATTCGGTTTTATAATCCCTGAGACAAGTAGTTCTGGCCCTAGAGTGTTATATATATTAGCGTCTGTAGCATGTATAAGGGACATGTTATCATACCTGTGTCTTTTTATAGGTGATTAATGCCCGGTGAGAGGGTGAAAGGGACCTATACCCCCGTCAGCTGCAGGAAAGGAACAAAGAGACAGGTAATTAATATTTATATTAATTACTGATAACAATCAGGCTAGATATAACATCTAGACCTGCAGAGATGTCATAGTCTCTACCTTATACATGAAGATAAATGTGTTTTTAATAAGTATATCGTCTATAGACAGCTTCCTATATAACACAACTGTGTCTCAGGTACAGAGATTGGGAACATTTATGATTTCTAATATCTGTTTTTTATTTGTAGTAATCCCTTTTTCAATAGACAGACCGCAGATTTAAGACATAACTGTACTGTAAAGAAAAATCTCTAAGTTAATGTAATAAATCACATACTATAACTGATTATTGCCATTTAAAACTATGAAAAATACATTATGTTGATTATAAAACAGAAATACAGAATGGAGACAACCGTCTGTGGCTCAAGCTCGACTGCCCCTTTCTTTGAGTGGCCCCTCAATGTTGTGGAAACGGGTGGAGGACATTGTCTCCATTAGAATGGGTCCCCCTACGATGCTTCGGCTGTTGATCTGAAGTGCATTCTGTGCTTTGGAACCTCGGGGGCAAACTGTATTTCTGTTATTAATTTTTAGTTTAGCAATTCCCACTGCAACATGGTTAACCTATATCCTAAATTTCTGCACAAAATTGATAAAAGACATTCCAAGAAATATTTTACCAAACAAAAATATATAAAATATTGATGAAGTTGATGAATAATAATAACAGCAAAAATAACAGTTTTTGATTAAAAAACAAATAAACAATAATAATTTATAAAATATTTTGCTCCTGCCCCCTTCCCCAAAAATAAAAAAACATATATTACCCTTAAAATTTATGAATAAAGAAACAAAAATAACACATACCCCAAACATTGCAAACACAAAACCCCCAAAAACCTAACAATAGTGTCTGTCAACATCATCCTGGGAGGGATAATACACTGCACTGCAATAGAAATAAAAATCACTATCATCTATATCTCAATGGGTTCCATCTTTTCTTTTGTTCTTTTTTCTAATGCGGTTTTATAATCCCTGAGACAAGTAAATCTGGCCCTAGAGTGTTATATATATTAGCATCTGTAGCATGTATAAGGGACATGTTATCATACCTGTGTCTTTTTATAGGTGATTAATGCCCGGTGAGAGGGTGAAAGGGACCTATAACCCCGTCAGCTGCAGGAAAGGAACAAAGAGACAGGTAATTAATATTTATATTAATTACTGATAACAATCAGGCTAGATATAACATCTAGACCTGCAGAGATGTCATAGTCTCTACCTTATACATGAAGATATATGTGTTTTTAATAAGTATATCGTCTATAGACAGCTTCTTATATAACACAACTGTGTCTCAGGTACAGAGATTGGGAACATTTATGATTTCTAATATCTGTTTTTTATTTGTAGTAATCCCTTTTTCAATAGACAGACAGCAGATTTAAGACATAACTGTACTGTAAAGAAAAATCTCTAAGTTAATGTAATAAATCACATACTATAACTGATTATTGCCATTTAAAACTATAAAAAATACATTATGTTGATTGTAAAACAGAAAAACAGAATGGAGACAACCGTCTGTGGCTCAAGCTCGACTGCCCCTTTCTTTGAGTGGCCCCTCAATGTTTTGGAAACGGGTGGAGGACATTGTCTCCATTAGAATGGGTCCCCCTACGATGCTTCGGCTGTTGATCTGAAGTGCATTCTGTGCTTTGGAACCTCGGGGGCAAACTGTATTTCTGTTATTAATTTTTAGTTTAGCAATTCCCACTGCAACATGGTTAACCTCTATCCTAAATTTCTGCACAAAATTGATAAAAGACATTCCAAGAAATATTTTGCCAAATAAAAATATAGAAAATATTGATGAAATTGATGAATAAGAATAACAACAAAAATAACAGGTTTTGATTAAAAAACAAAAAAAAAAAATAATTTATAAAATATTTTGCTCCTGCCCCCTTCCCCCAAAAATAAAAAAACATATATTACCCTTAAAATTTATGAATAAAGAAACAAAAAATAACACATACCCCAAACATTACAAACACAAAACCCCCAAAAACCTAACAATAGTCTCTGTCAACATCATCCTGGGAGGGATAATACACTGCACTGCAATAGAAATAAAAATCCCTATCATCTATATCTCAATGGGTTCCATCTTTTCTTTTGTTCTTTTTTCTAATGCGGTTTTATAATCCCTGAGACAAGTAGTTCTGGCCCTAGAGTGTTATATATATTAGCTTCTGTAGCATGTATAAGGGACATGTTATCATACCTGTGTCTTTTTATAGGTGATTGATGCCCGGTGAGAGGGTGAAAGGGACCTATACCCCCGTCAGCTGCAGGAAAGGAACAAAGAGACAGGTAATTAATATTTATATTAATTACTGATAACAATCAGGCTAGATACAACATCTAAACCTGCAAAGATGTCATAGTCTCTACCTTATACATGAAGATATATGTGTTTTTAATAAGTATATCGTCTATAGACAGCTTCTTATATAACACAACCATGTCTCAGGTACAGAGATTGGGAACATTTATGATTTCTAATATCTGTTTTTTATTTGTAGTAATCCCTTTTTCAATAGACAGACAGCAGATTTAAGACATAACTGTACTGTAAAGAAAAATCTATAAGTTAATGTAATAAATCACATACTATAACTGATTATTGCCATTTAAAATTATGAAAAATACATTGTGTTGATTATAAAACAGAAATACAGAATGGAGACAACCGTCTGTGGCTCAAGCTCGACTGCCCATTTCTTTGAGTGGCCCCTCAATGTTCTGGAAACGGGTGGAGGACATTGTCTCCATTAGAATGGGTCCCCCTACGATGCTTCGGCTGTTGATCTGAAGTGCATTCTGTGCTTTGGAATCTCAGGGGCAAACTGTATTTCTGTTATTAATTTTTAGTTTAGCAATTCCCACCGCAACATGGTTAACCTCTATCCTAAATTTCTGCACAAAATTGATAAAAGACATTCCAAGAAATATTTTGCCAAATAAAAATATATAAAATATTGATGAAATTGATGAATAAGAATAACAACAAAAATAACAGTTTTTGATTAAAAACAAATAAATAATAATAATTTATAAAATATTTTGCTCCTGCCCCCTTCCCCCAAAAATAAAAAACATATATTACCCTTAAAATTTATGAATAAAGAAACAAAAAATAACACATACCCCAAACATTGCCAACACTAAACCCCCAAAAACCTAACAATAGTGTCTGTCAACATCATCCTGGGAGGGATAATACACTGCACTACAATAGAAATAAAAATCCCTATCATCTATATCTCAATGGGTTCCATCTTTTCTTTTGTTCTTTTTTCTAATGCGGTTTTATAATCCCTGAGACAAGTAGTTCTGGCCCTAGAGTGTTATATATATTAGCGTCTGTAGCATGTATAAGGGACATGTTATCATACCTGTGTCTTTTTATAGGTGATTAATGCCCGGTGAGAGGGTGAAAGGGACCTATACCCCCGTCAGCTGCAGGAAAGGAACAAAGAGACAGGTAATTAATATTTATATTAATTACTGATAACAATCAGGCTAGATATAACATCTAGACCTGCAGAGATGTCATAGTCTCTACCTTATACATGAAGATATATGTGTTTTTAATAAGTATATCGTCTATAGACAGCTTCTTATATAACACAACTGTGTCTCAGGTACAGAGATTGGGAACATTTATGATTTCTAATATCTGTTTTTTATTTGTAGTAATCCCTTTTTCAATAGACAGACCGCAGATTTAAGACATAACTGTACTGTAAAAAAACATATCTATAAGTTAATGTAATAAATCACATACTATAACTGATTATTGCCATTTAAAACTATGAAAAATACATTATGTTGATTATAAAACAGAAATACAGAATGGAGACAACCGTCTGTGGCTCAAGCTCGACTGCCCCTTTCTTTGAGTGGCCCCTCAATGTTGTGGAAACGGGTGGAGGACATTGTCTCCATTAGAATGGGTCCCCCTACGATGCTTCGGCTGTTGATCTGAAGTGCATTCTGTGCTTTGGAACCTCGGGGGCAAACTGTATTTCTGTTATTAATTTTTAGTTTAGCAATTCCCACTGCAATATGGTTAACCTCTATCCTAAATTTCTGCCCAAAATTGATAAAAGACATTCCAAGAAATATTTTGCCAAATAAAAATATATAAAATATTGATGAAATTGATGAATAATAATAACAACAAAAATAACAGTTTTTGATTAAAAAACAAAAAAACAAAAATAATTTATAAAATATTTTGCTCCTGCCCCCTTCCCCCAAAAATAAAAAAACATATATTACCCTTAAAATTTATGAATAAAGAAACAAAAAATAACACATACCCCAAACATTACAAACACAAAACCCCCCAAAACCTAACAATAGTCTCTGTCAACATCATCCTGAGAGGGATAATACACTGCACTGCAATAGAAATAAAAATCCCTATCATCTATATCTCAATGGGTTCCATCTTTTCTTTTGTTCTTTTTTCTAATGCGGTTTTATAATCCCTGAGACAAGTAGTTCTGGCCCTAGAGTGTTATATATATTAGCGTCTGTAGCATGTATAAGGGACATGTTATCATACCTGTGTCTTTTTATAGGTGATTGATGCCCGGTGAGAGGGTGAAAGGGACCTATACCCCCGTCAGCTGCAGGAAAGGAACAAAGAGACAGGTAATTAATATTTATATTAATTACTGATAACAATCAGGCTAGATACAACATCTAAACCTGCAAAGATGTCATAGTCTCTACCTTATACATGAAGATATATGTGTTTTTAATAAGTATATCGTCTATAGACAGCTTCTTATATAACACAACCATGTCTCAGGTACAGAGATTAGGAACATTTATGATTTCTAATATCTGTTTTTTATTTGTAGTAATCCCTTTTTCAATAGACAGACCGCAGATTTAAGACATAACTGTACTGTAAAGAAAAATCTCTAAGTTAATGTAATAAATCACATACTATAACTGATTATTGCCATTTAAAACTATGAAAAATACATTATGTTGATTATAAAACAGAAATACAGAATGGAGACAACCGTCTGTGGCTCAAGCTCGACTGCCCCTTTCTTTGAGTGGCCCCTCAATGTTGTGGAAACGGGTGGAGGACATTGTCTCCATTAGAATGGGTCCCCCTACGATGCTTCGGCTGTTGATCTGAAGTGCATTCTGTGCTTTGGAACCTCGGGGGCAAACTGTATTTCTGTTATTAATTTTTAGTTTAGCAATTCCCACTGCAACATGGTTAACCTATATCCTAAATTTCTGCACAAAATTGATAAAAGACATTCCAAGAAATATTTTACCAAACAAAAATATATAAAATATTGATGAAGTTGATGAATAATAATAACAGCAAAAATAACAGTTTTTGATTAAAAAACAAATAAACAATAATAATTTATAAAATATTTTGCTCCTGCCCCCTTCCCCAAAAATAAAAAAACATATATTACCCTTAAAATTTATGAATAAAGAAACAAAAATAACACATACCCCAAACATTGCAAACACAAAACCCCCAAAAACCTAACAATAGTGTCTGTCAACATCATCCTGGGAGGGATAATACACTGCACTGCAATAGAAATAAAAATCACTATCATCTATATCTCAATGGGTTCCATCTTTTCTTTTGTTCTTTTTTCTAATGCGGTTTTATAATCCCTGAGACAAGTAAATCTGGCCCTAGAGTGTTATATATATTAGCATCTGTAGCATGTATAAGGGACATGTTATCATACCTGTGTCTTTTTATAGGTGATTAATGCCCGGTGAGAGGGTGAAAGGGACCTATAACCCCGTCAGCTGCAGGAAAGGAACAAAGAGACAGGTAATTAATATTTATATTAATTACTGATAACAATCAGGCTAGATATAACATCTAGACCTGCAGAGATGTCATAGTCTCTACCTTATACATGAAGATATATGTGTTTTTAATAAGTATATCGTCTATAGACAGCTTCTTATATAACACAACTGTGTCTCAGGTACAGAGATTGGGAACATTTATGATTTCTAATATCTGTTTTTTATTTGTAGTAATCCCTTTTTCAATAGACAGACAGCAGATTTAAGACATAACTGTACTGTAAAGAAAAATCTCTAAGTTAATGTAATAAATCACATACTATAACTGATTATTGCCATTTAAAACTATAAAAAATACATTATGTTGATTGTAAAACAGAAATACAGAATGGAGACAACCGTCTGTGGCTCAAGCTCGACTGCCCCTTTCTTTGAGTGGCCCCTCAATGTTGTGGAAACGGGTGGAGGACATTGTCTCCATTAGAATGGGTCCCCCTACGATGCTTCGGCTGTTGATCTGAAGTGCATTCTGTGCTTTGGAACCTCGGGGGCAATCTGTATTTCTGTTATTAATTTTTAGTTTAGCAATTCCCACTGCAACATGGTTAACCTCTATCCTAAATTTCTGCACAAAATTGATGAAAGACATTCCAAGAAATATTTTGCCAAATAAAAATATAGAAAATATTGATGAAATTGATGAATAAGAATAACAACAAAAATAACAGGTTTTGATTAAAAAACAAAAATAATTTATAAAATATTTTGCTCCTGCCCCCTTCCCCCAAAAATAAAAAAACATATATTACCCTTAAAATTTATGAATAAAGAAACAAAAAATAACACATACCCCAAACATTACAAACACAAAACCCCCAAAAACCTAACAATAGTCTCTGTCAACATCATCCTGGGTGGGATAATACACTGAACTGCAATAGAAATAAAAATCCCTATCATCTATATCTCAATGGGTTCCATCTTTTCTTTTGTTCTTTTTTCTAATTCGGTTTTATAATCCCTGAGACAAGTAGTTCTGGCCCTAGAGTGTTATATATATTAGCGTCTGTAGCATGTATAAGGGACATGTTATCATACCTGTGTCTTTTTATAGGTGATTAATGCCCGGTGAGAGGGTGAAAGGGACCTATACCCCCGTCAGCTGCAGGAAAGGAACAAAGAGACAGGTAATTAATATTTATATTAATTACTGATAACAATCAGGCTAGATATAACATCTAGACCTGCAGAGATGTCATAGTCTCTACCTTATACATGAAGATAAATGTGTTTTTAATAAGTATATCGTCTATAGACAGCTTCTTATATAACACAACTGTGTCTCAGGTACAGAGATTGGGAACATTTATGATTTCTAATATCTGTTTTTTATTTGTAGTAATCCCTTTTTCAATAGACAGACCGCAGATTTAAGACATAACTGTACTGTAAAGAAAAATCTCTAAGTTAATGTAATAAATCACATACTATAACTGATTATTGCCATTTAAAACTATGAAAAATACATTATGTTGATTATAAAACAGAAATACAGAATGGAGACAACCGTCTGTGGCTCAAGCTCGACTGCCCCTTTCTTTGAGTGGCCCCTCAATGTTGTGGAAACGGGTGGAGGACATTGTCTCCATTAGAATGGGTCCCCCTACGATGCTTCGGCTGTTGATCTGAAGTGCATTCTGTGCTTTGGAACCTCGGGGGCAAACTGTATTTCTGTTATTAATTTTTAGTTTAGCAATTCCCACTGCAACATGGTTAACCTATATCCTAAATTTCTGCACAAAATTGATAAAAGACATTCCAAGAAATATTTTACCAAACAAAAATATATAAAATATTGATGAAGTTGATGAATAATAATAACAGCAAAAATAACAGTTTTTGATTAAAAAACAAATAAACAATAATAATTTATAAAATATTTTGCTCCTGCCCCCTTCCCCAAAAATAAAAAAACATATATTACCCTTAAAATTTATGAATAAAGAAACAAAAATAACACATACCCCAAACATTGCAAACACAAAACCCCCAAAAACCTAACAATAGTGTCTGTCAACATCATCCTGGGAGGGATAATACACTGCACTGCAATAGAAATAAAAATCACTATCATCTATGTCTCAATGGGTTCCATCTTTTCTTTTGTTCTTTTTTCTAATGCGGTTTTATAATCCCTGAGACAAGTAAATCTGGCCCTAGAGTGTTATATATATTAGCATCTGTAGCATGTATAAGGGACATGTTATCATACCTGTGTCTTTTTATAGGTGATTAATGCCCGGTGAGAGGGTGAAAGGGACCTATAACCCCGTCAGCTGCAGGAAAGGAACAAAGAGACAGGTAATTAATATTTATATTAATTACTGATAACAATCAGGCTAGATATAACATCTAGACCTGCAGAGATGTCATAGTCTCTACCTTATACATGAAGATATATGTGTTTTTAATAAGTATATCGTCTATAGACAGCTTCTTATATAACACAACTGTGTCTCAGGTACAGAGATTGGGAACATTTATGATTTCTAATATCTGTTTTTTATTTGTAGTAATCCCTTTTTCAATAGACAGACAGCAGATTTAAGACATAACTGTACTGTAAAGAAAAATCTCTAAGTTAATGTAATAAATCACATACTATAACTGATTATTGCCATTTAAAACTATAAAAAATACATTATGTTGATTGTAAAACAGAAATACAGAATGGAGACAACCGTCTGTGGCTCAAGCTCGACTGCCCCTTTCTTTGAGTGGCCCCTCAATGTTTTGGAAACGGGTGGAGGACATTGTCTCCATTAGAATGGGTCCCCCTACGATGCTTCGGCTGTTGATCTGAAGTGCATTCTGTGCTTTGGAACCTCGGGGGCAAACTGTATTTCTGTTATTAATTTTTAGTTTAGCAATTCCCACTGCAACATGGTTAACCTCTATCCTAAATTTCTGCACAAAATTGATAAAAGACATTCCAAGAAATATTTTGCCAAATAAAAATATAGAAAATATTGATGAAATTGATGAATAAGAATAACAACAAAAATAACAGGTTTTGATTAAAAAACAAAAAAAAAAAATAATTTATAAAATATTTTGCTCCTGCCCCCTTCCCCAAAAATAAAAAAACATATATTACCCTTAAAATTTATGAATAAAGAAACAAAAAATAACACATACCCCAAACATTACAAACACAAAACCCCCAAAAACCTAACAATAGTCTCTGTCAACATCATCCTGGGAGGGATAATACACTGCACTGCAATAGAAATAAAAATCCCTATCATCTATATCTCAATGGGTTCCATCTTTTCTTTTGTTCTTTTTTCTAATGCGGTTTTATAATCCCTGAGACAAGTAGTTCTGGCCCTAGAGTGTTATATATATTAGCTTCTGTAGCATGTATAAGGGACATGTTATCATACCTGTGTCTTTTTATAGGTGATTGATGCCCGGTGAGAGGGTGAAAGGGACCTATACCCCCGTCAGCTGCAGGAAAGGAACAAAGAGACAGGTAATTAATATTTATATTAATTACTGATAACAATCAGGCTAGATACAACATCTAAACCTGCAAAGATGTCATAGTCTCTACCTTATACATGAAGATATATGTGTTTTTAATAAGTATATCGTCTATAGACAGCTTCTTATATAACACAACCATGTCTCAGGTACAGAGATTGGGAACATTTATGATTTCTAATATCTGTTTTTTATTTGTAGTAATCCCTTTTTCAATAGACAGACAGCAGATTTAAGACATAACTGTACTGTAAAGAAAAATCTATAAGTTAATGTAATAAATCACATACTATAACTGATTATTGCCATTTAAAATTATGAAAAATACATTGTGTTGATTATAAAACAGAAATACAGAATGGAGACAACCGTCTGTGGCTCAAGCTCGACTGCCCATTTCTTTGAGTGGCCCCTCAATGTTCTGGAAACGGGTGGAGGACATTGTCTCCATTAGAATGGGTCCCCCTACGATGCTTCGGCTGTTGATCTGAAGTGCATTCTGTGCTTTGGAATCTCAGGGGCAAACTGTATTTCTGTTATTAATTTTTAGTTTAGCAATTCCCACCGCAACATGGTTAACCTCTATCCTAAATTTCTGCACAAAATTGATAAAAGACATTCCAAGAAATATTTTGCCAAATAAAAATATATAAAATATTGATGAAATTGATGAATAATAATAACAACAAAAATAACAGTTTTTGATTAAAAACAAATAAATAATAATAATTTATAAAATATTTTGCTCCTGCCCCCTTCCCCCAAAAATAAAAAACATATATTACCCTTAAAATTTATGAATAAAGAAACAAAAAATAACACATACCCCAAACATTGCAAACACTAAACCCCCAAAAACCTAACAATAGTGTCTGTCAACATCATCCTGGGAGGGATAATACACTGCACTACAATAGAAATAAAAATCACTATCATCTATATCTCAATGGGTTCCATCTTTTCTTTTGTTCTTTTTTCTAATGCGGTTTTATAATCCCTGAGACAAGTAGTTCTGGCCCTAGAGTGTTATATATATTAGCGTCTGTAGCATGTATAAGGGACATGTTATCATACCTGTGTCTTTTTATAGGTGATTAATGCCCGGTGAGAGAGTGAAAGGGACCTATACCCCCGTCAGCTGCAGTAAAGGAACAAAGAGACAGGTAATTAATATTTATATTAATTACTGATAACAATCAGGCTAGATATAACATCTAGACCTGCAGAGATGTCATAGTCTCTACCTTATACATGAAGATATATGTGTTTTTAATAAGTATATCGTCTATAGACAGCTTCTTATATAACACAACTGTGTCTCAGGTACAGAGATTGGGAACATTTATGATTTCTAATATCTGTTTTTTATTTGTAGTAATCCCTTTTTCAATAGACAGACCGCAGATTTAAGACATAACTGTACTGTAAAAAAACATATCTATAAGTTAATGTAATAAATCACATACTATAACTGATTATTGCCATTTAAAACTATGAAAAATACATTATGTTGATTATAAAACAGAAATACAGAATGGAGACAACCGTCTGTGGCTCAAGCTCGACTGCCCCTTTCTTTGAGTGGCCCCTCAATGTTGTGGAAACGGGTGGAGGACATTGTCTCCATTAGAATGGGTCCCCCTACGATGCTTCGGCTGTTGATCTGAAGTGCATTCTGTGCTTTGGAACCTCGGGGGCAAACTGTATTTCTGTTATTAATTTTTAGTTTAGCAATTCCCACTGCAATATGGTTAACCTCTATCCTAAATTTCTGCCCAAAATTGATAAAAGACATTCCAAGAAATATTTTGCCAAATAAAAATATATAAAATATTGATTAAATTGATGAATAATAATAACAACAAAAATAACAGTTTTTGATTAAAAAACAAAAAAACAAAAATAATTTATAAAATATTTTGCTCCTGCCCCCTTCCCCCAAAAATAAAAAAACATATATTACCCTTAAAATTTATGAATAAAGAAACAAAAAATAACACATACCCCAAACATTACAAACACAAAACCCCCCAAAACCTAACAATAGTCTCTGTCAACATCATCCTGAGAGGGATAATACACTGCACTGCAATAGAAATAAAAATCCCTATCATCTATATGTCAATGGGTTCCATCTTTTTTTTTGTTCTTTTTTCTAATGCGGTTTTATAATCCCTGAGACAAGTAAATCTGGCCCTAGAGTGTTATATATATTAGCGTATGTAGCATGTATAAGGGACATGTTATCATACCTGTATCTTTTTATAGGTGATTAATGCCCGGTGAGAGGATGAAAGGGACGTATACCCCCGTCAGCTGCAGGAAAGGAACAAAGAGACAGGTAATTAATATTTATATTAATTACTGATAACAATCAGGCTAGATATAACATCTAGACCTGCAGAGATGTCATAGTCTCTACCTTATACATGAAGATATATGTGTTTTTAATAAGTATATCGTCTATAGACAGCTTCTTATATAACACAACCATGTCTCAGGTACAGAGATTAGGAACATTTATGATTTCTAATATCTGTTTTTTATTTGTAGTAATCCCTTTTTCAATAGATTGACCGCAGATTTAAGACATAACTGTACTGTAAAGAAAAATCTATAAGTTAATGTAATAAATCACATACTATAACTGATTGTTGCCATTTAAAACTATGAAAAATACATTATGTTGATTATAAAACAGAAATACAGAATGGAGACAACCGTCTGTGGCTCAAGCTCGACTGCCCATTTCTTTGAGTGGCCCCTCAATGTTCTGGAAACGGGTGGAGGACATTGTCTCCATTAGAATGGGTCCCCCTACGATGCTTCGGCTGTTGATCTGAAGTGCATTCTGTGCTTTGGAATCTCGGGGGCAAACTGTATTTCTGTTATTAATTTTTAGTTTAGCAATTCCCACCGCAACATGGTTAACCTCTATCCTAAATTTCTGCACAAAATTGATAAAAGACATTCCAAGAAATATTTAAATTTATGAATAAAGAAACAAAAAATAACACATACCCCAAACATTACAAACACAAAACCCCCAAAAACCTAACAATAGTCTCTGTCAACATCATCCTGGGAGGGATAATACACTGCACTGCAATAGAAATAAAAATCCCTATCATCTATATCTCAATGGGTTCCATCTTTTCTTTTGTTCTTTTTTCTAATGCGGTTTTATAATCCCTGAGACAAGTAGTTCTGGCCCTAGAGTGTTATATATATTAGCGTCTGTAGCATGTATAAGGGACATGTTATCATACCTGTGTCTTTTTATAGGTGATTAATGCCCGGTGAGAGGGTGAAAGGGACCTATACCCCCGTCAGATGCAGGAAAGGAACAAAGAGACAGGTAATTAATATTTATATTAATTACTGATAACAATCAGGCTAGATATAACATCTAGACCTGCAGAGATGTCATAGTCTCTACCTTATACATGAAGATAAATGTGTTTTTAATAAGTATATCGTCTATAGAGAGCTTCTTATATAACACAACTGTGTCTCAGGTACAGAGATTAGGAACATTTATGATTTCTAATATCTGTTTTTTATTTGTAGTAATCCCTTTTTCAATAGACAGACCGCAGATTTAAGACATAACTGTACTGTAAAGAAAAATCTCTAAGTTAATGTAATAAATCACATACTATAACTGATTATTGCCATTTAAAACTATGAAAAATACATTATGTTGATTATAAAACAGAAATACAGAATGGAGACAACCGTCTGTGGCTCAAGCTCGACTGCCCCTTTCTTTGAGTGGCCCCTCAATGTTTTGGAAACGGGTGAAGGACATTGTCTCCATTAGAATGGGTCCCCCTACGATGCTTCGGCTGTTGATCTGAAGTGCATTCTGTGCTTTGGAACCTCGGGGGCAAACTGTATTTCTGTTATTAATTTTTAGTTTAGCAATTCCCACCGCAACATGGTTAACCTCTATCCTAAATTTCTGCACAAAATTGATAAAAGACTTTCCAAGAAATATTTTGCCAAATAAAAATATATAAAATATTGATGAAATTGATGAATAATAATAACAACAAAAATAACAGTTTTTGATTAAAAACAAAAAAACAAAAATAATTTATAAAATATTTTGCTCCTGCCCCCTTCCCCCAAAAATAAAAAAACATAAATCACCCTTAAAATTTATGAATAAAGAAACAAAAAATAACACATACCCCAAACATTACAAACACAAAACCCCCAAAAACCCAACAATAGTCTCTGTCAACATCATCCTGGGAGGGATAATACACTGCACTGCAATAGAAATAAAAATCCCTATCATCTATATCTCAATGGGTTCCATCTTTTCTTTTGTTCTTTTTTCTAATGCGGTTTTATAATCCCTGAGACAAGTAGTTCTGGCCCTAGAGTGTTATATATATTAGCGTCTGTAGCATGTATAAGGGACATGTTATCATACCTGTGTCTTTTTATAGGTGATTGATGCCCGGTTAGAGGGTGAAAGGGACCTATACCCCCGTCAGCTGCAGGAAAGGAACAAAGAGACAGGTAATTAATATTTATATTAATTACTGATAACAATCAGGCTAGATACAACATCTAGACCTGCAAAGATGTCATAGTCTCTACCTTATACATGAAGATATATGTGTTTTTAATAAGTATATCGTCTATAGACAGCTTCTTATATAACACAACCATGTCTCAGGTACAGAGATTAGGAACATTTATGATTTCTAATATCTGTTTTTTATTTGTGGTAATCCCTTTTTCAATAGACAGACCGCAGATTTAAGACATAACTGTACTGTAAAGAAAAATCTATAAGTTAATGTAATAAATCACATACTATAACTGATTATTGCCATTTAAAACTATGAAAAATACATTATGTTAATTATAAAACAGAAATACAGAATGGAGCTAACCGTCTGTGGCTCAAGCTCGACTGCCCCTTTCTTTGAGTGGCCCCTCAATGTTGTGGAAACGGGTGGAGGACATTGTCTCCATTAGAATGGGTCCCCCTACGATGCTTCGGCTGTTGATCTGAAGTGCATTCTGTGCTTTGGAACCTCGGGGGCAAACTGCATTTCTGTTATTAATTTTTAGTTTAGCAATTCCCACTGCAACATGGTTAACCTCTATCCTAAATTTCTGCACAAAATTGATAAAAGACATTCCAAGAAATATTTTGCCAAATAAAAATATAGAAAATATTGATGAAATTGATGAATAAGAATAACAACAAAAATAACAGGTTTTGATTAAAAAACAAAAATAATTTATAAAATATTTTGCTCCTGCCCCCTTCCCCCAAAAATAAAAAAAACATATATCACCCTTAAAATTTATGAATAAAGAAACAAAAAATAACACATACCCCAAACATTACAAACACAAAACCCCCAAAAACCTAACAATAGTCTCTGTCAACATCATCCTGGGTGGGATAATACACTGAACTGCAATAGAAATAAAAATCCCTATCATCTATATCTCAATGGGTTCCATCTTTTCTTTTGTTCTTTTTTCGAATGCGGTTTTATAATCCCTGAAACAAGTAGTTCTGGCCCTAGAGTGTTATATATATTAGCGTCTGTAGCATGTATAAGGGACATGTTATCATACCTGTGTCTTTTTATAGGTGATTAATGCCCGGTGAGAGGGTGAAAGGGACCTATACCCCCGTCAGATGCAGGAAAGGAACAAAGAGACAAGTAATTAATATTTATATTAATTACTGATAACAATCAGGCTAGATATAACATCTAGACCTGCAGAGATGTCATAGTCTCTACCTTATACATGAAGATAAATGTGTTTTTAATAAGTATATCGTCTATAGAGAGCTTCTTATATAACACAACTGTGTCTCAGGTACAGAGATTGGGAACATTTATGATTTCTAATATCTGTTTTTTATTTGTAGTAATCCCTTTTTCAATAGACAGACCGCAGATTTAAGACATAACTGTACTGTAAAGAAAAATCTCTAAGTTAATGTAATAAATCACATACTATAACTGATTATTGCCATTTAAAACTATGAAAAATACATTATGTTGATTATAAAACAGAAATACAGAATGGAGACAACCGTCTGTGGCTCAAGCTCGACTGCCCCTTTCTTTGAGTGGCCCCTCAATGTTGTGGAAACGGGTGGAGGACATTGTCTCCATTAGAATGGGTCCCCCTACGATGCTTCGGCTGTTGATCTGAAGTGCATTCTGTGCTTTGGAACCTCGGGGGCAAACTGTATTTCTGTTATTAATTTTTAGTTTAGCAATTCCCACTGCAACATGGTTAACCTATATCCTAAATTTCTGCACAAAATTGATAAAAGACATTCCAAGAAATATTTTACCAAACAAAAATATATAAAATATTGATGAAGTTGATGAATAATAATAACAGCAAAAATAACAGTTTTTGATTAAAAAACAAATAAACAATAATAATTTATAAAATATTTTGCTCCTGCCCCCTTCCCCAAAAATAAAAAAACATATATTACCCTTAAAATTTATGAATAAAGAAACAAAAATAACACATACCCCAAACATTGCAAACACAAAACCCCCAAAAACCTAACAATAGTGTCTGTCAACATCATCCTGGGAGGGATAATACACTGCACTGCAATAGAAATAAAAATCACTATCATCTATATCTCAATGGGTTCCATCTTTTCTTTTGTTCTTTTTTCTAATGCGGTTTTATAATCCCTGAGACAAGTAAATCTGGCCCCAGAGTGTTATATATATTAGCGTCTGTAGCATGTATAAGGGACATGTTATAATACCTGTGTCTTTTTATAGGTGATTAATGCCCGGTGAGAGGGTGAAAGGGACCTATAACCCCGTCAGCTGCAGGAAAGGAACAAAGAGACAGGTAATTAATATTTATATTAATTACTGATAACAATCAGGCTAGATATAACATCTAGACCTGCAGAGATGTCATAGTCTCTACCTTATACATGAAGATATATGTGTTTTTAATAAGTATATCGTCTATAGACAGCTTCTTATATAACACAACTGTGTCTCAGGTACAGAGATTGGGAACATTTATGATTTCTAATATCTGTTTTTTATTTGTAGTAATCCCTTTTTCAATAGACAGACAGCAGATTTAAGACATAACTGTACTGTAAAGAAAAATCTCTAAGTTAATGTAATAAATCACATACTATAACTGATTATTGCCATTTAAAACTATGAAAAAATACATTATGTTGATTATAAAACAGAAATACAGAATGGAGACAACCGTCTGTGGCTCAAGCTCGACTGCCCCTTTCTTTGAGTGGCCCCTCAATGTTTTGGAAACGGGTGGAGGACATTGTCTCCATTAGAATGGGTCCCCCTACGATGCTTCGGCTGTTGATCTGAAGTGCATTCTGTGCTTTGGAACCTCGGGGGCAAACTGTATTTCTGTTATTAATTTTTAGTTTAGCAATTCCCACTGCAACATGGTTAACCTCTATCCTAAATTTCTGCACAAAATTGATAAAAGACATTCCAAGAAATATTTTGCCAAATAAAAATATAGAAAATATTGATGAAATTGATGAATAATAATAACAACAAAAATAACAGTTTTTGATTAAAAAACAAAAAACAAAAATAATTTATAAAATATTTTGCTCCTGCCCCCTTCCCCCAAAAATAAAAAAACATATATTACCCTTAAAATTTATGAATAAAGAAACAAAAAATAACACATACCCCAAACATTACAAACACAAAACCCCCAAAAACCTAACAATAGTCTCTGTCAACATCATCCTGGGATGGATAATACACTGCACTACAATAGAAATAAAAATCCCTATCATCTATATCTCAATGGGTTCCATCTTTTCTTTTGTTCTTTTTTCTAATGCGGTTTTATAATCCCTGAGACAAGTAGTTCTGGCCCTAGAGTGTTATATATATTAGCTTCTGTAGCATGTATAAGGGACATGTTATCATACCTGTGTCTTTTTATAGGTGATTGATGCCCGGTGAGAGGGTGAAAGGGACCTATACCCCCGTCAGCTGCAGGAAAGGAACAAAGAGACAGGTAATTAATATTTATATTAATTACTGATAACAATCAGGCTAGAAACAACATCTAAACCTGCAAAGATGTCATAGTCTCTACCTTATACATGAAGATATATGTGTTTTTAATAAGTATATCGTCTATAGACAGCTTCTTATATAACACAACCATGTCTCAGGTACAGAGATTGGGAACATTTATGATTTCTAATATCTGTTTTTTATTTGTAGTAATCCATTTTTCATTAGACAGACAGCAGATTTAAGACATAACTGTACTGTAAAGAAAAATCTATAAGTTAATGTAATAAATCACATACTATAACTGATTATTGCCATTTAAAACTATGAAAAATACATTATGTTGATTATAAAACAGAAATACAGAATGGAGACAACCGTCTGTGGCTCAAGCTCGACTGCCCATTTCTTTGAGTGGCCCCTCAATGTTCTGGAAACGGGTGGAGGACATTGTCTCCATTAGAATGGGTCCCCCTACGATGCTTCGGCTGTTGATCTGAAGTGCATTCTGTGCTTTGGAATCTCAGGGGCAAACTGTATTTCTGTTATTAATTTTTAGTTTAGCAATTCCCACCGCAACATGGTTAACCTCTATCCTAAATTTCTGCACAAAATTGATAAAAGACATTCCAAGAAATATTTTGCCAAATAAAAATATATAAAATATTGATGAAATTGATGAATAATAATAACAACAAAAATAACAGTTTTTGATTAAAAACAAATAAATAATAATAATTTATAAAATATTTTGCTCCTGCCCCCTTCCCCCAAAAATAAAAAACATATATTACCCTTAAAATTTATGAATAAAGAAACAAAAAATAACACATACCCCAAACATTGCAAACACTAAACCCCCAAAAACCTAACAATAGTGTCTGTCAACATCATCCTGGGAGGGATAATACACTGCACTACAATAGAAATAAAAATCCCTATCATCTATATCTCAATGGGTTCCATCTTTTCTTTTGTTCTTTTTTCTAATGCGGTTTTATAATCCCTGAGACAAGTAGTTCTGGCCCTAGAGTGTTATATATATTAGCGTCTGTAGCATGTATAAGGGACATGTTATCATACCTGTGTCTTTTTATAGGTGATTAATGCCCGGTGAGAGGGTGAAAGGGACCTATACCCCCGTCAGCTGCAGGAAAGGAACAAAGAGACAGGTAATTAATATTTATATTAATTACTGATAACAATCAGGCTAGATATAACATCTAGACCTGCAGAGATGTCATAGTCTCTACCTTATACATGAAGATATATGTGTTTTTAATAAGTATATCGTCTATAGACAGCTTCTTATATAACACAACCATGTCTCAGGTACAGAGATTAGGAACATTTATGATTTCTAATATCTGTTTTTTATTTGTAGTAATCCCTTTTTCAATAGATTGACCGCAGATTTAAGACATAACTGTACTGTAAAGAAAAATCTATAAGTTAATGTAATAAATCACATACTATAACTGATTATTGCCATTTAAAACTATGAAAAATACATTATGTTGATTATAAAACAGAAATACAGAATGGAGACAACCGTCTGTGGCTCAAGCTCGACTGCCCCTTTCTTTGAGTGGCCCCTCAATGTTGTGGAAACGGGTGGAGGACATTGTCTCCATTAGAATGGGTCCCCCTACGATGCTTCGGCTGTTGATCTGAAGTGCATTCTGTGCTTTGGAACCTCGGGGGCAAACTGTATTTCTGTTATTAATTTTTAGTTTAGCAATTCCCACTGCAATATGGTTAACCTCTATCCTAAATTTCTGCCCAAAATTGATAAAAGACATTCCAAGAAATATTTTGCCAAATAAAAATATATAAAATATTGATGAAATTGATGAATAATAATAACAACAAAAATAACAGTTTTTGATTAAAAAACAAAAATAATTTATAAAATATTTTGCTCCTGCCCCCTTCCCCCAAAAATAAAAAAACATATATTACCCTTAAAATTTATGAATAAAGAAACAAAAAATAACACATACCCCAAACATTACAAACACAAAACCCCCCAAAACCTAACAATAGTCTCTGTCAACATCATCCTGAGAGGGATAATACACTGCACTGCAATAGAAATAAAAATCCCTATCATCTATATCTCAATGGGTTCCATCTTTTCTTTTGTTCTTTTTTCTAATGCGGTTTTATAATCCCTGAGACAAGTAGTTCTGGCCCTAGAGTGTTATATATATTAGCGTCTGTAGCATGTATAAGGGACATGTTATCATACCTGTGTCTTTTTATAGGTGATTAATGCCCGGTGAGAGGGTGAAAGGGACCTATACCCCCGTCAGCTGCAGGAAAGGAACAAAGAGACAGGTAATTAATATTTATATTAATTACTGATAACAATCAGGCTAGATACAACATCTAAACCTGCAAAGATGTCATAGTCTCTACCTTATACATGAAGATATATGTGTTTTTAATAAGTATATCGTCTATAGACAGCTTCTTATATAACACAACCATGTCTCAGGTACAGAGATTAGGAACATTTATGATTTCTAATATCTGTTTTTTATTTGTAGTAATCCCTTTTTCAATAGACAGACCGCAGATTTAAGACATAACTGTACTGTAAAGAAAAATCTATAAGTTAATGTAATAAATCACATACTATAACTGATTATTGCCATTTAAAATTATGAAAAATACATTATGTTAATTATAAAACAGAAATACAGAATGGAGACAACCGTCTGTGGCTCAAGCTCGACTGCCCCTTTCTTTGAGTGGCCCCTCAATGTTGTGGAAACGGGTGGAGGACATTGTCTCCATTAGAATGGGTCCCCCTACGATGCTTCGGCTGTTGATCTGAAGTGCATTCTGTGCTTTGGAATCTCGGGGGCAAACTGTATTTCTGTTATTAATTTTTAGTTTAGCAATTCCCACTGCAACATGGTTAACCTCTATCCTAAATTTCTGCACAAAATTGATAAAAGACATTCCAAGAAATATTTTGCCAAATAAAAATATAGAAAATATTGATGAAATTGATGAATAAGAATAACAACAAAAATAACAGGTTTTGATTAAAAAACAAAAATAATTTATAAAATATTTTGCTCCTGCCCCCTTCCCCCAAAAATAAAAAAACATATATTACCCTTAAAATTTATGAATAAAGAAACAAAAAATAACACATACCCCAAACATTACAAACACAAAAACCCCAAAAACCTAACAATAGTCTCTGTCAACATCATCCTGGGAGGGATAATACACTGCACTGCAATAGAAATAAAAATCCCTATCATCTATATCTCAATGGGTTCCATCTTTTCTTTTTTTCTTTTTTCTAATGCGGTTTTATAATCCCTGAGACAAGTAGTTCTGGCCCTAGAGTGTTATATATATTAGCGTCTGTAGCATGTATAAGGGACATGTTATCATACCTGTGTCTTTTTATAGGTGATTAATGCCCGGTGAGAGGGTGAAAGGGACCTATACCCCCGTCAGATGCAGGAAAGGAACAAAGAGACAGGTAATTAATATTTATATTAATTACTGATAACAATCAGGCTAGATATAACATCTAGACCTGCAGAGATGTCATAGTCTCTACCTTATACATGAAGATAAATGTGTTTTTAATAAGTATATCGTCTATAGAGAGCTTCTTATATAACACAACTGTGTCTCAGGTACAGAGATTGGGAACATTTATGATTTCTAATATCTGTTTTTTATTTGTAGTAATCCCTTTTTCAATAGACAGACCGCAGATTTAAGACATAACTGTACTGTAAAGAAAAATCTCTAAGTTAATGTAATAAATCACATACTATAACTGATTATTGCCATTTAAAACTATGAAAAATACATTATGTTGATTATAAAACAGAAATACAGAATGGAGACAACCGTCTGTGGCTCAAGCTCGACTGCCCCTTTCTTTGAGTGGCCCCTCAATGTTGTGGAAACGGGTGGAGGACATTGTCTCCATTAGAATGGGTCCCCCTACGATGCTTCGGCTGTTGATCTGAAGTGCATTCTGTGCTTTGGAACCTCGGGGGCAAACTGTATTTCTGTTATTAATTTTTAGTTTAGCAATTCCCACTGCAACATGGTTAACCTATATCCTAAATTTCTGCACAAAATTGATAAAATACATTCCAAGAAATATTTTACCAAACAAAAATATATAAAATATTGATGAAGTTGATGAATAATAATAACAGCAAAAATAACAGTTTTTGATTAAAAAACAAATAAACAATAATAATTTATAAAATATTTTGCTCCTGCCCCCTTCCCCAAAAATAAAAAAACATATATTACCCTTAAAATTTATGAATAAAGAAACAAAAATAACACATACCCCAAACATTGCAAACACAAAACCCCCAAAAACCTAACAATAGTGTCTGTCAACATCATCCTGGGAGGGATAATACACTGCACTACAATAGAAATACAAATCCCTATCATCTATATCTCAATGGGTTCCATCTTTTCTTTTCTTCTTTTTTCTAATGCGGTTTTATAATCCCTGAGACAAGTAAATCTGGCCCTAGAGTGTTATATATATTAGCGTCTGTAGCATGTATAAGGGACATGTTATCATACCTGTGTCTTTTTATAGGTGATTAATGCCCGGTGAGAGGGTGAAAGGGACCTATAACCCCGTCTGCTGCAGGAAAGGAACAAAGAGACAGGTAATTAATATTTATATTAATTACTGATAACAATCAGGCTAGATATAACATCTAGACCTGCAGAGATGTCATAGTCTCTACCTTATACATGAAGATATATGTGTTTTTAATAAGTATATCGTCTATAGACAGCTTCTTATATAACACAACTGTGTCTCAGGTACAGAGATTAGGAACATTTATGATTTCTAATATCTGTTTTTTATTTGTAGTAATCCCTTTTTTAATAGACAGACAGCAGATTTAAGACATAACTGTACTGTAAAGAAAAATCTCTAAGTTAATGTAATAAATCACATACTATAACTGATTATTGCCATTTAAAACTATGAAAAATACATTATGTTGATTATAAAACAGAAATACAGAATGGAGACAACCGTCTGTGGCTCAAGCTCGACTGCCCCTTTCTTTGAGTGGCCCCTCAATGTTTTGGAAACGGGTGGAGGACATTGTCTCCATTAGAATGGGTCCCCCTACGATGCTTCGGCTGTTGATCTGAAGTGCATTCTGTGCTTTGGAACCTCGGGGGCAAACTGTATTTCTGTTATTAATTTTTAGTTTTGCAATTCCCACTGCAACATGGTTAACCTCTATCCTAAATTTCTGCACAAAATTGATAAAAGACATTCCAAGAAATATTTTGCCAAATAAAAATATAGAAAATATTGATGAAATTGATGAATAATAATAACAACAAAAATAACAGTTTTTGATTAAAAAACAAAAAAACAAAAATAATTTATAAAATATTTTGCTCCTGCCCCCTTCCCCCAAAAATAAAAAAACATATATTACCCTTAAAATTTATGAAAAAAGAAACAAAAAATAACACATACCCCAAACATTACAAACACAAAACCCCCAAAAACCTAACAATAGTCTCTGTCAACATCATCCTGGGAGGGATAATACACTGCACTGCAATAGAAATAAAAATCCCTATCATCTATATCTCAATGGGTTCCATCTTTTCTTTTGTTCTTTTTTCTAATGCGGTTTTATAATCCCTGAGACAAGTAGTTCTGGCCCTAGAGTGTTATATATATTAGCTTCTGTAGCATGTATAAGGGACATGTTATCATACCTGTGTCTTTTTATAGGTGATTGATGCCCGGTGAGAGGGTGAAAGGGACCTATACCCCCGTCAGCTGCAGGAAAGGAACAAAGAGACAGGTAATTAATATTTATATTAATTACTGATAACAATCAGGCTAGATACAACATCTAAACCTGCAAAGATGTCATAGTCTCTACCTTATACATGAAGATATGTGTTTTTAATAAGTATATCGTCTATAGACAGCTTCTTATATAACACAACCATGTCTCAGGTACAGAGATTGGGAACATTTATGATTTCTAATATCTGTTTTTTATTTGTAGTAATCCCTTTTTCAATAGACAGACAGCAGATTTAAGACATAACTGTACTGTAAAGAAAAATCTATAAGTTAATGTAATAAATCACATACTATAACTGATTATTGCCATTTAAAACTATGAAAAATACATTATGTTGATTATAAAACAGAAATACAGAATGGAGACAACCGTCTGTGGCTCAAGCTCGACTGCCCATTTCTTTGAGTGGCCCCTCAATGTTCTGGAAACGGGTGGAGGACATTGTCTCCATTAGAATGGGTCCCCCTACGATGCTTCGGCTGTTGATCTGAAGTGCATTCTGTGCTTTGGAATCTCAGGGGCAAACTGTATTTCTGTTATTAATTTTTAATTTAGCAATTCCCACCGCAACATGGTTAACCTCTATCCTAAATTTCTGCGCAAAATTGATAAAAGACATTCCAAGAAATATTTTGCCAAATAAAAATATATAAAATATTGATGAAATTGATGAATAATAATAACAACAAAAATAACAGTTTTTGATTAAAAAACAAATAAATAATAATAATTTATAAAATATTTTGCTCCTGCCCCCTTCCCCCAAAAATAAAAAACATATATTACCCTTAAAATTTATGAATAAAGAAACAAAAAATAACACATACCCCAAACATTGCAAACACTAAACCCCCAAAAACCTAACAATAGTGTCTGTCAACATCATCCTGGGAGGGATAATACACTGCACTACAATAGAAATAAAAATCCCTATCATCTATATCTCAATGGGTTCCATCTTTTCTTTTGTTCTTTTTTCTAATGCGGTTTTATAATCCCTGAGACAAGTAGTTCTGGCCCTAGAGTGTTATATATATTAGCGTCTGTAGCATGTATAAGGGACATGTTATCATACCTGTGTCTTTTTATAGGTGATTAATGCCCGGTGAGAGGGTGAAAGGGACCTATACCCCCGTCAGCTGCAGGAAAGGAACAAAGAGACAGGTAATTAATATTTATATTAATTACTGATAACAATCAGGCTAGATATAACATCTAGACCTGCAGAGATGTCATAGTCTCTACCTTATACATGAAGATATATGTGTTTTTAATAAGTATATCGTCTATAGACAGCTTCTTATATAACACAACTGTGTCTCAGGTACAGAGATTGGGAACATTTATGATTTCTAATATCTGTTTTTTATTTGTAGTAATCCCTTTTTCAATAGACAGACCGCAGATTTAAGACATAACTGTACTGTAAAAAAACATATCTATAAGTTAATGTAATAAATCACATACTATAACTGATTATTGCCATTTAAAACTATGAAAAATACATTATGTTGATTATAAAACAGAAATACAGAATGGAGACAACCGTCTGTGGCTCAAGCTCGACTGCCCCTTTCTTTGAGTGGCCCCTCAATGTTGTGGAAACGGGTGGAGGACATTGTCTCCATTAGAATGGGTCCCCCTACGATGCTTCGGCTGTTGATCTGAAGTGCATTCTGTGCTTTGGAACCTCGGGGGCAAACTGTATTTCTGTTATTAATTTTTAGTTTAGCAATTCCCACTGCAATATGGTTAACCTCTATCCTAAATTTCTGCCCAAAATTGATAAAAGACATTCCAAGAAATATTTTGCCAAATAAAAATATATAAAATATTGATGAAATTGATGAATAATAATAACAACAAAAATAACAGTTTTTGATTAAAAAACAAAAAAACAAAAATAATTTATAAAATATTTTGCTCCTGCCCCCTTCCCCCAAAAATAAAAAAACATATATTACCCTTAAAATTTATGAATAAAGAAACAAAAAATAACACATACCCCAAACATTACAAACACAAAACCCCCCAAAACCTAACAATAGTCTCTGTCAACATCATCCTGAGAGGGATAATACACTGCACTGCAATAGAAATAAAAATCCCTATCATCTATATCTCAATGGGTTCCATCTTTTCTTTTGTTCTTTTTTCTAATGCGGTTTTATAATCCCTGAGACAAGTAGTTCTGGCCCTAGAGTGTTATATATATTAGCGTCTGTAGCATGTATAAGGGACATGTTATCATACCTGTGTCTTTTTATAGGTGATTGATGCCCGGTGAGAGGGTGAAAGGGACCTATACCCCCGTCAGCTGCAGGAAAGGAACAAAGAGACAGGTAATTAATATTTATATTAATTACTGATAACAATCAGGCTAGATACAACATCTAAACCTGCAAAGATGTCATAGTCTCTACCTTATACATGAAGATATATGTGTTTTTAATAAGTATATCGTCTATAGACAGCTTCTTATATAACACAACCATGTCTCAGGTACAGAGATTAGGAACATTTATGATTTCTAATATCTGTTTTTTATTTGTAGTAATCCCTTTTTCAATAGACAGACCGCAGATTTAAGACATAACTGTACTGTAAAGAAAAATCTATAAGTTAATGTAATAAATCACATACTATAACTGATTATTGCCATTTAAAACTATGAAAAATACATTATGTTAATTATAAAACAGAAATACAGAATGGAGACAACCGTCTGTGGCTCAAGCTCGACTGCCCCTTTCTTTGAGTGGCCCCTCAATGTTGTGGAAACGGGTGGAGGACATTGTCTCCATTAGAATGGGTCCCCCTACGATGCTTCGGCTGTTGATCTGAAGTGCATTCTGTGCTTTGGAACCTCGGGGGCAAACTGTATTTCTGTTATTAATTTTTAGTTTAGCAATTCCCACTGCAACATGGTTAACCTCTATCCTAAATTTCTGCACAAAATTGATAAAAGACATTCCAAGAAATATTTTGCCAAATAAAAATATAGAAAATATTGATGAAATTGATGAATAATAATAACAACAAAAATAACAGTTTTTGATTAAAAAACAAAAATAATTTATAAAATATTTTGCTCCTGCCCCCTTCCCCCAAAAATAAAAAAACATATATTACCCTTAAAATTTATGAATAAAGAAACAAAAAATAACACATACCCCAAACATTACAAACACAAAACCCCCCAAAACCTAACAATAGTCTCTGTCAACATCATCCTGAGAGGGATAATACACTGCACTGCAATAGAAATAAAAATCCCTATCATCTATATCTCAATGGGTTCCATCTTTTCTTTTGTTCTTTTTTCTAATGCGGTTTTATAATCCCTGAGACAAGTAGTTCTGGCCCTAGAGTGTTATATATATTAGCGTCTGTAGCATGTATAAGGGACATGTTATCATACCTGTGTCTTTTTATAGGTGATTAATGCCCGGTGAGAGGGTGAAAGGGACCTATACCCCCGTCAGCTGCAGGAAAGGAACAAAGAGACAGGTAATTAATATTTATATTAATTACTGATAACAATCAGGCTAGATACAACATCTAAACCTGCAAAGATGTCATAGTCTCTACCTTATACATGAAGATATATGTGTTTTTAATAAGTATATCGTCTATAGACAGCTTCTTATATAACACAACCATGTCTCAGGTACAGAGATTAGGAACATTTATGATTTCTAATATCTGTTTTTTATTTGTAGTAATCCCTTTTTCAATAGACAGACCGCAGATTTAAGACATAACTGTACTGTAAAGAAAAATCTCTAAGTTAATGTAATAAATCACATACTATAACTGATTATTGCCATTTAAAACTATGAAAAATACATTATGTTAATTATAAAACAGAAATACAGAATGGAGACAACCGTCTGTGGCTCAAGCTCGACTGCCCCTTTCTTTGAGTGGCCCCTCAATGTTGTGGAAACGGGTGGAGGACATTGTCTCCATTAGAATGGGTCCCCCTACGATGCTTCGGCTGTTGATCTGAAGTGCATTCTGTGCTTTGGAATCTCGGGGGCAAACTGTATTTCTGTTATTAATTTTTAGTTTAGCAATTCCCACTGCAACATGGTTAACCTCTATCCTAAATTTCTGCACAAAATTGATAAAAGACATTCCAAGAAATATTTTGCCAAATAAAAATATAGAAAATATTGATGAAATTGATGAATAAGAATAACAACAAAAATAACAGGTTTTGATTAAAAAACAAAAATAATTTATAAAATATTTTGCTCCTGCCCCCTTCCCCCAAAAATAAAAAAACATATATTACCCTTAAAATTTATGAATAAAGAAACAAAAAATAACACATACCCCAAACATTACAAACACAAAAACCCCAAAAACCTAACAATAGTCTCTGTCAACATCATCCTGGGAGGGATAATACACTGCACTGCAATAGAAATAAAAATCCCTATCATCTATATCTCAATGGGTTCCATCTTTTCTTTTGTTCTTTTTTCTAATGCGGTTTTATAATCCCTGAGACAAGTAGTTCTGGCCCTAGAGTGTTATATATATTAGCGTCTGTAGCATGTATAAGGGACATGTTATCATACCTGTGTCTTTTTATAGGTGATTAATGCCCGGTGAGAGGGTGAAAGGGACCTATACCCCCGTCAGATGCAGGAAAGGAACAAAGAGACAGGTAATTAATATTTATATTAATTACTGATAACAATCAGGCTAGATATAACATCTAGACCTGCAGAGATGTCATAGTCTCTACCTTATACATGAAGATAAATGTGTTTTTAATAAGTATATCGTCTATAGAGAGCTTCTTATATAACACAACTGTGTCTCAGGTACAGAGATTGGGAACATTTATGATTTCTAATATCTGTTTTTTATTTGTAGTAATCCCTTTTTCAATAGACAGACCGCAGATTTAAGACATAACTGTACTGTAAAGAAAAATCTCTAAGTTAATGTAATAAATCACATACTATAACTGATTATTGCCATTTAAAACTATGAAAAATACATTATGTTGATTATAAAACAGAAATACAGAATGGAGACAACCGTCTGTGGCTCAAGCTCGACTGCCCCTTTCTTTGAGTGGCCCCTCAATGTTGTGGAAACGGGTGGAGGACATTGTCTCCATTAGAATGGGTCCCCCTACGATGCTTCGGCTGTTGATCTGAAGTGCATTCTGTGCTTTGGAACCTCGGGGGCAAACTGTATTTCTGTTATTAATTTTTAGTTTAGCAATTCCCACTGCAACATGGTTAACCTATATCCTAATTTTCTGCACAAAATTGATAAAATACATTCCAAGAAATATTTTACCAAACAAAAATATATAAAATATTGATGAAGTTGATGAATAATAATAACAGCAAAAATAACAGTTTTTGATTAAAAAACAAATAAACAATAATAATTTATAAAATATTTTGCTCCTGCCCCCTTCCCCAAAAATAAAAAAACATATATTACCCTTAAAATTTATGAATAAAGAAACAAAAATAACACATACCCCAAACATTGCAAACACAAAACCCCCAAAAACCTAACAATAGTGTCTGTCAACATCATCCTGGGAGGGATAATACACTGCACTACAATAGAAATACAAATCCCTATCATCTATATCTCAATGGGTTCCATCTTTTCTTCTTTTTTCTAATGCGGTTTTATAATCCCTGAGACAAGTAAATCTGGCCCTAGAGTGTTATATATATTAGCGTCTGTAGCATGTATAAGGGACATGTTATCACACCTGTGTCTTTTTATAGGTGATTAATGCCCGGTGAGAGGGTGAAAGGGACCTATAACCCCGTCTGCTGCAGGAAAGGAACAAAGAGACAGGTAATTAATATTTATATTAATTACTGATAACAATCAGGCTAGATATAACATCTAGACCTGCAGAGATGTCATAGTCTCTACCTTATACATGAAGATATATGTGTTTTTAATAAGTATATCGTCTATAGACAGCTTCTTATATAACACAACTGTGTCTCAGGTACAGAGATTAGGAACATTTATGATTTCTAATATCTGTTTTTTATTTGTAGTAATCCCTTTTTTAATAGACAGACAGCAGATTTAAGACATAACTGTACTGTAAAGAAAAATCTCTAAGTTAATGTAATAAATCACATACTATAACTGATTATTGCCATTTAAAACTATGAAAAATACATTATGTTGATTATAAAACAGAAATACAGAATGGAGACAACCGTCTGTGGCTCAAGCTCGACTGCCCCTTTCTTTGAGTGGCCCCTCAATGTTTTGGAAACGGGTGGAGGACATTGTCTCCATTAGAATGGGTCCCCCTACGATGCTTCGGCTGTTGATCTGAAGTGCATTCTGTGCTTTGGAACCTCGGGGGCAAACTGTATTTCTGTTATTAATTTTTAGTTTTGCAATTCCCACTGCAACATGGTTAACCTCTATCCTAAATTTCTGCACAAAATTGATAAAAGACATTCCAAGAAATATTTTGCCAAATAAAAATATAGAAAATATTGATGAAATTGATGAATAAGAATAACAACAAAAATAACAGGTTTTGATTAAAAAACAAAAATAATTTATAAAATATTTTGCTCCTGCCCCCTTCCCCCAAAAATAAAAAAACATATATTACCCTTAAAATTTATGAATAAAGAAACAAAAAATAACACATACCCCAAACATTACAAACACAAAAACCCCAAAAACCTAACAATAGTCTCTGTCAACATCATCCTGGGAGGGATAATACACTGCACTGCAATAGAAATAAAAATCCCTATCATCTATATCTCAATGGGTTCCATCTTTTCTTTTGTTCTTTTTTCTAATGCGGTTTTATAATCCCTGAGACAAGTAGTTCTGGCCCTAGAGTGTTATATATATTAGCGTCTGTAGCATGTATAAGGGACATGTTATCATACCTGTGTCTTTTTATAGGTGATTAATGCCCGGTGAGAGGGTGAAAGGGACCTATACCCCCGTCAGATGCAGGAAAGGAACAAAGAGACAGGTAATTAATATTTATATTAATTACTGATAACAATCAGGCTAGATATAACATCTAGACCTGCAGAGATGTCATAGTCTCTACCTTATACATGAAGATAAATGTGTTTTTAATAAGTATATCGTCTATAGAGAGCTTCTTATATAACACAACTGTGTCTCAGGTACAGAGATTGGGAACATTTATGATTTCTAATATCTGTTTTTTATTTGTAGTAATCCCTTTTTCAATAGACAGACCGCAGATTTAAGACATAACTGTACTGTAAAGAAAAATCTCTAAGTTAATGTAATAAATCACATACTATAACTGATTATTGCCATTTAAAACTATGAAAAATACATTATGTTGATTATAAAACAGAAATACAGAATGGAGACAACCGTCTGTGGCTCAAGCTCGACTGCCCCTTTCTTTGAGTGGCCCCTCAATGTTGTGGAAACGGGTGGAGGACATTGTCTCCATTAGAATGGGTCCCCCTACGATGCTTCGGCTGTTGATCTGAAGTGCATTCTGTGCTTTGGAACCTCGGGGGCAAACTGTATTTCTGTTATTAATTTTTAGTTTAGCAATTCCCACTGCAACATGGTTAACCTATATCCTAAATTTCTGCACAAAATTGATAAAATACATTCCAAGAAATATTTTACCAAACAAAAATATATAAAATATTGATGAAGTTGATGAATAATAATAACAGCAAAAATAACAGTTTTTGATTAAAAAACAAATAAACAATAATAATTTATAAAATATTTTGCTCCTGCCCCCTTCCCCAAAAATAAAAAAACATATATTACCCTTAAAATTTATGAATAAAGAAACAAAAATAACACATACCCCAAACATTGCAAACACAAAACCCCCAAAAACCTAACAATAGTGTCTGTCAACATCATCCTGGGAGGGATAATACACTGCACTACAATAGAAATACAAATCCCTATCATCTATATCTCAATGGGTTCCATCTTTTCTTTTCTTCTTTTTTCTAATGCGGTTTTATAATCCCTGAGACAAGTAAATCTGGCCCTAGAGTGTTATATATATTAGCGTCTGTAGCATGTATAAGGGACATGTTATCATACCTGTGTCTTTTTATAGGTGATTAATGCCCGGTGAGAGGGTGAAAGGGACCTATAACCCCGTCTGCTGCAGGAAAGGAACAAAGAGACAGGTAATTAATATTTATATTAATTACTGATAACAATCAGGCTAGATATAACATCTAGACCTGCAGAGATGTCATAGTCTCTACCTTATACATGAAGATATATGTGTTTTTAATAAGTATATCGTCTATAGACAGCTTCTTATATAACACAACTGTGTCTCAGGTACAGAGATTAGGAACATTTATGATTTCTAATATCTGTTTTTTATTTGTAGTAATCCCTTTTTTAATAGACAGACAGCAGATTTAAGACATAACTGTACTGTAAAGAAAAATCTCTAAGTTAATGTAATAAATCACATACTATAACTGATTATTGCCATTTAAAACTATGAAAAATACATTATGTTGATTATAAAACAGAAATACAGAATGGAGACAACCGTCTGTGGCTCAAGCTCGACTGCCCCTTTCTTTGAGTGGCCCCTCAATGTTTTGGAAACGGGTGGAGGACATTGTCTCCATTAGAATGGGTCCCCCTACGATGCTTCGGCTGTTGATCTGAAGTGCATTCTGTGCTTTGGAACCTCGGGGGCAAACTGTATTTCTGTTATTAATTTTTAGTTTTGCAATTCCCACTGCAACATGGTTAACCTCTATCCTAAATTTCTGCACAAAATTGATAAAAGACATTCCAAGAAATATTTTGCCAAATAAAAATATAGAAAATATTGATGAAATTGATTAATAATAATAACAACAAAAATAACAGTTTTTGATTAAAAAACAAAAAAACAAAAATAATTTATAAAATATTTTGCTCCTGCCCCCTTCCCCCAAAAATAAAAAAACATATATTACCCTTAAAATTTATGAATAAAGAAACAAAAAATAACACATACCCCAAACATTACAAACACAAAACCCCCAAAAACCTAACAATAGTCTCTGTCAACATCATCCTGGGAGGGATAATACACTGCACTGCAATAGAAATAAAAATCCCTATCATCTATATCTCAATGGGTTCCATCTTTTCTTTTGTTCTTTTTTCTAATGCGGTTTTATAATCCCTGAGACAAGTAGTTCTGGCCCTAGAGTGTTATATATATTAGCTTCTGTAGCATGTATAAGGGACATGTTATCATACCTGTGTCTTTTTATAGGTGATTGATGCCCGGTGAGAGGGTGAAAGGGACCTATACCCCCGTCAGCTGCAGGATAGGAACAAAGAGACAGGTAATTAATATTTATATTAATTACTGATAACAATCAGGCTAGATACAACATCTAAACCTGCAAAGATGTCATAGTCTCTACCTTATACATGAAGATATGTGTTTTTAATAAGTATATCGTCTATAGACAGCTTCTTATATAACACAACCATGTCTCAGGTACAGAGATTGGGAACATTTATGATTTCTAATATCTGTTTTTTATTTGTAGTAATCCCTTTTTCAATAGACAGACAGCAGATTTAAGACATAACTGTACTGTAAAGAAAAATCTATAAGTTAATGTAATAAATCACATACTATAACTGATTATTGCCATTTAAAACTATGAAAAATACATTATGTTGATTATAAAACAGAAATACAGAATGGAGACAACCGTCTGTGGCTCAAGCTCGACTGCCCATTTCTTTGAGTGGCCCCTCAATGTTCTGGAAACGGGTGGAGGACATTGTCTCCATTAGAATGGGTCCCCCTACGATGCTTCGGCTGTTGATCTGAAGTGCATTCTGTGCTTTGGAATCTCAGGGGCAAACTGTATTTCTGTTATTAATTTTTAATTTAGCAATTCCCACCGCAACATGGTTAACCTCTATCCTAAATTTCTGCGCAAAATTGATAAAAGACATTCCAAGAAATATTTTGCCAAATAAAAATATATAAAATATTGATGAAATTGATGAATAATAATAACAACAAAAATAACAGTTTTTGATTAAAAAACAAATAAATAATAATAATTTATAAAATATTTTGCTCCTGCCCCCTTCCCCCAAAAATAAAAAACATATATTACCCTTAAAATTTATGAATAAAGAAACAAAAAATAACACATACCCCAAACATTGCAAACACTAAACCCCCAAAAACCTAACAATAGTGTCTGTCAACATCATCCTGGGAGGGATAATACACTGCACTACAATAGAAATAAAAATCCCTATCATCTATATCTCAATGGGTTCCATCTTTTCTTTTGTTCTTTTTTCTAATGCGGTTTTATAATCCCTGAGACAAGTAGTTTTGGCCCTAGAGTGTTATATATATTAGCGTCTGTAGCATGTATAAGGGACATGTTATCATACCTGTGTCTTTTTATAGGTGATTAATGCCCGGTGAGAGGGTGAAAGGGACCTATACCCCCGTCAGCTGCAGGAAAGGAACAAAGAGACAGGTAATTAATATTTATATTAATTACTGATAACAATCAGGCTAGATATAACATCTAGACCTGCAGAGATGTCATAGTCTCTACCTTATACATGAAGATATATGTGTTTTTAATAAGTATATCGTCTATAGACAGCTTCTTATATAACACAACTGTGTCTCAGGTACAGAGATTGGGAACATTTATGATTTCTAATATCTGTTTTTTATTTGTAGTAATCCCTTTTTCAATAGACAGACCGCAGATTTAAGACATAACTGTACTGTAAAAAAACATATCTATAAGTTAATGTAATAAATCACATACTATAACTGATTATTGCCATTTAAAACTATGAAAAATACATTATGTTGATTATAAAACAGAAATACAGAATGGAGACAACCGTCTGTGGCTCAAGCTCGACTGCCCCTTTCTTTGAGTGGCCCCTCAATGTTGTGGAAACGGGTGGAGGACATTGTCTCCATTAGAATGGGTCCCCCTACGATGCTTCGGCTGTTGATCTGAAGTGCATTCTGTGCTTTGGAACCTCGGGGGCAAACTGTATTTCTGTTATTAATTTTTAGTTTAGCAATTCCCACTGCAATATGGTTAACCTCTATCCTAAATTTCTGCCCAAAATTGATAAAAGACATTCCAAGAAATATTTTGCCAAATAAAAATATATAAAATATTGATGAAATTGATGAATAATAATAACAACAAAAATAACAGTTTTTGATTAAAAAACAAAAAAACAAAAATAATTTATAAAATATTTTGCTCCTGCCCCCTTCCCCCAAAAATAAAAAAACATATATTACCCTTAAAATTTATGAATAAAGAAACAAAAAATAACACATACCCCAAACATTACAAACACAAAACCCCCCAAAACCTAACAATAGTCTCTGTCAACATCATCCTGAGAGGGATAATACACTGCACTGCAATAGAAATAAAAATCCCTATCATCTATATCTCAATGGGTTCCATCTTTTCTTTTGTTCTTTTTTCTAATGCGGTTTTATAATCCCTGAGACAAGTAGTTCTGGCCCTAGAGTGTTATATATATTAGCGTCTGTAGCATGTATAAGGGACATGTTATCATACCTGTGTCTTTTTATAGGTGATTGATGCCCGGTGAGAGGGTGAAAGGGACCTATACCCCCGTCAGCTGCAGGAAAGGAACAAAGAGACAGGTAATTAATATTTATATTAATTACTGATAACAATCAGGCTAGATACAACATCTAAACCTGCAAAGATGTCATAGTCTCTACCTTATACATGAAGATATATGTGTTTTTAATAAGTATATCGTCTATAGACAGCTTCTTATATAACACAACCATGTCTCAGGTACAGAGATTAGGAACATTTATGATTTCTAATATCTGTTTTTTATTTGTAGTAATCCCTTTTTCAATAGACAGACCGCAGATTTAAGACATAACTGTACTGTAAAGAAAAATCTATAAGTTAATGTAATAAATCACATACTATAACTGATTATTGCCATTTAAAACTATGAAAAATACATTATGTTAATTATAAAACAGAAATACAGAATGGAGACAACCGTCTGTGGCTCAAGCTCGACTGCCCCTTTCTTTGAGTGGCCCCTCAATGTTGTGGAAACGGGTGGAGGACATTGTCTCCATTAGAATGGGTCCCCCTACGATGCTTCGGCTGTTGATCTGAAGTGCATTCTGTGCTTTGGAACCTCGGGGGCAAACTGTATTTCTGTTATTAATTTTTAGTTTAGCAATTCCCACTGCAACATGGTTAACCTCTATCCTAAATTTCTGCACAAAATTGATAAAAGACATTCCAAGAAATATTTTGCCAAATAAAAATATAGAAAATATTGATGAAATTGATGAATAATAATAACAACAAAAATAACAGTTTTTGATTAAAAAACAAAAATAATTTATAAAATATTTTGCTCCTGCCCCCTTCCCCCAAAAATAAAAAAACATATATTACCCTTAAAATTTATGAATAAAGAAACAAAAAATAACACATACCCCAAACATTACAAACACAAAACCCCCCAAAACCTAACAATAGTCTCTGTCAACATCATCCTGAGAGGGATAATACACTGCACTGCAATAGAAATAAAAATCCCTATCATCTATATCTCAATGGGTTCCATCTTTTCTTTTGTTCTTTTTTCTAATGCGGTTTTATAATCCCTGAGACAAGTAGTTCTGGCCCTAGAGTGTTATATATATTAGCGTCTGTAGCATGTATAAGGGACATGTTATCATACCTGTGTCTTTTTATAGGTGATTAATGCCCGGTGAGAGGGTGAAAGGGACCTATACCCCCGTCAGCTGCAGGAAAGGAACAAAGAGACAGGTAATTAATATTTATATTAATTACTGATAACAATCAGGCTAGATACAACATCTAAACCTGCAAAGATGTCATAGTCTCTACCTTATACATGAAGATATATGTGTTTTTAATAAGTATATCGTCTATAGACAGCTTCTTATATAACACAACCATGTCTCAGGTACAGAGATTAGGAACATTTATGATTTCTAATATCTGTTTTTTATTTGTAGTAATCCCTTTTTCAATAGACAGACCGCAGATTTAAGACATAACTGTACTGTAAAGAAAAATCTATAAGTTAATGTAATAAATCACATACTATAACTGATTATTGCCATTTAAAACTATGAAAAATACATTATGTTAATTATAAAACAGAAATACAGAATGGAGACAACCGTCTGTGGCTCAAGCTCGACTGCCCCTTTCTTTGAGTGGCCCCTCAATGTTGTGGAAACGGGTGGAGGACATTGTCTCCATTAGAATGGGTCCCCCTACGATGCTTCGGCTGTTGATCTGAAGTGCATTCTGTGCTTTGGAATCTCGGGGGCAAACTGTATTTCTGTTATTAATTTTTAGTTTAGCAATTCCCACTGCAACATGGTTAACCTCTATCCTAAATTTCTGCACAAAATTGATAAAAGACATTCCAAGAAATATTTTGCCAAATAAAAATATAGAAAATATTGATGAAATTGATGAATAAGAATAACAACAAAAATAACAGGTTTTGATTAAAAAACAAAAATAATTTATAAAATATTTTGCTCCTGCCCCCTTCCCCAAAAATAAAAAAACATATATTACCCTTAAAATTTATGAATAAAGAAACAAAAATAACACATACCCCAAACATTGCAAACACAAAACCCCCAAAAACCTAACAATAGTGTCTGTCAACATCATCCTGGGAGGGATAATACACTGCACTACAATAGAAATACAAATCCCTATCATCTATATCTCAATGGGTTCCATCTTTTCTTTTCTTCTTTTTTCTAATGCGGTTTTATAATCCCTGAGACAAGTAAATCTGGCCCTAGAGTGTTATATATATTAGCGTCTGTAGCATGTATAAGGGACATGTTATCATACCTGTGTCTTTTTATAGGTGATTAATGCCCGGTGAGAGGGTGAAAGGGACCTATAACCCCGTCTGCTGCAGGAAAGGAACAAAGAGACAGGTAATTAATATTTATATTAATTACTGATAACAATCAGGCTAGATATAACATCTAGACCTGCAGAGATGTCATAGTCTCTACCTTATACATGAAGATATATGTGTTTTTAATAAGTATATCGTCTATAGACAGCTTCTTATATAACACAACTGTGTCTCAGGTACAGAGATTAGGAACATTTATGATTTCTAATATCTGTTTTTTATTTGTAGTAATCCCTTTTTTAATAGACAGACAGCAGATTTAAGACATAACTGTACTGTAAAGAAAAATCTCTAAGTTAATGTAATAAATCACATACTATAACTGATTATTGCCATTTAAAACTATGAAAAATACATTATGTTGATTATAAAACAGAAATACAGAATGGAGACAACCGTCTGTGGCTCAAGCTCGACTGCCCCTTTCTTTGAGTGGCCCCTCAATGTTTTGGAAACGGGTGGAGGACATTGTCTCCATTAGAATGGGTCCCCCTACGATGCTTCGGCTGTTGATCTGAAGTGCATTCTGTGCTTTGGAACCTCGGGGGCAAACTGTATTTCTGTTATTAATTTTTAGTTTTGCAATTCCCACTGCAACATGGTTAACCTCTATCCTAAATTTGTGCACAAAATTGATAAAAGACATTCCAAGAAATATTTTGCCAAATAAAAATATAGAAAATATTGATGAAATTGATTAATAATAATAACAACAAAAATAACAGTTTTTGATTAAAAAACAAAAAAACAAAAATAATTTATAAAATATTTTGCTCCTGCCCCCTTCCCCCAAAAATAAAAAAACATATATTACCCTTAAAATTTATGAATAAAGAAACAAAAAATAACACATACCCCAAACATTACAAACACAAAACCCCCAAAAACCTAACAATAGTCTCTGTCAACATCATCCTGGGAGGGATAATACACTGCACTGCAATAGAAATAAAAATCCCTATCATCTATATCTCAATGGGTTCCATCTTTTCTTTTGTTCTTTTTTCTAATGCGGTTTTATAATCCCTGAGACAAGTAGTTCTGGCCCTAGAGTGTTATATATATTAGCTTCTGTAGCATGTATAAGGGACATGTTATCATACCTGTGTCTTTTTATAGGTGATTGATGCCCGGTGAGAGGGTGAAAGGGACCTATACCCCCGTCAGCTGCAGGATAGGAACAAAGAGACAGGTAATTAATATTTATATTAATTACTGATAACAATCAGGCTAGATACAACATCTAAACCTGCAAAGATGTCATAGTCTCTACCTTATACATGAAGATATGTGTTTTTAATAAGTATATCGTCTATAGACAGCTTCTTATATAACACAACCATGTCTCAGGTACAGAGATTGGGAACATTTATGATTTCTAATATCTGTTTTTTATTTGTAGTAATCCCTTTTTCAATAGACAGACAGCAGATTTAAGACATAACTGTACTGTAAAGAAAAATCTATAAGTTAATGTAATAAATCACATACTATAACTGATTATTGCCATTTAAAACTATGAAAAATACATTATGTTGATTATAAAACAGAAATACAGAATGGAGACAACCGTCTGTGGCTCAAGCTCGACTGCCCATTTCTTTGAGTGGCCCCTCAATGTTCTGGAAACGGGTGGAGGACATTGTCTCCATTAGAATGGGTCCCCCTACGATGCTTCGGCTGTTGATCTGAAGTGCATTCTGTGCTTTGGAATCTCAGGGGCAAACTGTATTTCTGTTATTAATTTTTAATTTAGCAATTCCCACCGCAACATGGTTAACCTCTATCCTAAATTTCTGCGCAAAATTGATAAAAGACATTCCAAGAAATATTTTGCCAAATAAAAATATATAAAATATTGATGAAATTGATGAATAATAATAACAACAAAAATAACAGTTTTTGATTAAAAAACAAATAAATAATAATAATTTATAAAATATTTTGCTCCTGCCCCCTTCCCCCAAAAATAAAAAACATATATTACCCTTAAAATTTATGAATAAAGAAACAAAAAATAACACATACCCCAAACATTGCAAACACTAAACCCCCAAAAACCTAACAATAGTGTCTGTCAACATCATCCTGGGAGGGATAATACACTGCACTACAATAGAAATAAAAATCCCTATCATCTATATCTCAATGGGTTCCATCTTTTCTTTTGTTCTTTTTTCTAATGCGGTTTTATAATCCCTGAGACAAGTAGTTCTGGCCCTAGAGTGTTATATATATTAGCGTCTGTAGCATGTATAAGGGACATGTTATCATACCTGTGTCTTTTTATAGGTGATTAATGCCCGGTGAGAGGGTGAAAGGGACCTATACCCCCGTCAGCTGCAGGAAAGGAACAAAGAGACAGGTAATTAATATTTATATTAATTACTGATAACAATCAGGCTAGATATAACATCTAGACCTGCAGAGATGTCATAGTCTCTACCTTATACATGAAGATATATGTGTTTTTAATAAGTATATCGTCTATAGACAGCTTCTTATATAACACAACTGTGTCTCAGGTACAGAGATTGGGAACATTTATGATTTCTAATATCTGTTTTTTATTTGTAGTAATCCCTTTTTCAATAGACAGACCGCAGATTTAAGACATAACTGTACTGTAAAAAAACATATCTATAAGTTAATGTAATAAATCACATACTATAACTGATTATTGCCATTTAAAACTATGAAAAATACATTATGTTGATTATAAAACAGAAATACAGAATGGAGACAACCGTCTGTGGCTCAAGCTCGACTGCCCCTTTCTTTGAGTGGCCCCTCAATGTTGTGGAAACGGGTGGAGGACATTGTCTCCATTAGAATGGGTCCCCCTACGATGCTTCGGCTGTTGATCTGAAGTGCATTCTGTGCTTTGGAACCTCGGGGGCAAACTGTATTTCTGTTATTAATTTTTAGTTTAGCAATTCCCACTGCAATATGGTTAACCTCTATCCTAAATTTCTGCCCAAAATTGATAAAAGACATTCCAAGAAATATTTTGCCAAATAAAAATATATAAAATATTGATGAAATTGATGAATAATAATAACAACAAAAATAACAGTTTTTGATTAAAAAACAAAAAAACAAAAATAATTTATAAAATATTTTGCTCCTGCCCCCTTCCCCCAAAAATAAAAAAACATATATTACCCTTAAAATTTATGAATAAAGAAACAAAAAATAACACATACCCCAAACATTACAAACACAAAACCCCCCAAAACCTAACAATAGTCTCTGTCAACATCATCCTGAGAGGGATAATACACTGCACTGCAATAGAAATAAAAATCCCTATCATCTATATCTCAATGGGTTCCATCTTTTCTTTTGTTCTTTTTTCTAATGCGGTTTTATAATCCCTGAGACAAGTAGTTCTGGCCCTAGAGTGTTATATATATTAGCGTCTGTAGCATGTATAAGGGACATGTTATCATACCTGTGTCTTTTTATAGGTGATTGATGCCCGGTGAGAGGGTGAAAGGGACCTATACCCCCGTCAGCTGCAGGAAAGGAACAAAGAGACAGGTAATTAATATTTATATTAATTACTGATAACAATCAGGCTAGATACAACATCTAAACCTGCAAAGATGTCATAGTCTCTACCTTATACATGAAGATATATGTGTTTTTAATAAGTATATCGTCTATAGACAGCTTCTTATATAACACAACCATGTCTCAGGTACAGAGATTAGGAACATTTATGATTTCTAATATCTGTTTTTTATTTGTAGTAATCCCTTTTTCAATAGACAGACCGCAGATTTAAGACATAACTGTACTGTAAAGAAAAATCTATAAGTTAATGTAATAAATCACATACTATAACTGATTATTGCCATTTAAAACTATGAAAAATACATTATGTTAATTATAAAACAGAAATACAGAATGGAGACAACCGTCTGTGGCTCAAGCTCGACTGCCCCTTTCTTTGAGTGGCCCCTCAATGTTGTGGAAACGGGTGGAGGACATTGTCTCCATTAGAATGGGTCCCCCTACGATGCTTCGGCTGTTGATCTGAAGTGCATTCTGTGCTTTGGAACCTCGGGGGCAAACTGTATTTCTGTTATTAATTTTTAGTTTAGCAATTCCCACTGCAACATGGTTAACCTCTATCCTAAATTTCTGCACAAAATTGATAAAAGACATTCCAAGAAATATTTTGCCAAATAAAAATATAGAAAATATTGATGAAATTGATGAATAATAATAACAACAAAAATAACAGTTTTTGATTAAAAAACAAAAATAATTTATAAAATATTTTGCTCCTGCCCCCTTCCCCCAAAAATAAAAAAACATATATTACCCTTAAAATTTATGAATAAAGAAACAAAAAATAACACATACCCCAAACATTACAAACACAAAACCCCCCAAAACCTAACAATAGTCTCTGTCAACATCATCCTGAGAGGGATAATACACTGCACTGCAATAGAAATAAAAATCCCTATCATCTATATCTCAATGGGTTCCATCTTTTCTTTTGTTCTTTTTTCTAATGCGGTTTTATAATCCCTGAGACAAGTAGTTCTGGCCCTAGAGTGTTATATATATTAGCGTCTGTAGCATGTATAAGGGACATGTTATCATACCTGTGTCTTTTTATAGGTGATTAATGCCCGGTGAGAGGGTGAAAGGGACCTATACCCCCGTCAGCTGCAGGAAAGGAACAAAGAGACAGGTAATTAATATTTATATTAATTACTGATAACAATCAGGCTAGATACAACATCTAAACCTGCAAAGATGTCATAGTCTCTACCTTATACATGAAGATATATGTGTTTTTAATAAGTATATCGTCTATAGACAGCTTCTTATATAACACAACCATGTCTCAGGTACAGAGATTAGGAACATTTATGATTTCTAATATCTGTTTTTTATTTGTAGTAATCCCTTTTTCAATAGACAGACCGCAGATTTAAGACATAACTGTACTGTAAAGAAAAATCTATAAGTTAATGTAATAAATCACATACTATAACTGATTATTGCCATTTAAAACTATGAAAAATACATTATGTTAATTATAAAACAGAAATACAGAATGGAGACAACCGTCTGTGGCTCAAGCTCGACTGCCCCTTTCTTTGAGTGGCCCCTCAATGTTGTGGAAACGGGTGGAGGACATTGTCTCCATTAGAATGGGTCCCCCTACGATGCTTCGGCTGTTGATCTGAAGTGCATTCTGTGCTTTGGAATCTCGGGGGCAAACTGTATTTCTGTTATTAATTTTTAGTTTAGCAATTCCCACTGCAACATGGTTAACCTCTATCCTAAATTTCTGCACAAAATTGATAAAAGACATTCCAAGAAATATTTTGCCAAATAAAAATATAGAAAATATTGATGAAATTGATGAATAAGAATAACAACAAAAATAACAGGTTTTGATTAAAAAACAAAAATAATTTATAAAATATTTTGCTCCTGCCCCCTTCCCCCAAAAATAAAAAAACATATATTACCCTTAAAATTTATGAATAAAGAAACAAAAAATAACACATACCCCAAACATTACAAACACAAAAACCCCAAAAACCTAACAATAGTCTCTGTCAACATCATCCTGGGAGGGATAATACACTGCACTGCAATAGAAATAAAAATCCCTATCATCTATATCTCAATGGGTTCCATCTTTTCTTTTGTTCTTTTTTCTAATGCGGTTTTATAATCCCTGAGACAAGTAGTTCTGGCCCTAGAGTGTTATATATATTAGCGTCTGTAGCATGTATAAGGGACATGTTATCATACCTGTGTCTTTTTATAGGTGATTAATGCCCGGTGAGAGGGTGAAAGGGACCTATACCCCCGTCAGATGCAGGAAAGGAACAAAGAGACAGGTAATTAATATTTATATTAATTACTGATAACAATCAGGCTAGATATAACATCTAGACCTGCAGAGATGTCATAGTCTCTACCTTATACATGAAGATAAATGTGTTTTTAATAAGTATATCGTCTATAGAGAGCTTCTTATATAACACAACTGTGTCTCAGGTACAGAGATTGGGAACATTTATGATTTCTAATATCTGTTTTTTATTTGTAGTAATCCCTTTTTCAATAGACAGACCGCAGATTTAAGACATAACTGTACTGTAAAGAAAAATCTCTAAGTTAATGTAATAAATCACATACTATAACTGATTATTGCCATTTAAAACTATGAAAAATACATTATGTTGATTATAAAACAGAAATACAGAATGGAGACAACCGTCTGTGGCTCAAGCTCGACTGCCCCTTTCTTTGAGTGGCCCCTCAATGTTGTGGAAACGGGTGGAGGACATTGTCTCCATTAGAATGGGTCCCCCTACGATGCTTCGGCTGTTGATCTGAAGTGCATTCTGTGCTTTGGAACCTCGGGGGCAAACTGTATTTCTGTTATTAATTTTTAGTTTAGCAATTCCCACTGCAACATGGTTAACCTATATCCTAAATTTCTGCACAAAATTGATAAAATACATTCCAAGAAATATTTTACCAAACAAAAATATATAAAATATTGATGAAGTTGATGAATAATAATAACAGCAAAAATAACAGTTTTTGATTAAAAAACAAATAAACAATAATAATTTATAAAATATTTTGCTCCTGCCCCCTTCCCCAAAAATAAAAAAACATATATTACCCTTAAAATTTATGAATAAAGAAACAAAAATAACACATACCCCAAACATTGCAAACACAAAACCCCCAAAAACCTAACAATAGTGTCTGTCAACATCATCCTGGGAGGGATAATACACTGCACTACAATAGAAATACAAATCCCTATCATCTATATCTCAATGGGTTCCATCTTTTCTTTTCTTCTTTTTTCTAATGCGGTTTTATAATCCCTGAGACAAGTAAATCTGGCCCTAGAGTGTTATATATATTAGCGTCTGTAGCATGTATAAGGGACATGTTATCATACCTGTGTCTTTTTATAGGTGATTAATGCCCGGTGAGAGGGTGAAAGGGACCTATAACCCCGTCTGCTGCAGGAAAGGAACAAAGAGACAGGTAATTAATATTTATATTAATTACTGATAACAATCAGGCTAGATATAACATCTAGACCTGCAGAGATGTCATAGTCTCTACCTTATACATGAAGATATATGTGTTTTTAATAAGTATATCGTCTATAGACAGCTTCTTATATAACACAACTGTGTCTCAGGTACAGAGATTAGGAACATTTATGATTTCTAATATCTGTTTTTTATTTGTAGTAATCCCTTTTTTAATAGACAGACAGCAGATTTAAGACATAACTGTACTGTAAAGAAAAATCTCTAAGTTAATGTAATAAATCACATACTATAACTGATTATTGCCATTTAAAACTATGAAAAATACATTATGTTGATTATAAAACAGAAATACAGAATGGAGACAACCGTCTGTGGCTCAAGCTCGACTGCCCCTTTCTTTGAGTGGCCCCTCAATGTTTTGGAAACGGGTGGAGGACATTGTCTCCATTAGAATGGGTCCCCCTACGATGCTTCGGCTGTTGATCTGAAGTGCATTCTGTGCTTTGGAACCTCGGGGGCAAACTGTATTTCTGTTATTAATTTTTAGTTTTGCAATTCCCACTGCAACATGGTTAACCTCTATCCTAAATTTCTGCACAAAATTGATAAAAGACATTCCAAGAAATATTTTGCCAAATAAAAATATAGAAAATATTGATGAAATTGATTAATAATAATAACAACAAAAATAACAGTTTTTGATTAAAAAACAAAAAAACAAAAATAATTTATAAAATATTTTGCTCCTGCCCCCTTCCCCCAAAAATAAAAAAACATATATTACCCTTAAAATTTATGAATAAAGAAACAAAAAATAACACATACCCCAAACATTACAAACACAAAACCCCCAAAAACCTAACAATAGTCTCTGTCAACATCATCCTGGGAGGGATAATACACTGCACTGCAATAGAAATAAAAATCCCTATCATCTATATCTCAATGGGTTCCATCTTTTCTTTTGTTCTTTTTTCTAATGCGGTTTTATAATCCCTGAGACAAGTAGTTCTGGCCCTAGAGTGTTATATATATTAGCTTCTGTAGCATGTATAAGGGACATGTTATCATACCTGTGTCTTTTTATAGGTGATTGATGCCCGGTGAGAGGGTGAAAGGGACCTATACCCCCGTCAGCTGCAGGATAGGAACAAAGAGACAGGTAATTAATATTTATATTAATTACTGATAACAATCAGGCTAGATACAACATCTAAACCTGCAAAGATGTCATAGTCTCTACCTTATACATGAAGATATGTGTTTTTAATAAGTATATCGTCTATAGACAGCTTCTTATATAACACAACCATGTCTCAGGTACAGAGATTGGGAACATTTATGATTTCTAATATCTGTTTTTTATTTGTAGTAATCCCTTTTTCAATAGACAGACAGCAGATTTAAGACATAACTGTACTGTAAAGAAAAATCTATAAGTTAATGTAATAAATCACATACTATAACTGATTATTGCCATTTAAAACTATGAAAAATACATTATGTTGATTATAAAACAGAAATACAGAATGGAGACAACCGTCTGTGGCTCAAGCTCGACTGCCCATTTCTTTGAGTGGCCCCTCAATGTTCTGGAAACGGGTGGAGGACATTGTCTCCATTAGAATGGGTCCCCCTACGATGCTTCGGCTGTTGATCTGAAGTGCATTCTGTGCTTTGGAATCTCAGGGGCAAACTGTATTTCTGTTATTAATTTTTAATTTAGCAATTCCCACCGCAACATGGTTAACCTCTATCCTAAATTTCTGCGCAAAATTGATAAAAGACATTCCAAGAAATATTTTGCCAAATAAAAATATATAAAATATTGATGAAATTGATGAATAATAATAACAACAAAAATAACAGTTTTTGATTAAAAAACAAATAAATAATAATAATTTATAAAATATTTTGCTCCTGCCCCCTTCCCCCAAAAATAAAAAACATATATTACCCTTAAAATTTATGAATAAAGAAACAAAAAATAACACATACCCCAAACATTGCAAACACTAAACCCCCAAAAACCTAACAATAGTGTCTGTCAACATCATCCTGGGAGGGATAATACACTGCACTACAATAGAAATAAAAATCCCTATCATCTATATCTCAATGGGTTCCATCTTTTCTTTTGTTCTTTTTTCTAATGCGGTTTTATAATCCCTGAGACAAGTAGTTCTGGCCCTAGAGTGTTATATATATTAGCGTCTGTAGCATGTATAAGGGACATGTTATCATACCTGTGTCTTTTTATAGGTGATTAATGCCCGGTGAGAGGGTGAAAGGGACCTATACCCCCGTCAGCTGCAGGAAAGGAACAAAGAGACAGGTAATTAATATTTATATTAATTACTGATAACAATCAGGCTAGATATAACATCTAGACCTGCAGAGATGTCATAGTCTCTACCTTATACATGAAGATATATGTGTTTTTAATAAGTATATCGTCTATAGACAGCTTCTTATATAACACAACTGTGTCTCAGGTACAGAGATTGGGAACATTTATGATTTCTAATATCTGTTTTTTATTTGTAGTAATCCCTTTTTCAATAGACAGACCGCAGATTTAAGACATAACTGTACTGTAAAAAAACATATCTATAAGTTAATGTAATAAATCACATACTATAACTGATTATTGCCATTTAAAACTATGAAAAATACATTATGTTGATTATAAAACAGAAATACAGAATGGAGACAACCGTCTGTGGCTCAAGCTCGACTGCCCCTTTCTTTGAGTGGCCCCTCAATGTTGTGGAAACGGGTGGAGGACATTGTCTCCATTAGAATGGGTCCCCCTACGATGCTTCGGCTGTTGATCTGAAGTGCATTCTGTGCTTTGGAATCTCGTGGGCAAACTGTATTTCTGTTATTAATTTTTAGTTTAGCAATTCCCACTGCAACATGGTTAACCTCTATCCTAAATTTCTGCACAAAATTGATAAAAGACATTCCAAGAAATATTTTGCCAAATAAAAATATAGAAAATATTGATGAAATTGATGAATAAGAATAACAACAAAAATAACAGGTTTTGATTAAAAAACAAAAATAATTTATAAAATATTTTGCTCCTGCCCCCTTCCCCCAAAAATAAAAAAACATATATTACCCTTAAAATTTATGAATAAAGAAACAAAAAATAACACATACCCCAAACATTACAAACACAAAAACCCCAAAAACCTAACAATAGTCTCTGTCAACATCATCCTGGGAGGGATAATACACTGCACTGCAATAGAAATAAAAATCCCTATCATCTATATCTCAATGGGTTCCATCTTTTCTTTTGTTCTTTTTTCTAATGCGGTTTTATAATCCCTGAGACAAGTAGTTCTGGCCCTAGAGTGTTATATATATTAGCGTCTGTAGCATGTATAAGGGACATGTTATCATACCTGTGTCTTTTTATAGGTGATTAATGCCCGGTGAGAGGGTGAAAGGGACCTATACCCCCGTCAGATGCAGGAAAGGAACAAAGAGACAGGTAATTAATATTTATATTAATTACTGATAACAATCAGGCTAGATATAACATCTAGACCTGCAGAGATGTCATAGTCTCTACCTTATACATGAAGATAAATGTGTTTTTAATAAGTATATCGTCTATAGAGAGCTTCTTATATAACACAACTGTGTCTCAGGTACAGAGATTGGGAACATTTATGATTTCTAATATCTGTTTTTTATTTGTAGTAATCCCTTTTTCAATAGACAGACCGCAGATTTAAGACATAACTGTACTGTAAAGAAAAATCTCTAAGTTAATGTAATAAATCACATACTATAACTGATTATTGCCATTTAAAACTATGAAAAATACATTATGTTGATTATAAAACAGAAATACAGAATGGAGACAACCGTCTGTGGCTCAAGCTCGACTGCCCCTTTCTTTGAGTGGCCCCTCAATGTTGTGGAAACGGGTGGAGGACATTGTCTCCATTAGAATGGGTCCCCCTACGATGCTTCGGCTGTTGATCTGAAGTGCATTCTGTGCTTTGGAACCTCGGGGGCAAACTGTATTTCTGTTATTAATTTTTAGTTTAGCAATTCCCACTGCAACATGGTTAACCTATATCCTAAATTTCTGCACAAAATTGATAAAATACATTCCAAGAAATATTTTACCAAACAAAAATATATAAAATATTGATGAAGTTGATGAATAATAATAACAGCAAAAATAACAGTTTTTGATTAAAAAACAAATAAACAATAATAATTTATAAAATATTTTGCTCCTGCCCCCTTCCCCAAAAATAAAAAAACATATATTACCCTTAAAATTTATGAATAAAGAAACAAAAATAACACATACCCCAAACATTGCAAACACAAAACCCCCAAAAACCTAACAATAGTGTCTGTCAACATCATCCTGGGAGGGATAATACACTGCACTACAATAGAAATACAAATCCCTATCATCTATATCTCAATGGGTTCCATCTTTTCTTTTCTTCTTTTTTCTAATGCGGTTTTATAATCCCTGAGACAAGTAAATCTGGCCCTAGAGTGTTATATATATTAGCGTCTGTAGCATGTATAAGGGACATGTTATCATACCTGTGTCTTTTTATAGGTGATTAATGCCCGGTGAGAGGGTGAAAGGGACCTATAACCCCGTCTGCTGCAGGAAAGGAACAAAGAGACAGGTAATTAATATTTATATTAATTACTGATAACAATCAGGCTAGATATAACATCTAGACCTGCAGAGATGTCATAGTCTCTACCTTATACATGAAGATATATGTGTTTTTAATAAGTATATCGTCTATAGACAGCTTCTTATATAACACAACTGTGTCTCAGGTACAGAGATTAGGAACATTTATGATTTCTAATATCTGTTTTTTATTTGTAGTAATCCCTTTTTTAATAGACAGACAGCAGATTTAAGACATAACTGTACTGTAAAGAAAAATCTCTAAGTTAATGTAATAAATCACATACTATAACTGATTATTGCCATTTAAAACTATGAAAAATACATTATGTTGATTATAAAACAGAAATACAGAATGGAGACAACCGTCTGTGGCTCAAGCTCGACTGCCCCTTTCTTTGAGTGGCCCCTCAATGTTTTGGAAACGGGTGGAGGACATTGTCTCCATTAGAATGGGTCCCCCTACGATGCTTCGGCTGTTGATCTGAAGTGCATTCTGTGCTTTGGAACCTCGGGGGCAAACTGTATTTCTGTTATTAATTTTTAGTTTTGCAATTCCCACTGCAACATGGTTAACCTCTATCCTAAATTTCTGCACAAAATTGATAAAAGACATTCCAAGAAATATTTTGCCAAATAAAAATATAGAAAATATTGATGAAATTGATTAATAATAATAACAACAAAAATAACAGTTTTTGATTAAAAAACAAAAAAACAAAAATAATTTATAAAATATTTTGCTCCTGCCCCCTTCCCCCAAAAATAAAAAAACATATATTACCCTTAAAATTTATGAATAAAGAAACAAAAAATAACACATACCCCAAACATTACAAACACAAAACCCCCAAAAACCTAACAATAGTCTCTGTCAACATCATCCTGGGAGGGATAATACACTGCACTGCAATAGAAATAAAAATCCCTATCATCTATATCTCAATGGGTTCCATCTTTTCTTTTGTTCTTTTTTCTAATGCGGTTTTATAATCCCTGAGACAAGTAGTTCTGGCCCTAGAGTGTTATATATATTAGCTTCTGTAGCATGTATAAGGGACATGTTATCATACCTGTGTCTTTTTATAGGTGATTGATGCCCGGTGAGAGGGTGAAAGGGACCTATACCCCCGTCAGCTGCAGGATAGGAACAAAGAGACAGGTAATTAATATTTATATTAATTACTGATAACAATCAGGCTAGATACAACATCTAAACCTGCAAAGATGTCATAGTCTCTACCTTATACATGAAGATATGTGTTTTTAATAAGTATATCGTCTATAGACAGCTTCTTATATAACACAACCATGTCTCAGGTACAGAGATTGGGAACATTTATGATTTCTAATATCTGTTTTTTATTTGTAGTAATCCCTTTTTCAATAGACAGACAGCAGATTTAAGACATAACTGTACTGTAAAGAAAAATCTATAAGTTAATGTAATAAATCACATACTATAACTGATTATTGCCATTTAAAACTATGAAAAATACATTATGTTGATTATAAAACAGAAATACAGAATGGAGACAACCGTCTGTGGCTCAAGCTCGACTGCCCATTTCTTTGAGTGGCCCCTCAATGTTCTGGAAACGGGTGGAGGACATTGTCTCCATTAGAATGGGTCCCCCTACGATGCTTCGGCTGTTGATCTGAAGTGCATTCTGTGCTTTGGAATCTCAGGGGCAAACTGTATTTCTGTTATTAATTTTTAATTTAGCAATTCCCACCGCAACATGGTTAACCTCTATCCTAAATTTCTGCGCAAAATTGATAAAAGACATTCCAAGAAATATTTTGCCAAATAAAAATATATAAAATATTGATGAAATTGATGAATAATAATAACAACAAAAATAACAGTTTTTGATTAAAAAACAAATAAATAATAATAATTTATAAAATATTTTGCTCCTGCCCCCTTCCCCCAAAAATAAAAAACATATATTACCCTTAAAATTTATGAATAAAGAAACAAAAAATAACACATACCCCAAACATTGCAAACACTAAACCCCCAAAAACCTAACAATAGTGTCTGTCAACATCATCCTGGGAGGGATAATACACTGCACTACAATAGAAATAAAAATCCCTATCATCTATATCTCAATGGGTTCCATCTTTTCTTTTGTTCTTTTTTCTAATGCGGTTTTATAATCCCTGAGACAAGTAGTTCTGGCCCTAGAGTGTTATATATATTAGCGTCTGTAGCATGTATAAGGGACATGTTATCATACCTGTGTCTTTTTATAGGTGATTAATGCCCGGTGAGAGGGTGAAAGGGACCTATACCCCCGTCAGCTGCAGGAAAGGAACAAAGAGACAGGTAATTAATATTTATATTAATTACTGATAACAATCAGGCTAGATATAACATCTAGACCTGCAGAGATGTCATAGTCTCTACCTTATACATGAAGATATATGTGTTTTTAATAAGTATATCGTCTATAGACAGCTTCTTATATAACACAACTGTGTCTCAGGTACAGAGATTGGGAACATTTATGATTTCTAATATCTGTTTTTTATTTGTAGTAATCCCTTTTTCAATAGACAGACCGCAGATTTAAGACATAACTGTACTGTAAAAAAACATATCTATAAGTTAATGTAATAAATCACATACTATAACTGATTATTGCCATTTAAAACTATGAAAAATACATTATGTTGATTATAAAACAGAAATACAGAATGGAGACAACCGTCTGTGGCTCAAGCTCGACTGCCCCTTTCTTTGAGTGGCCCCTCAATGTTGTGGAAACGGGTGGAGGACATTGTCTCCATTAGAATGGGTCCCCCTACGATGCTTCGGCTGTTGATCTGAAGTGCATTCTGTGCTTTGGAATCTCGGGGGCAAACTGTATTTCTGTTATTAATTTTTAGTTTAGCAATTCCCACTGCAACATGGTTAACCTCTATCCTAAATTTCTGCACAAAATTGATAAAAGACATTCCAAGAAATATTTTGCCAAATAAAAATATAGAAAATATTGATGAAATTGATGAATAAGAATAACAACAAAAATAACAGGTTTTGATTAAAAAACAAAAATAATTTATAAAATATTTTGCTCCTGCCCCCTTCCCCCAAAAATAAAAAAACATATATTACCCTTAAAATTTATGAATAAAGAAACAAAAAATAACACATACCCCAAACATTACAAACACAAAAACCCCAAAAACCTAACAATAGTCTCTGTCAACATCATCCTGGGAGGGATAATACACTGCACTGCAATAGAAATAAAAATCCCTATCATCTATATCTCAATGGGTTCCATCTTTTCTTTTGTTCTTTTTTCTAATGCGGTTTTATAATCCCTGAGACAAGTAGTTCTGGCCCTAGAGTGTTATATATATTAGCGTCTGTAGCATGTATAAGGGACATGTTATCATACCTGTGTCTTTTTATAGGTGATTAATGCCCGGTGAGAGGGTGAAAGGGACCTATACCCCCGTCAGATGCAGGAAAGGAACAAAGAGACAGGTAATTAATATTTATATTAATTACTGATAACAATCAGGCTAGATATAACATCTAGACCTGCAGAGATGTCATAGTCTCTACCTTATACATGAAGATAAATGTGTTTTTAATAAGTATATCGTCTATAGAGAGCTTCTTATATAACACAACTGTGTCTCAGGTACAGAGATTGGGAACATTTATGATTTCTAATATCTGTTTTTTATTTGTAGTAATCCCTTTTTCAATAGACAGACCGCAGATTTAAGACATAACTGTACTGTAAAGAAAAATCTCTAAGTTAATGTAATAAATCACATACTATAACTGATTATTGCCATTTAAAACTATGAAAAATACATTATGTTGATTATAAAACAGAAATACAGAATGGAGACAACCGTCTGTGGCTCAAGCTCGACTGCCCCTTTCTTTGAGTGGCCCCTCAATGTTGTGGAAACGGGTGGAGGACATTGTCTCCATTAGAATGGGTCCCCCTACGATGCTTCGGCTGTTGATCTGAAGTGCATTCTGTGCTTTGGAACCTCGGGGGCAAACTGTATTTCTGTTATTAATTTTTAGTTTAGCAATTCCCACTGCAACATGGTTAACCTATATCCTAAATTTCTGCACAAAATTGATAAAATACATTCCAAGAAATATTTTACCAAACAAAAATATATAAAATATTGATGAAGTTGATGAATAATAATAACAGCAAAAATAACAGTTTTTGATTAAAAAACAAATAAACAATAATAATTTATAAAATATTTTGCTCCTGCCCCCTTCCCCAAAAATAAAAAAACATATATTACCCTTAAAATTTATGAATAAAGAAACAAAAATAACACATACCCCAAACATTGCAAACACAAAACCCCCAAAAACCTAACAATAGTGTCTGTCAACATCATCCTGGGAGGGATAATACACTGCACTACAATAGAAATACAAATCCCTATCATCTATATCTCAATGGGTTCCATCTTTTCTTTTCTTCTTTTTTCTAATGCGGTTTTATAATCCCTGAGACAAGTAAATCTGGCCCTAGAGTGTTATATATATTAGCGTCTGTAGCATGTATAAGGGACATGTTATCATACCTGTGTCTTTTTATAGGTGATTAATGCCCGGTGAGAGGGTGAAAGGGACCTATAACCCCGTCTGCTGCAGGAAAGGAACAAAGAGACAGGTAATTAATATTTATATTAATTACTGATAACAATCAGGCTAGATATAACATCTAGACCTGCAGAGATGTCATAGTCTCTACCTTATACATGAAGATATATGTGTTTTTAATAAGTATATCGTCTATAGACAGCTTCTTATATAACACAACTGTGTCTCAGGTACAGAGATTAGGAACATTTATGATTTCTAATATCTGTTTTTTATTTGTAGTAATCCCTTTTTTAATAGACAGACAGCAGATTTAAGACATAACTGTACTGTAAAGAAAAATCTCTAAGTTAATGTAATAAATCACATACTATAACTGATTATTGCCATTTAAAACTATGAAAAATACATTATGTTGATTATAAAACAGAAATACAGAATGGAGACAACCGTCTGTGGCTCAAGCTCGACTGCCCCTTTCTTTGAGTGGCCCCTCAATGTTTTGGAAACGGGTGGAGGACATTGTCTCCATTAGAATGGGTCCCCCTACGATGCTTCGGCTGTTGATCTGAAGTGCATTCTGTGCTTTGGAACCTCGGGGGCAAACTGTATTTCTGTTATTAATTTTTAGTTTTGCAATTCCCACTGCAACATGGTTAACCTCTATCCTAAATTTCTGCACAAAATTGATAAAAGACATTCCAAGAAATATTTTGCCAAATAAAAATATAGAAAATATTGATGAAATTGATTAATAATAATAACAACAAAAATAACAGTTTTTGATTAAAAAACAAAAAAACAAAAATAATTTATAAAATATTTTGCTCCTGCCCCCTTCCCCCAAAAATAAAAAAACATATATTACCCTTAAAATTTATGAATAAAGAAACAAAAAATAACACATACCCCAAACATTACAAACACAAAACCCCCAAAAACCTAACAATAGTCTCTGTCAACATCATCCTGGGAGGGATAATACACTGCACTGCAATAGAAATAAAAATCCCTATCATCTATATCTCAATGGGTTCCATCTTTTCTTTTGTTCTTTTTTCTAATGCGGTTTTATAATCCCTGAGACAAGTAGTTCTGGCCCTAGAGTGTTATATATATTAGCTTCTGTAGCATGTATAAGGGACATGTTATCATACCTGTGTCTTTTTATAGGTGATTGATGCCCGGTGAGAGGGTGAAAGGGACCTATACCCCCGTCAGCTGCAGGATAGGAACAAAGAGACAGGTAATTAATATTTATATTAATTACTGATAACAATCAGGCTAGATACAACATCTAAACCTGCAAAGATGTCATAGTCTCTACCTTATACATGAAGATATGTGTTTTTAATAAGTATATCGTCTATAGACAGCTTCTTATATAACACAACCATGTCTCAGGTACAGAGATTGGGAACATTTATGATTTCTAATATCTGTTTTTTATTTGTAGTAATCCCTTTTTCAATAGACAGACAGCAGATTTAAGACATAACTGTACTGTAAAGAAAAATCTATAAGTTAATGTAATAAATCACATACTATAACTGATTATTGCCATTTAAAACTATGAAAAATACATTATGTTGATTATAAAACAGAAATACAGAATGGAGACAACCGTCTGTGGCTCAAGCTCGACTGCCCATTTCTTTGAGTGGCCCCTCAATGTTCTGGAAACGGGTGGAGGACATTGTCTCCATTAGAATGGGTCCCCCTACGATGCTTCGGCTGTTGATCTGAAGTGCATTCTGTGCTTTGGAATCTCAGGGGCAAACTGTATTTCTGTTATTAATTTTTAATTTAGCAATTCCCACCGCAACATGGTTAACCTCTATCCTAAATTTCTGCGCAAAATTGATAAAAGACATTCCAAGAAATATTTTGCCAAATAAAAATATATAAAATATTGATGAAATTGATGAATAATAATAACAACAAAAATAACAGTTTTTGATTAAAAAACAAATAAATAATAATAATTTATAAAATATTTTGCTCCTGCCCCCTTCCCCCAAAAATAAAAAACATATATTACCCTTAAAATTTATGAATAAAGAAACAAAAAATAACACATACCCCAAACATTGCAAACACTAAACCCCCAAAAACCTAACAATAGTGTCTGTCAACATCATCCTGGGAGGGATAATACACTGCACTACAATAGAAATAAAAATCCCTATCATCTATATCTCAATGGGTTCCATCTTTTCTTTTGTTCTTTTTTCTAATGCGGTTTTATAATCCCTGAGACAAGTAGTTCTGGCCCTAGAGTGTTATATATATTAGCGTCTGTAGCATGTATAAGGGACATGTTATCATACCTGTGTCTTTTTATAGGTGATTAATGCCCGGTGAGAGGGTGAAAGGGACCTATACCCCCGTCAGCTGCAGGAAAGGAACAAAGAGACAGGTAATTAATATTTATATTAATTACTGATAACAATCAGGCTAGATATAACATCTAGACCTGCAGAGATGTCATAGTCTCTACCTTATACATGAAGATATATGTGTTTTTAATAAGTATATCGTCTATAGACAGCTTCTTATATAACACAACTGTGTCTCAGGTACAGAGATTGGGAACATTTATGATTTCTAATATCTGTTTTTTATTTGTAGTAATCCCTTTTTCAATAGACAGACCGCAGATTTAAGACATAACTGTACTGTAAAAAAACATATCTATAAGTTAATGTAATAAATCACATACTATAACTGATTATTGCCATTTAAAACTATGAAAAATACATTATGTTGATTATAAAACAGAAATACAGAATGGAGACAACCGTCTGTGGCTCAAGCTCGACTGCCCCTTTCTTTGAGTGGCCCCTCAATGTTGTGGAAACGGGTGGAGGACATTGTCTCCATTAGAATGGGTCCCCCTACGATGCTTCGGCTGTTGATCTGAAGTGCATTCTGTGCTTTGGAACCTCGGGGGCAAACTGTATTTCTGTTATTAATTTTTAGTTTAGCAATTCCCACTGCAATATGGTTAACCTCTATCCTAAATTTCTGCCCAAAATTGATAAAAGACATTCCAAGAAATATTTTGCCAAATAAAAATATATAAAATATTGATGAAATTGATGAATAATAATAACAACAAAAATAACAGTTTTTGATTAAAAAACAAAAAAACAAAAATAATTTATAAAATATTTTGCTCCTGCCCCCTTCCCCCAAAAATAAAAAAACATATATTACCCTTAAAATTTATGAATAAAGAAACAAAAAATAACACATACCCCAAACATTACAAACACAAAACCCCCCAAAACCTAACAATAGTCTCTGTCAACATCATCCTGAGAGGGATAATACACTGCACTGCAATAGAAATAAAAATCCCTATCATCTATATCTCAATGGGTTCCATCTTTTCTTTTGTTCTTTTTTCTAATGCGGTTTTATAATCCCTGAGACAAGTAGTTCTGGCCCTAGAGTGTTATATATATTAGCGTCTGTAGCATGTATAAGGGACATGTTATCATACCTGTGTCTTTTTATAGGTGATTGATGCCCGGTGAGAGGGTGAAAGGGACCTATACCCCCGTCAGCTGCAGGAAAGGAACAAAGAGACAGGTAATTAATATTTATATTAATTACTGATAACAATCAGGCTAGATACAACATCTAAACCTGCAAAGATGTCATAGTCTCTACCTTATACATGAAGATATATGTGTTTTTAATAAGTATATCGTCTATAGACAGCTTCTTATATAACACAACCATGTCTCAGGTACAGAGATTAGGAACATTTATGATTTCTAATATCTGTTTTTTATTTGTAGTAATCCCTTTTTCAATAGACAGACCGCAGATTTAAGACATAACTGTACTGTAAAGAAAAATCTATAAGTTAATGTAATAAATCACATACTATAACTGATTATTGCCATTTAAAACTATGAAAAATACATTATGTTAATTATAAAACAGAAATACAGAATGGAGACAACCGTCTGTGGCTCAAGCTCGACTGCCCCTTTCTTTGAGTGGCCCCTCAATGTTGTGGAAACGGGTGGAGGACATTGTCTCCATTAGAATGGGTCCCCCTACGATGCTTCGGCTGTTGATCTGAAGTGCATTCTGTGCTTTGGAACCTCGGGGGCAAACTGTATTTCTGTTATTAATTTTTAGTTTAGCAATTCCCACTGCAACATGGTTAACCTCTATCCTAAATTTCTGCACAAAATTGATAAAAGACATTCCAAGAAATATTTTGCCAAATAAAAATATAGAAAATATTGATGAAATTGATGAATAATAATAACAACAAAAATAACAGTTTTTGATTAAAAAACAAAAATAATTTATAAAATATTTTGCTCCTGCCCCCTTCCCCCAAAAATAAAAAAACATATATTACCCTTAAAATTTATGAATAAAGAAACAAAAAATAACACATACCCCAAACATTACAAACACAAAACCCCCCAAAACCTAACAATAGTCTCTGTCAACATCATCCTGAGAGGGATAATACACTGCACTGCAATAGAAATAAAAATCCCTATCATCTATATCTCAATGGGTTCCATCTTTTCTTTTGTTCTTTTTTCTAATGCGGTTTTATAATCCCTGAGACAAGTAGTTCTGGCCCTAGAGTGTTATATATATTAGCGTCTGTAGCATGTATAAGGGACATGTTATCATACCTGTGTCTTTTTATAGGTGATTAATGCCCGGTGAGAGGGTGAAAGGGACCTATACCCCCGTCAGCTGCAGGAAAGGAACAAAGAGACAGGTAATTAATATTTATATTAATTACTGATAACAATCAGGCTAGATACAACATCTAAACCTGCAAAGATGTCATAGTCTCTACCTTATACATGAAGATATATGTGTTTTTAATAAGTATATCGTCTATAGACAGCTTCTTATATAACACAACCATGTCTCAGGTACAGAGATTAGGAACATTTATGATTTCTAATATCTGTTTTTTATTTGTAGTAATCCCTTTTTCAATAGACAGACCGCAGATTTAAGACATAACTGTACTGTAAAGAAAAATCTATAAGTTAATGTAATAAATCACATACTATAACTGATTATTGCCATTTAAAACTATGAAAAATACATTATGTTAATTATAAAACAGAAATACAGAATGGAGACAACCGTCTGTGGCTCAAGCTCGACTGCCCCTTTCTTTGAGTGGCCCCTCAATGTTGTGGAAACGGGTGGAGGACATTGTCTCCATTAGAATGGGTCCCCCTACGATGCTTCGGCTGTTGATCTGAAGTGCATTCTGTGCTTTGGAATCTCGGGGGCAAACTGTATTTCTGTTATTAATTTTTAGTTTAGCAATTCCCACTGCAACATGGTTAACCTCTATCCTAAATTTCTGCACAAAATTGATAAAAGACATTCCAAGAAATATTTTGCCAAATAAAAATATAGAAAATATTGATGAAATTGATGAATAAGAATAACAACAAAAATAACAGGTTTTGATTAAAAAACAAAAATAATTTATAAAATATTTTGCTCCTGCCCCCTTCCCCCAAAAATAAAAAAACATATATTACCCTTAAAATTTATGAATAAAGAAACAAAAAATAACACATACCCCAAACATTACAAACACAAAAACACCAAAAACCTAACAATAGTCTCTGTCAACATCATCCTGGGAGGGATAATACACTGCACTGCAATAGAAATAAAAATCCCTATCATCTATATCTCAATGGGTTCCATCTTTTCTTTTGTTCTTTTTTCTAATGCGGTTTTATAATCCCTGAGACAAGTAGTTCTGGCCCTAGAGTGTTATATATATTAGCGTCTGTAGCATGTATAAGGGACATGTTATCATACCTGTGTCTTTTTATAGGTGATTAATGCCCGGTGAGAGGGTGAAAGGGACCTATACCCCCGTCAGATGCAGGAAAGGAACAAAGAGACAGGTAATTAATATTTATATTAATTACTGATAACAATCAGGCTAGATATAACATCTAGACCTGCAGAGATGTCATAGTCTCTACCTTATACATGAAGATAAATGTGTTTTTAATAAGTATATCGTCTATAGAGAGCTTCTTATATAACACAACTGTGTCTCAGGTACAGAGATTGGGAACATTTATGATTTCTAATATCTGTTTTTTATTTGTAGTAATCCCTTTTTCAATAGACAGACCGCAGATTTAAGACATAACTGTACTGTAAAGAAAAATCTCTAAGTTAATGTAATAAATCACATACTATAACTGATTATTGCCATTTAAAACTATGAAAAATACATTATGTTGATTATAAAACAGAAATACAGAATGGAGACAACCGTCTGTGGCTCAAGCTCGACTGCCCCTTTCTTTGAGTGGCCCCTCAATGTTGTGGAAACGGGTGGAGGACATTGTCTCCATTAGAATGGGTCCCCCTACGATGCTTCGGCTGTTGATCTGAAGTGCATTCTGTGCTTTGGAACCTCGGGGGCAAACTGTATTTCTGTTATTAATTTTTAGTTTAGCAATTCCCACTGCAACATGGTTAACCTATATCCTAAATTTCTGCACAAAATTGATAAAATACATTCCAAGAAATATTTTACCAAACAAAAATATATAAAATATTGATGAAGTTGATGAATAATAATAACAGCAAAAATAACAGTTTTTGATTAAAAAACAAATAAACAATAATAATTTATAAAATATTTTGCTCCTGCCCCCTTCCCCAAAAATAAAAAAACATATATTACCCTTAAAATTTATGAATAAAGAAACAAAAATAACACATACCCCAAACATTGCAAACACAAAACCCCCAAAAACCTAACAATAGTGTCTGTCAACATCATCCTGGGAGGGATAATACACTGCACTACAATAGAAATACAAATCCCTATCATCTATATCTCAATGGGTTCCATCTTTTCTTTTCTTCTTTTTTCTAATGCGGTTTTATAATCCCTGAGACAAGTAAATCTGGCCCTAGAGTGTTATATATATTAGCGTCTGTAGCATGTATAAGGGACATGTTATCATACCTGTGTCTTTTTATAGGTGATTAATGCCCGGTGAGAGGGTGAAAGGGACCTATAACCCCGTCTGCTGCAGGAAAGGAACAAAGAGACAGGTAATTAATATTTATATTAATTACTGATAACAATCAGGCTAGATATAACATCTAGACCTGCAGAGATGTCATAGTCTCTACCTTATACATGAAGATATATGTGTTTTTAATAAGTATATCGTCTATAGACAGCTTCTTATATAACACAACTGTGTCTCAGGTACAGAGATTAGGAACATTTATGATTTCTAATATCTGTTTTTTATTTGTAGTAATCCCTTTTTTAATAGACAGACAGCAGATTTAAGACATAACTGTACTGTAAAGAAAAATCTCTAAGTTAATGTAATAAATCACATACTATAACTGATTATTGCCATTTAAAACTATGAAAAATACATTATGTTGATTATAAAACAGAAATACAGAATGGAGACAACCGTCTGTGGCTCAAGCTCGACTGCCCCTTTCTTTGAGTGGCCCCTCAATGTTTTGGAAACGGGTGGAGGACATTGTCTCCATTAGAATGGGTCCCCCTACGATGCTTCGGCTGTTGATCTGAAGTGCATTCTGTGCTTTGGAACCTCGGGGGCAAACTGTATTTCTGTTATTAATTTTTAGTTTTGCAATTCCCACTGCAACATGGTTAACCTCTATCCTAAATTTCTGCACAAAATTGATAAAAGACATTCCAAGAAATATTTTGCCAAATAAAAATATAGAAAATATTGATGAAATTGATTAATAATAATAACAACAAAAATAACAGTTTTTGATTAAAAAACAAAAAAACAAAAATAATTTATAAAATATTTTGCTCCTGCCCCCTTCCCCCAAAAATAAAAAAACATATATTACCCTTAAAATTTATGAATAAAGAAACAAAAAATAACACATACCCCAAACATTACAAACACAAAACCCCCAAAAACCTAACAATAGTCTCTGTCAACATCATCCTGGGAGGGATAATACACTGCACTGCAATAGAAATAAAAATCCCTATCATCTATATCTCAATGGGTTCCATCTTTTCTTTTGTTCTTTTTTCTAATGCGGTTTTATAATCCCTGAGACAAGTAGTTCTGGCCCTAGAGTGTTATATATATTAGCTTCTGTAGCATGTATAAGGGACATGTTATCATACCTGTGTCTTTTTATAGGTGATTGATGCCCGGTGAGAGGGTGAAAGGGACCTATACCCCCGTCAGCTGCAGGAAAGGAACAAAGAGACAGGTAATTAATATTTATATTAATTACTGATAACAATCAGGCTAGATACAACATCTAAACCTGCAAAGATGTCATAGTCTCTACCTTATACATGAAGATATGTGTTTTTAATAAGTATATCGTCTATAGACAGCTTCTTATATAACACAACCATTTCTCAGGTACAGAGATTGGGAACATTTATGATTTCTAATATCTGTTTTTTATTTGTAGTAATCCCTTTTTCAATAGACAGACAGCAGATTTAAGACATAACTGTACTGTAAAGAAAAATCTATAAGTTAATGTAATAAATCACATACTATAACTGATTATTGCCATTTAAAACTATGAAAAATACATTATGTTGATTATAAAACAGAAATACAGAATGGAGACAACCGTCTGTGGCTCAAGCTCGACTGCCCATTTCTTTGAGTGGCCCCTCAATGTTCTGGAAACGGGTGGAGGACATTGTCTCCATTAGAATGGGTCCCCCTACGATGCTTCGGCTGTTGATCTGAAGTGCATTCTGTGCTTTGGAATCTCAGGGGCAAACTGTATTTCTGTTATTAATTTTTAATTTAGCAATTCCCACCGCAACATGGTTAACCTCTATCCTAAATTTCTGCGCAAAATTGATAAAAGACATTCCAAGAAATATTTTGCCAAATAAAAATATATAAAATATTGATGAAATTGATGAATAATAATAACAACAAAAATAACAGTTTTTGATTAAAAAACAAATAAATAATAATAATTTATAAAATATTTTGCTCCTGCCCCCTTCCCCCAAAAATAAAAAACATATATTACCCTTAAAATTTATGAATAAAGAAACAAAAAATAACACATACCCCAAACATTGCAAACACTAAACCCCCAAAAACCTAACAATAGTGTCTGTCAACATCATCCTGGGAGGGATAATACACTGCACTACAATAGAAATAAAAATCCCTATCATCTATATCTCAATGGGTTCCATCTTTTCTTTTGTTCTTTTTTCTAATGCGGTTTTATAATCCCTGAGACAAGTAGTTCTGGCCCTAGAGTGTTATATATATTAGCGTCTGTAGCATGTATAAGGGACATGTTATCATACCTGTGTCTTTTTATAGGTGATTAATGCCCGGTGAGAGGGTGAAAGGGACCTATACCCCCGTCAGCTGCAGGAAAGGAACAAAGAGACAGGTAATTAATATTTATATTAATTACTGATAACAATCAGGCTAGATATAACATCTAGACCTGCAGAGATGTCATAGTCTCTACCTTATACATGAAGATATATGTGTTTTTAATAAGTATATCGTCTATAGACAGCTTCTTATATAACACAACTGTGTCTCAGGTACAGAGATTGGGAACATTTATGATTTCTAATATCTGTTTTTTATTTGTAGTAATCCCTTTTTCAATAGACAGACCGCAGATTTAAGACATAACTGTACTGTAAAAAAACATATCTATAAGTTAATGTAATAAATCACATACTATAACTGATTATTGCCATTTAAAACTATGAAAAATACATTATGTTGATTATAAAACAGAAATACAGAATGGAGACAACCGTCTGTGGCTCAAGCTCGACTGCCCCTTTCTTTGAGTGGCCCCTCAATGTTGTGGAAACGGGTGGAGGACATTGTCTCCATTAGAATGGGTCCCCCTACGATGCTTCGGCTGTTGATCTGAAGTGCATTCTGTGCTTTGGAACCTCGGGGGCAAACTGTATTTCTGTTATTAATTTTTAGTTTAGCAATTCCCACTGCAATATGGTTAACCTCTATCCTAAATTTCTGCCCAAAATTGATAAAAGACATTCCAAGAAATATTTTGCCAAATAAAAATATATAAAATATTGATGAAATTGATGAATAATAATAACAACAAAAATAACAGTTTTTGATTAAAAAACAAAAAAACAAAAATAATTTATAAAATATTTTGCTCCTGCCCCCTTCCCCCAAAAATAAAAAAACATATATTACCCTTAAAATTTATGAATAAAGAAACAAAAAATAACACATACCCCAAACATTACAAACACAAAACCCCCCAAAACCTAACAATAGTCTCTGTCAACATCATCCTGAGAGGGATAATACACTGCACTGCAATAGAAATAAAAATCCCTATCATCTATATCTCAATGGGTTCCATCTTTTCTTTTGTTCTTTTTTCTAATGCGGTTTTATAATCCCTGAGACAAGTAGTTCTGGCCCTAGAGTGTTATATATATTAGCGTCTGTAGCATGTATAAGGGACATGTTATCATACCTGTGTCTTTTTATAGGTGATTAATGCCCGGTGAGAGGGTGAAAGGGACCTATACCCCCGTCAGCTGCAGGAAAGGAACAAAGAGACAGGTAATTAATATTTATATTAATTACTGATAACAATCAGGCTAGATACAACATCTAAACCTGCAAAGATGTCATAGTCTCTACCTTATACATGAAGATATATGTGTTTTTAATAAGTATATCGTCTATAGACAGCTTCTTATATAACACAACCATGTCTCAGGTACAGAGATTAGGAACATTTATGATTTCTAATATCTGTTTTTTATTTGTAGTAATCCCTTTTTCAATAGACAGACCGCAGATTTAAGACATAACTGTACTGTAAAGAAAAATCTATAAGTTAATGTAATAAATCACATACTATAACTGATTATTGCCATTTAAAACTATGAAAAATACATTATGTTAATTATAAAACAGAAATACAGAATGGAGACAACCGTCTGTGGCTCAAGCTCGACTGCCCCTTTCTTTGAGTGGCCCCTCAATGTTGTGGAAACGGGTGGAGGACATTGTCTCCATTAGAATGGGTCCCCCTACGATGCTTCGGCTGTTGATCTGAAGTGCATTCTGTGCTTTGGAATCTCGGGGGCAAACTGTATTTCTGTTATTAATTTTTAGTTTAGCAATTCCCACTGCAACATGGTTAACCTCTATCCTAAATTTCTGCACAAAATTGATAAAAGACATTCCAAGAAATATTTTGCCAAATAAAAATATAGAAAATATTGATGAAATTGATGAATAAGAATAACAACAAAAATAACAGGTTTTGATTAAAAAACAAAAATAATTTATAAAATATTTTGCTCCTGCCCCCTTCCCCCAAAAATAAAAAAACATATATTACCCTTAAAATTTATGAATAAAGAAACAAAAAATAACACATACCCCAAACATTACAAACACAAAAACCCCAAAAACCTAACAATAGTCTCTGTCAACATCATCCTGGGAGGGATAATACACTGCACTGCAATAGAAATAAAAATCCCTATCATCTATATCTCAATGGGTTCCATCTTTTCTTTTGTTCTTTTTTCTAATGCGGTTTTATAATCCCTGAGACAAGTAGTTCTGGCCCTAGAGTGTTATATATATTAGCGTCTGTAGCATGTATAAGGGACATGTTATCATACCTGTGTCTTTTTATAGGTGATTAATGCCCGGTGAGAGGGTGAAAGGGACCTATACCCCCGTCAGATGCAGGAAAGGAACAAAGAGACAGGTAATTAATATTTATATTAATTACTGATAACAATCAGGCTAGATATAACATCTAGACCTGCAGAGATGTCATAGTCTCTACCTTATACATGAAGATAAATGTGTTTTTAATAAGTATATCGTCTATAGAGAGCTTCTTATATAACACAACTGTGTCTCAGGTACAGAGATTGGGAACATTTATGATTTCTAATATCTGTTTTTTATTTGTAGTAATCCCTTTTTCAATAGACAGACCGCAGATTTAAGACATAACTGTACTGTAAAGAAAAATCTCTAAGTTAATGTAATAAATCACATACTATAACTGATTATTGCCATTTAAAACTATGAAAAATACATTATGTTGATTATAAAACAGAAATACAGAATGGAGACAACCGTCTGTGGCTCAAGCTCGACTGCCCCTTTCTTTGAGTGGCCCCTCAATGTTGTGGAAACGGGTGGAGGACATTGTCTCCATTAGAATGGGTCCCCCTACGATGCTTCGGCTGTTGATCTGAAGTGCATTCTGTGCTTTGGAACCTCGGGGGCAAACTGTATTTCTGTTATTAATTTTTAGTTTAGCAATTCCCACTGCAACATGGTTAACCTATATCCTAAATTTCTGCACAAAATTGATAAAATACATTCCAAGAAATATTTTACCAAACAAAAATATATAAAATATTGATGAAGTTGATGAATAATAATAACAGCAAAAATAACAGTTTTTGATTAAAAAACAAATAAACAATAATAATTTATAAAATATTTTGCTCCTGCCCCCTTCCCCAAAAATAAAAAAACATATATTACCCTTAAAATTTATGAATAAAGAAACAAAAATAACACATACCCCAAACATTGCAAACACAAAACCCCCAAAAACCTAACAATAGTGTCTGTCAACATCATCCTGGGAGGGATAATACACTGCACTACAATAGAAATACAAATCCCTATCATCTATATCTCAATGGGTTCCATCTTTTCTTTTCTTCTTTTTTCTAATGCGGTTTTATAATCCCTGAGACAAGTAAATCTGGCCCTAGAGTGTTATATATATTAGCGTCTGTAGCATGTATAAGGGACATGTTATCATACCTGTGTCTTTTTATAGGTGATTAATGCCCGGTGAGAGGGTGAAAGGGACCTATAACCCCGTCTGCTGCAGGAAAGGAACAAAGAGACAGGTAATTAATATTTATATTAATTACTGATAACAATCAGGCTAGATATAACATCTAGACCTGCAGAGATGTCATAGTCTCTACCTTATACATGAAGATATATGTGTTTTTAATAAGTATATCGTCTATAGACAGCTTCTTATATAACACAACTGTGTCTCAGGTACAGAGATTAGGAACATTTATGATTTCTAATATCTGTTTTTTATTTGTAGTAATCCCTTTTTTAATAGACAGACAGCAGATTTAAGACATAACTGTACTGTAAAGAAAAATCTCTAAGTTAATGTAATAAATCACATACTATAACTGATTATTGCCATTTAAAACTATGAAAAATACATTATGTTGATTATAAAACAGAAATACAGAATGGAGACAACCGTCTGTGGCTCAAGCTCGACTGCCCCTTTCTTTTAGTGGCCCCTCAATGTTTTGGAAACGGGTGGAGGACATTGTCTCCATTAGAATGGGTCCCCCTACGATGCTTCGGCTGTTGATCTGAAGTGCATTCTGTGCTTTGGAACCTCGGGGGCAAACTGTATTTCTGTTATTAATTTTTAGTTTTGCAATTCCCACTGCAACATGGTTAACCTCTATCCTAAATTTCTGCACAAAATTGATAAAAGACATTCCAAGAAATATTTTGCCAAATAAAAATATAGAAAATATTGATGAAATTGATTAATAATAATAACAACAAAAATAACAGTTTTTGATTAAAAAACAAAAAAACAAAAATAATTTATAAAATATTTTGCTCCTGCCCCCTTCCCCCAAAAATAAAAAAACATATATTACCCTTAAAATTTATGAATAAAGAAACAAAAAATAACACATACCCCAAACATTACAAACACAAAACCCCCAAAAACCTAACAATAGTCTCTGTCAACATCATCCTGGGTGGGATAATACACTGAACTGCAATAGAAATAAAAATCCCTATCATCTATATCTCAATGGGTTCCATCTTTTCTTTTGTTCTTTTTTCTAATGCGGTTTTATAATCCCTGAGACAAGTAGTTCTGGCCCTAGAGTGTTATATATATTAGCGTCTGTAGCATGTATAAGGGACATGTTATCATACCTGTGTCTTTTTATAGGTGATTAATGCCCGGTGAGAGGGTGAAAGGGACCTATACCCCCGTCAGCTGCAGGAAAGGAACAAAGAGACAGGTAATTAATATTTATATTAATTACTGATAACAATCAGGCTAGATATAACATCTAGACCTGCAGAGATGTCATAGTCTCTACCTTATACATGAAGATAAATGTGTTTTTAATAAGTATATCGTCTATAGACAGCTTCTTATATAACACAACTGTGTCTCAGGTACAGAGATTGGGAACATTTATGATTTCTAATATCTGTTTTTTATTTGTAGTAATCCCTTTTTCAATAGACAGACCGCAGATTTAAGACATAACTGTACTGTAAAGAAAAATCTCTAAGTTAATGTAATAAATCACATACTATAACTGATTATTGCCATTTAAAACTATGAAAAATACATTATGTTGATTATAAAACAGAAATACAGAATGGAGACAACCGTCTGTGGCTCAAGCTCGACTGCCCCTTTCTTTGAGTGGCCCCTCAATGTTGTGGAAACGGGTGGAGGACATTGTCTCCATTAGAATGGGTCCCCCTACGATGCTTCGGCTGTTGATCTGAAGTGCATTCTGTGCTTTGGAACCTCGGGGGCAAACTGTATTTCTGTTATTAATTTTTAGTTTAGCAATTCCCACTGCAACATGGTTAACCTATATCCTAAATTTCTGCACAAAATTGATAAAAGACATTCCAAGAAATATTTTACCAAACAAAAATATATAAAATATTGATGAAGTTGATGAATAATAATAACAGCAAAAATAACAGTTTTTGATTAAAAAACAAAAAAACAAAAATAATTTATAAAATATTTTGCTCCTGCCCCCTTCCCCCAAAAATAAAAAAACATATATTACCCTTAAAATTTATGAATAAAGAAACAAAAAATAACACATACCCCAAACATTACAAACACAAAACCCCCCAAAACCTAACAATAGTCTCTGTCAACATCATCCTGAGAGGGATAATACACTGCACTGCAATAGAAATAAAAATCCCTATCATCTATATCTCAATGGGTTCCATCTTTTCTTTTGTTCTTTTTTCTAATGCGGTTTTATAATCCCTGAGACAAGTAGTTCTGGCCCTAGAGTGTTATATATATTAGCGTCTGTAGCATGTATAAGGGACATGTTATCATACCTGTGTCTTTTTATAGGTGATTGATGCCCGGTGTGAGGGTGAAAGGGACCTATACCCCCGTCAGCTGCAGGAAAGGAACAAAGAGACAGGTAATTAATATTTATATTAATTACTGACAACAATCAGGCTAGATACAACATCTAAACCTGCAAAGATGTCATAGTCTCTACCTTATACATGAAGATATATGTGTTTTTAATAAGTATATCGTCTATAGACAGCTTCTTATATAACACAACCATGTCTCAGGTACAGAGATTAGGAACATTTATGATTTCTAATATCTGTTTTTTATTTGTAGTAATCCCTTTTTCAATAGACAGACCGCAGATTTAAGACATAACTGTACTGTAAAGAAAAATCTATAAGTTAATGTAATAAATCACATACTATAACTGATTATTGCCATTTAAAACTATGAAAAATACATTATGTTAATTATAAAACAGAAATACAGAATGGAGACAACCGTCTGTGGCTCAAGCTCGACTGCCCCTTTCTTTGAGTGGCCCCTCAATGTTGTGGAAACGGGTGGAGGACATTGTCTCCATTAGAATGGGTCCCCCTACGATGCTTCGGCTGTTGATCTGAAGTGCATTCTGTGCTTTGGAACCTCGGGGGCAAACTGTATTTCTGTTATTAATTTTTAGTTTAGCAATTCCCACTGCAACATGGTTAACCTCTATCCTAAATTTCTGCACAAAATTGATAAAAGACATTCCAAGAAATATTTTGCCAAATAAAAATATAGAAAATATTGATGAAATTGATGAATAAGAATAACAACAAAAATAACAGGTTTTGATTAAAAAACAAAAATAATTTATAAAATATTTTGCTCCTGCCCCCTTCCCCCAAAAATAAAAAAACATATATTACCCTTAAAATTTATGAATAAAGAAACAAAAAATAACACATACCCCAAACATTACAAACACAAAACCCCCAAAAACCTAACAATAGTCTCTGTCAACATCATCCTGGGTGGGATAATACACTGAACTGCAATAGAAATAAAAATCCCTATCATCTATATCTCAATGGGTTCCATCTTTTCTTTTGTTCTTTTTTCTAATGCGGTTTTATAATCCCTGAGACAAGTAGTTCTGGCCCTAGAGTGTTATATATATTAGCGTCTGTAGCATGTATAAGGGACATGTTATCATACCTGTGTCTTTTTATAGGTGATTAATGCCCGGTGAGAGGGTGAAAGGGACCTATACCCCCGTCAGCTGCAGGAAAGGAACAAAGAGACAGGTAATTAATATTTATATTAATTACTGATAACAATCAGGCTAGATATAACATCTAGACCTGCAGAGATGTCATAGTCTCTACCTTATACATGAAGATAAATGTGTTTTTAATAAGTATATCGTCTATAGACAGCTTCTTATATAACACAACTGTGTCTCAGGTACAGAGATTGGGAACATTTATGATTTCTAATATCTGTTTTTTATTTGTAGTAATCCCTTTTTCAATAGACAGACCGCAGATTTAAGACATAACTGTACTGTAAAGAAAAATCTCTAAGTTAATGTAATAAATCACATACTATAACTGATTATTGCCATTTAAAACTATGAAAAATACATTATGTTGATTATAAAACAGAAATACAGAATGGAGACAACCGTCTGTGGCTCAAGCTCGACTGCCCCTTTCTTTGAGTGGCCCCTCAATGTTGTGGAAACGGGTGGAGGACATTGTCTCCATTAGAATGGGTCCCCCTACGATGCTTCGGCTGTTGATCTGAAGTGCATTCTGTGCTTTGGAACCTCGGGGGCAAACTGTATTTCTGTTATTAATTTTTAGTTTAGCAATTCCCACTGCAACATGGTTAACCTATATCCTAAATTTCTGCACAAAATTGATAAAAGACATTCCAAGAAATATTTTACCAAACAAAAATATATAAAATATTGATGAAGTTGATGAATAATAATAACAGCAAAAATAACAGTTTTTGATTAAAAAACAAATAAACAATAATAATTTATAAAATATTTTGCTCCTGCCCCCTTCCCCAAAAATAAAAAAACATATATTACCCTTAAAATTTATGAATAAAGAAACAAAAATAACACATACCCCAAACATTGCAAACACAAAACCCCCAAAAACCTAACAATAGTGTCTGTCAACATCATCCTGGGAGGGATAATACACTGCACTGCAATAGAAATAAAAATCACTATCATCTATATCTCAATGGGTTCCATCTTTTCTTTTGTTCTTTTTTCTAATGCGGTTTTATAATCCCTGAGACAAGTAAATCTGGCCCTAGAGTGTTATATATATTAGCATCTGTAGCATGTATAAGGGACATGTTATCATACCTGTGTCTTTTTATAGGTGATTAATGCCCGGTGAGAGGGTGAAAGGGACCTATAACCCCGTCAGCTGCAGGAAAGGAACAAAGAGACAGGTAATTAATATTTATATTAATTACTGATAACAATCAGGCTAGATATAACATCTAGACCTGCAGATATGTCATAGTCTCTACCTTATACATGAAGATATATGTGTTTTTAATAAGTATATCGTCTATAGACAGCTTCTTATATAACACAACTGTGTCTCAGGTACAGAGATTGGGAACATTTATGATTTCTAATATCTGTTTTTTATTTGTAGTAATCCCTTTTTCAATAGACAGACAGCAGATTTAAGACATAACTGTACTGTAAAGAAAAATCTCTAAGTTAATGTAATAAATCACATACTATAACTGATTATTGCCATTTAAAACTATGAAAAATACATTATGTTAATTATAAAACAGAAATACAGAATGGAGACAACCGTCTGTGGCTCAAGCTCGACTGCCCCTTTCTTTGAGTGGCCCCTCAATGTTGTGGAAACGGGTGGAGGACATTGTCTCCATTAGAATGGGTCCCCCTACGATGCTTCGGCTGTTGATCTGAAGTGCATTCTGTGCTTTGGAACCTCGGGGGCAAACTGTATTTCTGTTATTAATTTTTAGTTTAGCAATTCCCACTGCAACATGGTTAACCTCTATCCTAAATTTCTGCACAAAATTGATAAAAGACATTCCAAGAAATATTTTGCCAAATAAAAATATAGAAAATATTGATGAAATTGATGAATAAGAATAACAACAAAAATAACAGGTTTTGATTAAAAAACAAAAATAATTTATAAAATATTTTGCTCCTGCCCCCTTCCCCCAAAAATAAAAAAACATATATTACCCTTAAAATTTATGAATAAAGAAACAAAAAATAACACATACCCCAAACATTACAAACACAAAACCCCCAAAAACCTAACAATAGTCTCTGTCAACATCATCCTGGGTGGGATAATACACTGAACTGCAATAGAAATAAAAATCCCTATCATCTATATCTCAATGGGTTCCATCTTTTCTTTTGTTCTTTTTTCTAATGCGGTTTTATAATCCCTGAGACAAGTAGTTCTGGCCCTAGAGTGTTATATATATTAGCGTCTGTAGCATGTATAAGGGACATGTTATCATACCTGTGTCTTTTTATAGGTGATTAATGCCCGGTGAGAGGGTGAAAGGGACCTATACCCCCGTCAGCTGCAGGAAAGGAACAAAGAGACAGGTAATTAATATTTATATTAATTACTGATAACAATCAGGCTAGATATAACATCTAGACCTGCAGAGATGTCATAGTCTCTACCTTATACATGAAGATAAATGTGTTTTTAATAAGTATATCGTCTATAGACAGCTTCTTATATAACACAACTGTGTCTCAGGTACAGAGATTGGGAACATTTATGATTTCTAATATCTGTTTTTTATTTGTAGTAATCCCTTTTTCAATAGACAGACCGCAGATTTAAGACATAACTGTACTGTAAAGAAAAATCTCTAAGTTAATGTAATAAATCACATACTATAACTGATTATTGCCATTTAAAACTATGAAAAATACATTATGTTGATTATAAAACAGAAATACAGAATGGAGACAACCGTCTGTGGCTCAAGCTCGACTGCCCCTTTCTTTGAGTGGCCCCTCAATGTTGTGGAAACGGGTGGAGGACATTGTCTCCATTAGAATGGGTCCCCCTACGATGCTTCGGCTGTTGATCTGAAGTGCATTCTGTGCTTTGGAACCTCGGGGGCAAACTGTATTTCTGTTATTAATTTTTAGTTTAGCAATTCCCACTGCAACATGGTTAACCTATATCCTAAATTTCTGCACAAAATTGATAAAAGACATTCCAAGAAATATTTTACCAAACAAAAATATATAAAATATTGATGAAGTTGATGAATAATAATAACAGCAAAAATAACAGTTTTTGATTAAAAAACAAATAAACAATAATAATTTATAAAATATTTTGCTCCTGCCCCCTTCCCCAAAAATAAAAAAACATATATTACCCTTAAAATTTATGAATAAAGAAACAAAAATAACACATACCCCAAACATTGCAAACACAAAACCCCCAAAAACCTAACAATAGTGTCTGTCAACATCATCCTGGGAGGGATAATACACTGCACTGCAATAGAAATAAAAATCACTATCATCTATATCTCAATGGGTTCCATCTTTTCTTTTGTTCTTTTTTCTAATGCGGTTTTATAATCCCTGAGACAAGTAAATCTGGCCCTAGAGTGTTATATATATTAGCATCTGTAGCATGTATAAGGGACATGTTATCATACCTGTGTCTTTTTATAGGTGATTAATGCCCGGTGAGAGGGTGAAAGGGACCTATAACCCCGTCAGCTGCAGGAAAGGAACAAAGAGACAGGTAATTAATATTTATATTAATTACTGATAACAATCAGGCTAGATATAACATCTAGACCTGCAGATATGTCATAGTCTCTACCTTATACATGAAGATATATGTGTTTTTAATAAGTATATCGTCTATAGACAGCTTCTTATATAACACAACTGTGTCTCAGGTACAGAGATTGGGAACATTTATGATTTCTAATATCTGTTTTTTATTTGTAGTAATCCCTTTTTCAATAGACAGACAGCAGATTTAAGACATAACTGTACTGTAAAGAAAAATCTCTAAGTTAATGTAATAAATCACATACTATAACTGATTATTGCCATTTAAAACTATAAAAAATACATTATGTTGATTGTAAAACAGAAATACAGAATGGAGACAACCGTCTGTGGCTCAAGCTCGACTGCCCCTTTCTTTGAGTGGCCCCTCAATGTTTTGGAAACGGGTGGAGGACATTGTCTCCATTAGAATGGGTCCCCCTACGATGCTTCGGCTGTTGATCTGAAGTGCATTCTGTGCTTTGGAACCTCGGGGGCAAACTGTATTTCTGTTATTAATTTTTAGTTTAGCAATTCCCACTGCAACATGGTTAACCTCTATCCTAAATTTCTGCACAAAATCGATAAAAGACATTCCAAGAAATATTTTGCCAAATAAAAATATAGAAAATATTGATGAAATTGATGAATAAGAATAACAACAAAAATAACAGGTTTTGATTAAAAAACAAAAAACAAAAATAATTTATAAAATATTTTGCTCCTGCCCCCTTCCCCCAAAAATAAAAAAACATATATTACCCTTAAAATTTATGAATAAAGAAACAAAAAATAACACATACCCCAAACATTACAAACACAAAACCCCCAAAAACCTAACAATAGTCTCTGTCAACATCATCCTGGGAGGGATAATACACTGCACTGCAATAGAAATAAAAATCCCTATCATCTATATCTCAATGGGTTCCATCTTTTCTTTTGTTCTTTTTTCTAATGCGGTTTTATAATCCCTGAGACAAGTAGTTCTGGCCCTAGAGTGTTATATATATTAGCTTCTGTAGCATGTATAAGGGACATGTTATCATACCTGTGTCTTTTTATAGGTGATTGATGCCCGGTGAGAGGGTGAAAGGGACCTATACCCCCGTCAGCTGCAGGAAAGGAACAAAGAGACAGGTAATTAATATTTATATTAATTACTGATAACAATCAGGCTAGATACAACATCTAAACCTGCAAAGATGTCATAGTCTCTACCTTATACATGAAGATATATGTGTTTTTAATAAGTATATCGTCTATAGACAGCTTCTTATATAACACAACCATGTCTCAGGTACAGAGATTGGGAACATTTATGATTTCTAATATCTGTTTTTTATTTGTAGTAATCCCTTTTTCAATAGACAGACAGCAGATTTAAGACATAACTGTACTGTAAAGAAAAATCTATAAGTTAATGTAATAAATCACATACTATAACTGATTATTGCCATTTAAAATTATGAAAAATACATTATGTTGATTATAAAACAGAAATACAGAATGGAGACAACCGTCTGTGGCTCAAGCTCGACTGCCCATTTCTTTGAGTGGCCCCTCAATGTTCTGGAAACGGGTGGAGGACATTGTCTCCATTAGAATGGGTCCCCCTACGATGCTTCGGCTGTTGATCTGAAGTGCATTCTGTGCTTTGGAATCTCAGGGGCAAACTGTATTTCTGTTATTAATTTTTAGTTTAGCAATTCCCACCGCAACATGGTTAACCTCTATCCTAAATTTCTGCACAAAATTGATAAAAGACATTCCAAGAAATATTTTGCCAAATAAAAATATATAAAATATTGATGAAATTGATGAATAATAATAACAACAAAAATAACAGTTTTTGATTAAAAAACAAATAAATAATAATAATTTATAAAATATTTTGCTCCTGCCCCCTTCCCCCAAAAATAAAAAACATATATTACCCTTAAAATTTATGAATAAAGAAACAAAAAATAACACATACCCCAAACATTGCAAACACTAAACCCCCAAAAACCTAACAATAGTGTCTGTCAACATCATCCTGGGAGGGATAATACACTGCACTACAATAGAAATAAAAATCCCTATCATCTATATCTCAATGGGTTCCATCTTTTCTTTTGTTCTTTTTTCTAATGCGGTTTTATAATCCCTGAGACAAGTAGTTCTGGCCCTAGAGTGTTATATATATTAGCGTCTGTAGCATGTATAAGGGACATGTTATCATACCTGTGTCTTTTTATAGGTGATTAATGCCCGGTGAGAGAGTGAAAGGGACCTATACCCCCGTCAGCTGCAGGAAAGGAACAAAGAGACAGGTAATTAATATTTATATTAATTACTGATAACAATCAGGCTAGATATAACATCTAGACCTGCAGAGATGTCATAGTCTCTACCTTATACATGAAGATATATGTGTTTTTAATAAGTATATCGTCTATAGACAGCTTCTTATATAACACAACTGTGTCTCAGGTACAGAGATTGGGAACATTTATGATTTCTAATATCTGTTTTTTATTTGTAGTAATCCCTTTTTCAATAGACAGACCGCAGATTTAAGACATAACTGTACTGTAAAAAAACATATCTATAAGTTAATGTAATAAATCACATACTATAACTGATTATTGCCATTTAAAACTATGAAAAATACATTATGTTGATTATAAAACAGAAATACAGAATGGAGACAACCGTCTGTGGCTCAAGCTCGACTGCCCCTTTCTTTGAGTGGCCCCTCAATGTTGTGGAAACGGGTGGAGGACATTGTCTCCATTAGAATGGGTCCCCCTACGATGCTTCGGCTGTTGATCTGAAGTGCATTCTGTGCTTTGGAACCTCGGGGGCAAACTGTATTTCTGTTATTAATTTTTAGTTTAGCAATTCCCACTGCAATATGGTTAACCTCTATCCTAAATTTCTGCCCAAAATTGATAAAAGACATTCCAAGAAATATTTTGCCAAATAAAAATATATAAAATATTGATTAAATTGATGAATAATAATAACAACAAAAATAACAGTTTTTGATTAAAAAACAAAAATAATTTATAAAATATTTTGCTCCTGCCCCCTTCCCCCAAAAATAAAAAAACATATATTACCCTTAAAATTTATGAATAAAGAAACAAAAAATAACACATACCCCAAACATTACAAACACAAAACCCCCCAAAACCTAACAATAGTCTCTGTCAACATCATCCTGAGAGGGATAATACACTGCACTGCAATAGAAATAAAAATCCCTATCATCTATATGTCAATGGGTTCCATCTTTTTTTTTGTTCTTTTTTCTAATGCGGTTTTATAATCCCTGAGACAAGTAAATCTGGCCCTAGAGTGTTATATATATTAGCGTCTGTAGCATGTATAAGGGACATGTTATCATACCTGTATCTTTTTATAGGTGATTAATGCCCGGTGAGAGGATGAAAGGGACGTATACCCCCGTCAGCTGCAGGAAAGGAACAAAGAGACAGGTAATTAATATTTATATTAATTACTGATAACAATCAGGCTAGATATAACATCTAGACCTGCAGAGATGTCATAGTCTCTACCTTATACATGAAGATATATGTGTTTTTAATAAGTATATCGTCTATAGACAGCTTCTTATATAACACAACCATGTCTCAGGTACAGAGATTAGGAACATTTATGATTTCTAATATCTGTTTTTTATTTGTAGTAATCCCTTTTTCAATAGATTGACCGCAGATTTAAGACATAACTGTACTGTAAAGAAAAATCTATAAGTTAATGTAATAAATCACATACTATAACTGATTGTTGCCATTTAAAACTATGAAAAATACATTATGTTGATTATAAAACAGAAATACAGAATGGAGACAACCGTCTGTGGCTCAAGCTCGACTGCCCATTTCTTTGAGTGGCCCCTCAATGTTCTGGAAACGGGTGGAGGACATTGTCTCCATTAGAATGGGTCCCCCTACGATGCTTGGGCTGTTGATCTGAAGTGCATTCTGTGCTTTGGAATCTCGGGGGCAAACTGTATTTCTGTTATTAATTTTTAGTTTAGCAATTCCCACCGCAACATGGTTAACCTCTATCCTAAATTTCTGCACAAAATTGATAAAAGACATTCCAAGAAATATTTAAATTTATGAATAAAGAAACAAAAAATAACACATACCCCAAACATTACAAACACAAAACCCCCAAAAACCTAACAATAGTCTCTGTCAACATCATCCTGGGAGGGATAATACACTGCACTGCAATAGAAATAAAAATCCCTATCATCTATATCTCAATGGGTTCCATCTTTTCTTTTGTTCTTTTTTCGAATGCGGTTTTATAATCCCTGAAACAAGTAGTTCTGGCCCTAGAGTGTTATATATATTAGCGTCTGTAGCATGTATAAGGGACATGTTATCATACCTGTGTCTTTTTATAGGTGATTAATGCCCGGTGAGAGGGTGAAAGGGACCTATACCCCCGTCAGATGCAGGAAAGGAACAAAGAGACAGGTAATTAATATTTATATTAATTACTGATAACAATCAGGCTAGATATAACATCTAGACCTGCAGAGATGTCATAGTCTCTACCTTATACATGAAGATAAATGTGTTTTTAATAAGTATATCGTCTATAGAGAGCTTCTTATATAACACAACTGTGTCTCAGGTACAGAGATTGGGAACATTTATGATTTCTAATATCTGTTTTTTATTTGTAGTAATCCCTTTTTCAATAGACAGACCGCAGATTTAAGACATAACTGTACTGTAAAGAAAAATCTCTAAGTTAATGTAATAAATCACATACTATAACTGATTATTGCCATTTAAAACTATGAAAAATACATTATGTTGATTATAAAACAGAAATACAGAATGGAGACAACCGTCTGTGGCTCAAGCTCGACTGCCCCTTTCTTTGAGTGGCCCCTCAATGTTGTGGAAACGGGTGGAGGACATTGTCTCCATTAGAATGGGTCCCCCTACGATGCTTCGGCTGTTGATCTGAAGTGCATTCTGTGCTTTGGAACCTCGGGGGCAAACTGTATTTCTGTTATTAATTTTTAGTTTAGCAATTCCCACTGCAACATGGTTAACCTATATCCTAAATTTCTGCACAAAATTGATAAAAGACATTCCAAGAAATATTTTACCAAACAAAAATATATAAAATATTGATGAAGTTGATGAATAATAATAACAGCAAAAATAACAGTTTTTGATTAAAAAACAAATAAACAATAATAATTTATAAAATATTTTGCTCCTGCCCCCTTCCCCAAAAATAAAAAAACATATATTACCCTTAAAATTTATGAATAAAGAAACAAAAATAACACATACCCCAAACATTGCAAACACAAAACCCCCAAAAACCTAACAATAGTGTCTGTCAACATCATCCTGGGAGGGATAATACACTGCACTGCAATAGAAATAAAAATCCCTATCATCTATATCTCAATGGGTTCCATCTTTTCTTTTGTTCTTTTTTCTAATGCGGTTTTATAATCCCTGAGACAAGTAAATCTGGCCCCAGAGTGTTATATATATTAGCGTCTGTAGCATGTATAAGGGACATGTTATAATACCTGTGTCTTTTTATAGGTGATTAATGCCCGGTGAGAGGGTGAAAGGGACCTATAACCCCGTCAGCTGCAGGAAAGGAACAAAGAGACAGGTAATTAATATTTATATTAATTACTGATAACAATCAGGCTAGATATAACATCTAGACCTGCAGAGATGTCATAGTCTCTACCTTATACATGAAGATATATGTGTTTTTAATAAGTATATCGTCTATAGACAGCTTCTTATATAACACAACTGTGTCTCAGGTACAGAGATTGGGAACATTTATGATTTCTAATATCTGTTTTTTATTTGTAGTAATCCCTTTTTCAATAGACAGACAGCAGATTTAAGACATAACTGTACTGTAAAGAAAAATCTCTAAGTTAATGTAATAAATCACATACTATAACTGATTATTGCCATTTAAAACTATGAAAAAATACATTATGTTGATTATAAAACAGAAATACGGAATGGAGACAACCGTCTGTGGCTCAAGCTCGACTGCCCCTTTCTTTGAGTGGCCCCTCAATGTTTTGGAAACGGGTGGAGGACATTGTCTCCATTAGAATGGGTCCCCCTACGATGCTTCGGCTGTTGATCTGAAGTGCATTCTGTGCTTTGGAACCTCGGGGGCAAACTGTATTTCTGTTATTAATTTTTAGTTTAGCAATTCCCACTGCAACATGGTTAACCTCTATCCTAAATTTCTGCACAAAATTGATAAAAGACATTCCAAGAAATATTTTGCCAAATAAAAATATAGAAAATATTGATGAAATTGATGAATAATAATAACAACAAAAATAACAGTTTTTGATTAAAAAACAAAAAACAAAAATAATTTATAAAATATTTTGCTCCTGCCCCCTTCCCCCAAAAATAAAAAAACATATATTACCCTTAAAATTTATGAATAAAGAAACAAAAAATAACACATACCCCAAACATTACAAACACAAAACCCCCAAAATCCTAACAATAGTCTCTGTCAACATCATCCTGGGATGGATAATACACTGCACTACAATAGAAATAAAAATCCCTATCATCTATATCTCAATGGGTTCCATCTTTTCTTTTGTTCTTTTTTCTAATGCGGTTTTATAATCCCTGAGACAAGTAGTTCTGGCCCTAGAGTGTTATATATATTAGCTTCTGTAGCATGTATAAGGGACATGTTATCATACCTGTGTCTTTTTATAGGTGATTGATGCCCGGTGAGAGGGTGAAAGGGACCTATACCCCCGTCAGCTGCAGGAAAGGAACAAAGAGACAGGTAATTAATATTTATATTAATTACTGATAACAATCAGGCTAGAAACAACATCTAAACCTGCAAAGATGTCATAGTCTCTACCTTATACATGAAGATATATGTGTTTTTAATAAGTATATCGTCTATAGACAGCTTCTTATATAACACAACCATGTCTCAGGTACAGAGATTGGGAACATTTATGATTTCTAATATCTGTTTTTTATTTGTAGTAATCCCTTTTTCATTAGACAGACAGCAGATTTAAGACATAACTGTACTGTAAAGAAAAATCTATAAGTTAATGTAATAAATCACATACTATAACTGATTATTGCCATTTAAAACTATGAAAAATACATTATGTTGATTATAAAACAGAAATACAGAATGGAGACAACCGTCTGTGGCTCAAGCTCGACTGCCCATTTGTTTGAGTGGCCCCTCAATGTTCTGGAAACGGGTGGAGGACATTGTCTCCATTAGAATGGGTCCCCCTACGATGCTTCGGCTGTTGATCTGAAGTGCATTCTGTGCTTTGGAATCTCAGGGGCAAACTGTATTTCTGTTATTAATTTTTAGTTTAGCAATTCCCACCGCAACATGGTTAACCTCTATCCTAAATTTCTGCACAAAATTGATAAAAGACATTCCAAGAAATATTTTGCCAAATAAAAATATATAAAATATTGATGAAATTGATGAATAATAATAACAACAAAAATAACAGTTTTTGATTAAAAACAAATAAATAATAATAATTTATAAAATATTTTGCTCCTGCCCCCTTCCCCCAAAAATAAAAAACATATATTACCCTTAAAATTTATGAATAAAGAAACAAAAAATAACACATACCCCAAACATTGCAAACACTAAACCCCCAAAAACCTAACAATAGTGTCTGTCAACATCATCCTGGGAGGGATAATACACTGCACTACAATAGAAATAAAAATCCCTATCATCTATATCTCAATGGGTTCCATCTTTTCTTTTGTTCTTTTTTCTAATGCGGTTTTATAATCCCTGAGACAAGTAGTTCTGGCCCTAGAGTGTTATATATATTAGCGTCTGTAGCATGTATAAGGGACATGTTATCATACCTGTGTCTTTTTATAGGTGATTAATGCCCGGTGAGAGGGTGAAAGGGACCTATACCCCCGTCAGCTGCAGGAAAGGAACAAAGAGACAGGTAATTAATATTTATATTAATTACTGATAACAATCAGGCTAGATATAACATCTAGACCTGCAGAGATGTCATAGTCTCTACCTTATACATGAAGATATATGTGTTTTTAATAAGTATATTGTCTATAGACAGCTTCTTATATAACACAACTGTGTCTCAGGTACAGAGATTGGGAACATTTATGATTTCTAATATCTGTTTTTTATTTGTAGTAATCCCTTTTTCAATAGACAGACCACAGATTTAAGACATAACTGTACTGTAAAAAAACATATCTATAAGTTAATGTAATAAATCACATACTATAACTGATTATTGCCATTTAAAACTATGAAAAATACATTATGTTGATTATAAAACAGAAATACAGAATGGAGACAACCGTCTGTGGCTCAAGCTCGACTGCCCCTTTCTTTGAGTGGCCCCTCAATGTTGTGGAAACGGGTGGAGGACATTGTCTCCATTAGAATGGGTCCCCCTACGATGCTTCGGCTGTTGATCTGAAGTGCATTCTGTGCTTTGGAACCTCGGGGGCAAACTGTATTTCTGTTATTAATTTTTAGTTTAGCAATTCCCACTGCAATATGGTTAACCTCTATCCTAAATTTCTGCCCAAAATTGATAAAAGACATTCCAAGAAATATTTTGCCAAATAAAAATATATAAAATATTGATGAAATTGATGAATAATAATAACAACAAAAATAACAGTTTTTGATTAAAAAACAAAAAAACAAAAATAATTTATAAAATATTTTGCTCCTGCCCCCTTCCCCCAAAAATAAAAAAACATATATTACCCTTAAAATTTATGAATAAAGAAACAAAAAATAACACATACCCCAAACATTACAAACACAAAACCCCCCAAAACCTAACAATAGTCTCTGTCAACATCATCCTGAGAGGGATAATACACTGCACTGCAATAGAAATAAAAATCCCTATCATCTATATCTCAATGGGTTCCATCTTTTCTTTTGTTCTTTTTTCTAATGCGGTTTTATAATCCCTGAGACAAGTAGTTCTGGCCCTAGAGTGTTATATATATTAGCGTCTGTAGCATGTATAAGGGACATGTTATCATACCTGTGTCTTTTTATAGGTGATTAATGCCCGGTGAGAGGGTGAAAGGGACCTATACCCCCGTCAGCTGCAGGAAAGGAACAAAGAGACAGGTAATTAATATTTATATTAATTACTGATAACAATCAGGCTAGATACAACATCTAGACCTGCAGAGATGTCATAGTCTCTACCTTATACATGAAGATATATGTGTTTTTAATAAGTATATCGTCTATAGACAGCTTCTTATATAACACAACTGTGTCTCAGGTACAGAGATTGGGAACATTTATGATTTCTAATATCTGTTTTTAATTTGTAGTAATCCCTTTTTCAATAGACAGACCGCAGATTTAAGACATAACTGTACTGTAAAGAAAAATCTATAAGTTAATGTAATAAATCACATACTATAACTGATTATTGCCATTTAAAACTATGAAAAATACATTATGTTGATTATAAAACAGAAATACAGAATGGAGACAACCGTCTGTGGCTCAAGCTCGACTGCCCATTTCTTTGAGTGGCCCCTCAATGTTCTGGAAACGGGTGGAGGACATTGTCTCCATTAGAATGGGTCGCCCTACGATGCTTCGGCTGTTGATCTGAAGTGCATTCTGTGCTTTGGAATCTCGGGGGCAAACTGTATTTCTGTTATTAATTTTTAGTTTAGCAATTCCCACCGCAACATGGTTAACCTCTATCCTAAATTTCTGCACAAAATTGATAAAAGACATTCCAAGAAATATTTTGCCAAATAAAAATATATAAAATATTGATGAAATTGATGAATAATAATAACAACAAAAATAACAGTTTTTGATTGAAAAACAAAAAAACAAAAATAATTTATAAAATATTTTGCTCCTGCCCCCTTCCCCCAAAAATAAAAAAACATAAATTACCCTTAAAATTTATGAATAAAGAAACAAAAAATAACACATACCCCAAACATTACAAACACAAAACCCCTAAAAACCCAACAATAGTCTCTGTCAACATCATCCTGGGAGGGATAATACACTGCACTGCAATAGAAATAAAAATCCCTATCATCTATATCTCAATGGGTTCCATCTTTTCTTTTGTTCTTTTTTCTAATGCGGTTTTATAATCCCTGAGACAAGTAGTTCTGGCCCTAGAGTGTTATATATATTAGCGTCTGTAGCATGTATAAGGGACATGTTATCATACCTGTGTCTTTTTATAGTTGATTGATGCCCGGTGAGAGGGTGAAAGGGACCTATACCCCCGTCAGCTGCAGGAAAGGAACAAAGAGACAGGTAATTAATATTTATATTAATTACTGATAACAATCAGGCTAGATACAACATCTAAACCTGCAAAGATGTCATAGTCTCTACCTTATACATGAAGATATATGTGTTTTTAATAAGTATATCGTCTATAGACAGCTTCTTATATAACACAACCATGTCTCAGGTACAGAGATTAGGAACATTTATGATTTCTAATATCTGTTTTTTATTTGTAGTAATCCCTTTTTCAATAGACTGACCGCAGATTTAAGACATAACTGTACTGTAAAGAAAAATCTATAAGTTAATGTAATAAATCACATACTATTACTGATTATTGCCATTTAAAACTATGAAAAATACATTATGTTGATTATAAAACAGAAATACAGAATGGAGACAACCGTCTGTGGCTCAAGCTCGACTGCCCCTTTCTTTGAGTGGCCCCTCAATGTTGTGGAAACGGGTGGAGGACATTGTCTCCATTAGAATGGGTCCCCCTACGATGCTTCGGCTGTTGATCTGAAGTGCATTCTGTGCTTTGGAACCTCGGGGGCAAACTGTATTTCTGTTATTAATTTTTAGTTTAGCAATTCCCACTGCAATATGGTTAACCTCTATCCTAAATTTCTGCCCAAAATTGATAAAAGACATTCCAAGAAATATTTTGCCAAATAAAAATATAGAAAATATTGATGAAATTGATGAATAAGAATAACAACAAAAATAACAGTTTTTGATTAAAAAACAAAAAAACAAAAATAATTTATAAAATATTTTGCTCCTGCCCCCTTCCCCCAAAAATAAAAAAACATATATTACCCTTAAAATTTATGAATAAAGAAACAAAAAATAACACATACCCCAAACATTACAAACACAAAACCCCCCAAAACCTAACAATATTCTCTGTCAACATCATCCTGAGAGGGATAATACACTGCACTGCAATAGAAATAAAAATCCCTATCATCTATATCTCAATGGGTTCCATCTTTTCTTTTGTTCTTTTTTCTAATGCGGTTTTATAATCCCTGAGACAAGTAGTTCTGGCCCTAGAGTGTTATATATATTAGCGTCTGTAGCATGTATAAGGGACATGTTATCATAACTGTGTCTTTTTATAGGTGATTAATGCCCGGTGAGAGGGTGAAAGGGACCTATACCCCCGTCAGCTGCAGGAAAGGAACAAAGAGACAGGTAATTAATATTTATATTAATTACTGATAACAATCAGGCTAGATACAACATCTAGACCTGCAGAGATGTCATAGTCTCTACCTTATACATGAAGATATATGTGTTTTTAATAAGTATATCGTCTATAGACAGCTTCTTATATAACACAACCATGTCTCAGGTACAGAGATTAGGAACATTTATGATTTCTAATATCTGTTTTTTATTTGTAGTAATCCCTTTTTCAATAGACAGACCGCAGATTTAAGACATAACTGTACTGTAAAGAAACATCTATAAGTTAATGTAATAAATCACATACTATAACTGATTATTGCCATTTAAAACTATGAAAAATACATTATGTTGATTATAAAACAGAAATACAGAATGGAGACAACCGTCTGTGGCTTAAGCTCGACTGCCCCTTTCTTTGAGTGGCCCCTCAATGTTCTGGAAACGGGTGGAGGACATTGTCTCCATTAGAATGGGTCCCCCTACGATACTTCGGCTGTTGATCTGAAGTGCATTCTGTGCTTTGGAATCTCGGGGGCAAACTGTATTTCTGTTATTAATTTTTAGTTTAGCAATTCCCACCGCAACATGGTTAACCTCTATCCTAAATTTCTGCACAAAATTGATAAAAGACATTCCAAGAAATATTTTGCCAAATAAAAATATATAAAATATTGATGAAATTGATGAATAATAATAACAACAAAAATAACAGTTTTTGATTGAAAAACAAAAAAACAAAAATAATTTATAAAATATTTTGCTCCTGCCCCCTTCCCCCAAAAATAAAAAAACATAAATTACCCTTAAAATTTATGAATAAAGAAACAAAAAATAACACATACCCCAAACATTACAAACACAAAACCCCTAAAAACCCAACAATAGTCTCTGTCAACATCATCCTGGGAGGGATAATACACTGCAATGCAATAGAAATAAAAATCCCTATCATCTATATCTCAATGGGTTCCATCTTTTCTTTTGTTCTTTTTTCTAATGCGGTTTTATAATCCCTGAGACAAGTAGTTCTGGCCCTAGAGTGTTATATATATTAGCGTCTGTAGCATGTATAAGGGACATGTTATCATACCTGTGTCTTTTTATAGGTGATTGATGCCCGGTGAGAGGGTGAAAGGGACCTATACCCCCGTCAGCTGCAGGAAAGGAACAAAGAGACAGGTAATTAATATTTATATTAATTACTGATAACAATCAGGCTAGATACAACATCTAAACCTGCAAAGATGTCATAGTCTCTACCTTATACATGAAGATATATGTGTTTTTAATAAGTATATCGTCTATAGACAGCTTCTTATATAACACAACCATGTCTCAGGTACAGAGATTAGGAACATTTATGATTTCTAATATCTGTTTTTTCTTTGTAGTAATCCCTTTTTCAATAGACTGACCGCAGATTTAAGACATAACTGTACTGTAAAGAAAAATCTATAAGTTAATGTAATAAATCACATACTATAACTGATTATTGCCATTTAAAACTATGAAAAATACATTATGTTGATTATAAAACAGAAATACAGAATGGAGACAACCGTCTGTGGCTCAAGCTCGACTGCCCCTTTCTTTGAGTGGCCCCTCAATGTTGTGGAAACGGGTGGAGGACATTGTCTCCATTAGAATGGGTCCCCCTACGATGCTTCGGCTGTTGATCTGAAGTGCATTCTGTGCTTTGGAACCTCGGGGGCAAACTGTATTTCTGTTATTAATTTTTAGTTTAGCAATTCCCACTGCAATATGGTTAACCTCTATCCTAAATTTCTGCCCAAAATTGATAAAAGACATTCCAAGAAATATTTTGCCAAATAAAAATATAGAAAATATTGATGAAATTGATGAATAAGAATAACAACAAAAATAACAGTTTTTGATTAAAAAACAAAAAAACAAAAATAATTTATAAAATATTTTGCTCCTGCCCCCTTCCCCCAAAAATAAAAAAACATATATTACCCTTAAAATTTATGAATAAAGAAACAAAAAATAACACATACCCCAAACATTACAAACACAAAACCCCCCAAAACCTAACAATAGTCTCTGTCAACATCATCCTGAGAGGGATAATACACTGCACTGCAATAGAAATAAAAATCCCTATCATCTATATCTCAATGGGTTCCATCTTTTCTTTTGTTCTTTTTTCTAATGCGGTTTTATAATCCCTGAGACAAGTAGTTCTGGCCCTAGAGTGTTATATATATTAGCGTCTGTAGCATGTATAAGGGACATGTTATCATACCTGTGTCTTTTTATAGGTGATTAATGCCCGGTGAGAGGGTGAAAGGGACCTATACCCCCGTCAGCTGCAGGAAAGGAACAAAGAGACAGGTAATTAATATTTATATTAATTACTGATAACAATCAGGCTAGATACAACATCTAGACCTGCAGAGATGTCATAGTCTCTACCTTATACATGAAGATATATGTGTTTTTAATAAGTATATCGTCTATAGACAGCTTCTTATATAACACAACTGTGTCTCAGGTACAGAGATTGGGAACATTTATGATTTCTAATATCTGTTTTTAATTTGTAGTAATCCCTTTTTCAATAGACAGACCGCAGATTTAAGACATAACTGTACTGTAAAGAAAAATCTATAAGTTAATGTAATAAATCACATACTATAACTGATTATTGCCATTTAAAACTATGAAAAATACATTATGTTGATTATAAAACAGAAATACAGAATGGAGACAACCGTCTGTGGCTCAAGCTCGACTGCCCATTTCTTTGAGTGGCCCCTCAATGTTCTGGAAACGGGTGGAGGACATTGTCTCCATTAGAATGGGTCGCCCTACGATGCTTCGGCTGTTGATCTGAAGTGCATTCTGTGCTTTGGAATCTCGGGGGCAAACTGTATTTCTGTTATTAATTTTTAGTTTAGCAATTCCCACCGCAACATGGTTAACCTCTATCCTAAATTTCTGCACAAAATTGATAAAAGACATTCCAAGAAATATTTTGCCAAATAAAAATATATAAAATATTGATGAAATTGATGAATAATAATAACAACAAAAATAACAGTTTTTGATTGAAAAACAAAAAAACAAAAATAATTTATAAAATATTTTGCTCCTGCCCCCTTCCCCCAAAAATAAAAAAACATAAATTACCCTTAAAATTTATGAATAAAGAAACAAAAAATAACACATACCCCAAACATTACAAACACAAAACCCCTAAAAACCCAACAATAGTCTCTGTCAACATCATCCTGGGAGGGATAATACACTGCACTGCAATAGAAATAAAAATCCCTATCATCTATATCTCAATGGGTTCCATCTTTTCTTTTGTTCTTTTTTCTAATGCGGTTTTATAATCCCTGAGACAAGTAGTTCTGGCCCTAGAGTGTTATATATATTAGCGTCTGTAGCATGTATAAGGGACATGTTATCATACCTGTGTCTTTTTATAGTTGATTGATGCCCGGTGAGAGGGTGAAAGGGACCTATACCCCCGTCAGCTGCAGGAAAGGAACAAAGAGACAGGTAATTAATATTTATATTAATTACTGATAACAATCAGGCTAGATACAACATCTAAACCTGCAAAGATGTCATAGTCTCTACCTTATACATGAAGATATATGTGTTTTTAATAAGTATATCGTCTATAGACAGCTTCTTATATAACACAACCATGTCTCAGGTACAGAGATTAGGAACATTTATGATTTCTAATATCTGTTTTTTATTTGTAGTAATCCCTTTTTCAATAGACTGACCGCAGATTTAAGACATAACTGTACTGTAAAGAAAAATCTATAAGTTAATGTAATAAATCACATACTATTACTGATTATTGCCATTTAAAACTATGAAAAATACATTATGTTGATTATAAAACAGAAATACAGAATGGAGACAACCGTCTGTGGCTCAAGCTCGACTGCCCCTTTCTTTGAGTGGCCCCTCAATGTTGTGGAAACGGGTGGAGGACATTGTCTCCATTAGAATGGGTCCCCCTACGATGCTTCGGCTGTTGATCTGAAGTGCATTCTGTGCTTTGGAACCTCGGGGGCAAACTGTATTTCTGTTATTAATTTTTAGTTTAGCAATTCCCACTGCAATATGGTTAACCTCTATCCTAAATTTCTGCCCAAAATTGATAAAAGACATTCCAAGAAATATTTTGCCAAATAAAAATATAGAAAATATTGATGAAATTGATGAATAAGAATAACAACAAAAATAACAGTTTTTGATTAAAAAACAAAAAAACAAAAATAATTTATAAAATATTTTGCTCCTGCCCCCTTCCCCCAAAAATAAAAAAACATATATTACCCTTAAAATTTATGAATAAAGAAACAAAAAATAACACATACCCCAAACATTACAAACACAAAACCCCCCAAAACCTAACAATATTCTCTGTCAACATCATCCTGAGAGGGATAATACACTGCACTGCAATAGAAATAAAAATCCCTATCATCTATATCTCAATGGGTTCCATCTTTTCTTTTGTTCTTTTTTCTAATGCGGTTTTATAATCCCTGAGACAAGTAGTTCTGGCCCTAGAGTGTTATATATATTAGCGTCTGTAGCATGTATAAGGGACATGTTATCATAACTGTGTCTTTTTATAGGTGATTAATGCCCGGTGAGAGGGTGAAAGGGACCTATACCCCCGTCAGCTGCAGGAAAGGAACAAAGAGACAGGTAATTAATATTTATATTAATTACTGATAACAATCAGGCTAGATACAACATCTAGACCTGCAGAGATGTCATAGTCTCTACCTTATACATGAAGATATATGTGTTTTTAATAAGTATATCGTCTATAGACAGCTTCTTAAATAACACAACCATGTCTCAGGTACAGAGATTAGGAACATTTATGATTTCTAATATCTGTTTTTTATTTGTAGTAATCCCTTTTTCAATAGACAGACCGCAGATTTAAGACATAACTGTACTGTAAAGAAACATCTATAAGTTAATGTAATAAATCACATACTATAACTGATTATTGCCATTTAAAACTATGAAAAATACATTATGTTGATTATAAAACAGAAATACAGAATGGAGACAACCGTCTGTGGCTTAAGCTCGACTGCCCCTTTCTTTGAGTGGCCCCTCAATGTTCTGGAAACGGGTGGAGGACATTGTCTCCATTAGAATGGGTCCCCCTACGATGCTTCGGCTGTTGATCTGAAGTGCATTCTGTGCTTTGGAATCTCGGGGGCAAACTGTATTTCTGTTATTAATTTTTAGTTTAGCAATTCCCACCGCAACATGGTTAACCTCTATCCTAAATTTCTGCACAAAATTGATAAAAGACATTCCAAGAAATATTTTGCCAAATAAAAATATATAAAATATTGATGAAATTGATGAATAATAATAACAACAAAAATAACAGTTTTTGATTGAAAAACAAAAAAACAAAAATAATTTATAAAATATTTTGCTCCTGCCCCCTTCCCCCAAAAATAAAAAAACATAAATTACCCTTAAAATTTATGAATAAAGAAACAAAAAATAACACATACCCCAAACATTACAAACACAAAACCCCTAAAAACCCAACAATAGTCTCTGTCAACATCATCCTGGGAGGGATAATACACTGCAATGCAATAGAAATAAAAATCCCTATCATCTATATCTCAATGGGTTCCATCTTTTCTTTTGTTCTTTTTTCTAATGCGGTTTTATAATCCCTGAGACAAGTAGTTCTGGCCCTAGAGTGTTATATATATTAGCGTCTGTAGCATGTATAAGGGACATGTTATCATACCTGTGTCTTTTTATAGGTGATTGATGCCCGGTGAGAGGGTGAAAGGGACCTATACCCCCGTCAGCTGCAGGAAAGGAACAAAGAGACAGGTAATTAATATTTATATTAATTACTGATAACAATCAGGCTAGATACAACATCTAAACCTGCAAAGATGTCATAGTCTCTACCTTATACATGAAGATATATGTGTTTTTAATAAGTATATCGTCTATAGACAGCTTCTTATATAACACAACCATGTCTCAGGTACAGAGATTAGGAACATTTATGATTTCTAATATCTGTTTTTTCTTTGTAGTAATCCCTTTTTCAATAGACTGACCGCAGATTTAAGACATAACTGTACTGTAAAGAAAACTCTATAAGTTAATGTAATAAATCACATACTATAACTGATTATTGCCATTTAAAACTATGAAAAATACATTATGTTGATTATAAAACAGAAATACAGAATGGAGACAACCGTCTGTGGCTCAAGCTCGACTGCCCCTTTCTTTGAGTGGCCCCTCAATGTTGTGGAAACGGGTGGAGGACATTGTCTCCATTAGAATGGGTCCCCCTACGATGCTTCGGCTGTTGATCTGAAGTGCATTCTGTGCTTTGGAACCTCGGGGGCAAACTGTATTTCTGTTATTAACCCCTTCCCGCAGAATGTCATATATAAACGCCGGGTTGTGCAGTGCGTTCGCGCATCCCGGCGTTTATAAATGACATGCAGTTAACCCGGCGATGCGCAGCATCGCACGGGTTAACTGGCAGAAGTCCCGCTGTTTCCAGCAGGGGACAACTTCTGCTTCACCCCCAGGACCATCAATTGATGGTCCTGGTCAGCGATCACTGTGATTGGTCCCTGTGGACCAATCACAGTTATCTGGGGTGAAAGTTCAGATCCCCCGCACTGCCCGCCCCTGGAAGTCGGGCAGAACGGGGGACGAAGGCTGCAGGGGCTCGCGGGGACCTGCGGCATTCGGGGGGAACACGTGGGGACCGGCGGACTTACCTGATCCAGCGGCGGGACCGAGGAGCAGCGGCAGGACCGGCCACGTGGACGAGCAGCGACGGGTAAGTATATGGTCCTCAGAGGCAGCAGTGAAGATCTTCACTGCTGCTTCTAGGAGTCTGAAAACTACAACTCCCAGCATGCCTAGACAGCTTTTGTAGTTTTGCAACATCTGGAGGGCCTCAGTTTGGAGACCATTGTATAATGGTCTCCAATCTGTGCTCTTCCAGCTGTTGCAAAACTACAACTCCCAGCATGCACTGACTGTCCAGGCATGCTGGGAGTTTTAGTTAAGCAACATCTGGCCCTTCAGATGTTGCCGAACTACAACTCCCAGCATGCCCTTCAGCTGTCTGGGCATGCTGGGAGTTGTAGTTTTGCAACAGCTGGAGACACACTGGTTGGGAAACATTGTTTCTAACTCAGTGTTTCCTAACCTGTGTGCCTCCAGCTGTTGCAAAACTATAACTCCCAGCATGCACTAAAAGACCATGCATGCTGGGAGTTGTAGTTTTGCAACATCTGGAGGGCCCCAGTTTGGAGACCATTGTATAATGGTCTCCAATCTGTGCTCTTCCAGCTGTTGCAAAACTACAACTCCCAGTATGCACTGACTGTCCAGGCATGCTGGGAGTTTTAGTTCAGCAACATCTGGCCCTTCAGATGTTGCCGAACTACAACTCCCAGCATGCCCTTCAGCTGTCTGGGCATGCTGGGAGTTGTAGTTTTGCAACAACTGGAGACACACTGGTTGGGAAACATTGTCTGTTTCTAACTCAGTGTTTCCTAACCTGTGTGCCTCCAGCTGTTGCAAAACTATGACTCCCAGCATGCACTAACAGACCATGCATGCTGGGAGTTGTGGTTTTGCAACAGCTGATGCAAGCCCCCCCCCCCCCCCGCCCCGCCACCCCCGTGAATGTACAGGGTACATTCACATGGGCGAGGCTTTTACAGTGGGTTTCTCGCATCTTGAGATGCAGTAAATTTTGCGCTGGGAAACTCGCTGTAATCCCCCGCCCATGTGACTGTACCCTAAAAACACTACACTACACTACACTAACACAAAATAAAATAAAAAGTTAAAAACACTACATATACACATACCCTTACACAGCCCCCCTCCTCCAATAAGAACGTCCGGTACACCACTGTTTCCAAAGCAGAGCCTCCAGCTGTTGAAAAACAACAACTTCCAGTATTGTCGGACAGCCGTTGACTGTCCAGGCATGCTGGGAGTTTTGCAACAGCTGGAGGCACCCTGTTTGGGAATCACTGGCGTAGAATACCCCTATGTCCACCCCTATGCAAATCCCTAATTTAGGCCTCAAATGCACATGGCGCTCTCACTTTGGAGCCCTGTCGTATTTCAGGGCAACAGTTTAGGGCGACATATGGGGTATCGCCGTACTCGGGAGAAATTGCGTTACAAGGTTTGGGGGGCTTTTTCTTCTTTAACCCTTCATGAAAAGGAAATGTTGGGGTCTACACCAGAATGTTAGTGTAAATTTTTTTTATTTTTTACATCAACATGCTGATGTTGCCCTATACTTTACATTTTCACAAGAGGTAAAAGGGAAAAAAGCCCCCCAAAATTTGTAACGCAATTTCTCCCGACTACAGAGATACCCCATATGTGAGCGCAAAGTGCTCTGGGGGCGCACAACAAGGCCCAGAAGGGAGAGTGCACCATGTACATTTGAGGTGATTTGCACAGGGGTGGCTGATTGTTACAGCGGTTTTGACAAACGCAAAAAAAACAAAACCCCACATGTGACCCCATTTCGGAAACGACACCCCTCACGGAATGTAATGAGGGGTGCAGTGAGAATTTACCCCCCACAGGTGTCTGACGGATCTTTGGAACAGTGGTCCATGAAAATGAAAACTTGTACAGCCCACTGTTCCAAAGATCTGTCAGACACCAGTGGGGGGCAAATGCTCACTGTACCCCTTGTTACGTTCCTCAAGGGGTCTAGTTTCCAAAATGGTATGCCATGTGTGTTTTTTTTTTGCTGTTCTGGCACCTTAGGGGCTTCCTAAATGCGACATGCCCCCCGAGCAAAATTTGCTTTCAAAAAGCCAAATATGACTCCTTCTCTTCTGAGCATTGTAGTTCGCCCATAGTGCACTTCAGGTCAACTTATGGGGTACCTCCATACTCAGAAGAGATGGGGTTACAAATTTTGGGGGGTATTTTCTGCTATTAACCCTTGCAAAAAGGTGAAATTAGGGGGGAAACACACATTATAGTGGAATTTTTTTTTTTTTTTTTTTACATATGCAAAAGTCATGAAACACCTGTGGGGTAATAAGGCTCACTTTATTCCTTATTACATTCCTCAAGGGGTCTAGTTTCCAAAATGGTATGCCATGTGGGTATTTTTTGCTGTTCTGGCACCATAGGGGCTTCCTAAATGCGACATGCCCCCCGAGCAAAATTTGCTCTCAAAAAGCCAAATATGACTCCTTCTCTTCTGAGCATTGTAGTTCACCCATAGTGCACTTCAGGTCAACTTATGGGGTACCTCCAAACTCAGAAGAGAAGGGGTTACAAATATTGGGGGGTATTTTCTGCTATTAACCCTTGGAAAAATGTGAAATTTTGGGGGGAAACACACATTTTAGTGAAAAAAAAAAAATTTTTTTACATATGCAAAAGTCGTGAAACACCTGTGGGGTATTAAGGCTCACTTTATTCCTTGTTACGTACCTCAAGCGGTCTAGTTTCCAAAATGGTATGCCATGTGAGGGTTTTTTGCTGTTCTGGCACCATAAGGGCTTCCTAAATGCAACATGCCCCCAAAAACCATTTCAGAAAAACGTACTCTCCAAAATCCCCTTATCGCTCTTTCCCTTCTGAGCCCTCTACTGTGCCCGCCGAACACTTTACATAGACATATGAGGTATGTGCTTACTCGAGAGAAATTGGGCTACAAATATAAGTATACATTTTCTCCTTTTACCCCTTGTAAAAATAAAAAAATTGGGCCTACAAGAACATGCGAGTGTAAAAAATGAAGATTGTGAATTTTCTCCTTCACTTTGCTTCTATTCCTGTGAAACACCTAAAGGGTTAAAATGATGACTGAATGTCATTTTAAATACTTTGGGGGGGTGCAGTTTTTATAATGGGGTCATTTGTGGGGTATTTCTAATAAGAAGACCCTTCAAATCCACTTCAAACCTGAACTGGTCCCTGAAAAATAGTGAGTTTGAAAATTTTGTGAAAAATTGGAAAATTGCTGCTGAACTTTGAAGCCCTCTGGTGTCTTCCAAAAGTAAAAACTTGTCACTTTTATGATGCAGACATAAAGTAGACATATTGTATATGTGAATAAAAATTTTTTTTATTTGTAATATACATTTTCCTTACAAGCAGAGAGCTTCAAAGTTAGAAAAATGCAAAATTTTCAAATTTTTCATCAAATTTTAGGATTTTTCACAAGGAAAGGATGCAAGTTACCACAAAAATTTACCACCATGTTAAAGTAGAATATGTCACAAAAAAACAATCTCGGAATCAGAATGATAACTAAAAGCATTCCAGAGTTATTAATGTTTAAAGTGACAGTGGTCAGATGTGCAAAAAACGCTCTGGTCCTTAAGGCCAAAATGGGCTTGGTCCTGAAGGGGTTAATTTTTAGTTTAGCAATTCCCACTGCAACATGGTTAACCTCTATCCTAAATTTCTGCACAAAATTGATAAAAGACATTCCAAGAAATATTTTGCCAAATAAAAATATAGAAAATATTGATGAAATTGATGAATAAGAATAACAACAAAAATAACAGGTTTTGATTAAAAAACAAAAAAACAAAAATAATTTATAAAATATTTTGCTCCTGCCCCCTTCCCCCAAAAATAAAAAAACATATATTACCCTTAAAATTTATGAATAAAGAAAAAAAAAATAACACATACCCCTAAACATTACAAACACAAAACCCCCAAAAACCTAACAATAGTCTCTGTCAACATCATCCTGGGTGGGATAATACACTGAACTGCAATAGAAATAAAAATCCCTATCATCTATATCTCAATGGGTTCCATCTTTTCTTTTGTTCTTTTTTATAATGCGGTTTTATAATCCCTGAAACAAGTAGTTCTGGCCCTAGAGTGTTATATATATTAGCATCTGTAGCATGTATAAGGGACATGTTATCATACCTGTGTCTTTTTATAGGTGATTGATGCCCGGTGAGAGGGTGAAAGGGACCTATACCCCCGTCAGCTGCAGGATAGGAACAAAGAGACAGGTAATTAATATTTATATTAATTACTGATAACAATCAGGCTAGATACAACATCTAAACCTGCAAAGATGTCATAGTCTCTACCTTATACATGAAGATATGTGTGTTTTTAATAAGTATATCGTCTATAGACAGCTTCTTATATAACACAACCATGTCTCAGGTACAGAGATTAGGAACATTTATGATTTCTAATATCTGTTTTTTATTTGTAGTAATCCCTTTTTCAATAGACTGACCGCAGATTTAAGACATAACTGTACTGTTAAGAAAAATCTATAAGTTAATGTAATAAATCACATACTATAACTGATTATTGCCATTTAAAACTATGAAAAATACATTATGTTGATTATAAAACAGAAATACAAAATGGAGACAACCGTCTGTGGCTCAAGCTCGACTGCCCATTTCTTTGAGTGGCCCCTCAATGTTCTGGAAACGGGTGGAGGACATTGTCTCCATTAGAATGGGTCCCCCTACGATGCTTCGGCTGTTGATCTGAAGTGCATTCTGTGCTTTGGAATCTCGGGGGCAAACTGTATTTCTGTTATTAATTTTTAGTTTAGCAATTCCCACCGCAACATGGTTAACCTCTATCCTAAATTTCTGCACAAAATTGATAAAAGACATTCCAAGAAATATTTTGCCAAATAAAAATATATAAAATATTGATGAAATTGATGAATAATAATAACAACAAAAATAACAGTTTTTGATTGAAAAACAAAAAAACAAAAATAATTTATAAAATATTTTGCTCCTGCCCCCTTCCCCCAAAAATAAAAAAACATATATTACCCTTAAAATTTATGAATAAAGAAACAAAAAATAACACATACCCCAAACATTACAAACACAAAACCCCCCAAAACCTAACAATAGTCTCTGTCAACATCATCCTGAGAGGGATAATACACTGCACTGCAATAGAAATAAAAATCCTTATCATCTATATCTCAATGGGTTCCATCTTTTCTTTTGTTCTTTTTTCTAATGCGGTTTTATAATCCCTGAGACAAGTAGTTCTGGCCCTAGAGTGTTATATATATTAGCGTCTGTAGCATGTATAAGGGACATGTTATCATACCTGTGTCTTTTTATAGGTGATTAATGCCCGGTGAGAGGGTGAAAGGGACCTATACCCCCGTCAGCTGCAGGAAAGGAACAAAGAGACAGGTAATTAATATTTATATTAATTACTGATAACAATCAGGCTAGATACAACATCTAGACCTGCAGAGATGTCATAGTCTCTACCTTATACATGAAGATATATGTGTTTTTAATAAGTATATCGTCTATAGACAGCTTCTTATATAACACAACTGTGTCTCAGGTACAGAGATTGGGAACATTTATGATTTCTAATATCTGTTTTTAATTTGTAGTAATCCCTTTTTCAATAGACAGACCGCAGATTTAAGACATAACTGTACTGTAAAGAAAAATCTATAAGTTAATGTAATAAATCACATACTATAACTGATTATTGCCATTTAAAACTATGAAAAATACATTATGTTGATTATAAAACAGAAATACAGAATGGAGACAACCGTCTGTGGCTCAAGCTCGACTGCCCATTTCTTTGAGTGGCCCCTCAATGTTCTGGAAACGGGTGGAGGACATTGTCTCCATTAGAATGGGTCCCCCTACGATGCTTCGGCTGTTGATCTGAAGTGCATTCTGTGCTTTGGAACCTCGGGGGCAAACTGTATTTCTGTTATTAACCCCTTCCCGCAGAATGTCATATATAAACGCCGGGTTGTGCAGTGCGTTCGCGCATCCCGGCGTTTATAAATGACGTGCAGTTAACCCGGCGATGCGCAGCATCGCACGGGTTAACTGGCAGAAGTCCCGCTGTTTCCAGCAGGGGACAACTTCTGCTTCACCCCCAGGACCATCAATTGATGGTCCTGGTCAGCGATCACTGTGATTGGTCCCTGTGGACCAATCACAGTGATCTGGGGTGAAAGTTCAGATCCCCCGCACTGCCCGCCCCTGGAAGTCGGGCAGAACGGGGGACGAAGGCTGCAGGGGCTCGCGGGGACCTGCGGCATTCGGGGGGAACACGTGGGGACCGGCGGACTTACCTGATCCAGCGGCGGGACCGAGGAGCAGCGGCAGGACCGGCCACGTGGACGAGCAGCGACGGGTAAGTATATGGTCCTCAGAGGCAGCAGTGAAGATCTTCACTGCTGCTTCTAGGAGTCTGAAAACTACAACTCCCAGCATGCCTAGACAGCCTTTGGCTGTCTGGGCATGCTGGGAGTTGTAGTTTTGCAACATCTGGAGGGCCTCAGTTTGGAGACCATTGTATAATGGTCTCCAATCTGTGCTCTTCCAGCTGTTGCAAAACTACAACTCCCAGCATGCACTGACTGTCCAGGCATGCTGGGAGTTTTAGTTAAGCAACATCTGGCCCTTCAGATGTTGCCGAACTACAACTCCCAGCATGCCCTTCAGCTGTCTGGGCATGCTGGGAGTTGTAGTTTTGCAACAGCTGGAGACACACTGGTTGGGAAACATTGTTTCTAACTCAGTGTTTCCTAACCTGTGTGCCTCCAGCTGTTGCAAAACTATAACTCCCAGCATGCACTAAAAGACCATGCATGCTGGGAGTTGTAGTTTTGCAACATCTGGAGGGCCCCAGTTTGGAGACCATTGTATAATGGTCTCCAATCTGTGCTCTTCCAGCTGTTGCAAAACTACAACTCCCAGTATGCACTGACTGTCCAGGCATGCTGGGAGTTTTAGTTCAGCAACATCTGGCCCTTCAGATGTTGCCGAACTACAACTCCCAGCATGCCCTTCAGCTGTCTGGGCATGCTGGGAGTTGTAGTTTTGCAACAACTGGAGACACACTGGTTGGGAAACATTGTCTGTTTCTAACTCAGTGTTTCCTAACCTGTGTGCCTCCAGCTGTTGCAAAACTATGACTCCCAGCATGCACTAACAGACCATGCATGCTGGGAGTTGTGGTTTTGCAACAGCTGATGCAAGCCCCCCCCCCCCCCCGCCCCGCCACCCCCGTGAATGTACAGGGTACATTCACATGGGCGAGGCTTTTACAGTGGGTTTCTCGCATCTTGAGATGCAGCAAATTTTGCGCTGGGAAACTCGCTGTAATCCCCCGCCCATGTGACTGTACCCTAAAAACACTACACTACACTACACTAACACAAAATAAAATAAAAAGTTAAAAACACTACATATACACATACCCTTACACAGCCCCCCTCCTCCAATAAGAACGTCCGGTACACCACTGTTTCCAAAGCAGAGCCTCCAGCTGTTGAAAAACAACAACTTCCAGTATTGTCGGACAGCCGTTGACTGTCCAGGCATGCTGGGAGTTTTGCAACAGCTGGAGGCACCCTGTTTGGGAATCACTGGCGTAGAATACCCCTATGTCCACCCCTATGCAAATCCCTAATTTAGGCCTCAAATGCACATGGCGCTCTCACTTTGGAGCCCTGTCGTATTTCAGGGCAACAGTTTAGGGCGACATATGGGGTATCGCCGTACTCGGGAGAAATTGCGTTACAAGGTTTGGGGGGCTTTTTCTTCTTTAACCCTTCATGAAAAGGAAATGTTGGGGTCTACACCAGAATGTTAGTGTAAATGTTTTTTATTTTTTACACCAACATGCTGATGTTGCCCTATACTTTACATTTTCACAAGAGGTAAAAGGGAAAAAAGCCCCCCAAAATTTGTAACGCAATTTCTCCCGACTACAGAGATACCCCATATGTGAGCGCAAAGTGCTCTGGGGGCGCACAACAAGGCCCAGAAGGGAGAGTGCACCATGTACATTTGAGGTGATTTGCACAGGGGTGGCTGATTGTTACAGCGGTTTTGACAAACGCAAAAAAAACAAAACCCCACATGTGACCCCATTTCGGAAACGACACCCCTCACGGAATGTAATGAGGGGTGCAGTGAGAATTTACCCCCCACAGGTGTCTGACGGATCTTTGGAACAGTGGTCCATGAAAATGAAAACTTGTACAGCCCACTGTTCCAAAGATCTGTCAGACACCAGTGGGGGGCAAATGCTCACTGTACCCCTTGTTACGTTCCTCAAGGGGTCTAGTTTCCAAAATGGTATGCCATGTGTGTTTTTTTTTTGCTGTTCTGGCACCTTAGGGGCTTCCTAAATGCGACATGCCCCCCGAGCAAAATTTGCTTTCAAAAAGCCAAATATGACTCCTTCTCTTCTGAGCATTGTAGTTCGCCCATAGTGCACTTCAGGTCAACTTATGGGGTACCTCCATACTCAGAAGAGATGGGGTTACAAATTTTGGGGGGTATTTTCTGCTATTAACCCTTGCAAAAAGGTGAAATTAGGGGGGAAACACACATTTTAGTGGAAATTTTTTATTTTTTTTTTACATATGCAAAAGTCATGAAACACCTGTGGGGCAATAAGGCTCACTTTATTCCTTATTACATTCCTCAAGGGGTCTAGTTTCCAAAATGGTATGCCATGTGGGTATTTTTTGCTGTTCTGGCACCATAGGGGCTTCCTAAATGCGACATGCCGCCCGAGCAAAATTTGCTCTCAAAAAGCCAAATATGACTCCTTCTCTTCTGAGCATTGTAGTTCACCCATAGTGCACTTCAGGTCAACTTATGGGGTACCTCCATACTCAGAAGAGAAGGGGTTACAAATATTGGGGGGTATTTTCTGCTATTAACCCTTGGAAAAATGTGAAATTTTGGGGGGAAACACACATTTTAGTGAAAAAAAAAAATTTTTTTACATATGCAAAAGTCGTGAAACACCTGTGGGGTATTAAGGCTCACTTTATTCCTTGTTACGTACCTCAAGGGGTCTAGTTTCCAAAATGGTATGCCATGTGAGGGTTTTTTGCTGTTCTGGCACCATAAGGGCTTCCTAAATGCAACATGCCCCCAAAAACCATTTCAGAAAAACGTACTCTCCAAAATCCCCTTATCGCTCTTTCCCTTCTGAGCCCTCTACTGTGCCCGCCGAACACTTTACATAGACATATGAGGTATGTGCTTACTCGAGAGAAATTGGGCTACAAATATAAGTATACATTTTCTCCTTTTACCCCTTGTAAAAATAAAAAAATTGGGCCTACAAGAACATGCGAGTGTAAAAAATGAAGATTGTGAATTTTCTCCTTCACTTTGCTTCTATTCCTGTGAAACACCTAAAGGGTTAAAATGATGACTGAATGTCATTTTAAATACTTTGGGGGGGGGTGCAGTTTTTATAATGGGGTCATTTGTGGGGTATTTCTAATAAGAAGACCCTTCAAATCCACTTCAAACCTGAACTGGTCCCTGAAAAATAGTGAGTTTGAAAATTTTGTGAAAAATTGGAAAATTGCTGCTGAACTTTGAAGCCCTCTGGTGTCTTCCAAAAGTAAAAACTTGTCACTTTTATGATGCAGACATAAAGTAGACATATTGTATATGTGAATAAAAATTTTTTTTATTTGTAATATACATTTTCCTTACAAGCAGAGAGCTTCAAAGTTAGAAAAATGCAAAATTTTCAAATTTTTCATCAAATTTTAGGATTTTTCACAAGGAAAGGATGCAAGTTACCACAAAAATTTACCACCATGTTAAAGTAGAATATGTCACGAAAAAACAATCTCGGAATCAGAATGATAACTAAAAGCATTCCAGAGTTATTAATGTTTAAAGTGACAGTGGTCAGATGTGCAAAAAACGCTCTGGTCCTTAAGGCCAAAATGGGCTTGGTCCTGAAGGGGTTAATTTTTAGTTTAGCAATTCCCACTGCAACATGGTTAACCTCTATCCTAAATTTCTGCACAAAATTGATAAAAGACATTCCAAGAAATATTTTGCCAAATAAAAATATAGAAAATATTGATGAAATTGATGAATAAGAATAACAACAAAAATAACAGGTTTTGATTAAAAAACAAAAAAACAAAAATAATTTATAAAATATTTTGCTCCTGCCCCCTTCCCCCAAAAATAAAAAAACATATATTACCCTTAAAATTTATGAATAAAGAAAAAAAAAATAACACATACCCCTAAACATTACAAACACAAAACCCCCAAAAACCTAACAATAGTCTCTGTCAACATCATCCTGGGTGGGATAATACACTGAACTGCAATAGAAATAAAAATCCCTATCATCTATATCTCAATGGGTTCCATCTTTTCTTTTGTTCTTTTTTCTAATGCGGTTTTATAATCCCTGAGACAAGTAGTTCTGGCCCTAAAGTGTTATATATATTAGCATCTGTAGCATGTATAAGGGACATGTTATCATACCTGTGTCTTTTTATAGGTGATTGATGCCCGGTGAGAGGGTGAAAGGGACCTATACACCCGTCAGCTGCAGGAAAGGAACAAAGAGACAGGTAATTAATATTTATATTAATTACTGATAACAATCAGGCTAGATACAACATCTAAACCTGCAAAGATGTCATAGTCTCTACCTTATACATGAAGATATGTGTGTTTTTAATAAGTATATGGTCTATAGACAGCTTCTTATATAACACAACCATGTCTCAGGTACAGAGATTAGGAACATTTATGATTTCTAATATCTGTTTTTTATTTGTAGTAATCCCTTTTTCAATAGACTGACCGCAGATTTAAGACATAACTGTACTGTTAAGAAAAATCTATAAGTTAATGTAATAAATCACATACTATAACTGATTATTGCCATTTAAAACTATGAAAAATACATTATGTTGATTATAAAACAGAAATACAAAATGGAGACAACCGTCTGTGGCTCAAGCTCGACTGCCCATTTCTTTGAGTGGCCCCTCAATGTTCTGGAAACGGGTGGAGGACATTGTCTCCATTAGAATGGGTCCCCCTACGATGCTTCGGCTGTTGATCTGAAGTGCATTCTGTGCTTTGGAACCTCGGGGGCAAACTGTATTTCTGTTATTAATTTTTAGTTTAGCAATTCCCACCGCAACATGGTTAACCTCTATCCTAAATTTCTGCACAAAATTGATAAAAGACATTCCAAGAAATATTTTGCCAAATAAAAATATATAAAATATTGATGAAATTGATGAATAATAAGAACAACAAAAATAACAGTTTTTGATTAAAAAACAAATAAATAATAATAATTTATAAAATATTTTGCTCCTGCCCCCTTCCCCCAAAAATAAAAAACATATATTACCCTTAAAATTTATGAATAAAGAAACAAAAAATAACACATACCCCAAACATTGCAAACACTAAACCCCCAAAAACCTAACAATAGTGTCTGTCAACATCATCCTGGGAGGGATATTACACTGCACTACAATAGAAATAAAAATCCCTATCATCTATATCTCAATGGGTTCCATCTTTTCTTTTGTTCTTTTTTCTAATGCGGTTTTATAATCCCTGAGACAAGTAGTTCTGGCCCTAGAGTGTTATATATATTAGCGTCTGTAGCATGTATAAGGGACATGTTATCATACCTGTGTCTTTTTATAGGTGATTAATGCCCGGTGAGAGGGTGAAAGGGACCTATACCCCCGTCAGATGCAGGAAAGGAACAAAGAGACAGGTAATTAATATTTATATTAATTACTGATAACAATCAGGCTAGATATAACATCTAGACCTGCAGAGATGTCATAGTCTCTACCTTATACATGAAGATATATGTGTTTTTAATAAGTATATCGTCTATAGACAGCTTCTTATATAACACAACTGTGTCTCAGGTACAGAGATTGGGAACATTTATGATTTCTAATATCTGTTTTTTATTTGTAGTAATCCCTTTTTCAATAGACAGACCGCAGATTTAAGACATAACTGTACTGTAAAAAAACATATCTATAAGTTAATGTAATAAATCACATACTATAACTGATTATTGCCATTTAAAACTATGAAAAATACATTATGTTGATTATAAAACAGAAATACAGAATGGAGACAACCGTCTGTGGCTCAAGCTCGACTGCCCCTTTCTTTGAGTGGCCCCTCAATGTTTTGGAAACGGGTGGAGGACATTGTCTCCATTAGAATGGGCCCCCCTACGATGCTTCGGCTGTTGATCTGAAGTGCATTCTGTGCTTTGGAACCTCGGGGGCAAACTGTATTTCTGTTATTAATTTTTAGTTTAGCAATTCCCACCGCAACATGGTTAACCTCTATCCTAAATTTCTGCCCAAAATTGATAAAAGACATTCCAAGAAATATTTTGCCAAATAAAAATATATAAAATATTGATGAAATTGATGAATAATAATAACAACAAAAATAACAGTTTTTGATTAAAAAACAAAAAAACAAAAATAATTTATAAAATATTTTGCTCCTGCCCCCTTCCCCCAAAAATAAAAAAACATATATTACCCTTAAAATTTATGAATAAAGAAACAAAAAATAACACATACCCCAAACATTACAAACACAAAACCCCCCAAAACCTAACAATAGTCTCTGTCAACATCATCCTGGGAGGGATAATACACTGCACTGCAATAGAAATAAAAATCCCTATCATCTATATCTCAATGGGTTCCATCTTTTCTTTTGTTCTTTTTTCTAATGCGATTTTATAATCCCTGAGACAAGTAGTTCTGGCCCTAGAGGGTTATATATATTAGCGTCTGTAGCATGTATAAGGGACATGTTATCATACCTGTGTCTTTTTATAGGTGATTAATGCCCGGTGAGAGGGTGAAAGGGACCTATACCCCCGTCAGCTGCAGGAAAGGAACAAAGAGACAGGTAATTAATATTTATATTAATTACTGATAACAATCAGGCTAGATATAACATCTAGACCTGCAGAGATGTCATAGTCTCTACCTTATACATGAAGATATATGTGTTTTTAATAAGTATATCGTCTATAGACAGCTTCTTATATAACACAACCATGTCTCAGGTACAGAGATTAGGAACATTTATGATTTCTAATATCTGTTTTTTATTTGTAGTAATCGCTTTTTCAATAGACTGACCGCAGATTTAAGACATAACTGTACTGTAAAGAAAAATCTATAAGTTAATGTAATAAATCACATACTATAACTGATTATTGCCATTTAAAACTATGAAAAATACATTATGTTGATTATAAAACAGAAATACAGAATGGAGACAACCGTACGTGGCTCAAGCTCAAGCATATGTTCAATGAATCTAGGGACTCCTTTCCTGGATCTAATAGAGTAAACGTGTTCCCTGAAGCCAGTGTTCATCGCTCGCTTTGTGCTTCCTACATAGAATCTCCCACAGGTACAGTTCATTGCATAAACCACCCACTGAGTTCTGCAAGTTATTAACATTTTAATAGGAATTTCTTCTCCTCCTACAAAGGCTGTCTTAAGGTGTGGGCACCAAATGCAAGAGCAACACCTGTGGTTACCCACAGGGCCGGCTCCAGTCAACGAATCTTTCTTTACAGATTTTGAAGTGAAGTTGCTACTAGTAACGACATCTTTCAAATTTTTGCAACGTCAGAATGTTACCAATGGTTTCTCATTCAAAATTTTACACAAATCATTATCATTCATAATAAGTGGCCAGTTCTTATGCACAGCAGATCTGATGATTTTCTCAAGGGGGCTAAATTTAAATGAAAAAGAAAAGCGAGGTCATTATTTTTGTATTCTACTTTTTTTAACGTTTTTTTTAAAAGGAGATTTCTCCTATCCTGAGCGAAAGCTCTCTCAAGGGCTTCATTCAACAATTTCTCAGGATACCCACGAGCCTCCATTCTCCTCTTCAGATCTCCAGTTTGTTTGTCATCAGTATTATTAATTCTCCGTAGGTGCAAAAATTGCCCATACGGCAGTGAAGTTTTTACGTGTTCAGGATGATAGCTGGAGAACTGAAGAAGGGAGTTGGAGGCTGTGGGCTTTCTAAATCCAGAGGTGCAGATATTACCATCCTTTAACTCCACCAATACATCTAGAAATTCCATTTCTTTTTTGTCAGCCTTACTAGTAAATTTGAGATTCATGTCATTGCTTGTGTTAAGATAATCCACAAACTTCCCGAAGTCCGCCAGTGTGCCATCCCAGGCTATGAAGACATCGTCAACGAACCTAAGATAGCACCTGATGGACTTGAGGAAGGGATTCTGATCAGAAAAAACAAATTTGTTTTCGAATGCAGCAACATACAGATTTGCAAAGGTACAGGCGATGGGGGTGCCCATGGCCACACCCCCGATCTGCCTGTACCACACTTCATCAAACTGGAATGTGTTGTTCTCCAAAATAAAGGAAAGGGATTCACATATAAAGTCAATAGTACTTTCTGTTTTATTTGTGTGTGTTAGTATCTCACGTATGCACTCTACACCTCTTTTTTGTGGTATACTAGTGTATAGGCTCTCTATATCGATCGAGGCTAAAATGATATTCTCAGAACAGGGTAGGTCTTGAATGCATACAAGGAACTGATTTGTATCCTTCACCAGCGATGGCACTTCTTGCAGAAGGGGTCGCAGCAGCCACTCCAGGTATTTAGAGAGTGGCTCTGTGACCGACCCCCTCCCCGAGACAATGGGGTGCCCGGGGGGGGTTCTGCAAGGTCTTGTGCACCGTCGGCAAGAAGTACCATCGCGGGTAGGATGGAAAAGATGGTATAAGATTCTCTGCTCTCCTTTTTGAAAGAATCCCTTTCTCTACATTTTTCCGCAACAAAGTTTGTAGATTTGTTTTAATTTTGGGGATGGAATTTGTGTGCAATCTCTGATATGTGAGGGGATCGCTCAGCTGACGCAGAGCTTCTTTTTGATAATATTCACTGGACATTACAACTACATGTCCGCCTTTGTCGGATTTTTTAATCACGACATCATTCATTTTTTTAAGGCGTTCAAGAGCAGTCCTCTCACCATATCTGAGATTGCAAACATCTTTTTTGTAAATAAGTGATTTTACATCATTTAACATTCGGTTATGAAACATATCCAAATTACTACCAGGAGTAACCTGGGGACAGCATGTAGATTTTATCCCTCCCTTAAATTCTTCCAACATTATCACATCCCTATCACCCTCTGGATTGTTCTCAAATCCTTCCTGCAAATCAATTAAGTAGTCTAAACATTCCAATTCTGTAGCAGTAGCATTCTGCAAGACACTAAAACCTAACGGTCCTATGACTATGGGAATTTTTCCCTCCAGTTGACTTTGATGGGTGTTTTTACTAGCATATATTTTCTTAAGATTTAACTTTCTAATGGATTTGAAAAGATCAACTTCAAAGTCCACCACATCAAAGTTCTCCGTCATGCAGAAGTTAAGGCCTCTTGACAAAAATGTAAGGGTGTCACTGTCCAAAATTTTATCTGTTAAATTAATTACTGCACACAGATCACTTGAATGTCACTTTACTTGTGCCATGTCACCTTCTTCTTGTCCTTCTTTACTTTCAACTTCTTTTGTTGGTTTTCCTCTTTTCTTTCTTCTTGGTCCCCGCTGGGGTTTCCTCCTAAAGGGTATCCTGCTTGTTGTTTATCATCATTTTTATTTTTAAATCTTGTTGTAACCTTGATTATTAAAAAAAATTTCAGATCTCTTTGGCTGCTGTTCATCGTAACTTTTTGTTTAAAATTATTGTTACGATTGCTTCTTGTTCGCTGTCTCCTCTGACTACTCGTTTGAAACACTCTGTCTGTGTTGTAATCAAGTTTGTCACAAATTAATTTATCTTTCTTTTGATCTTTTATTATAGCTTGCAATCCCACAATCTTTTTCTCTAATTTCTTTGTGAAAGACTGATATTGGTCTTCGGTCAGACGTGCCCGAAGCTCGGTTTTAGCTCTCATTAAGTCCTCGGTAGTTTTTGAATATTCATGTTCGTTTTTATCAATGATGGCCCTGAGCATTTGTAGGGAGTATTCTTGATGTATATTTTTCCACGTTTGTACAAAATCTGGATCGTCTGCGAACTACGAGGGTTCCTTATAGTTCCTCAGTCCCCTAGGGACACGTTCACACTCATTGTACAATCTCGGGGAATTCACAGTCCAAAAAAGCCTTGTTTCTTTCTCGGCTAAAGATGTCACTTTAAATTCCAGATTTTTAACACTGATAACTTGTAGCATATCTTTTGTGTTGCATTGACTGAAAAAGCTGATGGCCTCTTTCCGTCCGGCTCCCACTGCACTATCCGATCTATCCATTAGACTGCTTGCGGAATCATCTGAATCCATGATCACAATTCAATTTGTATTCTTATTCCTTTTCTTATTTGGGCTAATAGGTGTGCTCTGACCGCATGCAAGACTTCAATTATACAACAGGTGCAAGAAAACAGATTGGCCGGCACAGCTACCTCTAAAAAGCCTCTCAACTGGGTAACTCCAATAGCTGGCACGCATGGAGTTAAATTATGAAGCAGTCTTAGGCAACAATGAATACTGCAATCCTCTGGGTTCCCAGTCCCCCGGAGCAAGACTTTCAATCATCAAAGGCAAAGAAATAACGGGGACGTCACTCACCGGGATGCAGTGAAAACGTCTTTATTTCAAAAGTGCAGACATGCGGGCAGCACGGACATCCAGAGCCACAGCAGAACAGTCGTAAGCTGGGTTACAGCTGTATCGCGTGTGTTCACACGCTTCTTCAGACCCTACCTGTTCCGGTTACACGTCACCATTATAGCTACTCCTACCTTGTGACGTGTGTGGAACAGGTGTACAATTAAAGACATAAAATTCAAAATGTAAAAACAAATACAAAAAGCATTAGGCTGCAGCAATGCAACATGGATCCTTATACAAAATGGTACAATACTTGGATGTACGTATGCGGTATGCACTGCTGAGGGCAGTAATATGCGCAACTATACGCAGAAAAAACTCTATTTTTTTGTAAAACACCAGCCAGTGAATACTATTGTTTGGACTTTGACAGTATGTAGCCCCTTGACAGACTAACAAGTACAAAATGGTACAATACTTGGATGTACGTATGCAGTATGCACTGATGAGGGCAGTATATGCGCAACAATACGCAGAAAAAATAAGTATTTTTTAAAAACACCAGCATGTGATTACTTTTGCCAGGAGTCAGGACTTTCCCTCGATCTAGACTTGTTACAGATAAAGAATAGTAGACTGCTTTGATGTAGGCATGTGTTATGCACGTATGAGGGCAGACAAATGCAGTACAGTCCGCTGAAAAATAACGTATTTGTGAACAGCAGCAGGACCCAACAGTGCAGCACCACAAAAAAAAAATACAGGGATTAAACCCTAAATTGCACTCTGTCACACAATTCTGAACAGCAGATGATTTGTGGAGCAAAAAAAAACACTGAATTGCGCTGAAAAGATAAGGAGATAAGATGGTTGATAAAGTTCAGGCAGCCTGTTGATCTGTATGAGGCAGCTAACAGCTATCTGCCCCTCTTTGCTGCAATGCTCAATAACGTGAATAGGAGGTTTAACTATCAATGACCCTTCTCAGTGAGAACAGTAAAGCACTCTGCACTCCTGTCTTTTCCTAATGCTCATGTGACTAGCAGTTGCAGTGGTACGCTGTGGTATAAGCTAGTCACACACACGCAGTCCCGTTCTCTCTATCTCTGAGTGTATAGACGAAATGAAGAGAGGCAAGATGGCTGCCGATTATATAGGGCTGTGACATCACAGGGGTCAATGAATACTGATAGGCTGCATCTCACATGTGATTCAGGGTCTTCCCGCCTACCTTCATTCCTGCCGCTGTTTCCCGCCCTCCCATAATGCCCTGCCCCATGTACTCACATGTAAATTCGCCATTTTAGGTCTCCAATAGCTTGGAACACTGTAAAATGAAGTTTAATTAAATCAAATATTTTATGAAATTCGTAACGAATTCGGGTTCGTCAGCTTCGATTCGCTCATCTCTAGTTATAATGTATTATATTATGATCACTATTTCCCAGGTGTCCTTTTACCTGCACATTAGTTAATCTTTCAGCTCTGTTGGTTAATATTAAGTCTAGGAGGGCGCCCCCTCTGGTCGGGCTCTGCACCATTTGGGACAAATAATTGTATTTAGTTATAGTCAGAATCCTGTTTCCTTTATGAGATTCACAGGTCTCAGTCTCTCAGTTTATATCAGGATAGTTAAAGTCCCCCATTCTTATCACATCATTTTGATTTTCTCCCTTGTTTATTTGCCTCAGTGATAATGTGATAATTTTCCTCAGACATCAACCACTCCAGTTCGTCAGTTTTATTGGACAGACTTCTGGCATTAGTCATCATGCAATTAAGTGGTGTATGTTTTTTCTTCCTATGAAGCCTATCCCTATTAACTATTCTAACCCCCCCCCTCTACTCCACCCCAGGTACATTACTAAGTCCGTAGTGGATATCTGGTACAAATACTAATAAAGCCAGTTACGAATCAATGCATTGTTTAATATACAATATTAAAATATTAATCTAAAATATCTCTAAAGTTATGCCTCCGCAGGGCCCTTGCGGCATATAGGCTCACTTAAGAGAATATACTGACACAATTCTTCACAAATTATGTATTCAGTTCTTTGTATGCACCACTGAGGAAGGGGTCAGGATACCATCCAGGATACCCCGAAATGCGTTTGGTATTGCTACAAGTTCGCACCCGATGCAGTTCACCTGCGTTTTTATCTTAACTTTTTATTTTTTCACTATTTGCATTTTTTGCATTATTTCTTTATATGTTATAAAGGGACTATATTGGATCGATTGTCGGTTCATTTATATTACTGTCCGGGATAACTAGTAAATAAGGACTATAACCATCACCACCAGAAGGACTATAATCACCAGCAGACCTTTTGTGATCCACCAGCAAACTTCTGTGATTCAGCGTTAGCTACTGGACTCAACAACCATGTCCAGATTTTTCAGCCACTCTAAAACCTCCCGTCCGAAGTCAGGGTAAACTCCAACTTACGGGACATACTGGGATTGAGTGCAACCGAGGTCAGCTGACCTGCAATCAGCTGACCGATTACATCACACGCCGCTGCCTGTACACGCCGCTTACATCGGGCGGTATTCATCTCCACGCCTAAGCGAGCATTGCTATCATCTGTCGGCAGCGGTATTAGACTGTGAGAAGGGGCCTGACTCCATTACTGGTTGTCGCCACCTCCAGTCATAAAGTCACAACCCCGGGGAGATATACATCAAGACCTTGAGATCATCTAACCAAAGGGCGGTGAGTGGCACAGTTCGCCAAAACTTCTCTTCAACAGAATATTTACAAAGACATATTTACAACTAAAGATACAGTGTCTGCTGGGGAAAAACTATAAACTATATTGTATCAATTATTTAGAGAGTCAAAACAGGACACAATATTATTTATTCACAGGATGTGAATCAATAGGAATCATTGAAAAGACCCATATTTCTTTTTCAGGATACATTAATTGGATTCCATATTGTACATTTTGGATTTATTTTGCAACATATTTTTCAGGACTTTACTTCCACAGGATAATACATTACAGGACTTCATTTTTTTGGCAACATTATTATATTTATTTTTTACAGGTTTTTCTATGTAGTTTCATTTATTTACATTCCTTGAGTGAAGGAATTCAGTTAACCTCGTGTCCCTTAGTGTGAGCTCCACATACCATTTCTCCTTTCTTTCTACATTACTAAGTCCCCCTCTCTATCTACACTGTCTTCCCCCTCTATGTTATAGGTTCCCTCCCCCCCAGTCCCTAGTTTAAACACTCCTCCACCGTTGTAGCCATCTTCTCCCCGATCACAGCTGCACCCTCCCCATTGAGGTGCAGCCCGTCCCTACGGTAGAGCCGGTAACCAACAGCGAAGTCAGCCCAGTTCTCCATGAACCCGAACCCCTCCTTCCTACACCAGCTTCTGAGCAACTTGTTTACCTCCCTGATCTCCCGCTGCCTCTCTGGTGTGGCTCGTGGTACAGGTAATATTTCAGAAAATATTACCTTGGAGGTCCTTGCCTTAAGCTTGTGGCCTAAGTCCTGAAATCATTTTTTAGGACACTCCACCTACCTCTTACTTTGTCATTGGTGCCAATATGTACCATGACAGCTGGGTCTTCTCCAGCCCCACCCAGCAACCTGTCAACCCGATCCGCATTGTGCCGAACTCGAGCGCCCGGAAGACAACACACTGTTTGGCGATCCCGGTCTTTGTGACAGATCGCCCTGTCTGTCCCCCTAATAATTGAGTCCTCCACTACCAGTACTTGTCTAGCCTGCCCTGCACTCCTCCCTCTCTCCTTACTGGAGCAGACACCCCCCTGGTGGTCAGAGGCTGCTGTACTGCTAGCTCTGAAATGGCATCCCCCTCATCCGCCAACAGGGTAAACTTGTTGGGGTGTGCCAGTTCAGGACTAGCCTCCCTGACACTTTTCCCTCTACCCCGTTTTCTAACTGTAACCCAGCTAACTGCCTGACTGTCCTGAACCTCTGACCCACTCAGAGGTGGGTCACTCAGTATGCTTAATTCAGTATGCTTAATTGTTATCTAGATCAAGAGTTCTAGGGGTAAGTGTGTAGTACCGATAGACCCTAGTAGCTAAAGCATTGGGCAGAAAGCTTCAGGCAACCCAATCTGCAACCAGTGTATAACAAGGTAAATAATATGTGGTATTATATCAAATGTATGTCAAGGATAAAAAAGTAACAGTGAGATTGATTTCAGTATGTAGAAGCCTTACAGTCATTATACATACTTCATGTCAAGATATCAGTCAGAGATTTCATAGTCAAATATCTTTATGTCAGTCAAATGTCAAATGTCAGACATAAATCAAAAATCAAATGTTATGTGTTGATAAAATTTTCATCTATAGACGGATGTTACAGCTAGGATGTATTAATTAAATTTCATGCATAGTCAGTAGATGCATAAACTAAAGAAAAGTGGAGATACCAAAAGTACAATATAACAGGACAATTAGTATTGCTAGTACTATCCTGTTCATCCAGTTCGTTAATAAGTTCCAGCCATCCTGTTCGCGAATAAGCTCCATAGCATGTATGGACATTATTTAAATGCACAGAGACTCTCTATATATTTTTTCATCATTTTTGTTATCTTCAGCCTGAACTTGGACATTTGGATTAATGCTTCAGGACTGAATCTGGCCCTCTGGCCATTTCGACTCTTTTTAAGTAAGGGGGTTTGTAAGGGGGTTTGTGTTGTCCCGGTACAGAACCTTGTCCTGTTCCTCCCTTAGGTCCCCTCAGGAAGAGTCCCTGCAGTCCATAGGGCTCTCCTGCAGAGCTCACCCCTTGCTCACCTCATGTAAATATATTGTAAATGTATGGTGTATATTGTTCAGGGTATATAAAGTTGTACAAGTGTATAGGACCTTCCTGGGTCATGTGATACTGTCATGTGATGTACCCAGAGTTCCCTGGGTACAGGACCTACAGGCTTTGCAACCAATGTGCTGTAATCCAGCCTCCTTAGAATATAAGGGTCTGCAGTCTCTAAATTCACTTAATTCCTGGCACTCAAGCAAGCACAATCAGCATATACTACTCAATTCATCTCAGCTAGGCCAAAGCCTAAAGAACCTGCAGCCACTTCAAAACGTGAGTTATCAAGCTATATCTACAAATTCCTAGTGACTACTATTCAACTCAAGCATACAATTAGTAGCACAGTGGCCGGCAGAAATCTCAATACTACAAGTCCCAGCAAGCCTGCAAGGTATCTTGCATCCCGGTTGCCTCTAGGGAAACTGCATCATTGTAAAGACTGTTCCATGAGAAGTTTAAGTAAAAGTTCCAGTTATCTCATAATTCCTGCTGTGGACATTCCATTATTTCCTGCCGTTTTTGGGCTGGTTGTCGGCAGGGCCTTCTACAGAAAACAACCGCACCCTGGTGTCATGACAAAATAGGGGTTAATACCACCTTACCCCACAGGGTTAATACCACCAGACCCTGCAACACCATTGCCTCACCCCGCTTACCACACTTTACTTTTTTGAGACTTTATTGGTTTGGGTCTCACTTGCTTCTCTCCGCTCGCTGTAGTCGACCATTTTTCATTTTATTTGGGATGTCCTAGGTGTTTGCCAAGTTTTTGTTACAGTGGGTCGTAAAAATTAAAAATTTAAATTCTATTGTAACTCCTGATTTTTTATTTTTACAAGGGGTTAACGCAGAAAAAGCACCATAAAATTTGTTACCCAATTTCTCTTGATTCTGGAAATACCCCATATGTGGATGTAAGTTGGAGGCCATGTTGCCTTTACACAGCCCCCATGGTGTCAGAACAGCGGTAACCCCCCCACAAGTCACCCCAGTTTGGAAACTGCACCACTGCAATTAACATTTATACCCCACTTGCATTTGACAGATTTTTGGAAGATTGCTTTGCGTCCACATAAGGGGTATATCTGTACTTGGAAAAAATAGGGTTACAAATTTTGGGGGACTTTTTTCCTTTTGTCCCCTTATGAAAAAGAAAAGTTGGGGGTTGCACTAGCATGTTAGTGTAAAAAAAACATTTTTTTTACACTAATATGCTGCAGTTGACCCATACTTTTAATTACCACAAGCAGTAAAAGAAGAAAAAGACCCCCAAAATTTGTAACACAATTTCTCTCAAGTACGGATATACCTCATATGTGGACGTAAAGCGATCTGTGGGCACACAACAGGGCTCAGGAGTGAGAGAGCACCATGTTCATTTGAGGCCTAAATTAATGATTTGCACATGCATCCTTGCAGAGGTTCTAAAATAAACGCAATAGTAAAAACAACCACATTTGACCCCATTTCGGAAACCACACCCCTCAAGAAATGCAACAAGGGGTGCAGTGAGTATTTACACCGCACTGGTGTTCAACAGATTTTAAGAACAGTAGGCTGTGCATATGTAAAATTTTATTTTTCATATTACGGACCACCGTTCCAAAAATCTTTCAGACACCTGTGGGGCGTAAATGCTCACTGCACCCCTTGTAATATTCCTTGAGGGGTGTAGTTTCCAAAATGTGGTCACATATGGTATTCCACCCAAATCTCACACAAAATAAACTAAAATTTATTTATGTAAGAAACACTTTAAAGTAGGTAAATTTCCATGACCAATAATACTGGTATACAAGGAGTAAATATATACCACAACACAAAAACTGGATATTTTCTGATCTGCGGCGTCCTCTTTCCTTTTCTTCTTTGTCTGGATCAGACCACCATGTCGATCTCTTACCATCTACAGGGCAAACATGTCAGACTCTACATTTTTTCAGTGTCCTCCCATCTATAGGCCCACAAACTGTAATAATCCCCTTCAGGTAGGTAGGTAGCCAGGTAAATAGGTAACTAGGTAGGTAGATCAGGAAGCCAGATATGTAGGTAAGTGACTAGCCAGGTAGGTAGATAGGTAGGTAGGGGGCTAGCAAGGTAGTTAGGCAGCCATGTATGAAGGCCATGCATGTAGTTAGGTAGCCAGGTATGTAGGTAAGTAGTTAGGCATCCAGGTATAAAGTTAGGTAGCCCCCCCTTCCCTGTTGGTATAGACAGCGGAGTTAACCTCCCCTTACCTGTAGATATAGACAGCAGAGTTAACTCCCCTTCCTTGTAGGCATAGGCAGCAGAGTTAACCCCCTTCCCCATAGGTGTAGGCAGCAGATTTAACCCCCCTCCCCTGTAGGTATAGGAACAGAGTAGATCCCTCCCCCTTTCCCCACAGGTATAGGCATCAGTTAACTCCCCCTTTCCCCATAGGTATAGGCAGCTGTTCAAACCCCCCCCCCCCTCTTTCTCCATAGGAATAGACAGCAGTTAGTTCCCCCCCCCTCTCCCCATAGGTACAGGCATCAGTTAACACCCCTCCCCTTTCCCCATAGGTATAGGTAGCAGTTAACCCCCCTTTCCCCATAGGTATAGGTAGCAGTTATTTTTTTCCCCTTCAATATTTCTTTATTGAAAAAATTTATAATTTACATTTTAATAAATAACATTTTATACATTGAATTTCAAGATGTTATCTTTTTTCCCACCCCCCTCCCCTACCCTCACCTTTCTCCCCCATGACATATCTCCCCTTACTGGGTGGACGGGAGGCAGAGGGACAACACATTCCCATTCTATTAATATTTCCATTATACTATATCAATTCATTTTCTTTTCTCTTTGCTTTCCCTTCCCTTTCTCTCTCTTTTCTTTTCTTTTTATTTCCATTTTAGATCTTTTATTTGTATCTTCCCAATTATTTCTACCCGCTTTTATTCTTGTGTCCCCCTGATTCCCATCCCCCTCACATAATAATAATGAAATAATAATAATAAAAAAAACTCTAATTTCTTTCTTTTAACCAAATAACCTTCCTGTCACCTCCCTCCACTCCCATACCTCTGGTTTAGTTGGGGTCAGCCATCTCCTGATTATTAACCCCTTCATGACCCAGCCCATTTTCACCTTCATGACCTGGGCATTTTTTGAAAATCTGACCACTGTCACTTTAAACATTAATATCTCTGGAATGCTTTTACTTATCATTCTGGTTCCGAGATTGTTTTTTCGTGACATATTCTACTTTATGTTATCGGTAAAATCTCACTGATATTTGCATCCTTTCTTGGTAAAAAATCTAAAAATTTCATGAAAATTTTGAAAATTTAGCATTTTTCTAACTTTGAAAGTCTCTGCTTGAAAGGAAAATGGATATTCCAAATAAATTACATATTGATTCACATATACAATATGTCTACTTTGTGTTTGCATTAAAAAATTGACAAGTTTTTACTTTTGGAATACACCAGAGGGCTTCAAAGTTCCGCAGCAATTTTCCAATTTTTCTCAAGATTTTCAAAATCGTAATTTTTCAGGGCCCAGTTCAGGTTGGAAGTGGATTTTAAGGATCTTCATATTAGAAATACCCCATAAATGACCCCATTATAAAAACTGCACCCCCCAAAGTATTCAAAATGACATTCAGTAAGTGTTTTAACCCTTTAGGTGTTTCACAGGAATAGCAGCAAAGTGAAGGAGAAAATTCTAAATCTTCATTTTTTACACTCGCATTTTCTTGTAGACCCAATTTTTGAATTTTTACAAGGGGTAAAAGGAGAGAAATCACCCTAAAATTGGTAACCCAATTTCTCTTGAGTAAGGAAATACCTCATATGCGTATGTAAAGTGTTGGGCGGGCGCAGTAGAGGGCTCAGAAGGGAAGGAGCGACAATGGGATTTTGGAGAGTGAGTTTTTCTGAAAGGGTTTTTGGGGGGCATGTCCCATTTAGGAAGCCCCTATGGTGCCAGAACAGTGGACCCCCCCCCCACATGTGACCCCATTTTGGAAACTATACCCCTCATGGAATTTAATAAGGGGTGCAGTGAGCATTTACACCCCACTGGCATTTGACAGATATTTGAAACAGTGGACTGTGCAAATCAAAAATTTTATTTTTCATTTTCACAGACCACTGTTCCAAAAATCTGTCATACACCAGTGGGGTGTAAATGCTCACTGCACCTCTTATTACATTCCGTGAGGGGTGTAGTTTCCAAAATGGGGTCACATGTGGATATTTATTGTTTTGCGTTTGTCAGAACTGCTGTAACAATCAGCCACCCCTGTGCAAATCACCTCAAATGTACATGGTGCACTCTCCTTCTGGGCCTTGTTGTGCGCCCCCAGAGCACTTTGCGCCCACATATGGGGTATCTCCGTACTCAGGAGAAATTGCGTTACAAATTTAGAGGGTCTTTTTTCCCTTTTACCTCTTGTGAAAATGAAAAGTATAGGGCAACACCAGCATGTCAGTGTAAAAAATTTATTTTTTTACACTAACATGCTGGTGTAGACCCCAACTTCACCTTTTCATAAGGGGTTAAAGAAGAAAAAGCCCCCCAAAATTTGTAAGGCAATTTCTCCCGAGTACGGAGATACCCCATATGTGGCCCTAAACTGTTGCCTTGAAATACGACAGGGCTCCAAAGTGAGAGAGCGCCATGCGCATTTGAGGCCTGAATTAGGGATTTGCATAGGGGTGGACATAGGGGTATTCTATGCCAATGATTCCCAAACAGGGTGCCTCCAGCTGTTGCAAAACTCCCAGCATGCCTGGACAGTCAATGGCTGTCCGGCAATACTGGGAGTTATTATTTTGCAACGGCTGGAGGCTCCGTTTTGGAAACAGTAGCGTACCAGACGTTTTTCATTTTTTTGGGGAGGGGGGCTGTGTAGGGATATGTGTATATGTAGTGTTTTTTACTTTTTATTTTAGGTTAGTGTTAGTGTAGTGTTTTTAGGGTACAGTCACATGGGCAGAGGTTCACAGAAAGTTTGCCGCTGGAAGTTTGAGCTGCAGCGCAAAATTTGCGCCATCTCAAACTTGCAGCACTCACTGTAAACCTCCGCCCATGTGAGTGTACCCTGTACATTCACATTGGGGGGAGGGGGCAAACATCTAGCTGTTGCAAACTCCGAGCATGCCCTTTGGCTGTCCGTGCATGCTGGGAGTTGTAGTTTTGCAACAGCTGGAGGAACACTGGTTTGGAAACACTAAGTTAAGTAATAAACTTTCAAGTGTTTTTCAACCAAACTTAGTGTTTCCAAACCAGTGTGCCTCCAGCTGTTGCAAAACTACAACTCCCAGCATGCATGGTCTGTCAGTGCATGCTGGGAGTTATAGTTTTGCAACAATTGCAACAGCTGGAGGCACTGAGGTAGGAAACGGACAATGTTTCCCAACTAGTGTGCCTCCAGTTGTTGCAAAACTACAACTCCCAGCATGCCCAGACTGCCCAGGCATGCTGGAAGTTGTAGTTCGGCAATATCTGAAGGATCAGATGTTGCCGAACTACAACTTCCAGCATGCTTGGGCAGTCTGGGCATGCTGGGAGTTGTAGTTTTGCAACATCTGGAGGTCCACAGTTTGGAGACCACTGTATAATGGTCTCCAATCTGTGCTCTTCCAGATGTTAGAGAACTACAACTCCCAGCATGCCTGGACAGACTGAGCATGCTGAGATTTGTAGTTTTGCAACATCTGGAAGAGCACAGATTGGAGACCATTATACAGTGGTCTCCAAACTGTGGACCTCCAGATGTTGCAAAACTACAACTCCCAGCATGCCCAGAAAGCCAAAGGCTGTCTGGGCATGCTGGGAGTTGCAGTTTTGAAACTCTCAGAGGCAGCAGTGAGATCGCTTTACGGCGATCTCACTGCTGCCAATGAAGATGCCGCACTGCTGCCGGAAACTCACCTCCGGGACGCAGCGCAGCCAGGACCGCATGGAGGACGCCGGGACCGCACGGAGGACGCCGGGACCGCTCGGGACACCGCTCCGACGGGTAAGTGACGCCGGGGGACGGGTCAGGGACACTTAGCAGAGCAGTGTGGGTCCCGATCCCCATGATCCGGACTCACACACCGCGCTGCTAAGTATTCTGATAGCGAAACGCTGCTATCAGCTAGTCAGATTTGACCAGCTGATAGCAGCGATCGCTGGGGGGGGGGTGGGGGACGAAACCCCCCGTGGTCGCACGGTAAGATGGCTGGCTATCAGTGATAGCCACCATCTTTCCGGGCGCTGCAGGATGCCGCGAGTAGCGGAAGTAATGTCCATGACGTACCTGTATGTCATGGGTCGGGAACACCTTGCCACCCATGACGTACAGGTATGTCATAGGTCGGGAAGGGGTTAATAATCTAGCATAAAAGAGCATCATCAGTAGTGCCTTTCTTTCTTTTGTTGTTTTATTTACTTTTCTATCATCACCCAAGATAATCAAAGCTATATCATCTTTTATCGCATATTTAATTTTTCTCTCAATATCATCAATTATTGACACCAAATATTCTTGTATTTTTTTCACATTCCCATATAATATGCAGGAATCCCGCGTTTTTCATTTTATATCTTAGACAGTTGCCATTTTCCCTCCCACCAATCCTGAAGAGGAATTTTGGTGTATAATAAATTCTATATACTATGTTCCATTGTATCACTTGATGGTCTAAACTTGGGGAAATTCTTTTTATATTCCTGAATACAATCATCCAACCGCATTTATTTCTCTCACCTAATTCTTCGTCCCATTGTAGGAAGCATTTATCTTTTAAGTTATTTTTTTTATTTTCCATTATTTTGGTATAAATTACTGCCATAACTTTCTTTACAATTTTTCCCTCCTCCATTTTTCTTATAGTTTCAGTTACTTCCACTATCCGATTACCACTGTCTCTTAGTGACCCGCATATGGCACTTTTTAAACCCTGAAATTCCAACCACATACCTTTTCCTAATTTAAATTCTTCCTCTCTCCACTTTCTTAACTCTCCTTTTCTCCACACGTCTCTCAAAATGTTACATCCCCTACTTTGCAAGTTGTTAGCTTCCATCTTAGCTACCTCTTTCAAGTTTACATTATGCCAAATTGGCGCTGTCTCTAATATTCCCGTTTTTTTCATTTATTTTTTAAAGTTTTCCCAGGTTTTACAAATCCCTACTATTATAGCATTTTCCTTCCACCTCCCTTCTTTTAACTGGCCTGACTCAAGAACCTGATAACATTTTCGTATTTACCTTTTGTTTTTTCTTTGATATTTTTAAAGATTCCAAATCTCCTCCACTCCACCACATAGTACATCTGACTTTCTAAAAAATATCCCTGTATATCAGGAAATTTAAGTCCTCCTTTCTCTCTTCCTTTGCTTAAGTATTCTATTTTTATCCTCGTTCTTTTCCTTCCCCATATTAGGGTGTTTAGCATAGCTATTATCCTTCTAAAAATTCCTTTCTCGCACCAGATAGGGGCCGCTACAAAGATGTATAATAGTTTTGGTAGAATTACTGTTTTAATTAAGACTATCCTCTCTGCTCTCGTAAGATTCAGCTTATTCCATGTTCTTACCTTGTTTTCCAATTTTTTTTTTATCAATGGGGATGTGTTTATTTTGTGATATTCTCCTATTTTCCCAGATATCTGTACACCTAAATAAGAAAAACGTTCTCCTTTATCCAGGATTCTAAGCTCCTTAATGATTCCAAGTTCTACTTTACCTAATGGAAGTAGCACTGATTTCTCCCAGTTTATAACCAAACCTGCATAGTTCCCATATTCCCCAATCACTTCCATAACCTTCTCTATGGAGTTTTCAAGCTTTTTCAAATATAATAATAAGTCGCCTGCGTATATTGATATTTTATCCCCATTCCCCTCCACTCCAAATCCTTTTATTTGCTGATCTTCTCTGACTTTAACCGCTAGGGGTTCGAACACTAGCGCAAAAAGTAGAGGAGATAAGGGGCATCACTGTCTTGTACCCCGGGTCACTAAAAAACTCTCTGATCTTTTCCCTTCTATATTTATTCTAGCTTCCGCTCCATTATATAGCATCTTGATAATTTCTATATAATCCTTCTGACACCCATATTTTTCCAGTACTCCCCATAGGAACTCCCACTCCACCCTGTCAAACGCTTTACTTGCGTCAAGTGACATGATGGAGTGGGTTCCCTCTCTTCTCTCCACCGACTGTACTCCAGTAAGGGTCCTGTAGATATTATGCTTGGTCATCCTACCTGGGATAAATCCGCATTGATCTTCATGCACCAGTTCCCCTACCTTTTTTTCCAAACGCAATGCCAGAGCCTTCGCCAGGATCTTTACATCCGTGTTCAATAATGATATTGGACGATGTGATTCCATTTCTTTCTTAACTTTATTTGGTTTCAACAGTAATATTGTTTCTGCTTCTTTCATTGTTTCGGGTAAGGTTCCTGTTTTTAAAGAACTATTTATAGTTCTAGCAGGGCTGGGATAAGGATTCTCCTAAATTTCCTATATATTTCAAACGGGAACCCCTCCGTGCTGGGACTTGTGTTCCCTTTGATCTCATTTAAGCTTCTTCTAACTCCCTAAGGGTCATTGGGCCCCCCGTTTCTTTCTCTTGTTGTATTGATGTCACAGCGAGCCCTCTGGTCCCCGCCTCCGGACAAGAGCGCCCGCGTTCTCGCCTCCTCTCTCCGGGATCCCGGCGTCTCCCACTTGGACATACCGACCGGGAGCAGGGGATTCCTTGTGTCGGGGATGCGGCTGCCGTGGCGGCTAGTCCCCACTCACGCGCCGCGTCCCTGTCTAACTCACCCAGCACCTCGCTCCATACGCCGACTCGCTCTGCTTCTCGGCACGTGCGTCCCCGCTCTCTAGGGCGCGCGCACGCCGCCTTCAGTAAATTTAAATGGCCAGCGCACCATTGATTGGTGCGCTGGCTAATTGTTCCCTGCTCCTTCCCCATAAAAGTTACCTGCCCCTTCCTGCCCTTGCCAGATCTTTGTGCCCTAGTGCCTCTGAGAAAGCTTTCCATATTGTGTGTATTGCCTTGCCTGTTGCCGAACCCGTTGCTACCGCCTACTCGCCTTTGAACCCTTGCCGCCTGCCCTGACCTCTGCTTCGTCCGACTACGCTCCTGCCTGCTCCCTGTGTACCACGCCATATCAGCTGCCAGAGAGGTTGAGTTGCTACTGGAGGATACGACCTGGTGGTTACCGCTGCAGCAAGTCCATCCTGCCTTGCGGCGGGCTCTGGTGAAAACCAGTAACCACTTAAAACCGGTCCTCTGGTACAACCCGCACCTTCGCCTCTCTGGTCAAGAGGATCCACTACCAGTCCTGCCGGTAAGATCCGGCCATGGATCCCGCTGATGTTCCTCTGCCAAACCTAGCGGACCTCACCTTCATTGTGGCCCAGCAAGGTCAGCAGCTAGCCCAGCTAACCGCCATGCTGCAGCAGCTCCTGCCGTCTCAGCAACAGCCAGCTCCTCCGCTTGCATCTGCTGTATCTCCTCCGCCCGCAGTTGCCACCGGTTCCAGAGTCCGCCTATCCCTGCTGGACAAGTGTGACGGAGATCCTAAGCAGTGCCGAGGGTTCCTGTCACAGTGCTCTCTCCACCTCGAGATACTGTCTGACCAGTTTCCTTCCGAGCGAGCCAAGGTAGCCTTTATCCTCAGTCTGCTCTCCGGGAAGGCCCTGGCCTGGGCTACACCGCTATGGGACCGCGCTGATCCTGCCACCTCCTCCGTCCAGAGCTTCTACCAAGAGTTCCGGAATGTTTTCGAGGAACCTGCCCGGGTTACCTCCACAGAGACTGCCTTACTAAATTTGTCCCAGGGAGGCTCTACTGTGGGTGACTACGCCATTCAGTTTCGCACCCTAGCCTCAGAACTGAACTGGAACAATGATACCCTTTGTGCCACATTTAAAAAGGGACTTAACAGTGAAGTAAAGGACGGCCTGGCTGCACGTGAACTACCTTCCACCCTTAGTGACCTCATCTTGTTGGCCACTAGAATCGACAAGCGTTTCGCCGATAGGAACTCCTTCTTGAAAAAGGAAACGCTCAACCTAGACGCTACCCTCGTCTGGCTCCCGTTTTTCAGCGTCTACCTCAACCTCTCTCCGGGCCTCCAGCCGTGGAAGCCATGCAGGTGGATTGTTCACGCCTGACTCCGCAAGAACGAAGCCATCGCAGATACGAGAACCTGTGTATGTACTGCGCCAGTACTGAGCACTTCCTGCGAGACTGTCCTCTTCGTCCACCGCGTTCCAGAAAAGCTTGCACCTAATAAACATGGGAGAGGCGTTGCTAGGTGTGGATTCCTCCTCTCCACATCTCATCATATCCGTGCAGTTGTTCCTCTTGGATTCCGGTTCAACTTCATTCACGCCTCCTTGGTTGACAAGTACCGCATTCCGGTTGTCCGCCTAACTAAGCCTCTTTTTATTTCTACGGTTAATGGTGAGAGACTCTCTGTCACTGTGCAGTTCCGTACCCTGCCACTGCAGATGGATATTGGAATTTTTCATACAGAGACTCTAGAGTTCCTAGTCCTTCCCTTCTGCTCCTCCGAACTCCTCCTGGGTCTGCCATGGCTACAACGTCACAGTCTTGTTCTGAACTGGTCATCCGGTGAAATCCTGCATTGGGGCCCCTGATGTTCGGACCAGTGTCTCAAGCCTGCTCCTGTCAAGCGACTTTCGCAAGTTTCTCCGCCTCCAGGACTGCCTAAACCATATCATTGCTTTGCGGATGTCTTCTGCATAAAACAAGCCGAGGTCCTTCCTCCTCACAGACCCTATGATTGTCATATCGACCTTATGCCTGGTTCTACGCCATCCCGGGGTAGAATTTATCCTCTCTCACCTCCTGAGACTCTTGCCATGTCCGAATATATTCGTGAAAACCTACAGAGAGGATTCATAAGGAAGTCTTCTTCTCCTGCTGGGGCTGGTTTCTTCTTCGTGACCAAGAAGGACGGTTCCCTCCTCCCTTGCATAGACTACAGAGGACTCAATAAAATCACCATTAAGAACCGTTACCCTCTGCCCCTAATCTCAGAGTTATTTGATCGCCTACGTGGGGCAAAGATTTTCACCAAATTGGATCTTCGAGGGGCCTATAATTTGGTTCGTATCCGGGAGGGCGACGAGTGGAAGACCGCCTTTAACACAAGAGACGGTCACTTTGAGTACCTGGTGATGCCCTTCGGCCTCTGTAATGCACCAGCCGTCTTCCAGGAATTCGTCAACGATATCTTCAGGGACTTACTCTACTCCTGTGTGGTCGTATACTTGGATGACATCCTTGTCTTCTCCTCCGACCTGGACCAACACCGGGTCCATGTGCGACAAGTGCTTACCCGCCTGAGGAGAAATCGTCTATACGCCAAGATCGAAAAATGTCTTTTTGAGCAGTCCTCGTTGCCTTTTCTTGGGTTACATTATTTCTACTCAAGGACTTCAAATGGACCCCGCCAAGCTCTCTGCGGTTTTGGATTGGCCACGCCCCTCTGGACTCCGAGCCATACAAAGGTTTTTGCGCTTCGCTAATTATTACAGACAATTCATCCCTCACTATTCCACTCTGGTGTCCCCAATTGTGGCCTTGACTAAAAAGGGCGCTAACCCTAAATCCTGGCCTTCCCAAGCTGAAGAAGCCTTCCAGTCCCTGAAGGTCACCTTTGCCTCAGCACCGGTTCTCTCTAGACCTGATTCCACCAAGCCCTTCTCTCCCAAAGTGGATGCCTCCTTGGTGGGAGCCGGAGCCGGAGCCGTGCTCACACAGAAATCTTCCAAGGGCAAGATCCTTAACTTGTGGCTTCCTTTCTAAAACATTCTCTCCCGCGGAGAGAAATTATTCCATAGGGGACAGAGAACTGTTGGCTATTAAATTAGCACTGGAGGAATGGAGACATCTTCTTGAGGGAGCCACCCATCCTGTGAATATCTTTACGGACCACAAGAACCTGGCCTATCTCCAGTCTGCTCAAAGACTAAATCCTCGTCAGGCTCGCTGGTCTCTGTTCTTCGCCCGTTTTAATTTTGAGATCCATTTCCGTCCGGCTTCTAAGAACATTAGGGCAGACGCTCTGTCTCGCTCTTCTGATGTGGCGGGCGACGAGTTAACACCTCAACACATTATCCCACCAGAACGCCTGATTGCAGTCGCTCCTGCGGAACTGAGCCATCTTCCTCCTGGCAAATCCTACGTAGTTCCACATCACCGGTGCAAATTCTCAAGTGGGGCCACGCTTCTCATGTCGCTGGTCATCCCAAAGGTATTGGTGGCCTTCTCTTGAAAAGGATGTCTCGGACTTCGTCCAAGCCTGTATGATTTGTGCCCGAGATAAGTCGCCTGGAATGAGACCTGCAGGCCTCTTCTTACCTCTTCCTGTTACAGAGATTCCCTGGTCTCATATCGCTATGGACTTTGTTACTGATCTTCCCACCTCCCATAGCAACTCCGTTATTTGGGTCGTGGTAGACCGCTTCTCCAAGATGGCTCACTTTGTGCCCTTGCCCGGTCTTCCCTCTGCACCCGTGTTGGCCAAACAGTTCATTCAACACATCTTCCGCCTCCATGGCCTCCCTAAACATATTGTCTCTGATCGTGGCGTGCAGTTTGTCTCCAAGTTCTGGAGAGCCCTATGTGGTCTGCTCGGGATCAAGTTGGACTTTTCCTCTTCATACCATCCACAGTCTAACGGCCAAGTGGAACGGGTGAACCAAATTTTGGGGAACTATCTGCGTCACTTTGTATCCTCACGCCATGACGATTGGGCGGATCTACTTCCATGGGCGGAGTTCTCCTACAACTACAAACAATCTTCTGCTTCCAACAAGTCTCATTTCTTTGTAGTTTTTGGCCATCATGCTCTTCCTCCTCTGCCACGATATCCCACTCCTTCTTCCGTGCCTGCCGTTAACACTCTGGTACAGGATTTTTCCTCCATCTGGCGAGAGACTCACGTTGCCCTCCTCATGTCTTCCTCCCGTCTGAAACTTCAAGCAGACAAGAAACGCAGAGCTCCTCCGGATTTCCGCCCAGGCGACAAAGTATGGCTGTCCTCCAAGTACATTCGTTTTAGGGTCCCGAGTTACAAATTGGGTCCACGCCATATCAGCTGCCAGAGAGGTCGAGTTGCTACTGGAGGATACGACCTGGTGGTTACCGCCGCATTAAGTCCATCACCTCTCTGGTCAAGAGGATCCACTACCAGTCCTGCCGGTACGTGACAACCTCTCATTCTTAACCGCTTTTCCCCCAAGGTCACCGCTCCTGCTCCTGTCACTGGGTCCTCTGACGTCTTCTCGGTAAAAGAAATCCTCGCCTCCTAGGTCATCAGAGATAAAAAAAAAATTTGTTGACTGGGAGAATTGTGGCTCCGAAGAGAGGTCTTGGGAGCCTGATAACAATATCTTCAACAAGGAGCTCATCCATAGGTTCCTGGGCTCCAAAAAGAGGGAGAGACCTAAGGGGGGGGGGTACTGTAACACCGAGCGCTCCGGGTCCCGCGGCTTCCCCGGAGCGCTCACGGTGTTCGGCTTGTAGCAGCGCTCTGGTCACTGTCCCTGACCGGGAGCGCTGTCCCCCTGCCTGCGGCGGGGATGCGATCCGCTTGGTGGTCTGTCCCCGCCCGCAGGTCGCATCCCAAGTGACTTACCAGTCGGGTCCTGCTGTGTCTTCCTCTAATTGTGTCTTCCACTAATTGGTGCCTGGCCCAATTAAGTTAAATGCATAAATACTCACTTCCTTTTCCTCCCCTTGCCGGATCTTGTTACCTTGTGCCAGAGAAAGCGTTTCTTGTGTCCCTTTGCCTGTGTATCCAGACCCTTTGCCGTTGCCCCTGACTACGAAACGTTGCTGCCTGCCTTGACCTTCTGCTACGTCTGACCTCGCCTTGCCTTGTCCCTTTGTACCGCGCCTGTCTCAGCTCTCAGTGAGGTTGAGTCGCTATTGGGTAGAATGACCTGGGGGTTACCTGCCGCAGCGAGTCCATCCCGCTTTGCGGCGGGCTCTGGTGAAAACCAGTAACCTCTTAGATTCCGTTCCCCTGGTATGGCCCACGCCATCGCCTCACTGACACAGGGGATCCACTCCTGAGTCCTTCCTGCATACCAGTCCGGATCCTGACACCTGGCTACCCTGTGGGAAGCCCATAAATTTGTAGTCATTGCATTGCTCTGGGATCCCGCCTCAAGAAGGATGCTTTGGCTCTCTCCCGGGATCTTAAGGCAGAGATTCGTAGATTAGAGGCATTGTTACTATCCTCGCCCTCCCTCGCCCTCCCTTTCCCTCGCCCTCCATTACCGTGCTGCTGCCCAGTCTCCCTCGGCTCTCAGGAACTCTTCTGGCACTCTTCACTATCACCCGGATGATGTCTTCCTTCTCTCTATTACCTCCCCTCTCAACTCCAGTCTGACCTGGTGGAGTGTGATCTCTCCTTTCTGTGGGCCTGTGACCTGCCATTCCTGTCAGCTAATGATGGAGCCTCCTTAAATGCTCCAATCACCTTGCAGGAGCTTCAGGAGGTGGTTCAGTCCCTTCCTTCAGGGCAATCTCCTGGGCCAGACGGGTTCACTTATCTCTACTATCGGACGTTTGCTTCTCAACTTCTTCCTGGATGGGTGAGAGGTCCTGCAGTCGTTTTTATATTCCCTGATCACTCTCATTCCTAAACTGGACAAGGATCCTCATGATTGTTCAAGCTATCGGACTATCGCTCTCCTTAATGCTGATTTAAAGGTGTTTGCCAAGGTTTTTGCTAACTGTCTGTGCTGTTTTCTTCCCTCCCTTATCCATAAGCACCAGGTGGGTTTCATCCCCAGTCGTCAGGGTGCGGACAACACTAGGAGAGTGGTGGGTCTAATAGACTTGGTCAATCGGTGCTCGGAGCAGGCTTTGGTGCGGAAAAGGCCTTAAATAGGCTAGGTTGCGCCGAGGGGCCTCTACTCCTGCCCTACTGCCACTATCAAACTTCCTCATGTCACTTCCTCTAGCTTTCCTCTTTATAATGGCACTCGACAGGGGTGTCCGCTGTCTCCCCTGATTTTTGCTCTTTGTATTGAGCTTCTGGCTGCTCTAATCCGGGAGACCTGGATATCTCGGATTTGTAGCTGCATGATTTCAAAAGCTCTCTTTTCACTACAATGCTAGTTTTCCCCCAAATTTTAAATTTTTACATGGGATAATAGGACAAAATGACCCCGAAAATGTGTAACCCCATCTCTTCTGAGTATGGAAATACCCCATGTGTGGACGTCAAGTGCTCTGCTGGCGCACTACAATGCTCAGAAGAGAAGGAGTCACATTTGGCTTTTGAAAAGCGAATTTAGCTGAAATGGTTTTTTGAGGGCATGTAGCATTTAGGAAGCCCCTATGGTGCCAGGAGAGCAAAAAAAAAAAAAAACATGGCATGCTATTTTGGAAACTACACCCCTCAAGGAATGCAACAAGGGGTACGGTGAGCCTAAACACTTCACAGGTGTTTAACGACTTTTTGTTAAAGTCGGATGTGTCAATGAAAAAAACCATTTTTTTTCACTAAAATGCTGTTTTTCCCCCCAAATTTTACATTTTTACAAGTGGTAATAGGAGAAAATGACCCTCAAAATTTATAACCCCATTTCTTCTGAGTATGGAAATACCCAATGTGTGGATGTCAAGTGCTCTGCTGGTGCACTACAATGCTCAGAAGAGGAGGAGCACCATAGAGCTTTTAGAGAATTTGGTTGGAATAGAAGCTGGGGGCCATGTGCGTTTACAAAGCCCCCCGTGGGGCCAGAACAGTGGAACCCCCCCACATGTGACCCCATTTTGCAAACTACACCCCTCACAGAATTTAATAAGGGGTGCAGTGAGTATTTACACCCCACTGGCATTTGACAGATCTGTGGAACAGTGGGATGTGCAAATGAAAAATTAAATTTTTCATTTTCACGGACCACTGTTCCAAAAATCTGTCAGACACCTGTGGGGCGTAAATGCTCACTGTACCCCTTATTACATTACGTGAGGGATTTAATTTCCAAAATGGGGTCAAATGTGAGAGCCAGAACAATGGACCAGAGCCAGAACAATGGACCCCCCCCCCCCTTCCATTGTTCTGGCTCTATGGGGGCTTTGTAAACACACGTGTCCTTCAATTCCGGACAAATCCTAATGGCGCTCCTTCTCTTCTGAGCATTGTAGTGCACCAGCAGAGCACTTTACATCCACATATGTGGTATGTTCTTACTCAGAAGAGATGGGGTTGCAAATTTTGGTGGGCTTTTTATCCTATTTTTCCTTGTGAAAATGAAAAATTTAGGGTAACACCAGCATTCTAGTGAAACAAATTTTTTTTTTCATTTTTCCATCCAACTTTGAAGAATTTTCATTAAACACCTGTGGGGTGTTTAGGCTCACTATACCCCTTGTTACGTTCCGTGAAGGGTGTAGTTTCCAAAATGGGGTCACATGTGGGTATTTCTTTTTTTGCGTTTATGGCAGAACCACTCTAAAATCAGCCACCCCTGTGCAAATCACCAATTTAGGCTTCAAATGTACATAGTGTGCTCTCACTCCTGAGCCTTGTTGTGCACCCGCAGAGCATTTTACGCCCACATCTGGGGTATTTCCGTACTCAGGAAAAATTGTGTTACAATTTTTTTTTTTTTCCTTTTAACACTTGTGATAATAAAAAGTATGGGGCAACATCAGCATGTCAGTGGAATTTTTATTTATTTTTTTACACTAACAGGCTGGCGCATTACAATGCTCAGGCACACTACACCGATGGGTAAGTGGATCTTCGGCGCCCGGTCCCCTTTGGTTTCCCGTTCTGCCCAGCCTATTGTGGGTAGCCCAACTTTTCCTTTTCATAAGGGGTTAAAGGAGAAAAAGCCCCCCAAAATTTGTAGTGCAATTTCTCCCGAGTACGGAAATACCCCATATGTGGCCCTAAACTGTTTCCTTGAAATACGGCAGGGCTCCGAAGTGAGAGAGCGCCATGCGCATTTGAGGACTAAATTAGGGATTGCATAGGGGTGGACATAGGGGTATTCTACACCAGTGATTCCCAAACAGGGTGCCTCCAGCTGTTGCTAAACTCCCAGCATGCCTGGACAGAAAGTGGCTGTCCAGAAATGCTGGGAGTTGTTGTTTTGCAACAGCTGGAGGCTCCATTTTGGAAACACTGATGTACAATAAGTTTTTCATTTTTATTGGGGGGGGGGCAGTGTAAGGGGGTGTATATGTAGTGTTTTCCCTTTATTATGTGTTAGTGTATTGTAGTGTTTTTAGGGTACGTTCGCACTGGCAAAGGTTTACATTGAGCTTCCCGGGGACCGAAATTCCCATGGGCGTACAGGTACGCCCTGGGTCCTTAAGACCCAGGTACAGAAGGCGTATCCATACACCCTGGGTCCTGTACGGGTTAAGTATCTAAGTGTCCTCCTTACCCCTTGATAGTCTTCCTTTTATTCCACTAACTTCCCTCCTTTGTTCAGTGCCCTTAGGACGTTAATTATTTCGTTAATTAGGACGTTATATTTCATTTTTTGTCCGTATTGCAGCAGTTAAAATGATGGTCCTTCCCATGCTACTTTACATTTTTGAGACTTTATCGGTCTGGGTCCCACTTGCTGCTCTCCGCTCGCTGTACTCAACCATTTTTTATTTTATTTGGGATGTCAAGCGGGACCGTTTGCTTATGTCCTAGTTGTTTGCCAAGTTTTTGTTACAGTGGGTCGTAAAAATAAAAAAATTTAATTCTGTTGTAACCCCTGATTTTTTATTTTTACAAGGGGTTAATGCAGAAAAAGCTCCATAAAATTTGTTACCTAATTTCTCTTGATTCTGGAAATACCCATATCTGGATGTAAGTCGGGGGGCCATGTCGCCTTTACACAGCCCCCATGGTGCCAGAACAGTGGAAACTCCCCACAAGTCACCCCAGTTTGGAAACTGCACCCCTGCAGTGAGCATTTACACCCCACTTGCATTTGACAGATTTTTGGAAGATTGCTTTGCGTCCACATATGGGGTATATCTGTAAAAGTTGGGGGCTGCACTAGTTGGGGGCAACACCACCATGTTAGTGTAAACATTTTTTTTTTTTACACTAACATGCTGTTGTTGCCCCATACTTTTAATTTTCATAAGCAGTAAAAGAAGAAAAAGACTCCCAAATTTTGTAACACAATTTCTCTCAAGTACTGATATACCCCATATGTGGACGCAAAGCGTTCTGCGGGCACACAACAGGGCTCAGGAGTGAGAGAGCACCATGTTCATTTGAGGCCTAAATTAGTGATTTCCACATGGATCCTTGCAGAGGTTCTAAAATAAACGCAATAGAATAAACAACCACATGTGACCCCATTTTGGAAACCACACCCCTCAAGAAATGTAACAAGGGGTGCAGTGAGCATTTACACCACACTGGTGTTCAACAGATTTTTTGGAACAGTAGGCTGTGCATATGTAAATTACATTTTTGATACTACAGACCACTGTTCCAAAAATCTTTAGTTTCGAAAATGGGGTCACATATGCTTTTTTTTTTTATTGTTTTTTTTTTTTTTTTGCGCTTATGTCAGAAGCCACCCCTGAGCAAATCACCAATTTAGGCCTCAAATGTACATTTGCTGTCTCCTGAGGCATGTTGTGCACCCACACAGGGACGTGCACAGACATTTTGAAGGGCAGGGGCTCAAGTAAAAAAAAGAGGGCACTTTTCATAAATTAAAAAACATCTGCCAGACTTAATGGGCAGATGTACTGCGGCCCAGGGACACAGTGGACTCCCGCCGGGCCTCCTCGACATTCCTATGCCCATAAAAGTTGGTATTTTTGTAAAATCGAGTCAAGAACAGTTTCTATGAAGGTCTGCCATGTGTATATACACTTTGGCTGTGCTGTCAGTCTTATTTACAGAAAACATGTGACAGCTGCCCTATAATATACTGTATTATAGATTAGATTTCAAACAAAGAAGTGTATAGTCCAGCTCACTCCCTCAGCCCGTCGCGCCAGGACCGGCGTGGGCAACGCCGACTGGAATTGACAAGAAGAAGCAGAATGTCCAGCGCGAATGAAAAGGAACTGGATGTTTATTCCAATAGCCAAAAAGACACGTAGAACATGACAAGGTGACGCGTTTCGGTCCTAAGGTTGGACCTTAGTCATACACTAGTATACAGTGAGTACAAACCTTATATAGGTGGCCCTTCAAACGCCGACCAGTAATCCGGCCGCATCTGAATAGGGTCCTCCTCCTCTCTCCGTGACGTGGGGGGGATGAGTAAAGCCCGGAGAGAAGAATGAAAAAGTGAAAAGAAAAAAGCGGAGACAAAAAAGCAAGGAAAAGAAAAAGAAAAAGAAGGTGGAACAAGAAAAGGAAGAAGAAGAAGAAGAAAAAGGACCATACGTAATCGCCCCCACGTGACGGAGAAAGGTTACAATCTTAGACAATACAAAAGGTCAATAAAAACAATAACGTTTTATTACATGTAAATGAAATATTTTTTAAAAAAAAAGATCAATAATACAACACATAATCTTATTCTAAGACTACTCCCAAAAGGGAGAGAAGAAATGAAAGGAATGTACTATGTTTGGGGTTTCATGAGGAAAAGAAATGGAAAAAGAAATTATTAAACGATAAACAGTAAATTAAATGGTATTACTAATTTTTTTATATATAATAAAAAGATGTAATTCACTATATATAAGTAAACACATGATATAATGAAATAGTATATACCAATAACTTTCTCACAAGAGAAAGAATACTGTATCCTATGAAACCCTGACATAGATACTCGTACAGAATCAGCAAGTAGCTAGACTAGTCTGGGGTACTGGAACCGGTCAGGGAAAAGGATTGGGGGAGGGGACAGGGGAAAAAGACAAAAGAGATAAGAAAGCCCATGGTAAAATGGTCATGAGCATCCTGATTGAGAGGAACAAGGGAAATTTAAATAGGAAAGGCAACACCAATTAAATGGAGGGAGCAAAACATAAATAAACTTGAGTATGGGGTACCCGTACAAAAATGAGTATTTCAATAAAGCAAATAGGAGGAACAGAGCTAAATGAATCTCCAGCCAAAAATCACTAATAATGGAGAATGGTGTCCATCCTTTTATTAAGGCCCCGAGGGACGCGACTGTCCAATCTCAAAATCCAATAGACCTCTCGGTCCAGGAGTTTGAGCTTGACATTACCACCCCTCACAGGTGGGCTGACTCGTTCTAGCCCCTGTAGTATAAGGGATGACGTATTGCCGGCATGCACCTCGGCTATATGTCTCGAGACCATAGAGATATGTCTTGAATTAAAATGGGGTATATCCGAGATGTGTTTTCGGATACGGACTTTCAGTGGGGTGGAAGTGCACCCCACGTATTGTAAATTACAGTCTCTGCAGGTAAGGACATAAACAACGTACGGTGTGTTGCAGTTGATATAAGCATTAATTTTATGGGTGTCGCCCGTAGTAGTTGAAACCACCGAATTTGAATTTTGCATAAAGCCGCAACACACGCACCTGTTGTGTCCACACCTGTAGGACCCCATATAGCGTAACCAGGTTGGTTGTGATTTCTGCTGTGTGGAAAATAGACTGGGTGAAATGCTCTGACCGATAGTCGGGGCCCTTCTGGATATACATTTATATCCTGTAGGGAATACCCCTTGAAAGGCAGGATCACATAAGACAATGGGCATATATTTGTGTATGATGTTACAGATCCGTTTATATTCAAGACTATACTTGGTGCAGAAGACCACCGGAGAATCAGGGGTCTTCTGGGTACCTCGTGTCTTATTGTAGGAAGGAGAAATCAACAGCGCCCTATTTTTATTAGAGGCAATATTAATGCCCCTCTCTATGTCCCGAGACTGGTACCCACGGGCTTGGAGACGGGAAGAGATTTCACATATATCCCGTCTAAAATCTGGGTCGGCCGAGCAGTTTCGGCGGGCTCTCACCATCTCACCCGTGGGCAAGTTACGAGTTACATGTGATGGGTGGCACGAGGACGCGTGTAATATTGAATTTACTGCAGTTTTTTTACGAAATGTAGCAGTTTTCACACAGCATCCCTCATTGTCACCCATCAAATGCAAGTCAAGAAAACTAACCATGGATACCTCCTGATTAAGAGTGAACCTCAAGTTAAGAAAATTCTCATTGATGTACGTGCAGAAATCCGGTATGGCCGCCACATCGGAACTCCAGATGATAAGAATATCATCTATGTAGCGGCCATACCAGATCATGCACGACAAAAATGGGTTGGATGGGGAGAAGATTGTCCCCCTCTCCCACCAACACATATAAATGTTAGCGAGAGAGGGGGAGAACTTCGCCCCCATAGATGCTCCCGTCACCTGCAAAAAGAAATGGTGATCAAACATAAAGAAATTATGGTGTAACAGGTAGTCCACCGCCTGAATGATATACTCTTGTACTGTATGAGAATAATCAGAGTATGTGATAAGGAACCATGTTAGAGCCTGAAGAGCCAGGGAGTGGGGGATAACAGAATATAGTGAGACAACATCAGTTGTAATCCATCGGTATGAATCACTCCACTTTATCTGGTTCATCATATGTAGAACATGGCCGCTGTCCTTGATGTATCCCGGCATATGTGCAATCAAAGGCTGCAGGGAAACATCAACCCAAGCGCAAAGGCGTTCGTTGAGGGAAGATATCCCCGCAACGATAGGCCTCATAGGGGGAGGAAAAATACACTTGTGGATCTTGGGTAAGGAGTGGAAAATGGGGACCACGGGGTCCTCCACAATCATATATTCCGCCTGCTTTTTGGAAAAAATATTATGCTTAACTCCAAGATCCACAAGTGCACCTAGTTCACGTTTATAGATTTGAGTGGGGTCACTCCGGAGTGGCCTGTATGTATCAATGTCAGATAGCATAGACATATTGACTTTAGCATACAGACCAGCATCCAGAATGACCACAGCTCCCCCCTTGTCCGCCTGGCGGACAATTATGTCTCCCATATCTGTTAATTGTGATAGAGCTGTTCTCTCCCTGTGAGTGAGATTGTGGTTAAATTTCCCTGTATTAGCCTGTCTGGCCAATTTAGTAAGATCCCTCTCCACAGCTTCCTGGAATAAATCCAGTGAAGCGGTACGAGAGCCAATGGGGTAGAAGTCCGGATTCGGTGTCGGAAATGCAGGAGGTCCGGACCGAAATTCGGAAGACCGGAGCTCCTGCAGCTCAGAGACCGAAACCAGATCCCTAAAGGTAAGTGCAACCCCCCCACTATTGCAAACAGGCGAGGGCAAACATGGGGGAATGGATGACACAAAACTAGGATCATCATGCATAGATAATATATTGGAGGTCTCACAATCAGATTCTACAGGGGTAGGTTGCATGTCATTATACAGGTCCGTGCTGGCATCGACCCACGTATCAGGATTACTTTTAGAGATATTATAAAAATGTCTCTTGACGGTAATGTTACGGACAAACTTATTGATGTCCAAGAGAGTCCGATATAGATCAAAGTGTACCGAGGGAGCAAACGTCAGTCCTTTAGACATAACAGATAGTTGATCGGCCGTGAACACCTTTGCAGACAAGTTGTAAATAGGTATGGTGGTTACCTCTTGTTCCTTTGTGATCTCCGGACGTCTTGACCTGTGTTTCTTCCCCGCCCTCCGGCGTTTTTTGGACGGACAGATGCATACTGGTCCCGGGTCGTTATGGGTGCTGGTGTGCTCTGTGAGGCTTGTTGCATATCCTTATGTTGCTGGAATGAATCCTCAGCCTCAGATGCGGAGGTGATAGACTCGGCGTCTGTGTCACAGAAGCTAACTTTTCTGGCACGAGCTTTACGCCCACGTTTCTTGTTCCTATTATTATTTTTAAGGATAGAGCGTGGCGTTGATTGACCCATCTGTGTATTCGGCCATAGAAAAACACTGTCCGTTTTGTAGTCTTGTAGATCGCGAAGAAATTTTTTGTGTTTAATGTCCGTAATACTTTCCTCCATCTGTGCCAAATTAGCAGTGATTTTGGCGTTTAATTCAGCATACAGAGGATGTTGTTCAAATGGGGTAAGTTCCTGCTTCAGGGCTTGGATTTGATCATTAACCCCTTGTAGAGCGGTTTCCTCATGTGCTATAATCAAGCGCATAAACCGTAGAGAAAAGTCCGATAACAACTGGTTCCATTCGGACCGGAATTGTTCCGAAAATATTGTTGTAGGAAATTTTCTTATACGGAGCCCTCTAGGGATCATCTGTTGCTCTTCGTATTTTTTAAGAGTAGACAGGTCCCACCAGATCCTGGTTTCAGTGGAGAGGGCTTCCTCTAGCTTATTCATGCTGATCCGTAAGTCAATGTTCTCACATGTGCTTTGATCTGTGGCGTTAAAAATCTTCATCATCCGTTCCGATCTTGTCGGGCGGACCTCTGGTGGTACATGGTCTAATTCTTCGGCCATGACGCTAGTAATTCGAATCTCCAGAGGTCGGGAGGAGCAAGGGCTAGGCCCCACGTGTGACTGCAAACAAAGAAGTGTATAGTCCAGCTCACTCCCTCAGCCCGTCGCGCCAGGACCGGCGTGGGCAACGCCGACTGGAATTGACAAGAAGAAGCAGAATGTCCAGCGCGAATGAAAAGGAACTGGATGTTTATTCCAATAGCCAAAAAGACACGTAGAACATGACAAGGTGACGCGTTTCGGTCCTAAGGTTGGACCTTAGTCATACACTAGTATACAGTGAGTACAAACCTTATATAGGTGGCCCTTCAAACGCCGACCAGTAATCCGGCCGCATCTGAATAGGGTCCTCCTCCTCTCTCCGTGACGTGGGGGGGATGAGTAAAGCCCGGAGAGAAGAATGAAAAAGTGAAAAGAAAAAAGCGGAGACAAAAAAGCAAGGAAAAGAAAAAGAAAAAGAAGGTGGAACAAGAAAAGGAAGAAGAAGAAGAAGAAAAAGGACCATACGTAATCGCCCCCACGTGACGGAGAAAGGTTACAATCTTAGACAATACAAAAGGTCAATAAAAACAATAACGTTTTATTACATGTAAATGAAATATTTAAAAAAAAAAAAAGATCAATAATACAACACGTATTTATGTCCTTACCTGCAGAGACTGTAATTTACAATACGTGGGGTGCACTTCCACCCCACTGAAAGTCCGTATCCGAAAACACATCTCGGATATACCCCATTTTAATTCAAGACATATCTCTATGGTCTCGAGACATATAGCCGAGGTGCATGCCGGCAATACGTCATCCCTTATACTACAGGGGCTAGAACGAGTCAGCCCACCTGTGAGGGGTGGTAATGTCAAGCTCAAACTCCTGGACCGAGAGGTCTATTGGATTTTGAGATTGGACAGTCGCGTCCCTCGGGGCCTTAATAAAAGGATGGACACCATTCTCCATTATTAGTGATTTTTGGCTGGAGATTCATTTAGCTCTGTTCCTCCTATTTGCTTTATTGAAATACTCATTTTTGTACGGGTACCCCATACTCAAGTTTATTTATGTTTTGCTCCCTCCATTTAATTGGTGTTGCCTTTCCTATTTAAATTTCCCTTGTTCCTCTCAATCAGGATGCTCATGACCATTTTACCATGGGCTTTCTTATCTCTTTTGTCTTTTTCCCCTGTCCCCTCCCCCAATCCTTTTCCCTGACCGGTTCCAGTACCCCAGACTAGTCTAGCTACTTGCTGATCCTGTACGAGTATCTATGTCAGGGTTTCATAGGATACAGTATTCTTTCTCTTGTGAGAAAGTTATTGGTATATACTATTTCATTATATCATGTGTTTACTTATATATAGTGAATTACATCTTTTTATTATATATAAAAAAATTAGTAATACCATTTAATTTACTGTTTATCGTTTAATAATTTCTTTTTCCATTTCTTTTCCTCATGAAACCCCAAACATAGTACATTCCTTTCATTTCTTCTCTCCCTTTTGGGAGTAGTCTTAGAATAAGATTATGTGTTGTATTATTGATCTTTTTTTTTAAAAAATATTTCATTTACATGTAATAAAACGTTATTGTTTTTATTGACCTTTTGTATTGTCTAAGATTGTAACCTTTCTCCGTCACGTGGGGGCGATTACGTATGGTCCTTTTTCTTCTTCTTCTTCTTCCTTTTCTTGTTCCACCTTCTTTTTCTTTTTCTTTTCCTTGCTTTTTTGTCTCCGCTTTTTTCTTTTCACTTTTTCATTCTTCTCTCCGGGCTTTACTCATCCCCCCCACGTCACGGAGAGAGGAGGAGGACCCTATTCAGATGCGGCCGGATTACTGGTCGGCGTTTGAAGGGCCACCTATATAAGGTTTGTACTCACTGTATACTAGTGTATGACTAAGGTCCAACCTTAGGACCGAAACGCGTCACCTTGTCATGTTCTACGTGTCTTTTTGGCTATTGGAATAAACATCCAGTTCCTTTTCATTCGCGCTGGACATTCTGCTTCTTCTTATAGATTAGATTTATACAAAACCTGTGCAGAGAAAGAGCGGTGCAGTCGCCCATAGCAACCAATCAGATCGTTTTGCAGAGGGCTTTTCCTCTGCAAAGGTTTTAATAAATCTCCCCCTATATGCCCCCACCTGAGCTCTATATGACAGAACCCATCACCAATCACCCAGGACCCATCACCAATCACCCAGCACCAATCACCCAGCACCCATCCCCAATCACTCAGCACCCATCAACAATCACCCAGCACCCATCACCAATCACCCAGCACCCATCACTCAGCACCAATCACCCAGCACCAATCACCCAGCACCAATCACCCAGCACCAATCACCCAGCACCCATCACCAATCACCCATCACCAATCACCCATCACCAATCACCCAGCACCCATCACCAATCACCCAGCACCCATCACCAATCACCCAGCACCAATCACCCAGCACTTATCACCAATCATCCAGCACCAATCACCCAGCACGCAGCACCAATCACCCAGCACCAATCACCCAGCACCCAGCACCAATCACCCAGCACCAATCACCCAACACCCATCACCCAGCACCAATCACCCAGCACCAATCACCCAGCACCCATCACCCAGCACCCATCCCCAATCACCCAGCACCCATCTTATGCAGGAATCTTCTCACAGCCCTGGTTCTTACACTGAAGAGATGGACACCTCACTAATATATACGTACAGTCTACAATATATTAGAGTTGGCAAAAAAAGAATTATAAATATACAAAGACGTCCATGCATAGCACAGCATACAGGATGGAGGCAGGGAAGCTCCGCCTCCATTGCGCACAAGACTGACTTCGCATACTAGCAATGTGGGGCAATATCTAGAAAATGGAAAGACCAATTTTTGTATACTGCACTGTAACCTAGTGCATTGGGTTTAGTGCGAATAAACAGCCTGTCAGTTTCCCTTTAATTATATACCTTACCCCCCTTAATGATCTATATACTGTGCCACCAATCATCTATTGATTCCCTATATACTATGCCACCATTAATGAACTATATACTGTGCCACCATTAATGAACTATATACTGTGCCACCATTAATGAACTATATACTGTGCCACCATTCATCTATTAATTCCCTATATACTGTGCCACCATTAATGAACTATATACTGTGCCAGCATTAATGAACTATATACTGTGCCACCATTAATGAATTATATACTGTGCCACCATTCATCTATTAATTCCCTATATACTGTGCCACCATTAATGAACTATATACTGTGCCACCATTAATGAATTATATACTGTGCCACCATTCATCTATTAATTCCCTATATACTGTGCCACCATTAGTTAACTATATACTGTGCCACCATTAATGAATTATATACTGTGCCACCATTTATCTATTAATTCCCTATATACTGTGCCACCATTAATGAACTATATACTGTGCCACCATTAATGAACTATATACTGTGCCAGCATTAATGAACTATATACTGTGCCACCATCAATTAACTATATACTGTGCCACCATTAATGAACTATATACTGTGCCACCATTAATGAACTATATACTGTGCCAGCATTAATGAACTATATACTGTGCCACCATTAATGAACTATATACTGTGCCACCATTAATGAACTATATACTGTGCCACCATTAATGAACTATATACTGTGCCACCATTAATGAACTATATACTGTGCCACCATTAATGAACTATATACTGTGCCACTATTATTTAACTATACTGTGCCACCACTAAGGGTGCGTTCACACGTGCATATTTTCTGCTGCAGATCTGCTGCAGATTTGCTTTAGCAGATTTCTCTACCCATTGTCAATGGGAAGGCACATACATTACATAGGTCATATACACACATACAGTACATAGGTAATATACACACATACAGTACATAGGTAATATACACACATACAAAGAGACACTGACACATACATACAGGTACAAATATACATTAAGAAACATAAATACACAGACACACATATAACATGGAATATATACTAAAAGATACAGCCGATAAGCACATCATACATACAGGTACACACATACAATCACTCACAGATATATACACACATACATACATACACACACAAACACATACATACACACATACAGATTCACTTGCTCATATACATTCACACATACATAGATTCACTTGCTCATATATATACACACACACACATATACATACATACACACATACATAGATTCACTTGCTCATATATATATACACACACACATACATAGATAGATTCACTTGCTCACATATACACACACATATACATACCAGTGGCGTTGCGACCCGGGTGCGGGGGGTGCGGCCCTAACCTAATAGGGTGACACCAAGACGCTCCGCAGCACCCCCCTCCCCAGCTACACTGACACCCCCCTACTGTGCCCGACCGGCCTCCCATCCGTCAGCACCCCCCCCCCCCCGCCTTCACCTGCGCTGTATGTGTGCGGTGCGCCCGTCCATCAGCAACCCCCCCCTTTCAGTGCGCCCGTCCATCATCACACCACCCCTCTCACCTTCACCAGCACTGTGCCCGGCCTCCGCTCCCACGTCTGCGCCGGCCTGACGTCACACCGCATGGCCGCGCAGGGGGACGTCAGTTACGTCACTCGCAGGGCGCCCAGTGAGAAGGATCGCTGCGCTGGATGGGTGAGTGTGTGTGTCTGTCTCTCTGTCTGTCTGTCTCTATCTATGTTTGTGTGTGTGACTCTGTGTGTGTGTGTGACTGTGTGACTCTCTGAGTGTGTGTGTGTGACTGTGTGTGTGTGTGTTTGTGCGACTCTGTGTGTTTGTGTGACTGTGTGTGTGACTGTGTGTTTGTGTGACTCTCTGAGTGTGTGTGTGACTTTGTGTGTGTGTGTGTGTGACTGTGTTTGTGTGACTGTGTGTGTGACTATGTGTGTGTCTGTCTGTGAGTGTGTGTGTCTCTGACTGTGTGTGTGTTTGTGTGTGTGTCTCTCTGTGTTGTATGTGTTTTTTTTTTGTGTGTGCGTGTGTGTGTGTGTGGGGGGGGGGGGGGGGTTGAACCAGCGATCTAATGTGGGGAGAATTTGACCCATTGTGGGGAACCTGCAAGGGAACATGCGGCCTAATGTGGGGAAACTACTACCTAATGTGGGGAGTCTTTTCTACCTAATGTGGGGAGTCTATTCTACCTAATGTGGGGAATCTGTGCTACCGAATGTGGGGAATCTATGCTACCTAATGTGGGGAAACTGCTACCTAATGTGGGGAATCTGTGCTACCTAATGTGTGGAAATTGCTACCTAATGTGGGGTAACTGGTACCTACCCAATGTGGGGGAACTGGTACCAAATGTGGAGAATCTATGCTGCCTAATGTGGGGAAAAGATGCTACCTAATGTGGGGAAACTGCTACCTACCTAATGTGGGGGAACTGCTGCCTACCTAATGCTTCCCCCTGGCAGTAGCACCCTCATCATCCACCAGCAACACCCCCCCCCCCCCCAGCAGCACCTCCATCAGCAGATCCAGTCAGGAGGATGATCCTGCCGATGGATGATGGGGGTAATACTGCCAGGGGGGATGGCCAGTAGCACCCTAATCATCCTCCAGCAACACCCCCCCCCCAGTAGTAGCACCCCCATCATCCACCAGCAACACCACCAATACCTCCCTCCCGTGGTAATAGCATCAGCTAACGGATGTTGAGGGGTGTTACTGCTGTTGTGGTATTATATTTAGAGGGTGCACTGTATGGCAACGTTATATTCAGAGGGCGCAGTTTGTGGTAGTATTATATTCAGAGGGCGCAGTTTGTGGTAGTATTATTAGAGATGAGCGAACGTACAGTAAATTCGATTTGTCACGAACTTCTCGGCTCGGCAGTTGATGTCTTATCCTGCGTAAATTAGTTCAGCCTTCAGGTGCTCCGGTGGGCTTGAAAAGGTGCATACAGTCCTAGGAAAGAGTCTCCTAGGACTGTATCCACCTTTTCCAGCCCACCGAAGCACCTGAAAGCTGAACTAATTTATGCAGGAACTGCATCAACTGCCGAGCTGAGAAGTTTGTGACGAGTTGAATTTACTGTAGTTCGCTCATCTCTAAGTATTATATTCAGAGGGCGCAGGGGGTGGTAGTATTATATTCAGAGTGTACAGTATGTGTTGGTATTATATTCAGAGGGTACAGTATGTGGTAGTATTATATTCAGTGGGTACAGTATGTGGCTGTATTATATTCAGGGGTAAAGTATGTGGCAGATTTATATTCAGAGTGTACAGTGTCTGTTGGCATTATATTCAGAATGTACAGTGTGTGGTAGTATTATATTCAGTGGGTATGGTGTATGGAAGGTTTATAATCAAAGAGTATAGTGTATAGTAGTATTATATTTAGAGGATACAATGTCTGGCAGGTTTATAATAATAATTTTTTTCATATAGAGGATGAGAATGCGCTGACATAGTGAGGAGACGTCTGGGCGTCACATTCTACAGACAGAAGTTTTAGCTGGACCAGGCGTTATGTACCATCTGAATTAGATAAGGGAAGACTATAGAGAAGACGTCACCTGTAGTCACTGATATCATTGTTCATTGTCCTCTCTATGTCCTATCAGACCTGTAGTCCCTTGTCAGTTCTACAGTTAGGTCAGTGAAACTACAACTCCCAGCATAACCTCACCACTGCTCAAAGGGGTACTCTACTGGAAAACATTTTTTTTAATTAACTGGTGCTACAAAGTTAAACAGATTTGTAAATTACTTCTATTTAAAAATCTTAATCCTTCCAGTACTTATTAGCTGCTGTATAAGCGATTCACAGGAAGTTATTTTCTTTTTTAATTTATTTTCTGTCTGACCACAGTGCTCGGTGCTGACACCTCTGTCCATGTCAAGAACTGTCCATAGTAGGAGCAAATCCCCATAGCAAACCTCTCCTGCTCTGGACAGTTCCTGACATGGACAGAGGTGTCAGCAAATAGCACTGTGGTCAGACTGGAAATAACTACACAACTTCCTGTGGAGCATACACCAGCTTATAAGTACTGTAAGTATTAAGATTTTAAATAGAAGTAATTTAAAAATCTGTTTAACTTTCTGGCACCAGTTGATATAAAAGTAAATGTTTTCCAGTGGAGTACCCCTTTAAGTAATTCTGGGAGCAGTATATTTAAAGGACAACTGTAGTGGTCAAAAATCCCTGCCCAAATGTTCCCCAAACAAAAGTTATACAATTCAGTTAATTAGTCCTATTTACCTATATGCAGCCGTTTCTGAGATATTAGAGTTGCCAGCATAGCCCAGTAGTCCTGCGTCCGTCCCCTATTCATTACATTGCAGCTGCCATCTTGGGGACGGAGATCTCTTCCTCCCAGCAGTGTTTGTGCTCCCCCTAGCCTCTGTCAGCTCCTCCCTCTTATGCATATGCATGAGCGGGTGCTTTCTGAGGCAGCCATAGGCTCATCCTCAGAAACGCCCCTATCTGTAAGATTCAAGCAGGGGGAGAATGAGGACGTCCACAGCTCCTCCCCCCTCCCCTGCTCTGTCTACATAGGACCTCACTTCTCACGGGGAGGTTTCAAGTTTTCATGGGGGAAACACAGAGCAGGGAGGGGACGACGTGTGTGTGAAGGAGACATATTATACTGCACGGGCTGGTGGTGTATAGACTACAGGGAATAAATATCATACTGATTCTGTGTGTGAGAGGGGGGGAGGGGGACTACTGAGTGACACATGCTGGGAGTTGTAGTCCCTGTTGTGGGTGTGTATGCCAGTGTTTCCCAACCAGGGAATGCTGGGAGTAGTAGTTTTGCAACATCTGGAGGCACCCTGGTTGGGAAACACTGGTGTATGAACTACAACTCCCAGGAGATTACAGAGATACAATAGAGGTGTTGGTGAACTACAACCCCCAGGAAACTACAGAGATACAATAGAGGTGTTGGTGAACTACAACTCCCAGGAGACTCCTGATACAATAGAGGTGTTGGTGAACTACAACACCCAGGAGACTACAGAGATACAATACAGGTGTTGGTAAACTACAACTCCCAGGAGACTACAGAGATACAATAGAGTTGTTGGTGAACTACAACTCCCAGGAGACTACAGAGATACAATATAGGTGTTGATGAACTACAACCCCCAGGAGACTACAGAGATACAATATAGGTGTTGATGAACTACAACCCCCAGGAGACTACAGAGATACAATAGAGGTGTTGGTGAACTACAACCCCCAGGAGACTACAGAGATACAATATAGGTGTTGGTGAACTACAACACCCAGGAGACTACAGAGATACAATATAGGTGTTGGTGAACTACAACCCCCAGGAGACTACAGAGGTACAATAGAGGTGTTGGTGAACTACAACACCCAGGAGACTACAGAGATACAATAGAGGTGTTGGTGAACTACAACCCCCAGGAGACTACAGAGGTACAATAGAGGTGTTGGTAAACTACAACTCCCAGGAGACTACAGAGATACAATAGAGGTGTTGGTGAACTACAACTCCCAGGAGACTACAGAGATACAATATAGGTGTTGATGAACTACAACCCCCAGGAGACTACAGAGATACAATATAGGTGTTGGTGAACTACAACCCCCAGGAGACTACAGAGATACAATATAGGTGTTGGTGAACTACAACCCCCAGGAGACTATAGAGATACAATAGAGGTGTTGGTGAACTACAACTCCCAGGAGTCTCCTGATACAGTAGAGGTGTTGGTGAACTACAACTCCCAGGAGTCTCCAGATACAGTAGAGGTGTTGGTGAACTACAACTCCCAGGAGTCTCCTGATACAGTAGAGGTGTTGGTGAACTACAACTCCTTTATACACTCAAACAGCAGAAAGCTGACACGGCATGCTTGGATGTATAGTCTTACAACAGCTGGAGTCACCTCTGCAACTCCAAGCATGCACATACAGCAGAAAGCTGACAGGGCATGCTGGGATTTGTAGTCTTGCAACAGCTGGAGGCACCACTGGAATTCCCAGCATGCCCGAACAGCATATAAAATAACTGGGCATGCTTGGAGTTGTAGTTGTGAAAAAGATGGAGGGACCCCTATCAGGACAGTTTTATAGACAAACAATTATGTTTTTTTTTTACCATTTTTACTTTCACTCTCCACTCTCCAGTGTCCACACTACAGTGAGCACGGAGGCAGCTGCTTCATCACTGGACAGGAGCAGCATGGGGAGGGGGAGATGAGCAGAAGGGGAGGGTGTATGCATAGGGAAGGGAGATGTGGGCGTTACAATATAATAATTTGCTCGGGGGGATAGAACAGGGGGAGGGCAGCAGCTTACAGGAAGTAAGCACAAGGCATGATGGGAGATGTAGTTTTATTTTCACTTCTCCTCCGTAATTCGTGTGCTGATAACGGGAGAAAGACTGGGCCAATTTTGATGGGGGAGACATCGTTGGAAAGGTCTTTCAAAGACCTATTAAATGAGGTAAAAAAAAAAGTTTTTTTGCCCAGCACTGCAGATGTCCTTTAAATGATGAAAACTTCTTTAACTCTTTCCCATTCTGTGGCAACTGGTATATCTGATTATTATACTGGAATTTCTCACAATGCACTACAACAGTGGTGTCTGTCACAACAGGCTAAAAACTTACTGGGGGGAGGAGGGAGGTATGGGAGGGACACCATTTTCTACCGCACCGGGTGACACCAACCCTAGCAATGCCACTGTATACATACATACATATACATAGATTCACTTGCTCATATATATATATATATATACACATATACATAGATTCACTTGCTCACATATATATATATATATATATATATACACACACACACACACACACACACACACACACACATACGCACACATACATACATACACATATACATAGATTCACTTGCTCACATATATAGGCACATACATAGAGATAGACACACACACAAACACACATATATATGCACCTCACACTGACATACAGTCACTCACATATATACACAGTCACTTACACTAAGGCCCCAGCCATCCCTCTCTGCACAGGCACATACATAGAGATACACACAAACACATACACACAAATATATATACATACACACACACACTGACATACAATCACTCACATATACACACACACACTTAGACACAATCACTCACATATATTTACAGTCACTTACAGTAAGGGCTGCATAGACTGAATTTTGTGTCTGGACATGCAGTGGGCGGGGCTTCTCTCTGCCTCCGCTGCTCCTGTCTCCTCCATGTGGAGAGAAGCAGAGAAATGGCAGATAATGACAGGGTGAGTGGCGCCCCTTGCTGCAGGGAGGGCACAGCACCCTCCATTAAACCACATACAAATCTCCCCAGCAATGGATCCTTTTTACTTCACCTGTCACCCTGCAGCTCTTTTTGTGAGGGCACTAGAGGGGCAGGTGAGGAAAAGGGCAGGGGCTCCAGCCCCCCTTTCACTCCTATGTGTGCACGTCCCTGCACCCACACATTGCTTTGTGTTCACATATGGAGTCAGGGGTGGACTGACAACACTTGGGGCCCCTGGACCAAAAAAAGGAAGGGCCCACTGCCTCCTCAGTCTTCTACCACGTCCCTTTTCCACCCAAATCTCCCACATAATAAACTAAAATGTATTTATATAAGAAACACTTTAACGTAGGCAAATTTCCATGACCAATAATACTGGTATACAAGGAGTAAATATATACCACTGATCTGCAGCGTCCTCTTTCCTTTTCTTCTCTGTCTGGATCAGACCACCATGTCAATCTCTTACCATCTGCAGGGCAAACATGTCAGACTCTGCATTTTTTCAGTGTCCACCCATCTATAGACCCACAAACTGTAATAATCCCCTTCAGGTAGATAGGTATCCACGTAAATAAGTAACTAGGTAGGCGGATCAGGAATCCAGATATGTAGGTAGGTGACTAGCCAGGTAGGTAGGTAGGGGGCAAGCAAGGTAGTTAGGCAGCCATGTATGAAGGCCAGACATGTACATAGTTAGGTAGCCAGGTATGTAGGTAGTTAGATAGCCCGGTATGTAGGTAAGTATTTAGGCATACATATAAAGTTAGGTAGCCCCCCCCCCTTCCCTGTTGGTATAGACAGCAGAATTACCCCCCCCCCTCTTCCTTGTAGGTATAGGCAGCAGAGTTAACCCCCCTTCCCTGTAGGCATAGGCGGTAGAGTTAACCCCCCTTCCCCATAGGTTTAGGAAGCAGAGTTAACCCTCCCCCCTGTAGGTATAGGAACAGAGTAGACCCCTCCCCCTTTCCCCATAGGTATAGGCAGCAGTTAACCCCCCCCCTCTCCTCATAGGTATAGGCAGCAGTTAACCTCCCTTTCCCCATAGGAATAGACAGCAGTTAGCCCCCCCCCCTTTCCCATAGGTATAGGCATCAGTCAACACCCCCCCCTTTCCCCATAGATATAGGCAGCAGTCAACCCCCCTTTCTCCATAGGTATAGGTAGCAGTTAACACCTCCCCCCCCTTTCCCCATAGGTATAGGCAGCAGTTAACCCCCCCCCCCCCCGCTTTCCACATAGGTATAGGTAGCAGTTAACCCCTCTTTCCCCATAGGTATTGGCAGAAGTTAATTCGCCCCCCCCCCCCTTTCCCCATAAGTATAAGCAGCAGTTAACACCCCCCATTTCCCCATGGGTATAGGCAGCAGTTAAACTCCCCACCCCTTTCCCCATATCGTTAAGCCCCCTAACCCTTTGCCCATATAGGCAGCAATTAAACCCCCACCCTTTCCGCTACGATGGTTAAGAAAAAATGATGCTCACCTGATATCCCACGCAGCGATCTCCTCAGCAGCAGGGCCCATGTCTTCTCTCCTTCACAGTGCAGGCACCGATGAGTGACGTCATCGGCGCCTGCACTGCATGTTGCATGGGGGGGGGGGGGCGGAGGTCACGTCTCCTCCGTGTGTAGGCCGCAGATACGGCTCGCACAGAGGAGATGCGTTCTGTTGTATGTGCGTGTACCGCACATACAGGTGTGGTGGCCCAGTACGGGAGGTGTTTCTCCAGGCTTCCCCAGGTCCCCCTGCATTAGTTTCTCAATGGTAAATATGTTGTACTGTATAAAATGTGTTATCACCTTAAGAGTTATACCATGTGATATGCCATGTGCTTGTTACCCAGGAGGTACCAGTTACCAGGTGATTCCAGGGGTGACCTATGGGCTCCCTGCTAGTCTCCCCCATATAAGCCCTGGGTGGAGCTAGCCTCTCTCTCTGCTCTTCTGCTAAGCTGAGGTCCACTGCAGTCGTGCCTAGTGTGTGTGTCCAGAGGGTTGGTAACCTCAAAGTCAAGTCCTGCAGCCACCATCAAGTCAAGTAAGCTAAAGTTACAGCTTTATGAGTCAAGTCAGTCCCTGTCATTTGTCAATTCAGCGTGGTTTGCATTTAATTGTCCTGTCCTACTACGAGTCCTAGCAAGCCCTTAAGGTCTCTGCGTCACTGGTCAACTCCTTGTGCCGTGGCTGAACTGTATAGACTTTACCAACTGTCTACCCTCAGTAAAGCTACCGTTGTCAGTAACTTGGCGTCGGAGTCTTTATTGCCCCCGTGCCTAGCCCAGGATCCAGCAGTATACCTTTGGTTGGTTTTAGGCTAAACCACGCACTGGCATCATGAATACAAGGGGTTAATGCCATCTGCCCCTAGGGTAACAATATCTGCCCTTATCACACCCCGCTACCACACAGGAGAAAGCAGCGCTGTCTGCCGGGATGAGTGTCTCGGATCCTTAGTAGCGGCGGGCCCTTTACCCGGCCGGGCCCTCAGACAACGTCTGATCCGACCATCCGGTCAGTCCTCCCCTGTATGGAGTATTTCCGTATTCAGGGGAAATTGTGTTATAAATTTTGGGGGTCTTTTTCTCCTTTTACCTCCTTGTGAAAATGAAAGGTATTGGGGAACACCAGCATGTGAGTGTAAAAAGTGAATTTCTCTTACACTAACATGCTGGTGTAGCCCCCAACTTTTCTTTTTCATAAGGAGTAAAAGTAGCAAAACTCCAAAATTTGTAACACAAATTTTCCTGAGTATGTAAATACCCCATTTGTGGCCCTAAACTGATGCTTTGAAATACGACAGGGCTCCAGAGAGAGCTCCATGCGCATTTTAGGCATAAATTAGGGATTTGCATAGGAGTGGACTCCTATGCAACCATTGTGCTTGCCTCTTCCACTAAAAGTACCCTACAGCAGTGTTTCCCAAACAGGATGCCTCCAGCTGTTGCAACACTACAACTCCCAGCATGTTTGGACAGTCAATGGCAGTTCGGCCACGCTGTGGAGTTGTTCATTTGCAATAGCTGGAGGCTGCATTTAGTAAACAGTGCCGTATGAGCTGTTATTAATTTTTATTGGGGGGTTGGGTCGGGAGGTAATGATGCAAAGGTGTGTGTCTATGTAGTGTTTTACTCTTTATTTTTGTGTTAGTGAAGTGTAGGTGATTTTTCTGTACGAACACACAGTCGGGTTTACAACAAGTTTTCCGCTACAAGTTTGATCCACGGCAAATTTCTCACAACTCAAACTCGGAACGGGGAACTTACGGCACCGATCTCTTTTTTTTCCAGGCCATTGGGTCACCAGAGATCCGAATGGCCTGGAAATGTCATATGGAAGGTCACAGTTTAGAGACCACTGCACAGTGGTCACCAAACTGTGGCCCTCCAGATGTTGCAAAACTACAACTTTCAGCATCCCCAGACAGCCAACCCCATGTTTCCTGCTGTGAGTTTGAAGAGGAGCAGGCTCTCTGTGCCAAATTTTTGGCAGCAAATTTCTGCTGATGAAAATCCACCTCAACCCCTATTTTATAATGCAGATCTGTCACAAATATGCAGCAAAATGAGCATAATGAGCGGCTGTTCTGACTCGGATTTAACTAAGGTTCATTATTTTTCTCTAGGATACAGCATGGCGGCAGCAGCTACATCATAAGTATTTAAAATATTTTTAATGCTGCCCCCCAGGTTCCTGGTTGAAAATATAGCCCAGTGTGTCTGAAATGTGACAGACCCTATTTAACTCTTCCCATTTCATTTATTTTCTTTTTTTTTTTCTTCTTCCCTGCCTTCTAAGATAACTTTTTATTTTTCCACCAACAGAGTCGTATAATGGGGATTTTTTTTATTTATAGCACAACATTCTTTAATATTTTGTCTTGTAAAATGTTAGATATCACAATGGAAGCCTAACAGATCCCATTAAAAATAACACTATAAAATCATACAGTGGCCTTACCAGCTTTCTTTCTTAACCTTCCCTTATGACATCACACATGTGACATCAGTCTTTGGTTGATACCTTTACCAGCCACTAGTACAGTTCAGGCCTTAGGTATCAGAGGGAGCGCACACAAAGAGCAGGAGATGAGGAAGAGGACAAGATGACACAGGAGAGGTACATCAATCCTAAATATTGATCAGAATACATCTAGAGTTCTAGACTTGCAAATAATGACTAGATCTTTTAAATATAATGTGTCACAATAATAGTGTTAATTGTATTAAATCTAGTTATTTAACTATACACTTTGCTGATGATCACAAATGACCAAGTATATACTGTTTATATTCAATTCTATTATACAAAGAGTTGGGGGGGTGTATGTCCTGTATGGGTATATTAAGTCTATGGGGGAGAATCATCAAAACCTGTGGAGAGGAAGAGTGGAGCATCAGATCAGATCGCTTCTTTCAGTTTTTAGAGGCCTTTTTAAAATGAAAGAATCAATCTTATTGGTTTCTACGGGCAACTGGTCAACATTTCCTCTGCGCTGGTGTTGATAAATCTCCCCCTATATGTATAGTTTTCTATACTAAGAAAGTCAAAAGCACCTAAATGTCTAAAACACACCTATATGTTCAGTGTATGTGACCTACTAATGGGGGTGACAGGGAAGTAATGTAAGAGATGTCTGACCTTAAACATGACCTCCTGTTATAACCTAAAACAAGAAATTAGGCTGAAATAACGTATATTTCACTATTATAATGCTGGATTTCTTGTATGACTATTAGTACTGAATCATAAAAAGAAATGCATACATTGAATTTTCTTTAACATGATTGTCCCACAGAGCAAATTTGGTAAAATCAGATGTGTGCCCCATACATATATGTAAAGGGGTACAAAAATAATTGATATCCCTGTAGAGTTCTTCTCCCTCATGGATCTGATCCCCTAGTATCCTCTCTGAGCTGTAACCCTACCGTTGCCAGGCAACTTTCCCCCAATCCCCCTTGCTTATAAGCACAGTGGAAACAAACTGCCATTACCTTCAGGACACTGCAGTTGAACTGAGCATGTGTTAGGGTGCATTCACACCACGTTTTAGCTATACAGGGACCTGATTTGGCTGGGGGCAGTGAAAACCAGGTGCTCCCTTATCCCAGCCGGACCTGGCCCCCTTCTCATTCATTTGAATGATCTGACCAGAGTCAAACTGCGGTTTTCAGTTGGTTCAGAAAAACGGATATGGGGCAAAAATGAGCCGACCGGAGACATTGTTTGACTCCGGTTGGCTCATTTAAATGAATGAGAAGGGGGCCGGGACCGGCTGGGATATGGGAGCGCCCGGTTTTCACTCCCCCCAGCTGGATCCGGTCCCCATATAGCTAAAACGTGGTGTGAACCCACCCTTACCCCGACTTAGTGGGTCGTAACCAACAGTTATCAATACAATGCAGGTACATGGAGAATTAGTAATCTTATATCTCTCAAACAATATTGTAATCCTGGTAAATTTAAATATGTTAAATGTCACATAATGCATTAGTATAGAACTTTTTTTTGTTGGTATTTTTTTTTTTTAATGAGGCAACTTCTTTAACCCCTTAAGGACCCAGCCATTTTACACCTTAGGACCAGGCCATATTTTGCACATCTGACCACTGTCACTTTAAACATTAATGACTCTGGAATGCTTTTAGTTATCATTCTGATTCCGAGATTGTTTATTCATGACATATTCTACTTTAACATAGTGGTAACATTTTGTGGTAACTTGCATCCTTTCTTGGGGAAAAATTCCAAAATTTGATGAAAAATTTGAAAATTTAGCATTTTTCTAACTTTGAAGCTCTCTGCTTGTAAGGAAAATGGATATTCCAAATATTTTTTTTATATTCACATATGCAATATGTCCACTTTATGTTTGCATCATAAAATTTACGTGTTTTCACTTTTGGAAGACACCAGAGGGCTTCAAAGTTCCAAACTCACAATTTTTCAGGGACCAGTTCAGGTTTGAAGTGGATTTGAAGGGTCTTCATCTTAGAAATACCCCACAAATGACCCCATTATAAAAACTGCAACCCCCAAAGTATTCAAAATGACATTCAGACAGCGTTTTAACCCCTTTAGGTGTTTCACAGGAATAGCAGCAAAGGGAAGGAGAAAATTCACAATTTTAATTTTTTACACTCGCATGTTCTTGTAGACCCAATTTTTGAATTTTTACAAGGGGTAAAAGGAAAAAATGTATACTTATATTTGTAGCCCAATTTCTCTCGAGTAAGCACATACCTCATATGTCTATGTAAAGTGTTCGACGAGCGCAGTAGAGGGCTCAGAAGCGAAGAAGGGGGTTTTGGAGAGTACGTTTTTCTGAAATGGTTTTTGGGGGGCATGTTGCATTTAGGAAGCCCCTATGGTGCCAGAACAGCAAAAAAAAAAAAACACATGCCATACCATTTTGGAAACTAGACCCCTTGAGGAGCGTAACAAGGAATTAAGTGAGCCTTAATACCCCACAGGTTTTTCACCACTTTTGCATATGTAAAAAAATAAATAAAAAATTCACTAAAATGTGGGTTTCCCCCCAAATTTCACATTTTTGCAAGGGTTAATAGCAGAAAATACCCCCCAAAATTTGTAACCCCATCTCTTCTGAGTATGGAGGTACTCCATAAGTTGACCTGAAGTGCACTACGGGTGAGAAGAGAAGGAGTCATATTTGGCTTTTTGAGAGCAAATTTTGCTCGGGGGGCATGTCGCATTTAGGAAGCCCCTATGGTGCCAGGACAGCAAAAGAAAAAACACATGGCATACCATTTTGGAAACTAGACCCCTTGAGAAATGTAACAAGGAATCAAGTGAGCCTTAATACCCCACAGGGGTTTCACGACTTTTGCATACGTAAAAAAAAAAAATTTCACTAAAATGTGTGTTTCTCCCCCAAAATTTCACATTTTTGCAAGGGTTAATAGGGGAAGCCCCTATGGTGCAAGGACAGCAAAATAACCCTCACATAGCATACCATTTTGGAAACTAGACCCCTTGAGGAACGTAACAAGGGGTACAGTGAGCACTTACCCCCCCCCCCCCCCCCCCACTGGTGTCTGTCAGATCTTTGGAACAGAGGGCTGTGTACAAAATGTTTTATTTGCACAACCCACTGTTCCAAAGATCTGTCAGACACCAGTGGGGTGTAAATTCTCACTGCACCCCTCATTACATTCCGTGAGGGGTGTAGTTTCCGAAATTGGGTCACATGTGGGGTTTTATTTTTTTTGCGTTTGTCAAAACCGCTGTAACAATCAGCCACCTCTGTGCAAATCACATCAAATGTACATGGTGCACTCTCCCTTCTGGGCCTTGTTGTGCGCCCCCAGAGCACTTCACGCGCACATATGGGGTATCTCCGTAGTCGGGAGAAATTGGTTTACAAATTTTGCGGGGCTTTTTTCCCTTTTACCTCCTGTCAAAATGAAAAGAATAGGGCAACATCAGCATGTTAGTGTAAAAAATTTATTTTTTTACACTAACATGCTGGTGTAGACCCCAGCTTCACCTTTTCATAAGGGGTGAAAGGAGAAAAAGCCCCCCAAAATTTGTTAGGCAATTTCTCCCGAGTACGGTGATACCCCATATGTGGCCCTAAACTGTTGCCTTGAAATACGACAGGGCTCCGAAGTGAGAGAGCGCCATGTGCATTTGAGGCCTGAATTAGGGATTTGCATAGGGGTGGACATAGGGGTATTCTACGCCAGTGATTCCCAAACAGGGTGCCTCCAGCTGTTGCAAAACTCCCAGCATGCTTGGACAGTCAACGGCTGTCTGGCAATACTGGGAGTTGTTATTTTGCTACAGCTGGAGGCTCCATTTTGGAAACAGTGGCGCACCAGACGTTTTTCATTTTTATTGGGGAGGGGAGGGGGGCTGTGTAGGGGTATGTGTATATGTAGTGTTTTTACTTTTTATTTTATTTTGTGATAGTATAGTGTAGTGTAGTGTTTTTAGGGTACAGTCACATGGGCGGGGGATTACAGCGAGTTTCCCGCTGCGAGTTTGAGCTGCCAGGCAAAATTTGCTGCATTGCAAACTTGCAGCCTGATACTCACTGTAAGCCCCCTGCCCATGTGAATGTACCCTGTACATTCACAGGGGGGCCTCCAGCTGTTGCAAAACTACAACTCCCAGCATGCACTGTCTATCAGTGCATGCTGGTAGGTATAGTTTTGCAACAGCTGGAGGCACACGGGTTGGGAAACACTGAGTTAGGAAACAGACAATGTTTCCCAACCAGTGTGCCTCCAGTTGTTGCAAAACCACTACTCCCAAACATTCTCAGGCATGCTGGAAGTAGATGTTCTGCAACATCTTTAGAGCCAGATGTTGCCGAACTACAACTCCCAGCATGCTTGGAGTTGTAGTTTTGCAACATTTGGAGGACTACAGTTTGCAGACCACTAATACAGTGGTTCCCAATCTGTGCCCTTCCAGATGTTGCAAAACTACAACTTCCAGTATGCCAAAACTGTCCAGGCATGCTGGGAGTTGTAGTTCTGCAACATCTGAAGGGCCAGATGTTACAGAACTACAACTCCCAGCATGCCTGGACAGTAATGGCATGCTGAGGATGTGTAGTTTTGCAACATCTGGAAGGGCACAGTGGTCTCCAAACTGTGGACCTCCAGATGTTGCAAAACTGCAACTCCCAGCATGCCCAGGGCATTTGCCCTGGATGCCTGCTGAAGCATTTCAGCAGGCATCTGCTTCTGATCTCAGCCCGGCGCGCGGCAGGGACCGGAAAACGCCAGGACGTACGGGGACGTCCTGGGTCCTTAAAGCCCAGGGTGCGGGGACGTCCCCGTACGTCCTGGGTCCTTAAGGGGCTAAAGGTGTACTCCGCCCATAGACATCTTATCCCTTATCCAAAACATTGTGGATGAGATGTCTGATCCTGGAGTGGGTCTGGCCACTGGGACCCCCCACGATATCTGGGCCGACTCTTCGGAATCTGTGGCAATCCATATCGCCAAACCACACCCCCTCTATTCATGTCTATGGGAGGGGGCGTGACGGCACAGAGATCGCGGGGGTTCCCAGTGGCAAGACACCTGCCATCAGACATCTTATTCCCTATCCTTTCTATAGCGGATAAGATGTTCAGGGGCAGAGTACCACTTTAAAGGGAATTTATCAACTCTATTTGCTCCAAAGAACTTCAGACCCTATTGTACCTTTTTTTTTTTTTTTAGCTGATAATTGTTGCCTAATTTGTAAAATCAGTGTTCAATTTTTCAGCCAAGTTCCAAAGAGGTGGGGTTAATCTGCTGAAGTGCCGAAGCTTGGCACACCTCCTCGCTTGCTCCCACCTCCCAGGCCCTCCTTGATTGATGTTCTGAGCCCGGTTTTTCAATCAAGAAGGAGCTGGAGGGGAGAGCAAGTAAGTGGATGTGCCGGGATGAGACACTTGAGCAGCTTAGATCAGCCTCTTTGCACCCTACATTTGTGTATTACACCTGAATATTAGACAATACTGGATTAAACTATGTGGAATGTTGATTTAGGGATCTATCCAATTGCTAGCAGGCCATAGACACAAGATTACATATAAGATAAGGTTATATGCCGACCAGGTATTATATTGTAGTTCCCAGCGAATTGAATCTAACTTTGAAGGGGAAGTGCCTTTAGGCACTTCCCCCTTCAAAGTTAGCGGGTCATGTAGAAATTTTTCTGTACCATGTCTATGACAATCATGGGTGCTTTTTGCCTTCCTTAGGTTGTAGGGCTATTGTTACCATTAAAATTGTCAGAACCCTAAAATAAACCCTAACAGACCCAACTAAACTAAGGAATACATGTTCATAGTTATTAAAAAGAGGAAACACACCCTTCAAGGAACATAACAAGGGGTACAGTGAGCCTTAACACCCCACAGGTGTTTGATGACTTTTTGTAAAATTTGGATGAGTAAATAAAAAAAATAGGAGGAAATACGAGAAAATGCCCCTCAAAATTTGTAACCCCATTTCTTCTGGGTTTGGAAGTCTTCCATGTATGGATGTAAAGTGCTCTGCTATCAAACTACAATGATCAGAAGAGAAGAAGCGCCATTGGGCTTTTGGAGAGAGAATTCGTCTGGAATTCAAGTCAGGGGACATGTGCGTTTACAAAGCCCCCATGGTGCCAGAACAGTGGACCCCCACCACATGTGACTGTATTTCGGAAACAACACCCCTCACAGAATGTAACAATGGGTGCAGTGAGCATTTACACCCCACTGACGTTTGACAGACTTTTGGAACAGTGGGCTGTGCAAATGAAAACTTAAATTTTTCATTTTCATGGACCCCTGTTCCAAAAATCTGTCAGACACCAGTAGGGCATAAATGCTCACTGCACCCCTTATTACATTCCATGAGGGGTGTAGTTTCCAAAATGGGGTCACATGTTGGAGGGGGTTCCGCTGTTCTGGCACCATAGGGGCTTTGTAAACGCACATGGCCTTCAATTTTAGCCAAATTCTCTCTCCAAAAGTCCAATAGCGCTCCTTCTCTTCTGAGCCCTGTAGTGAGCCAGCAGAGCACTTTATGTCCACACATGGGGTATTTATATATTCAGAAGAAATGGTGATACAAATTATGGGGGGCTTTTTCTCAATTACCCCTTGTGAAAATGAAAAATTTGGGATAACATTAGAAATTAGAAATATTAGCAATAAATTCATCATAAAATATACTTACTGTTAAATACTTTAACTCAATATAAAATAAAAATAAAAACAATAAAAATTAATAAAATTTAAAAATATATATATATAAAAAATATGTATAGAAAAATCTAAAATCACTAACTAAAAAATAAAATACACAAAATACATAAAAAATACAAATAATAACATAAATAAATATAACAAAAATAAAATATAGCACCAATCACTAATAATAAATAAAGATTATACAAGCAAGTACTTTCTGAATAAGATAACGTTTTTTCACTTCCATCTACTGTATATATATATATATATATATATATATATATATAATTCCCTCTGCTTCCCTTCTCCCTTCCTTATTACCCCACCCCTCCCTTGCAACTTACATGCTACTCAAGAAATCCATATCTTAGGACATCATATATCCCAGACTACCATAGCTTATTACATAACAAACAGAATAAATAGCAGTCTATACCGATTCACAGAATATAAATAAATAAAATATTTTTTTCTTTTAAAATTGCATGAGTTACAAGATAATTTACATGAGAATATAATTACTCATGTTAATAACACACTTTTACATACTCCATGGTCTGCACTATGGATAATTTGGAACATACCCTACACAGTCTAAGTCCCATAACATGCGCAGTAGTACTCTAGAAGTGAAATACAGACAAAGTCCGAAGTCATGCGCACAGGTCCAGCAATATGTAGATATCGCGAAAAGTGAATCATCCATCATGAGGCTTGCGCATTGATTACCAATGCGCGGACATGCGTACCTACTGTGACATCACATGTAAACAAAGGTGGTGATAGGCGCAGACGCTAAACACATGCCAGACCATAACAAACTGTATGATTAGTTGCGACTTTTCGCAGGATTGGTACACAACTATTGCGGGACACAAGATTGTGATGTGCGGCCATCTGATTGGCGATAGCACGTCACAGGAAATGAACGCAATGTGAGATTATATAAAGCCTACCTAGCGTCCGGGGCACCATTAGCCTCAAAGCCCTTGACCAAGCTGGTTTATTGAGCGAAACGTCGAGGAGGCTAGCCATGTTTTAATACAGCGTGTGTTCACTGTTAGTAATGTTAATGCAGCATGCATACTCACCTACTAGTGCACAGATCATAGTGCACAATATATATTAATTGTTGAGCACTAACAGAAACTTAGTAGCTAGGAGAGGTTTTCCTTTCCCATAAAAAATTCTGTGACACCGCCGATAATTTTAAACCGTGTGTTTCATAAGGGTAGCTTTTTAGTTTGTGAATTGAATAAAGTTTAAAAGTTTTAGGGGGGCTTCTAGTAAGGGTTTTCCCCAGAAGGGGTAGCCCCTTTAAGGTTGATATTGCACTATTACCCTGGAACCTTCAGGGATCCTTTTTTGTTTAATTCACTGACCATAGAAGGAAAGTAAACATTGCTGGTTAGCTCAATGGTGCTGATCGGGACCTCCGCGATAAAATCGTGGCGTCCCGAACAGCTTGCAGGACGCGAGGAGGATCCCTACCTGCCTCCTCGTTGTCCGATCGCCAAATGACTGCTCCATGCCTGAGATCCAGGCAGGAGCAGTTGAGTGGCAATAACACTGATCAATGCCATGCTAAAAGAAACAAAAAATAACACATACCCCAAACATTGCAAACACAAAACCTCCAAAAACCTGTCAATAGTCTCTGTCAACATCATCCTGAGAGGGATAATACACTGCACTACAATAGAAATAAAAATCCCTATCATCTATATGTCAATGGGTTCCATCTTTTCTTTTGTTCTTTTTTCTAATGCGGTTTTATAATCCCTGAGACAAGTAGTTCTGGCCCTAGAGTGTTATATATATTAGCGTCTGTAGCATGTATAAGGGACATGTTATCATACCTGTGTCTTTTTATAGGTTATTGATGCCCGGTGAGAGGGTGAAAGGGACCTATACCCCCGTCAGCTGCAGGAAAGGAACAAAGAGACAGGTAATTAATATTTATATTAATTACTGATAACAATCAGGCTAGATATAACATCTAGACCTGCAGAGATGTCATAGTCTCTACCTTATACATGAAGATATATGTGTTTTTAATAAGTATATCGTCTATAGACAGCTTCTTATATAACACAACCATGTCTCAGGTACAGAGATTAGGAACATTTATGATTTCTAATATCTGTTTTTTATTTGTAGTAATCCCTTTTTCAATACACTGACCGCATATTTAAGACATAACTGTACTGTAAAGAAAAATCTATAAGTTAATGTAATAAATCACATACTATAACTGATTATTGCCATTTAAAACTATGAAAAATACATTATGTTGATTATAAAACAGAAATACAGAATGGAGACAACCGTCTGTGGCTCAAGCTCGACTGCCCATTTCTTTGAGTGGCCCCTCAATGTTCTGGAAACGGGTGGAGGACATTGTCTCCATTAGAATGGGTCCCCCTACGATGCTTCGGCTGTTGATCTGAAGTGCATTCTGTGCTTTGGAATCTAGGGGGCAAACTGTATTTCTGTTATTAATTTTTTGTTTAGCAATTCCCACCGCAACATGGTTAACCTCTATCCTAAATTTCTGCAAAAAAATTGATAAGACATTCCAAGAAATATTTTGCCAAATAAAAATATATAAAATATTGATGAAGTTGATGAATAATAACAGCAAAAATAACAGTTTTTGATTAAAAAACAAATAAACAATAATAATTTATAAAATATTTTGCTCCTGCCCCCTTCCCCAAAAATAAAAAAACATATATTACCCTTAAAATTTATGAATAAAGAAAAAAAAATAACACATACCCCAAACATTGCAAACACAAAACCCCCAAAAACCTAACAATAGTGTCTGTCAACATCATCCTGGGAGGGATAATACACTGCAACTACAATAGAAATAAAAATCCCTATCATCTATATCTCAATGGGTTCCATCTTTTCTTTTGTTCTTTTTTCTAATGCGGTTTTATAATCCCTGAGACAAGTAGTTCTGGCCCTAGAGTGTTATATATATTAGCGTCTGTAGCATGTATAAGGGACATGTTATCATACCTGTGTCTTTTTAAAGGTGATTTATGCCCGGTGAGAGGGTGAAAGGGACCTATACCCCCGTCAGATGCAGGAAAGGAACAAAGAGACAGGTAATTAATATTTATATTAATTACTGATAACAATCAGGCTAGATATAACATCTAGACCTGCAGAGATGTCATAGTCTCTACCTTATACATGAAGATATATGTGTTTTTAATAAGTATATCGTCTATAGACAGCTTCTTATATAACACAACTGTGTCTCAGGTACAGAGATTGGGAACATTTATGATTTCTAATATCTGTTTTTTATTTGTAGTAATCCCTTTTTCAATAGACAGACCGCAGATTTAAGACATAACTGTACTGTAAAGAAAAATCTCTAAGTTAATGTAATAAATCACATACTATAACTGATTATTGCCATTTAAAACTATGAAAAATACATTATGTTGATTATAAAACAGAAATACAGAATGGAGACAACCGTCTGTGGCTCAAGCTCGACTGCCCATTTCTTTGAGTGGCCCCTCAATGTTGTGGAAACGGGTGGAGGACATTGTCTCCATTAGAATGGGTCCCCCTACGATGCTTCGGCTGTTGATCTGAAGTGCATTCTGTGCTTTGGAACCTCGGGGGCAAACTGTTTTTCTGTTATTAATTTTTAGTTTAGCAATTCCCACTGCAACATGGTTAACCTCTATCCTAAATTTCTGCACAAAATTGATAAAAGACATTCCAAGAAATATTTTACCAAACAAAAATATATAAAATATTGATGAAGTTGATGAATAATAATAACAGCAAAAATAACAGTTTTTGATTAAAAAACAAATAAACAATAATAATTTATAAAAAATTTTGATCCTGCCCCCTTCCCCAAAAATAAAAAACATATATTACCCTTAAAATTTATGAATAAAGAAACAAAAAATAACACATACCCCAAACATTACAAACACAAAAAAAACCAAAACCTAACAATAGTCTCTGTCAACATCATCCTGAGAGGGATAATACACTGCACTGCAATAGAAATAAAAATCCCTATCATCTATATCTCAATGGGTTCCATCTTTTCTTTTGTTCTTTTTTCTAATGCGGTTTTATAATCCCTGAGACAAGTAAATCTGGCCCTAGAGTGTTATATATATTAGCGTCTGTAGCATGTATAAGGGACATGTTATCATACCTGTGTCTTTTTATAGGTGATTAATGCCCGGTGAGAGGGTGAAAGGGACCTATACCCCCGTCAGCTGCAGGAAAGGAACAAAGAGACAGGTAATTAATATTTATATTAATTACTGATAACAATCAGGCTAGATATAACATCTAGACCTGCAGAGATGTCATAGTCTCTACCTTATACATGAAGATATATGTGTTTTTAATAAGTATATCGTCTATAGACAGCTTCTTATATAACACAACCATGTCTCAGGTACAGAGATTAGGAACATTTATGATTTCTAATATCTGTTTTTTATTTGTAGTAATCCCTTTTTCAATAGACAGACCGCAGATTTAAGACATAACTGTACTGTAAAGAAAAATCTATAAGTTAATGTAATAAATCACATACTATAACTGATTGTTGCCATTTAAAACTATGAAAAATACATTATGTTGATTATAAAACAGAAATACAGAATGGAGACAACCGTCTGTGGCTCAAGCTCGACTGCCCATTTCTTTGAGTGGCCCCTCAATGTTCTGGAAACGGGTGGAGGACATTGTCTCCATTAGAATGGGTCCCCCTACGATGCTTCGGCTGTTGATCTGAAGTGCATTCTGTGCTTTGGAATCTCGGGGGCAAACTGTATTTCTGTTATTAATTTTTAGTTTAGCAATTCCCACCGCAACATGGTTAACCTCTATCCTAAATTTCTGCACAAAATTGATAAAAGACATTCCAAGAAATATTTAAATTTATGAATAAAGAAACAAAAAATAACACATACCCCAAACATTACAAACACAAAACCCCCCAAAACCTAACAATAGTCTCTGTCAACATCATCCTGGGAGGGATAATACACTGCACTGCATTAGAAATAAAAATCCCTATCATCTATATCTCAATGGGTTCCATCTTTTCTTTTGTTCTTTTTTCTAATGCGGTTTTATAATCCCTGAGACAAGTAGTTCTGGCCCTAGAGTGTTATATATATTAGCGTCTGTAGCATGTATAAGGGACATGTTATCATACCTGTGTCTTTTTATAGGTGATTAATGCCCGGTGAGAGGGTGAAAGGGACCTATACCCCCGTCAGATGCAGGAAAGGAACAAAGAGACAGGTAATTAATATTTATATTAATTACTGATAACAATCAGGCTAGATATAACATCTAGAACTGCAGAGATGTCATAGTCTCTACCTTATACATGAAGATATATGTGTTTTTAATAAGTATATCGTCTATAGACAGCTTCTTATATAACACAACTGTGTCTCAGGTACAGAGATTGGGAACATTTATGATTTCTAATATCTGTTTTTTATTTGTAGTAATCCCTTTTTCAATAGACAGACCGCAGATTTAAGACATAACTGTACTGTAAAGAAAAATCTCTAAGTTAATGTAATAAATCACATACTATAACTGATTATTGCCATTTAAAACTATGAAAAATACATTCTGTTGTTTATAAAACAGAAATACAGAATGGAGACAACCGTCTGTGGCTCAAGCTCGACTGCCCCTTTCTTTGAGTGGCCCCTCAATGTTTTTGAAACGGGTGGAGGACATTGTCTCCATTAGAATGGGTCCCCCTACGATGCTTCGGCTGTTGATCTGAAGTGCATTCTGTGCTTTGGAACCTCGGGGGCAAACTGTATTTCTGTTATTAATTTTTAGTTTAGCAATTCCCACTGCAACATGGTTAACCTCTATCCTAAATTTCTGCACAAAATTGATAAAAGACATTCCAAGAAATATTTTGCCAAATAAAAATATAGAAAATATTGATGAAATTGATGAATAATAATAACAACAAAAATAACAGTTTTTGATTAAAAAACAAAAAAACAAAAATAATTTATAAAATATTTTGCTCCTGCCCCCTTCCCCCAAAAATAAAAAAACATATATTACCCTTAAAATTTATGAATAAAGAAACAAAAAATAACACATACCCCAAACATTACAAACACAAAACCCCCAAAAACCTAACAATAGTCTCTGTCAACATCATCCTGGGAGGGATAATACACTGCACTGCAATAGAAATAAAAATCCCTATCATCTATATCTCAATGGGTTCCATCTTTTCTTTTGTTCTTTTTTCTAATGCGGTTTTATAATCCCTGAGACAAGTAGTTCTGGCCCTAGAGTGTTATATATATTAGCGTCTGTAGCATGTATAAGGGACATGTTATCATACCTGTGTCTTTTTATAGGTGATTGATGCCCGGTGAGAGGGTGAAAGGGACCTATACCCCCGTCAGCTGCAGGAAAGGAACAAAGAGACAGGTAATTAATATTTATATTAATTACTGATAACAATCAGGCTAGATACAACATCTAAACCTGCAAAGATGTCATAGTCTCTACCTTATACATGAAGATATATGTGTTTTTAATAAGTATATCGTCTATAGACAGCTTCTTATATAACACAACCATGTCTCAGGTACAGAGATTGGGAACATTTATGATTTCTAATATCTGTTTTTTATTTGTAGTAATCCCTTTTTCAATAGACAGACAGCAGATTTAAGACATAACTGTACTGTAAAGAAAAATCTATAAGTTAATGTAATAAATCACATACTATAACTGATTATTGCCATTTAAAACTATGAAAAATACATTATGTTGATTATAAAACAGAAATACAGAATGGAGACAACCGTCTGTGGCTCAAGCTCGACTGCCCATTTCTTTGAGTGGCCCCTCAATGTTCTGGAAACGGGTGGAGGACATTGTCTCCATTAGAATGGGTCCCCCTACGATGCTTCGGCTGTTGATCTGAAGTGCATTCTGTGCTTTGGAATCTCAGGGGCAAACTGTATTTCTGTTATTAATTTTTAGTTTAGCAATTCCCACCGCAACATGGTTAACCTCTATCCTAAATTTCTGCACAAAATTGATAAAAGACATTCCAAGAAATATTTTGCCAAATAAAAATATATAAAATATTGATGAAATTGATGAATAATAATAACAACAAAAATAACAGTTTTTGATTAAAAAACAAATAAATAATAATAATTTATAAAATATTTTGCTCCTGCCCCCTTCCCCCAAAAATAAAAAACATATATTACCCTTAAAATTTATGAATAAAGAAACAAAAAATAACACATACCCCAAACATTGCAAACACTAAACCCCCAAAAACCTAACAATAGTGTCTGTCAACATCATCCTGGGAGGGATAATACACTGCACTACAATAGAAATAAAAATCCCTATCATCTATATCTCAATGGGTTCCATCTTTTCTTTTGTTCTTTTTTCTAATGCGGTTTTATAATCCCTGAGACAAGTAAATCTGGCCCTAGAGTGTTATATATATTAGCGTCTGTAGCATGTATAAGGGACATGTTATCATACCTGTGTCTTTTTATAGGTGATTAATGCCCGGTGAGAGGGTGAAAGGGACCTATACCCCCCTCAGCTGCAGGAAAGGAACAAAGAGACAGGTAATTAATATTTATATTAATTACTGATAACAATCAGGCTAGATATAACATCTAGACCTGCAGAGATGTCATAGTCTCTACCTTATACATGAAGATATATGTGTTTTTAATAAGTATATCGTCTATAGACAGCTTCTTATATAACACAACCATGTCTCAGGTACAGAGATTAGGAACATTTATGATTTCTAATATCTGTTTTTTATTTGTAGTAATCCCTTTTTCAATAGATTGACCGCAGATTTAAGACATAACTGTACTGTAAAGAAAAATCTATAAGTTAATGTAATAAATCACATACTATAACTGATTGTTGCCATTTAAAACTATGAAAAATACATTATGTTGATTATAAAACAGAAATACAGAATGGAGACAACCGTCTGTGGCTCAAGCTCGACTGCCCATTTCTTTGAGTGGCCCCTCAATGTTCTGGAAACGGGTGGAGGACATTGTCTCCATTAGAATGGGTCCCCCTACGATGCTTCGGCTGTTGATCTGAAGTGCATTCTGTGCTTTGGAATCTCGGGGGCAAACTGTATTTCTGTTATTAATTTTTAGTTTAGCAATTCCCACCGCAACATGGTTAACCTCTATCCTAAATTTCTGCACAAAATTGATAAAAGACATTCCAAGAAATATTTAAATTTATGAATAAAGAAACAAAAAATAACACATACCCCACACATTACAAACACAAAACCCCCAAAAACCTAACAATAGTCTCTGTCAACATCATCCTGGGAGGGATAATACACTGCACTGCAATAGAAATAAAAATCCCTATCATCTATATCTCAATGGGTTCCATCTTTTCTTTTGTTCTTTTTTCTAATGCGGTTTTATAATCCCTGAGACAAGTAGTTCTGGCCCTAGAGTGTTATATATATTAGCGTCTGTAGCATGTATAAGGGACATGTTATCATACCTGTGTCTTTTTATAGGTGATTGATGCCCGGTGAGAGGGTGAAAGGGACCTATACCCCCGTCAGCTGCAGGAAAGGAACAAAGAGACAGGTAATTAATATTTATATTAATTACTGATAACAATCAGGCTAGATACAACATCTAAACCTGCAAAGATGTCATAGTCTCTACCTTATACATAAAGATATATGTGTTTTTAATAAGTATATCGTCTATAGACAGCTTCTTATATAACACAACTGTGTCTCAGGTACAGAGATTGGGAACATTTATGATTTCTAATATCTGTTTTTTATTTGTAGTAATCCCTTTTTCAATAGACAGACCGCAGATTTAAGACATAACTGTACTGTAAAAAAACATATCTATAAGTTAATGTAATAAATCACATACTATAACTGATTATTGCCATTTAAAACTATGAAAAATACATTATGTTGATTATAAAACAGAAATACAGAATGGAGACAACCGTCTGTGGCTCAAGCTCGACTGCCCCTTTCTTTGAGTGGCCCCTCAATGTTGTTGAAACGGGTGGAGGACATTGTCTCCATTAGAATGGGTCCCCCTACGATGCTTCGGCTGTTGATCTGAAGTGCATTCTGTGCTTTGGAACCTCGGGGGCAAACTGTATTTCTGTTATTAATTTTTAGTTTAGCAATTCCCACTGCAATATGGTTAACCTCTATCCTAAATTTCTGCCCAAAATTGATAAAAGACATTCCAAGAAATATTTTGCCAAATAAAAATATATAAAATATTGATGAAATTGATGAATAATAATAACAACAAAAATAACAGTTTTTGATTAAAAAACAAAAAAACAAAAATAATTTATAAAATATTTTGCTCCTGCCCCCTTCCCCCAAAAATAAAAAAACATATATTACCCTTAAAATTTATGAATAAAGAAACAAAAAATAACACATACCCCAAACATTACAAACACAAAACCCCCCAAAACCTAACAATAGTCTCTGTCAACATCATCCTGAGAGGGATAATACACTGCACTGCAATAGAAATAAAAATCCCTATCATCTATATCTCAATGGGTTCCATCTTTTCTATTGTTCTTTTTTCTAATGCGGTTTTATAATCCCTGAGACAAGTAAATCTGGCCCTAGAGTGTTATATATATTAGCGTCTGTAGCATGTATAAGGGACATGTTATCATACCTGTGTCTTTTTATAGGTGATTAATGCCCGGTGAGAGGGTGAAAGGGACCTATACCCCCGTCAGCTGCAGGAAAGGAACAAAGAGACAGGTAATTAATATTTATATTAATTACTGATAACAATCAGGCTAGATATAACATCTAGACCTGCAGAGATGTCATAGTCTCTACCTTATACATGAAGATATATGTGTTTTTAATAAGTATATCGTCTATAGACAGCTTCTTATATAACACAACCATGTCTCAGGTACAGAGATTAGGAACATTTATGATTTCTAATATCTGTTTTTTATTTGTAGTAATCCCTTTTTCAATAGACAGACCGCAGATTTAAGACATAACTGTACTGTAAAAAAACATATCTATAAGTTAATGTAATAAATCACATACTATAACTGATTATTGCCATTTAAAACTATGAAAAATACATTATGTTGATTATAAAACAGAAATACAGAATGGAGACAACCGTCTGTGGCTCAAGCTCGACTGCCCCTTTCTTTGAGTGGCCCCTCAATGTTGTGGAAACGGGTGGAGGACATTGTCTCCATTAGAATGGGTCCCCCTACGATGCTTCGGCTGTTGATCTGAAGTGCATTCTGTGCTTTGGAACCTCGGGGGCAAACTGTATTTCTGTTATTAATTTTTAGTTTAGCAATTCCCACTGCAATATGGTTAACTTCTATCCTAAATTTCTGCCCAAAATTGATAAAAGACATTCCAAGAAATATTTTGCCAAATAAAAATATATAAAATATTGATGAAATTGATGAATAATAATAACAACAAAAATAACAGTTTTTGATTAAAAAACAAAAAAACAAAAATAATTTATAAAATATTTTGCTCCTGCCCCCTTCCCCCAAAAATAAAAAAACATATATTACCCTTAAAATTTATGAATAAAGAAACAAAAAATAACACATACCCCAAACATTACAAACACAAAACCCCCCAAAACCTAACAATAGTCTCTGTCAACATCATCCTGAGAGGGATAATACACTGCACTGCAATAGAAATAAAAATCCCTATCATCTATATCTCAATGGGTTCCATCTTTTCTTTTGTTCTTTTTTCTAATGCGGTTTTATAATCCCTGAGACAAGTAAATCTGGCCCTAGAGTGTTATATATATTAGCGTCTGTAGCATGTATAAGGGACATGTTATCATACCTGTGTCTTTTTATAGGTGATTAATGCCCGGTGAGAGGGTGAAAGGGACCTATACCCCCGTCAGCTGCAGGAAAGGAACAAAGAGACAGGTAATTAATATTTATATTAATTACTGATAACAATCAGGCTAGATATAGCATCTAGACCTGCAGAGATGTCATAGTCTCTACCTTATACATGAAGATATATGTGTTTTTAATAAGTATATCGTCTATAGACAGCTTCTTATATAACACAACTGTGTCTCAGGTACAGAGATTGGGAACATTTATGATTTCTAATATCTGTTTTTTATTTGTAGTAATCCCTTTTTCAATAGACAGACCGCAGATTTAAGACATAACTGTACTGTAAAAAAACATATCTATAAGTTAATGTAATAAATCACATACTATAACTGATTATTGCCATTTAAAACTATGAAAAATACATTATGTTGATTATAAAACAGAAATACAGAATGGAGACAACCGTCTGTGGCTCAAGCTCGACTGCCCCTTTCTTTGAGTGGCCCCTCAATGTTGTGGAAACGGGTGGAGGACATTGTCTCCATTAGAATGGGTCCCCCTACGATGCTTCGGCTGTTGATCTGAAGTGCATTCTGTGCTTTGGAACCTCGGGGGCAAACTGTATTTCTGTTATTAATTTTTAGTTTAGCAATTCCCACTGCAACATGGTTAACCTCTATCCTAAATTTCTGCACAAAATTGATAAAAGACATTCCAAGAAATATTTTGCCAAATAAAAATATAGAAAATATTGATGAAATTGATGAATAATAATAACAACAAAAATAACAGTTTTTGATTAAAAAACAAAAAAACAAAAATAATTTATAAAATATTTTGCTCCTGCCCCCTTCCCCCAAAAATAAAAAAACATATATTACCCTTAAAATTTATGAATAAAGAAACAAAAAATAACACATACCCCAAACATTACAAACACAAAACCCCCAAAAACCTAACAATAGTCTCTGTCAACATCATCCTGGGAGGGATAATACACTGCACTGCAATAGAAATAAAAATCCCTATCATCTATATCTCAATGGGTTCCATCTTTTCTTTTGTTCTTTTTTCTAATGCGGTTTTATAATTCCTGAGACAAGTAGTTCTGGCCCTAGAGTGTTATATATATTAGCGTCTGTAGCATGTATAAGGGACATGTTATCATACCTGTGTCTTTTTATAGGTGATTGATGCCCGGTGAGAGGGTGAAAGGGACCTATACCCCCGTCAGCTGCAGGAAAGGAACAAAGAGACAGGTAATTAATATTTATATTAATTACTGATAACAATCAGGCTAGATACAACATCTAAACCTGCAAAGATGTCATAGTCTCTACCTTATACATGAAGATATATGTGTTTTTAATAAGTATATCGTCTATAGACAGCTTCTTATATAACACAACCATGTCTCAGGTACAGAGATTGGGAACATTTATGATTTCTAATATCTGTTTTTTATTTGTAGTAATCCCTTTTTCAATAGACAGACAGCAGATTTAAGACATAACTGTACTGTAAAGAAAAATCTATAAGTTAATGTAATAAATCACATACTATAACTGATTATTGCCATTTAAAACTATGAAAAATACATTATGTTGATTATAAAACAGAAATACAGAATGGAGACAACCGTCTGTGGCTCAAGCTCGACTGCCCATTTCTTTGAGTGGCCCCTCAATGTTCTGGAAACGGGTGGAGGACATTGTCTCCATTAGAATGGGTCCCCCTACGATGCTTCGGCTGTTGATCTGAAGTGCATTCTGTGCTTTGGAATCTCGGAGGCAAACTGTATTTCTGTTATTAATTTTTAGTTTAGCAATTCCCACCGCAACATGGTTAACCTCTATCCTAAATTTCTGCACAAAATTGATAAAAGACATTCCAAGAAATATTTAAATTTATGAATAAAGAAACAAAAAATAACACATACCCCAAACATTACAAACACAAAACCCCCAAAAACCTAATAATAGTCTCTGTCAACATCATCCTGGGAGGGATAATACACTGCACTGCAATAGAAATAAAAATCCCTATCATCTATATCTCAATGGGTTCCATCTTTTCTTTTGTTCTTTTTTCTAATGCGGTTTTATAATCCCTGAGACAAGTAGTTCTGGCCCTAGAGTGTTATATATATTAGCGTCTGTAGCATGTATAAGGGACATGTTATCATACCTGTGTCTTTTTATAGGTGATTAATGCCCGGTGAGAGGGTGAAAGGGACCTATACCCCCGTCAGATGCAGGAAAGGAACAAAGAGACAGGTAATTAATATTTATATTAATTACTGATAACAATCAGGCTAGATATAACATCTAGACCTGCAGAGATGTCATAGTCTCTACCTTATACATGAAGATATATGTGTTTTTAATAAGTATATCGTCTATAGACAGCTTCTTATATAACACATCCGTGTCTCAGGTACAGAGATTGGGAACATTTATGATTTCTAATATCTGTTTTTTATTTGTAGTAATCCCTTTTTCAATAGACAGACTGCAGATTTAAGACATAACTGTACTGTAAAAAAACATATCTATAAGTTAATGTAATAAATCACATACTATAACTGATTATTGCCATTTAAAACTATGAAAAATACATTATGTTGATTATAAAACAGAATTACAGAATGGAGACAACCGTCTGTGGCTCAAGCTCGACTGCCCATTTCTTTGAGTGGCCCCTCAATGTTCTGGAAACGGGTGGAGGACATTGCCTCCATTAGAATGGGTCCCCCTACGATGCTTCGGCTGTTGATCTGAAGTGCATTCTGTGCTTTGGAATCTCAGGGGCAAACTGTATTTCTGTTATTAATTTTTAGTTTAGCAATTCCCACCGCAACATGGTTAACCTCTATCCTAAATTTCTGCACAAAATTGATAAAAGACATTCCAAGAAATATTTTGCCAAATAAAAATATATAAAATATTGATGAAATTGATGAATAATAATAACAACAAAAATAACAGTTTTTGATTAAAAAACAAAAAAAAAAAAAATAATTTATAAAATATTTTGCTCCTGCCCCCTTCCCCCCCTTCCCCCAAAAATAAAAAACATATATTACCCTTAAAATTTATGAATAAAGAAACAAAAAATAACACATACCCCAAACATTGCAAACACTAAACCCCCAAAAACCTAACAATAGTGTCTGTCAACATCATCCTGGGAGGGATAATACACTGCACTACAATAGAAATAAAAATCCCTATCATCTATATCTCAATGGGTTCCATCTTTTCTTTTGTTCTTTTTTCTAATGCGGTTTTATAATCCCTGAGACAAGTAGTTCTGGCCCTAGAGTGTTATATATATTAGCGTCTGTAGCATGTATAAGGGACATGTTATCATACCTGTGTCTTTTTATTGGTGATAAATGCCCGGTGAGAGAGTGAAAGGGACCTATACCCCCGTCAGCTGCAGGAAAGGAACAAAGAAACAGGTAATTAATATTTATATTAATTACTGATAACAATCAGGCTAGATATAACATCTAGACCTGCAGAGATGTCATAGTCTCTACCTTATACATGAAGATATATGTGTTTTTAATAAGTATATCGTCTATAGACAGCTTCTTATATAACACAACTGTGTCTCAGGTACAGAGATTAGGAACATTTATGATTTCTAATATTTGTTTTTTATTTGTAGTAATCCCTTTTTCAATAGACAGACTGCAGATTTAAGACATAACTGTACTGTAAAAAAACATATCTATAAGTTAATGTAATAAATCACATACTATAACTGATTATTGCCATTTAAAACTATGAAAAATACATTATGTTGATTATAAAACAGAAATACAGAATGGAGACAACCGTCTGTTGCTCAAGCTCGACTGCCCCTTTCTTTGAGTGGCCCCTCAATGTTGTGGAAACGGGTGGAGGACATTGTCTCCATTAGAATGGGTCCCCCTACGATGCTTCGGCTGTTGATCTGAAGTGCATTCTGTGCTTTGGAACCTCGGGGGCAAACTGTATTTCTGTTATTAATTTTTAGTTTAGCAATTCCCACTGCAATATGGTTAACCTCTATCGTAAATTTCTGCCCAAAATTGATAAAAGACATTCCAAGAAATATTTTGCCAAATAAAAATATATAAAATATTGATGAAATTGATGAATAATAATAACAACAATAATAACAGTTTTTGATTAAAAAACAAAAAAACAAAAATAATTTATAAAATATTTTGCTCCTGCCCCCTTCCCCCAAAAATAAAAAAACATATATTACCCTTAAAATTTATGAATAAAGAAACAAAAAATAACACATACCCCAAACATTACAAACACAAAACCCCCCAAAACCTAACAATAGTATCTGTCAACATCATCCTGAGAGGGATAATACACTGCACTGCAATAGAAATAAAAATCCCTATCATTTATATCTCAATGGGTTCCATCTTTTCTTTTGTTCTTTTTTCTAATGCGGTTTTATAATCCCTGAGACAAGTAAATCTGGCCCTAGAGTGTTATATATATTAGCGTCTGTAGCATGTATAAGGGACATGTTATCATACCTGTGTCTTTTTATAGGTGATTAATGCCCGGTGAGAGGGTGAAAGGGACCTATACCCCCGTCAGCTGCAGGAAAGGAACAAAGAGACAGGTAATTAATATTTATATTAATTACTGATAACAATCAGGCTAGATATAACATCTAGACCTGCAGAGATGTCATAGTCTCTACCTTATACATGAAGATATATGTGTTTTTAATAAGTATATCGTCTATAGACAGCTTCTTATATAACACAACCATGTCTCAGGTACAGAGATTAGGAACATTTATGATTTCTAATATCTGTTTTTTATTTGTAGTAATCCCTTTTTCAATAGATTGACCGCAGATTTAAGACATAACTGTACTGTAAAGAAAAATCTATAAGTTAATGTAATAAATCACATACTATAACTGATTGTTGCCATTTAAAACTATGAAAAATACATTCTGTTGATTATAAAACAGAAATACAGAATGGAGACAACCGTCTGTGGCTCAAGCTCGACTGCCCCTTTCTTTGAGTGGCCCCTCAATGTTGTGGAAACGGGTGGAGGACATTGTCTCCATTAGAATGGGTCCCCCTACGATGCTTCGGCTGTTGATCTGAAGTGCATTCTGTGCTTTGGAACCTCGGGGGCAAACTGTATTTCTGTTATTAATTTTTAGTTTAGCAATTCCCACTGCAACATGGTTAACCTATATCCTAAATTTCTGCACAAAATTGATAAAAGACATTCCAAGAAATATTTTACCAAACAATAATATATAAAATATTGATGAAGTTGATGAATAATAATAACAGCAAAAATAACAGTTTTTGATTAAAAAACAAATAAACAATAATAATTTATAAAATATTTTGCTCCTGCCCCCTTCCCCAAAAATAAAAAAACATATATTACCCTTAAAATTTATGAATAAAGAAACAAAAATAGCACATACCCCAAACATTGCAAACACAAAACCCCCAAAAACCTAACAATAGTGTCTGTCAACATCATCCTGGGAGGGATAATACACTGCACTACAATAGAAATACAAATCCCTATCATCTATATCTCAATGGGTTCCATCTTTTCTTTTGTTCTTTTTTCTAATGCGGTTTTATAATCCCTGAGACAAGTAAATCTGGCCCTAGAGTGTTATATATATTAGCGTCTGTAGCATGTATAAGGGACATGTTATCATACCTGTGTCTTTTTATAGGTGATTAATGCCCGGTGAGAGGGTGAAAGGGACCTATAACCCCGTCAGCTGCAGGAAAGGAACAAAGAGACAGGTAATTAATATTTATATTAATTACTGATAACAATCAGGCTAGATATAACATCTAGACCTGCAGAGATGTCATAGTCTCTACCTTATACATGAAGATATATGTGTTTTTAATAAGTATATCGTCTATAGACAGCTTCTTATATAACACAACTGTGTCTCAGGTACAGAGATTGGGAACATTTATGATTTCTAATATCTGTTTTTTATTTGTAGTAATCCCTTTATCAATAGACAGACAGCAGATTTAAGACATAACTGTACTGTAAAGAAAAATCTCTAAGTTAATGTAATAAATCACATACTATAACTGATTATTGCCATTTAAAACTATGAAAAATACATTATGTTGATTATAAAACAGAAATACAGAATGGAGACAACCGTCTGTGGCTCAAGCTCGACTGCCCCTTTCTTTGAGTAGCCCCTCAATGTTTTGGAAACGGGTGGAGGACATTGTCTCCATTAGAATGGGTCCCCCTACGATGCTTCGGATGTTGATCTGAAGTGCATTCTGTGCTTTGGAACCTCGGGGGCAAACTGTATTTCTGTTATTAATTTTTAGTTTAGCAATTCCCACTGCAACATGGTTAACCTATATCCTAAATTTCTGCACAAAATTGATAAAAGACATTCCAAGAAATATTTTACCAAACAAAAATATGTAAAATATTGATGAAGTTGATGAATAATAATAACAGCAAAAATAACAGTTTTTGATTAAAAAACAAATAAACAATAATAATTTATAAAATATTTTGCTCCTGCCCCCTTCCCCAAAAATAAAAAAACATATATTACCCTTAAAATTTATGAATAAAGAAACAAAAATAACACATACCCCAAACATTGCAAACACAAAACTCCCAAAAACCTAACAATAGTGTCTGTCAACATCATCCTGGGAGGGATAATACACTGCACTACAATAGAAATACAAATCCCTATCATCTATATCTCAATGGGTTCCATCTTTTCTTTTGTTCTTTTTTCTAATGCGGTTTTATAATCCCTGAGACAAGTAAATCTGGCCCTAGAGTGTTATATATATTAGCGTCTGTAGCATGTATAAGGGACATGTTATCATACCTGTGTCTTTTTATAGGTGATTAATGCCCGGTGAGAGGGTGAAAGGGACCTATAACCCCGTCAGCTGCAGGAAAGTAACAAAGAGACAGGTAATTAATATTTATATTAATTACTGATAACAATCAGGCTAGATATAACATCTAGACCTGCAGAGATGTCATAGTCTCTACCTTATACATGAAGATTTATGTGTTTTTAATAAGTATATCGTCTATAGACAGCTTCTTATATAACACAACTGTGTCTCAGGTACAGAGATTGGGAACATTTATGATTTCTAATATCTGTTTTTTATTTGTAGTAATCCCTTTATCAATAGACAGACAGCAGATTTAAGACATAACTGTACTGTAAAGAAAAATCTCTAAGTTAATGTAATAAATCACATACTATAACTGATTATTGCCATTTAAAACTATGAAAAATACATTATGTTGATTATAAAACAGAAATACAGAATGGAGACAACCGTCTGTGGCTCAAGCTCGACTGCCCCTTTCTTTGAGTGGCCCCTCAATGTTTTGGAAACGGGTGGAGGACATTGTCTCCATTAGAATGGGTCCCCCTACGATGCTTCGGCTGTTGATCTGAAGTGCATTCTGTGCTTTGGAACCTCGCGGGCAAACTGTATTTCTGTTATTAATTTTTAGTTTAGCAATTCCCACTGCAACATGGTTAACCTCTATCCTAAATTTCTGCACAAAATTGATAAAAGACATTCCAAGAAATATTTTGCCAAATAAAAATATAGAAAATATTGATGAAATTGATGAATAATAATAACAACAAAAATAACAGTTTTTGATTAAAAAACAAAAAAACAAAAATAATTTATAAAATATTTTGCTCCTGCCCCCTTCCCCCAAAAATAAAAAAACATATATTACCCTTAAAATTTATGAATAAAGAAACAAAAAATAACACATACCCCAAACATTACAAACACAAAACCCCCAAAAACCTAACAATAGTCTCTGTCAACATCATCCTGGGAGGGATAATACACTGCACTGCAATAGAAATAAAAATCCCTATCATCTATATCTCAATGGGTTCCATCTTTTCTTTTGTTCTTTTTTCTAATGCGGTTTTATAATCCCTGAGACAAGTAGTTCTGGCCCTAGAGTGTTATATATATTAGCGTCTGTAGCATGTATAAGGGACATGTTATCATACCTGTGTCTTTTTATAGGTGATTAATGCCCGGTGAGAGAGTGAAAGGGACCTATACCCCCGTCAGCTGCAGGAAAGGAACAAAGAGACAGGTAATTAATATTTATATTAATTACTGATAACAATCAGGCTAGATACAACATCTAAACCTGCAAAGATGTCATAGTCTCTACCTTATACATGAAGATATATGTGTTTTTAATAAGTATATCGTCTATAGACAGCTTCTTATATAACACAACCATGTCTCAGGTACAGAGATTAGGAACATTTATGATTTCTAATATCTGTTTTTTATTTGTAGTAATCCCTTTTTTAATAGACTGACCGCAGATTTAAGACATAACTGTACTGTAAAGAAAAATCTATAAGTTAATGTAATAAATCACATACTATAACTGATTATTGCCATTTAAAACTATGAAAAATACATTATGTTGAATATAAAACAGAAATACAGAATGGAGACAACCGTCTGTGGCTCAAGCTCGACTGCCCATTTCTTTGAGTGGCCCCTCAATGTTCTGGAAACGGGTGGAGGACATTGTCTCCATTAGAATGGGTCCCCCTATGATGCTTCGGCTGTTGATCTGAAGTGCATTCTGTGCTTTGGAATCTCGGGGGCAAACTGTATTTCTGTTATTAATTTTTAGTTTAGCAATTCCCACTGCAACATGGTTAACCTCTATCCTAAATTTCTGCACAAAATTGATAAAAGACATTCCAAGAAATATTTTGCCAAATAAAAATATATAAAATATTGATGAAATTGATGAATAATAATAACAACAAAAATAACAGTTTTTGATTAAAAAACAAAAAACAAAAATAATTTATAAAATATTTTGCTCCTGCCCCCTTCCCCCAAAAATAAAAAAACATAAATTACCCTTAAAATTTATGAATAAAGAAACAAAAAATAACACATACCCCAAACATTACAAACACAAAACCACCAAAAACCCAACAATAGTCTCTGTCAACATCATCCTGGGAGGGATAATACACTGCACTGCAATAGAAATAAAAATCCCTATCATCTATATCTCAATGGGTTCCATCTTTTCTTTTGTTCTTTTTTCTAATGCGGTTTTATAATCCCTGAGACAAGTAGTTCTGGCCCTAGAGTGTTATATATATTAGCGTCTGTAGCATGTATAAGGGACATTTTATCATACCTGTGTCTTTTTATAGGTGATTGATGCCCGGTGAGAGGGTGAAAGGGACCTATACCCCCGTCAGCTGCAGGAAAGGAACAAAGAGACAGGTAATTAATATTTATATTAATTACTGATAACAATCAGGCTAGATACAACATCTAAACCTGCAAAGATGTCATAGTCTCTACCTTATACATGAAGATATATGTGTTTTTAATAAGTATATCGTCTATAGACAGCTTCTTATATAACACAACCATGTCTCAGGTACAGAGATTAGGAACATTTATGATTTCTAATATCTGTTTTTTATTTGTAGTAATCCCTTTTTCAATAGACTGACCGCAGATTTAAGACATAACTGTACTGTAAAGAAAAATCTATAAGTTAATGTAATAAATCACATACTATAACTGATTATTGCCATTTAAAACTATGAAAAATACATTATGTTGATTATAAAACAGAAATACAGAATGGAGACAACCGTCTGTGGCTCAAGCTCGACTGCCCATTTCTTTGAGTGGCCCCTCAATGTTGTGGAAACGGGTGGAGGACATTGTCTCCATTAGAATGGGTCCCCCTACGATGCTTCGGCTGTTGCTCTGAAGTGCATTCTATGCTTTGGAACCTCGGGGGCAAACTGTATTTCTGTTATTAATTTTTAGTTTAGCAATTCCCACTGCAACATGGTTAACCTCTATCCTAAATTTCTGCACAAAATTGATAAAAGACATTCCAAGAAATATTTTGCCAAATAAAAATATAGAAAATATTGATGAAATTGATGAATAAGAATAACAACAAAAATAACAGGTTTTGATTAAAAAACAAAAAAACAAAAATAATTTATAAAATATTTTGCTCCTGCCCCCTTCCCCCAAAAATAAAAAAACATATATTACCCTTAAAATTTATGAATAAAGAAACAAAAAATAACACATACCCCAAACATTACAAACACAAAACCCCCAAAAACCTAACAATAGTCTCTGTCAACATCATCCTGGGTGGGATAATACACTGAACTGCAATAGAAATAAAAATCCCTATCATCTATATCTCAATGGGTTCCATCTTTTCTTTTGTTCTTTTTTCTAATGCGGTTTTATAATCCCTGAAACAAGTAGTTCTGGCCCTAGAGTGTTATATATATTAGCGTCTGTAGCATGTATAAGGGACATGTTATCATACCTGTGTCTTTTTATAGGTGATTAATGCTCGGTGAGAGGGTGAAAGGGACCTATACCCCCGTCAGATGCAGGAAAGGAACAAAGAGACAGGTAATTAATATTTATATTAATTACTGATAACAATCAGGCTAGATATAACATCTAGACCTGCAGAGATGTCATAGTCTCTACCTTATACATGAAGATATATGTGTTTTTAATAAGTATATCGTCTATAGACAGCTTCTTATATAACACAACTGTGTCTCAGGTACAGAGATTGGGAACATTTATGATTTCTAATATCTGTTTTTTATTTGTAGTAATCCCTTTTTCAATAGACAGACCGCAGATTTAAGACATAACTGTACTGTAAAAAAACATATCTATAAGTTAATGTAATAAATCACATACTATAACTGATTATTGCCATTTAAAACTATGAAAAATACATTATGTTGATTATAAAACAGAAATACAGAATGGAGACAACCGTCTGTGGCTCAAGCTCGACTGCCCCTTTCTTTGAGTGGCCCCTCAATGTTGTGGAAACGGGTGGAGGACATTGTCTCCATTAGAATGGGTCCCCCTACGATGCTTCGGCTGTTGATCTGAAGTGCATTCTGTGCTTTGGAACCTCGGGGGCAAACTGTATTTCTGTTATTAATTTTTAGTTTAGCAATTCCCACTGCAATATGGTTAACCTCTATCCTAAATTTCTGCCCAAAATTGATAAAAGACATTACAAGAAATATTTTGCCAAATAAAAATATATAAAATATTGATGAAATTGATGAATAATAATAACAACAAAAATAACAGTTTTTGATTAAAAAACAAAAAACAAAAATAATTTATAAAATATTTTGCTCCTGCCCCCTTCCCCCAAAAATAAAAAAACATATATTACCCTTAAAATTTATGAATAAAGAAACAAAAAATAACACATACCCCAAACATTACAAACACAAACCCCCCCAAAACCTAACAATAGTCTCTGTCAACATCATCCTGAGAGGGATAATACACTGCACTGCAATAGAAATAAAAATCCCTATCATCTATATCTCAATGGGTTCCATCTTTTCTTTTGTTCTTTTTTCTAATGCGGTTTTATAATCCCTGAGACAAGTAGTTCTGGCCCTAGAGTGTTATATATATTAGCGTCTGTAGCATGTATAAGGGACATGTTATCATACCTGTGTCTTTTTATAGGTGATTAATGCCCGGTGAGAGGGTGAAAGGGACCTATACCCCCGTCAGCTGCAGGAAAGGAACAAAGAGACAGGTAATTAATATTTATATTAATTACTGATAACAATCAGGCTAGATACAACATCTAAACCTGCAAAGATGTCATAGTCTCTACCTTATACATGAAGATATATGTGTTTTTAATAAGTATATCGTCTATAGACAGCTTCTTATATAACACAACCATGTCTCAGGTACAGAGATTAGGAACATTTATGATTTCTAATATCTGTTTTTTATTTGTAGTAATCCCTTTTTTAATAGACTGACCGCAGATTTAAGACATAACTGTACTGTAAAGAAAAATCTATAAGTTAATGTAATAAATCACATACTATAACTGATTATTGCCATTTAAAACTATGAAAAATACATTATGTTGATTATAAAACAGAAATACAGAATGGAGACAACCGTCTGTGGCTCAAGCTCGACTGCCCATTTCTTTGATTGGCCCCTCAATGTTCTGGAAACGGGTGGAGGACATTGTCTCCATTAGAATGGGTCCCCCTATGATGCTTCGGCTGTTGATCTGAAGTGCATTCTGTGCTTTGGAATCTCGGGGGCAAACTGTATTTCTGTTATTAATTTTTAGTTTAGCAATTCCCACCGCAACATGGTTAACCTCTATCCTAAATTTCTGCACAAAATTGATAAAAGACATTCCAAGAAATATTTTGCCAAATAAAAATATATAAAATATTGATGAAATTGATGAATAATAATAACAACAAAAATAACAGTTTTTGATTAAAAAACAAAAAACAAAAATAATTTATAAAATATTTTGCTCCTGCCCCCTTCCCCCAAAAATAAAAAAACATAAATTACCCTTAAAATTTATGAATAAAGAAACAAAAAATAACACATACCCCAAACATTACAAACACAAAACCCCCAAAAACCCAACAATAGTCTCTGTCAACATCATCCTGGGAGGGATAATACACTGCACTGCAATAGAAATAAAAATCCCTATCATCTATATCTCAATGGGTTCCATCTTTTCTTTTGTTCTTTTTTCTAATGTGGTTTTATAATCCCTGAGACAAGTAGTTCTGGCCCTAGAGTGTTATATATATTAGCGTCTGTAGCATGTATAAGGGACATGTTATCATACCTGTGTCTTTTTATAGGTGATTGATGCCCGCTGAGAGGGTGAAAGGGACCTATACCCCCGTCAGCTGCAGGAAAGGAACAAAGAGACAGGTAATTAATATTTATATTAATTACTGATAACAATCAGGCTAGATACAACATCTAAACCTGCAAAGATGTCATAGTCTCTACCTTATACATGAAGATATATGTGTTTTTAATAAGTATATCGTCTATAGACAGCTTCTTATATAACACAACCATGTCTCAGGTACAGAGATTAGGAACATTTATGATTTCTAATATCTGTTTTTTATTTGTAGTAATCCCTTTTTCAATAGACTGACCGCAGATTTAAGACATAACTGTACTGTAAAGAAAAATCTATAAGTTAATGTAATAAATCACATACTATAACTGATTATTGCCATTTAAAACTATGAAAAATACATTATGTTGATTATAAAACAGAAATACAGAATGGAGACAACCGTCTGTGGCTCAAGCTCGACTGCCCATTTCTTTGAGTGGCCCCTCAATGTTGTGGAAACGGGTGGAGGACATTGTCTCCATTAGAATGGGTCCCCCTACGATGCTTCGGCTGTTGCTCTGAAGTGCATTCTATGCTTTGGAACCTCGGGGGCAAACTGTATTTCTGTTATTAATTTTTAGTTTAGCAATTCCCACTGCAACATGGTTAACCTCTATCCTAAATTTCTGCACAAAATTGATAAAAGACATTCCAAGAAATATTTTGCCAAATAAAAATATAGAAAATATTGATGAAATTGATGAATAAGAATAACAACAAAAATAACAGGTTTTGATTAAAAAACAAAAATAATTTATAAAATATTTTGCTCCTGCCCCCTTCCCCCAAAAATAAAAAAACATATATTACCCTTAAAATTTATGAATAAAGAAACAAAAAATAACACATACCCCAAACATTACAAACACAAAACCCCCAAAAACCTAACAATAGTCTCTGTCAACATCATCCTGGGTGGGATAATACACTGAACTGCAATAGAAATAAAAATCCCTATCATCTATATCTCAATGGGTTTCATCTTTTCTTTTGTTCTTTTTTCTAATGCGGTTTTATAATCCCTGAAACAAGTAGTTCTGGCCCTAGAGTGTTATATATATTAGCGTCTGTAGCATGTATAAGGGACATGTTATCATACCTGTGTCTTTTTATAGGTGATTAATGCTCGGTGAGAGGGTGAAAGGGACCTATACCCCCGTCAGATGCAGGAAAGGAACAAAGAGACAGGTAATTAATATTTATATTAATTACTGATAACAATCAGGCTAGATATAACATCTAGACCTGCAGAGATGTCATAGTCTCTACCTTATACATGAAGATATATGTGTTTTTAATAAGTATATCGTCTATAGACAGCTTCTTATATAACACAACTGTGTCTCAGGTACAGAGATTGGGAACATTTATGATTTCTAATATCTGTTTTTTATTTGTAGTAATCCCTTTTTCAATAGACAGACCGCAGATTTAAGACATAACTGTACTGTAAAAAAACATATCTATAAGTTAATGTAATAAATCACATACTATAACTGATTATTGCCATTTAAAACTATGAAAAATACATTATGTTGATTATAAAACAGAAATACAGAATGGAGACAACCGTCTGTGGCTCAAGCTCGACTGCCCCTTTCTTTGAGTGGCCCCTCAATGTTGTGGAAACGGGTGGAGGACATTGTCTCCATTAGAATGGGTCCCCCTACGATGCTTCGGCTGTTGATCTGAAGTGCATTCTGTGCTTTGGAACCTCGGGGGCAAACTGTATTTCTGTTATTAATTTTTAGTTTAGCAATTCCCACTGCAATATGGTTAACCTCTATCCTAAATTTCTGCCCAAAATTGATAAAAGACATTCCAAGAAATATTTTGCCAAATAAAAATATATAAAATATTGATGAAATTGATGAATAATAATAACAACAAAAATAACAGTTTTTGATTAAAAAACAAAAAACAAAAATAATTTATAAAATATTTTGCTCCTGCCCCCTTCCCCCAAAAATAAAAAAACATATATTACCCTTAAAATTTATGAATAAAGAAACAAAAAATAACACATACCCCAAACATTACAAACACAAACCCCCCCAAAACCTAACAATAGTCTCTGTCAACATCATCCTGAGAGGGATAATACACTGCACTGCAATAGAAATAAAAATCCCTATCATCTATATCTCAATGGGTTCCATCTTTTCTTTTGTTCTTTTTTCTAATGCGGTTTTATAATCCCTGAGACAAGTAGTTCTGGCCCTAGAGTGTTATATATATTAGCGTCTGTAGCATGTATAAGGGACATGTTATCATACCTGTGTCTTTTTATAGGTGATTAATGCCCGGTGAGAGGGTGAAAGGGACCTATACCCCCGTCAGCTGCAGGAAAGGAACAAAGAGACAGGTAATTAATATTTATATTAATTACTGATAACAATCAGGCTAGATACAACATCTAAACCTGCAAAGATGTCATAGTCTCTACCTTATACATGAAGATATATGTGTTTTTAATAAGTATATCGTCTATAGACAGCTTCTTATATAACACAACCATGTCTCAGGTACAGAGATTAGGAACATTTATGATTTCTAATATCTGTTTTTTATTTGTAGTAATCCCTTTTTTAATAGACTGACCGCAGATTTAAGACATAACTGTACTGTAAAGAAAAATCTCTAAGTTAATGTAATAAATCACATACTATAACTGATTATTGCCATTTAAAACTATGAAAAATACATTATGTTGATTATAAAACAGAAATACAGAATGGAGACAACCGTCTGTGGCTCAAGCTCGACTGCCCATTTCTTTGATTGGCCCCTCAATGTTCTGGAAACGGGTGGAGGACATTGTCTCCATTAGAATGGGTCCCCCTATGATGCTTCGGCTGTTGATCTGAAGTGCATTCTGTGCTTTGGAATCTCGGGGGCAAACTGTATTTCTGTTATTAATTTTTAGTTTAGCAATTCCCACCGCAACATGGTTAACCTCTATCCTAAATTTCTGCACAAAATTGATAAAAGACATTCCAAGAAATATTTTGCCAAATAAAAATATATAAAATATTGATGAAATTGATGAATAATAATAACAACAAAAATAACAGTTTTTGATTAAAAAACAAAAAACAAAAATAATTTATAAAATATTTTGCTCCTGCCCCCTTCCCCCAAAAATAAAAAAACATAAATTACCCTTAAAATTTATGAATAAAGAAACAAAAAATAACACATACCCCAAACATTACAAACACAAAACCCCCAAAAACCCAACAATAGTCTCTGTCAACATCATCCTGGGAGGGATAATACACTGCACTGCAATAGAAATAAAAATCCCTATCATCTATATCTCAATGGGTTCCATCTTTTCTTTTGTTCTTTTTTCTAATGTGGTTTTATAATCCCTGAGACAAGTAGTTCTGGCCCTAGAGTGTTATATATATTAGCGTCTGTAGCATGTATAAGGGACATGTTATCATACCTGTGTCTTTTTATAGGTGATTGATGCCCGCTGAGAGGGTGAAAGGGACCTATACCCCCGTCAGCTGCAGGAAAGGAACAAAGAGACAGGTAATTAATATTTATATTAATTACTGATAACAATCAGGCTAGATACAACATCTAAACCTGCAAAGATGTCATAGTCTCTACCTTATACATGAAGATATATGTGTTTTTAATAAGTATATCGTCTATAGACAGCTTCTTATATAACACAACCATGTCTCAGGTACAGAGATTAGGAACATTTATGATTTCTAATATCTGTTTTTTATTTGTAGTAATCCCTTTTTCAATAGACTGACCGCAGATTTAAGACATAACTGTACTGTAAAGAAAAATCTATAAGTTAATGTAATAAATCACATACTATAACTGATTATTGCCATTTAAAACTATGAAAAATACATTATGTTGATTATAAAACAGAAATACAGAATGGAGACAACCGTCTGTGGCTCAAGCTCGACTGCCCATTTCTTTGAGTGGCCCCTCAATGTTGTGGAAACGGGTGGAGGACATTGTCTCCATTAGAATGGGTCCCCCTACGATGCTTCGGCTGTTGCTCTGAAGTGCATTCTATGCTTTGGAACCTCGGGGGCAAACTGTATTTCTGTTATTAATTTTTAGTTTAGCAACTCCCACTGCAACATGGTTAACCTCTATCCTAAATTTCTGCACAAAATTGATAAAAGACATTCCAAGAAATATTTTGCCAAATAAAAATATAGAAAATATTGATGAAATTGATGAATAAGAATAACAACAAAAATAACAGGTTTTGATTAAAAAACAAAAAAACAAAAATAATTTATAAAATATTTTGCTCCTGCCCCCTTCCCCCAAAAATAAAAAAACATATATTACCCTTAAAATTTATGAATAAAGAAACAAAAAATAACACATACCCCAAACATTACAAACACAAAACCCCCAAAAACCTAACAATAGTCTCTGTCAACATCATCCTGGGTGGGATAATACACTGAACTGCAATAGAAATAAAAATCCCTATCATCTATATCTCAATGGGTTTCATCTTTTCTTTTGTTCTTTTTTCTAATGCGGTTTTATAATCCCTGAAACAAGTAGTTCTGGCCCTAGAGTGTTATATATATTAGCGTCTGTAGCATGTATAAGGGACATGTTATCATACCTGTGTCTTTTTATAGGTGATTAATGCTCGGTGAGAGGGTGAAAGGGACCTATACCCCCGTCAGATGCAGGAAAGGAACAAAGAGACAGGTAATTAATATTTATATTAATTACTGATAACAATCAGGCTAGATATAACATCTAGACCTGCAGAGATGTCATAGTCTCTACCTTATACATGAAGATATATGTGTTTTTAATAAGTATATCGTCTATAGACAGCTTCTTATATAACACAACTGTGTCTCAGGTACAGAGATTGGGAACATTTATGATTTCTAATATCTGTTTTTTATTTGTAGTAATCCCTTTTTCAATAGACAGACCGCAGATTTAAGACATAACTGTACTGTAAAAAAACATATCTATAAGTTAATGTAATAAATCACATACTATAACTGATTATTGCCATTTAAAACTATGAAAAATACATTATGTTGATTATAAAACAGAAATACAGAATGGAGACAACCGTCTGTGGCTCAAGCTCGACTGCCCCTTTCTTTGAGTGGCCCCTCAATGTTGTGGAAACGGGTGGAGGACATTGTCTCCATTAGAATGGGTCCCCCTACGATGCTTCGGCTGTTGATCTGAAGTGCATTCTGTGCTTTGGAACCTCGGGGGCAAACTGTATTTCTGTTATTAATTTTTAGTTTAGCAATTCCCACTGCAATATGGTTAACCTCTATCCTAAATTTCTGCCCAAAATTGATAAAAGACATTCCAAGAAATATTTTGCCAAATAAAAATATATAAAATATTGATGAAATTGATGAATAATAATAACAACAAAAATAACAGTTTTTGATTAAAAAACAAAAAACAAAAATAATTTATAAAATATTTTGCTCCTGCCCCCTTCCCCCAAAAATAAAAAAACATATATTACCCTTAAAATTTATGAATAAAGAAACAAAAAATAACACATACCCCAAACATTACAAACACAAACCCCCCCAAAACCTAACAATAGTCTCTGTCAACATCATCCTGAGAGGGATAATACACTGCACTGCAATAGAAATAAAAATCCCTATCATCTATATCTCAATGGGTTCCATCTTTTCTTTTGTTCTTTTTTCTAATGCGGTTTTATAATCCCTGAGACAAGTAGTTCTGGCCCTAGAGTGTTATATATATTAGCGTCTGTAGCATGTATAAGGGACATGTTATCATACCTGTGTCTTTTTATAGGTGATTAATGCCCGGTGAGAGGGTGAAAGGGACCTATACCCCCGTCAGCTGCAGGAAAGGAACAAAGAGACAGGTAATTAATATTTATATTAATTACTGATAACAATCAGGCTAGATACAACATCTAAACCTGCAAAGATGTCATAGTCTCTACCTTATACATGAAGATATATGTGTTTTTAATAAGTATATCGTCTATAGACAGCTTCTTATATAACACAACCATGTCTCAGGTACAGAGATTAGGAACATTTATGATTTCTAATATCTGTTTTTTATTTGTAGTAATCCCTTTTTTAATAGACTGACCGCAGATTTAAGACATAACTGTACTGTAAAGAAAAATCTATAAGTTAATGTAATAAATCACATACTATAACTGATTATTGCCATTTAAAACTATGAAAAATACATTATGTTGATTATAAAACAGAAATACAGAATGGAGACAACCGTCTGTGGCTCAAGCTCGACTGCCCATTTCTTTGATTGGCCCCTCAATGTTCTGGAAACGGGTGGAGGACATTGTCTCCATTAGAATGGGTCCCCCTATGATGCTTCGGCTGTTGATCTGAAGTGCATTCTGTGCTTTGGAATCTCGGGGGCAAACTGTATTTCTGTTATTAATTTTTAGTTTAGCAATTCCCACCGCAACATGGTTAACCTCTATCCTAAATTTCTGCACAAAATTGATAAAAGACATTCCAAGAAATATTTTGCCAAATAAAAATATATAAAATATTGATGAAATTGATGAATAATAATAACAACAAAAATAACAGTTTTTGATTAAAAAACAAAAAACAAAAATAATTTATAAAATATTTTGCTCCTGCCCCCTTCCCCCAAAAATAAAAAAACATAAATTACCCTTAAAATTTATGAATAAAGAAACAAAAAATAACACATACCCCAAACATTACAAACACAAAACCCCCAAAAACCCAACAATAGTCTCTGTCAACATCATCCTGGGAGGGATAATACACTGCACTGCAATAGAAATAAAAATCCCTATCATCTATATCTCAATGGGTTCCATCTTTTCTTTTGTTCTTTTTTCTAATGTGGTTTTATAATCCCTGAGACAAGTAGTTCTGGCCCTAGAGTGTTATATATATTAGCGTCTGTAGCATGTATAAGGGACATGTTATCATACCTGTGTCTTTTTATAGGTGATTGATGCCCGCTGAGAGGGTGAAAGGGACCTATACCCCCGTCAGCTGCAGGAAAGGAACAAAGAGACAGGTAATTAATATTTATATTAATTACTGATAACAATCAGGCTAGATACAACATCTAAACCTGCAAAGATGTCATAGTCTCTACCTTATACATGAAGATATATGTGTTTTTAATAAGTATATCGTCTATAGACAGCTTCTTATATAACACAACCATGTCTCAGGTACAGAGATTAGGAACATTTATGATTTCTAATATCTGTTTTTTATTTGTAGTAATCCCTTTTTCAATAGACTGACCGCAGATTTAAGACATAACTGTACTGTAAAGAAAAATCTATAAGTTAATGTAATAAATCACATACTATAACTGATTATTGCCATTTAAAACTATGAAAAATACATTATGTTGATTATAAAACAGAAATACAGAATGGAGACAACCGTCTGTGGCTCAAGCTCGACTGCCCATTTCTTTGAGTGGCCCCTCAATGTTGTGGAAACGGGTGGAGGACATTGTCTCCATTAGAATGGGTCCCCCTACGATGCTTCGGCTGTTGCTCTGAAGTGCATTCTATGCTTTGGAACCTCGGGGGCAAACTGTATTTCTGTTATTAATTTTTAGTTTAGCAATTCCCACTGCAACATGGTTAACCTCTATCCTAAATTTCTGCACAAAATTGATAAAAGACATTCCAAGAAATATTTTGCCAAATAAAAATATAGAAAATATTGATGAAATTGATGAATAAGAATAACAACAAAAATAACAGGTTTTGATTAAAAAACAAAAAAACAAAAATAATTTATAAAATATTTTGCTCCTGCCCCCTTCCCCCAAAAATAAAAAAACATATATTACCCTTAAAATTTATGAATAAAGAAACAAAAAATAACACATACCCCAAACATTACAAACACAAAACCCCCAAAAACCTAACAATAGTCTCTGTCAACATCATCCTGGGTGGGATAATACACTGAACTGCAATAGAAATAAAAATCCCTATCATCTATATCTCAATGGGTTTCATCTTTTCTTTTGTTCTTTTTTCTAATGCGGTTTTATAATCCCTGAAACAAGTAGTTCTGGCCCTAGAGTGTTATATATATTAGCGTCTGTAGCATGTATAAGGGACATGTTATCATACCTGTGTCTTTTTATAGGTGATTAATGCTCGGTGAGAGGGTGAAAGGGACCTATACCCCCGTCAGATGCAGGAAAGGAACAAAGAGACAGGTAATTAATATTTATATTAATTACTGATAACAATCAGGCTAGATATAACATCTAGACCTGCAGAGATGTCATAGTCTCTACCTTATACATGAAGATATATGTGTTTTTAATAAGTATATCGTCTATAGACAGCTTCTTATATAACACAACTGTGTCTCAGGTACAGAGATTGGGAACATTTATGATTTCTAATATCTGTTTTTTATTTGTAGTAATCCCTTTTTCAATAGACAGACCGCAGATTTAAGACATAACTGTACTGTAAAAAAACATATCTATAAGTTAATGTAATAAATCACATACTATAACTGATTATTGCCATTTAAAACTATGAAAAATACATTATGTTGATTATAAAACAGAAATACAGAATGGAGACAACCGTCTGTGGCTCAAGCTCGACTGCCCCTTTCTTTGAGTGGCCCCTCAATGTTGTGGAAACGGGTGGAGGACATTGTCTCCATTAGAATGGGTCCCCCTACGATGCTTCGGCTGTTGATCTGAAGTGCATTCTGTGCTTTGGAACCTCGGGGGCAAACTGTATTTCTGTTATTAATTTTTAGTTTAGCAATTCCCACTGCAATATGGTTAACCTCTATCCTAAATTTCTGCCCAAAATTGATAAAAGACATTCCAAGAAATATTTTGCCAAATAAAAATATATAAAATATTGATGAAATTGATGAATAATAATAACAACAAAAATAACAGTTTTTGATTAAAAAACAAAAAACAAAAATAATTTATAAAATATTTTGCTCCTGCCCCCTTCCCCCAAAAATAAAAAAACATATATTACCCTTAAAATTTATGAATAAAGAAACAAAAAATAACACATACCCCAAACATTACAAACACAAAACCCCCCAAAACCTAACAATAGTCTCTGTCAACATCATCCTGAGAGAGATAATACACTGCACTGCAATAGAAATAAAAATCCCTATCATCTATATCTCAATGGGTTCCATCTTTTCTTTTGTTCTTTTTTCTAATGCGGTTTTATAATCCCTGAGACAAGTAAATCTGGCCCTAGAGTGTTAAATATATTAGCGTCTGTAGCATGTATAAGGGACATGTTATCATACCTGTGTCTTTTTATAGGTGATTAATGCCCGGTGAGAGGGTGAAAGGGACCTATACCCCCGTCAGCTGCAGGAAAGGAACAAAGAGACAGGTAATTAATATTTATATTAATTACTGATAACAATCAGGCTAGATACAACATCTAGACCTGCAGAGATGTCATAGTCTCTACCTTATACATGAAGATATATGTGTTTTTAATAAGTATATCGTCTATAGACAGCTTCTTATATAACACAACTGTGTCTCAGGTACAGAGATTGGGAACATTTATGATTTCTAATATCTGTTTTTAATTTGTAGTAATCCCTTTTTCAATAGACAGACCGCAGATTTAAGACATAACTGTACTGTAAAGAAAAATCTATAAGTTAATGTAATAAATCACATACTATAACTGATTATTGCCATTTAAAACTATGAAAAATACATTATGTTGATTATAAAACAGAAATACAGAATGGAGACAACCGTCTGTGGCTCAAGCTCGACTGCCCATTTCTTTGAGTGGCCCCTCAATGTTCTGGAAACGGGTGGAGGACATTGTCTCCATTAGAATGGGTCCCCCTACGATGCTTCGGCTGTTGATCTGAAGTGCATTCTGTGCTTTGGAATCTCGGGGGCAAACTGTATTTCTGTTATTAATTTTTAGTTTAGCAATTCCCACCGCAACATGGTTAACCTCTATCCTAAATTTCTGCACAAAATTGATAAAAGACATTCCAAGAAATATTTTGCCAAATAAAAATATAGAAAATATTGATGAAATTGATGAATAAGAATAACAACAAAAATAACAGGTTTTGATTAAAAAACAAAAAAACTAAAATAATTTATAAAATATTTTGCTTCTGCCCCCTTCCCCCAAAAATAAAAAAACATATATTACCCTTCAAATTTATGAATAAAGAAACAAAAAATAACACATACCCCAAACATTACAAACACAAAACCCCCAAAAACCTAACAATAGTCTCTGTCAACATCATCCTGGGTGGGATAATACACTGAACTGCAATAGAAATAAAAATCCCTATCATCTATATCTCAATGGGTTCCATCTTTTCTTTTTGTTCTTTTTTCTAATGCGGTTTTATAATCCCTGAAACAAGTAGTTCTGGCCCTAGAGTGTTATATATAATAGCGTCTGTAGCATGTATAAGGGACATGTTATCATACCTGTGTCTTTTTATAGGTGATTGATGCCCGGTGAGAGGGTGAAAGGGACCTATACCCCCGTCAGCTGCAGGAAAGGAACAAAGAGACAGGTAATTAATATTTATATTAATTACTGATAACAATCAGGCTAGATACAACATCTAAACCTGCAAAGATGTCATAGTCTCTACCTTATACATGAAGATATGTGTGTTTTTAATAAGTATATTGTCTATAGACAGCTTCTTATATAACACAACCATGTCTCAGGTACAGAGATTAGGAACATTTATGATTTCTAATATCTGTTTTTTATTTGTAGTAATCCCTTTTTCAATAGACTGACCGCAGATTTAAGACATAACTGTACTGTAAAGAAAAATCTATAAGTTAATGTAATAAATCACATACTATAACTGATTATTGCCATTTAAAACTATGAAAAATACATTATGTTGATTATAAAACAGAAATACAAAATGGAGACAACCGTCTGTGGCTCAAGCTCGACTGCCCATTTCTTTGAGTGGCCCCTCAATGTTCTGGAAACGGGTGGAGGACATTGTCTCCATTAGAATGGGCCCCCCTACGATGCTTCGGCTGTTGATCTGAAGTGCATTCTGTGCTTTGGAACCTCGGGGGCAAACTGTATTTCTGTTATTAATTTTTAGTTTAGCAATTCCCACCGCAACATGATTAACCTCTATCCTAAATTTCTGCACAAAATTGATAAAAGACATTCAAAGAAATATTTTGCCAAATAAAAATATATAAAATATTGATGAAATTGATGAATAATAAGAACAACAAAAATAACAGTTTTTGATTAAAAAACAAATAAATAATAATAATTTATAAAATATTTTGCTCCTGCCCCCTTCCCCCAAAAATAAAAAACATATATTACCCTTAAAATTTATGAATAAAGAAACAAAAAATAACACATACCCCAAACATTGCAAACACTAAACCCCCAAAAACCTAACAATAGTGTCTGTCAACATCATCCTGGGAGGGATAATACACTGCACTACAATAGAAATAAAAATCCCTATCATCTATATCTCAATGGGTTCCATCTTTTCTTTTGTTCTTTTTTCTAATGCGGTTTTATAATCCCTGAGACAAGTAGTTCTGGCCCTAGAGTGTTATATATATTAGCGTCTGTAGCATGTATAAGGGACATGTTATCATACCTGTGTCTTTTTATAGGTGATTAATGCCCGGTGAGAGGGTGAAAGGGACCTATACCCCCGTCAGATGCAGGAAAGGAACAAAGAGACAGGTAATTAATATTTATATTAATTACTGATAACAATCAGGCTAGATATAACATCTAGACCTGCAGAGATGTCATAGTCTCTACCTTATACATGAAGATATATGTGTTTTTAATAAGTATATCGTCTATAGACAGCTTCTTATATAACACAACTGTGTCTCAGGTACAGAGATTGGGAACATTTATGATTTCTAATATCTGTTTTTTATTTTTAGTAATCCCTTTTTCAATAGACAGACCGCAGATTTAAGACATAACTGTACTGTAAAAAAACATATCTATAAGTTAATGTAATAAATCACATACTATAACTGATTATTGCCATTTAAAACTATGAAAAATACATTATGTTGATTATAAAACAGAAATACAGAATGGAGACAACCGTCTGTGGCTCAAGCTCGACTGCCCCTTTCTTTGAGTGGCCCCTCAATGTTGTGGAAACGGGTGGAGGACATTGTCTCCATTAGAATGGGTCCCCCTACGATGCTTCGGCTGTTGATCTGAAGTGCATTCTGTGCTTTGGAACCTCGGGGCCAAACTGTATTTCTGTTATTAATTTTTAGTTTAGCAATTCCCACTGCAACATGGTTAACCTCTATCCTAAATTTCTGCACAAAATTGATAAAAGACATTCCAATAAATATTTTGCCAAATAAAAATATAGAAAATATTGATGAAATTGATGAATAATAATAACAACAAAAATAACAGTTTTTGATTAAAAAACAAAAAAACAATAATAATTTATAAAATATTTTGCTCCTGCCCCCTTCCCCAAAAATAAAAAAAAACATATATTACCCTTAAAATTTATGAATAAAGAAACAAAAAAAAACACATACCCCAAACATTGCAAACACAAAACCCCCAAAAACCTAACAATAGTGTCTGTCAACATCATCCTGGGAGGGATAATACACTGCACTACAATAGAAATAAAAATCCATATCATCTATATCTCAATGGGTTCCATCTTTTCTTTTGTTCTTTTTTCTAATGCGATTTTATAATCCCTGAGACAAGTAGTTCTGGCCCTAGAGGGTTATATATATTAGCGTCTGTAGCATGTATAAGGGACATGTTATCATACCTGTGTCTTTTTATAGGTGATTAATGCCCGGTGAGAGGGTGAAAGGGACCTATACCCCCGTCAGCTGCAGGAAAGGAACAAAGAGACAGGTAATTAATATTTATATTAATTACTGATAACAATCAGGCTAGATATAACATCTAGACCTGCAGAGATGTCATAGTCTCTACCTTATACATGAAGATATATGTGTTTTTAATAAGTATATCATCTATAGACAGCTTCTTATATAACACAACCATGTCTCAGGTACAGAGATTAGGAACATTTATGATTCTAATATCTGTTTTTTATTTGTAGTAATCGCTTTTTCAATAGACTGACCGCAGATTTAAGACATAACTGTACTGTAAAAAAACATATCTATAAGTTAATGTAAGAAATCACATACTATAACTGATTATTGCCATTTAAAACTATGAAAAATACATTATGTTGATTATAAAACAGAAATACAGAATGGAGACAACCGTACGTGGCTCAAGCTCAAGCATATGTTCAATGAATCTAGGGACTCCTTTCCTGGATATAATAGAGTAAATGTGTTCCCTGAAGCCAGTGTTCATCGCTCGCTTTGTGCTTCCTACATAGAATCTCCCACAGGTACAGTTCATTGCATAAACCACCCACTGAGTTCTGCAAGTTATTAACATTTTAATAGGAATTTCTTCTCCTCCTACAAAGGCTGTTTTGCCTATCTTAAGGTGTGGGCACCAAATGCAAGAGCAACACCTGTGGTTACCCACAGGGCCGGCTCCAGTCAACGAATCTTTCTTTACAGATTTTGAAGTGAAGTTGCTACTAGTAACGACATCTTTCAAATTTTTGCAACGTCAGAATGTTACCAATGGTTTCTCATTCAAAATTTTACACAAATCATTATCATTCATAATAAGTGGCCAGTTCTTATGCACAGCAGATCTGATGATTTTCTCAAGGGGGCTAAATTTAAATGAAAAAGAAAAGCGAGGTCATTATTTTTGTATTCTACTTTTTTTTAACGTTTTTTTGAAAAGGAGATTTCTCCTATCCTGAGCGAAAGCTCTCTCAAGGGCTTCATTCAACAATTTCTCAGGATACCCACGAGCCTCCATTCTCCTCTTCAGATCTCCAGTTTGTTTGTCATCAGTATTATTAATTCTCCGTAGGTGCAAAAATTGCCCATACGGCAGTGAAGTTTTTACGTGTTCAGGATGATAGCTGGAGAACTGAAGAAGGGAGTTGGAGGCTGTGGGCTTTCTAAATCCAGAGGTGCAGATATTACCATCCTTTAACTCCACCAATACATCTAGAAATTCCATTTCTTTTTTGTCAGCCTTACTAGTAAATTTGAGATTCATGTCATTGCTTGTGTTAAGATAATCCACAAACTTCCCGAAGTCCGCCAGTGTGCCATCCCAGGCTATGAAGACATCGTCAACGAACCTAAGATAGCACCTGATGGACTTGAGGAAGGGATTCTGATCAGAAAAAACAAATTTGTTTTCGAATGCAGCAACATACATGTTACGCCGAGCGCTCCGGGTCCCCATTCCTCCCCGGAGCGCTCGCCTCATCCTCGTTACTGCAGCGCCCCGGTCAGATCCACTGACCGGGTGCGCTGCGGTACCGCCTCCAGCCGGGATGCGATTCGCGATGCGGGTGGCGCCCGCTCGCGATGCGCACCCCGGCTCCCGTACCTGACTCGCTCTCCGTCGGCCCTGTCCCGGCGCGCGCGGCCCCGCTCCCTAGGGCGCGCGGACGCCGGGTCTCTGCGATTTAAAGGGCCACTGCGCCGCTGATTGGCGCAGTGGTTCTAATTAGTGTGTTCACCTGTGCACTGCATATATATACCTCACTTCCCCTGCACTCCCTGGCCGGATCTTGTTGCCCTTGTGCCTAGTGAAAGCGTTCCCTTGTTTGTTCCTAGCCCGTGTTCCAGACCTCCTGCCGTTGCCTCTGACTACGACCCTTGCTGCCTGCCCTGACCTTCTGCTACGTCCGACCTTGCTCTTGCCTTATCCCTTGTACCATGCCTATCTCAGCAGTCAGAGAGGTTGAGCCGTTGCCGGTGGATACGACCTGGTTGCTACCGCCGCTGCAAGACCATCCCGCTTTGCGGCGCGCTCTGGTGAAAACCAGTAGCGACTTAGAACCGGTCCACCGACACGGTCCTCGCCAAACCCTCTCTGACACAGAGGATCCACCTCCAGCCTGCCGATCCGTGACAGTAGATCCGGCCATGGATTCCGCTGAGGTGCCGCTGTCAAGTCTTGCCGACATTTCCACGGTGATCGCCCAGCAAGCCCTAAAGATCGCCCAACGAAATCACCAGCTGGCATACTTGACCTCCGTGACACTGCATCTTCAGTCACAGATACAGCAGCTGCAGCCGCAGATACAGCAACTTCTGTCACAGACACAGCAGCTGCAACAACCATCTCCTCCGCCGGCTCCTGCAACTCCTCCGCAGCAACCGGCCGCTCCTAACCCCTGCTTGTCCCTGCCGGACAAATTTGATGGGGACTCTAGACTCTGCCGTGGTCTCCTTTCTGGAAAGGCCTTGTCTTGGGCCACACCGCTCTGGGACCGCAATGATCCTGCCACAGCCACAGTCCAGTCCTTCTTCGCTGAGGTCCGTGGTGTCTTCGAGGAGCCTGCCCGAGCTTCTTCTGCCGAGACTGCCCTGCTGAACCTGGCCCAGGGTGTTTCTTCCGTTGGCGAGTACGCCATTCAGTTCCGTGCTCTTGCTTCCGAGTTGTCCTGGAATAGTGAGGTCCTCTGCGCGACCTTTAAAAAAGGCCTATCCAGCAACATTAAAGATGTTCTGGCCGCACGAGAAACTCCTGCTAACCTACATGAACTCATTCATCTTGCCACTCGCATTGACATGCGTTCTTCCGGATGGCGTCTGGAGCTCCGCCTGGATATGGACTTTGTTCGCACGAGGCGTTTTTTCCCCCCGGCTCCTCTCTCCTCTGGTCCTCTGCAATCCGTTCCTGTGCCTCCCGCCGTGGAGGCTATGCAAGTTGACCGGTCTCGCTTGACACCTCAAGAGAGGACACGACGCCGCATGGAGAATCTTTGCCTGTACTATGCCGGTACCGAACACTTCCTGAAGGATTGTCCTATCCGTCCTCCCCGCCTGGAAAGACGTACGCTGACTCCGCACAAAGGTGACACAGTTCTTGATGTCAACTCTGCTTCTCCACGCCTTACTGTGCCTGTGCGGATATCTGCCTCTACCTTCTCCTTCTCTACTATGGCCTTCTTGGATTCCGGATCTGCAGGAAATTTTTTTTTGGCCTCTCTTATCAACAGGTTCAACGTCCCTGTGACCAGTCTCGCCAGACCCCTCTACATCAATTGTGTTAACAATGAAAGATTGGACTGTGCCGTGCGTTACCGCACGGAACCCCTCCTAATGTGCATCGGACCTCATCACGAAAAAATTGAGTTTTTGGTCCTCAGGTTCTTTGGCCCCAAGAAGAGGGGGAGACCCAAGGGGGGGGGGTACTGTTACGCCGAGCGCTCCGGGTCCCCGTTCCTCCCCGGAGCGCTCGCCTCATCCTCGTTACTGCAGCGCCCCGGTCAGATCCACTGACCGGGTGCGCTGCGGTACCGCCTCCAGCCGGGATGCGATTCGCGATGCGGGTGGCGCCCGCTCGCGATGCGCACCCCGGCTCCCGTACCTGACTCGCTCTCCGTCGGTCCTGTCCCGGCGCGCGCGGCCCCGCTCCCTAGGGCGCGCGCGCGCCGGGTCTCTGCGATTTAAAGGGCCACTGCGCCGCTGATTGGCGCAGTGGTTCTAATTAGTGTGTTCACCTGTGCACTGCATATATATACCTCACTTCCCCTGCACTCCCTGGCCGGATCTTGTTGCCCTTGTGCCTAGTGAAAGCGTTCCCTTGTTTGTTCCTAGCCCGTGTTCCAGACCTCCTGCCGTTGCCCCTGACTACGACCCTTGCTGCCTGCCCTGACCTTCTGCTACGTCCGACCTTGCTCTTGCCTTATCCCTTGTACCATGCCTATCTCAGCAGTCAGAGAGGTTGAGCCGTTGCCGGTGGATACGACCTGGTTGCTACCGCCGCTGCAAGACCATCCCGCTTTGCGGCGGGCTCTGGTGAAAACCAGTAGCGACTTAGAACCGGTCCACCGACACGGTCCTCGCCAAACCCTCTCTGACACAGAGGATCCACCTCCAGCCTGCCGATCCGTGACAATACAGATTTGCAAAGGTACAGGCGATGGGGGTGCCCATGGCCACACCCCCGATCTGCCTGTACCACACTTCATCAAACTGGAATGTGTTGTTCTCCAAAATAAAGGAAAGGGATTCACATATAAAGTCAATAGTACTTTCTGTTTTATTTGTGTGTGTTAGTATCTCACGTATGCACTCTACACCTCTTTTTTGTGGTATACTAGTGTATAGGCTCTCTATATCGATCGAGGCTAAAATGATATTCTCAGAACAGGGTAGGTCTTGAATGCATACAAGGAACTGATTTGTATCCTTCACCAGCGATGGCACTTCTTGCAGAAGGGGTCGCAGCAGCCACTCCAGGTATTTAGAGAGTGGCTCTGTGACCGACCCCCTCCCCGAGACAATGGGGTGCCCGGGGGGGGGGTTCTGCAAGGTCTTGTGCACCGTCGGCAAGAAGTACCATCGCGGGTAGGATGGAAAAGATGGTATAAGATTCTCTGCTCTCCTTTTTGAAAGAATCCCTTTCTCTACATTTTTCCGCAACAAAGTTTGTAGATTTGTTTTAATTTTGGGGATGGAATTTGTCTGCAATCTCTGATATGTGAGGGGATCGCTCAGCTGATGCAGAGCTTCTTTTTGATAATATTCACTGGACATTACAACTACATGTCCGCCTTTGTCGGATTTTTTAATCACGACATCATTCATTTTTTTAAGGCGTTCAAGAGCAGTCCTCTCACCATATCTGAGATTGCAAACATCTTTTTTGTAAATAAGTGATTTGACATCATTTAACATTCGGTTATGAAACATATCCAAATTACTACCAGGAGTAACCTGGGGACAGCATGTAGATTGTATCCCTCCCTTAAATTCTTCCAACATTATCACATCCCTATCACCCTCTGGATTGTTCTCAAATCCTTCCTGCAAATCAATTAAGTAGTCTAAACATTCCAATTCTGTAGCAGTAGCATTCTGCAAGACACTAAAACCTAACGGTCCTATGACTGTGGGAATTTTTCCCTCCAGTTGACTTTGAGGGGTGTTTTTACTAGCATATATTTTCTTAAGATTTAACTTTCTAATGGATTTGAAAAGATCAACTTCAAAGTCCACCACGTCAAAGTTCTCCGTCATGCAGAAGTTAAGGCCTCTTGACAAAAATGTAAGGGTGTCACTGTCCAAAATTTTATCTGTTAAATTAATTACTGCACACAGATCACTTGAATGTCACTTTACTTGTGCCATGTCACCTTCTTCTTGTCCTTCTTTACTTTCAACTTCTTTTGTTGGTTTTCCTCTTTTCTTTCTTCTTGGTCCCCGCCGGGGTTTCCTCCTAAAGGGTATCCTGCTTGTTGTTTATCATCATTTTTATTTTTAAATCTTGTTGTAACACCTTGATTATTAAAAAAAATTTCAGATCTCTTTGGCTGCTGTTCATCGTAACTTTTTGTTTAAAATAATTGTTACGATTGCTTCTTGTTCGCTGTCTCCTCTGACTACTCGTTTGAAACACTCTGTCTGTGTTGTAATCAAGTTTGTCACAAATTAATTTATCTTTCTTTTGATCTTTTATTATAGCTTGCAATCCCACAATCTTTTTCTCTAATTTCTTTGTGAAAGACTGATATTGGTCTTCGGTCAGACGTGCCCGAAGTTCGGTTTTAGCTCTCATTAAGTCCTCGGTAGTTTTTGAATATTCATGTTCGTTTTTTATCAATGATGGCCCTGAGCATTTGTAGGGAGTATTCTTGATGTATATTTTTCCACGTTTGTACAAAATCTGGATCGTCTGCGAACTACGAGGGTTCCTTATAGTTCCTCAGTCCCTTAGGGACACGTTCACACTCATTGTACAATCTCGGGGAATTCACAGTCCAAAAAAGCCTTGTTTCTTTCTCGGCTAAAGATGTCACTTTAAATTGCAGATTTTTAACACTGATAACTTGTAGCATATCTTTTGTGTTGCATTGACTGAAAAAGCTGATGGCATCTTTCCGTCCGGCTCCCACTGCACTATCCGATCTATCCATTAGACTGCTTGCGGAATCATCTGAATCCATGATCACAATTCAATTTGTATTCTTATTCCTTTTCTTATTTGGGCTAATAGGTGTGCTCTGACCGCATGCAAGACTTCAATTATACAACAGGTGCAAGAAAACAGATTGGCCGGCACAGCTACCTCTAAAAAGCCTCTCAACTGGGTAACTCCAATAGCTGGCACGCATGGAGTTAAATTATGAAGCAGTCTTAGGCAACAATGAATACTGCAATCCTCTGGGTTCCCAGTCCCCCGGAGCAAGACTTTCAATCATCAAAGGCAAAGAAATAACGGGGACGTCACTCACCGGGATGCAGTGAAAACGTCTTTATTTCAAAAGTGCAGACATGCGGGCAGCACGGACATCCAGAGCCACAGCTGAACAGTCGTAAGCTGGGTTACAGCTGTATCGCGTGTGTTCACACGCTTCTTCAGACCCTACCTGTTCCGGTTACACGTCACCATTATAGCTACTCCTACCTAGTGACTAGTGTTGCTCGCGAATATTCGCAATGCGAATATTATTCGCGAATATCGCATATTCGCGAATTCGCGAATTTCGCGAATATAGCGCTATAAATTCGTAATTACGAATATTTGTTTTTTTTTTTTTTTTTTTTCACAGTACTCATCACAGTGATCATCCCTCTCTGCTTCCAGCTTGTGTGGTGTAAAGAAGGCTGTAATACCACTGTATGAGACCGGCGTGCGAAAATTCGCATATGCGAAAATTCGCATATGTTAATATTCGCATATGCGAATTTCCACATATGTAATTTTCGCATACGCGTATTTTCGCATATGCGAAAATAAAACGAGAATATCACGAATATGCGAATATTCGCGAATATATGACGAATATTCGTCCATATATTCGCGAATATTCGCGAATTCGAATATGGCCTATACCGCTCAACACTACTAGTGACGTGTGTGGAACAGGTGTACAATTAAAGACATAAAATTCAAAATGTAAAAATAAATACAAAAAGCATTAGGCTACAGCAATGCAACATGGATCCTTATACAAAATGGTACAATACTTGGATGTACGTATGCGGTATGCACTGCTGAGGGCAGTAAAATGCGCAACTATACGCAGAAAAAACTCTATTTTTTTGTAAAACACCAGCCAGTGAATACTATTGTTTGGACTTTGACAGTATGTAGCCCCTTGACAGACTAACAAGTACAAAATGGTACAATACTTGGATGTACGTATGCAGTATGCACTGATGAGGGCAGTATATGCGCAACAATACGCAGAAAAAATAAGTATTTTTTAAAAACACCAGCATGTGATTACTTTTGCCAGGAGTCAGGACTTTCCCTCGATCTAGACTTGTTACAGATAAAGAATAGTAGACTGCTTTGATGTAGGCATGTGTTATGCACGTATGAGGGCAGACAAATGCAGTACAGTCCGCTGAAAAATAACGTATTTGTGAACAGCAGCAGGACCCAACAGTGCAGCACCACAAAAAAAAAAATACAGGGATTAAACCCTAAATTGCACTCTGTCACACAATTCTGAACAGCAGATGATTTGTGGAGCAAAAAAAACACTGAATTGCGCTGAAAAGATAAGGAGATAAGATGGTTGATAAAGTTCAGGCAGCCTGTTGATCTGTATGAGGCAGCTAACAGCTATCTGCCCCTCTTTGCTGCAATGCTCAATAACGTGAATAGGAGGTTTAGCTATCAATGATCCTTCTCAGTGAGAACAGTAAAGCACTCTGCACTCCTGTCTTTTCCTAATGCTCATGTGACCAGCAGTTGCAGTGGTACGCTGTGGTATAAGCTAGTCACACACATGCAGTCCCGTTCTCTCTATCTCTGAGTGTATAGACGAAATGAAGAGAGGCAAGATGGCTGCCGATTATATAGGGCTGTGACATCACAGGGGTCAATGAATACTGATAGGCTGCATCTCACATGTGATTCAGGGTCTTCCCGCCTACCTTCATTCCTGCCGCTGTTTCCCGCCCTCCCATAATGCCCTGCCCCATGTACTCACATGTAAATTCGCCATTTTAGGTCTCCAATAGCTTGGAACACTGTAAAATGAAGTTTAATTAAATCAAATATTTTATGAAATTCGTAACGAATTCGGGTTCGTCAGCTTCGATTCGCTCATCTCTAGTTATAATGTATTATATTATGATCACTATTTCCCAGGTGTCCTTTTACCTGCACATTAGTTAATCTTTCAGCTCTGTTGGTTAATATTAAGTCTAGGAGGGCGCCCCCTCTGGTCGGGCTCTGCACCATTTGGGACAGATAATTGTATTTAGTTATAGTCAGAATCCTGTTTCCTTTATGAGATTCACAGGTCTCAGTCTCTCAGTTTATATCAGGATAGTTAAAGTCCCCCATTCTTATCACATCATTTTGATTTTCTCCCTTGTTTATTTGCCTCAGTGATAATGTGATAATTTTCCTCAGACATCAACCACTCCAGTTCGTCAGTTTTATTGGACAGACTTCTGGCATTAGTCATCATGCAATTAAGTGGTGTATGTTTTTTCTTCCTATGAAGCCTATCCCTATTAACTATTCTATTACTTAACTATTCTTAACTATTATTTCTTTATATGTTATAAAGGGACTATATTGGAACGATTGTCGGTTCATTTATATTACTGTCCGGGATAACTAGTAAATAAGGACTATAACCATCACCACCAGAAGGACTATAATCACCAGCAGACCTTTTGTGATCCACCAGCAAACTTCTGTGATTCAGCGTTAGCTACTGGACTCAACAACCATGTCCAGATTTTTCAGCCACTCTAAAACCTCCCGTCCGAAGTCAGGGTAAACTCCAACTTACGGGACATACTGGGATTGAGTGCAACCGAGGTCAGCTGACCTGCAATCAGCTGACCAATTACATCACACGCCGCTGCCTGTACACGCCGCTTACATCGGGCGGTATTCATCTCCACGCCTAAGCGAGCATTGCTATCATCTGTCGGCAGCGGTATTAGACTGTGAGAAGGGGCCTGACTCCATTACTGGTTGTCGCCACCTCCAGTCATAAAGTCACAACCCCGGGGAGATATACATCAAGACCTTGAGATCATCTAACCAAAGGGCGGTGAGTGGCACAGTTCGCCAAAACTTCTCTTCTCTTCAACAGAATATTTACAAAGACATATTTACAACTAAAGATACAGTGTCTGCTGGGGAAAAACTATAAACTATATTGTATCAATTATTTAGAGAGTCAAAACAGGACACAATATTATTTATTCTCAGGATGTGAATCAATAGGAATAATTGAAAAGACCCATATTTCTTTTTCAGGATACATTAATTGGATTCCATATTGTACATTTTGGATTAATTTTGCAACATATTTTTCAGGACTTTACTTCCACAGGATAATCCATTACAGGACTTCATTTTTTTGGCAACATTATTATATTTATTTTTTACAGGTTTTTCTATGTAGTTTCATTTATTTACATTCCTTGAGTGAAGGAATTCAGTTAACCTCGTGTCCCTTAGTGTGAGCTCCACATACCATTTCTCCTTTCTTTCTACATTACTAAGTCCCCCTCTCTATCTACACTGTCTTCCCCCTCTATGTTATAGGTTCCCTCCCCCCCAGTCCCTAGTTTAAACACTCCTCCACCGTTGTAGCCATCTTCTCCCCGATCACAGCTGCACCCTCCCCATTGAGGTGCAGCCCGTCCCTACGGTAGAGCCGGTAACCAACAGCGAAGTCAGCCCAGTTCTCCATAAACCCGAACCCCTCCTTCCTACACCAGCTTCTGAGCAACTTGTTTACCTCCCTGATCTCCCGCTGCCTCTCTGGTGTGGCTCGTGGTACAGGTAATATTTCAGAAAATATTACCTTGGAGGTCCTTGCCTTAAGCTTGCGGCCTAAGTCCTGAAATCATTTTTTAGGACACTCCACCTACCTCTTACTTTGTCATTGGTGCCAATATGTACCATGACAGCTGGGTCTTCTCCAGCCCCACCCAGCAACCTGTCAACCCGATCCGCATTGTGCCGAACTCGAGCGCCCGGAAGACAACACACTGTTTGGCGATCCCGGTCTTTGTGACAGATCGCCCTGTCTGTCCCCCTAATAATTGAGTCCTCCACTACCAGTAGTTGTCTAGCCTGCCCTGCACTCCTCCCTCTCTCCTTACTGGAGCAGACACCCCCCTGGTGGTCAGAGGCTGCTGTACTGCTAGCTCTGAAATGGCATCCCCCTCATCCGCCAACAGGGTAAACTTGTTGGGGTGTGCCAGTTCAGGACTAGCCTCCCTGACACTTTTCCCTCTACCCTGTTTTCTAACTGTAACCCAGCTAACTGCCTGACTGTCCTGAACCTCTGACCCACTCAGAGGTGGGTCACTCAGTATGCTTAATTCAGTATGCTTAATTGTTATCTAGATCAAGAGTTCTAGGGGTTAGTGTGTAGTACCGATAGACCCTAGTAGCTAAAGCATTGGGCAGAAAGCTTCAGGCAACCCAATCTGCAACCAGTGTATAACAAGGTAAATAATATGTGGTATTATATCAAATGTATGTCAAGGATAAAAAAGTAACAGTGAGATTGATTTCAGTATGTAGAAGCCTTACAGTCATTATACATACTTCATGTCAAGATATCAGTCAGAGATTTCATAGTCAAATATCTTTATGTCAGTCAAATGTCAAATGTCAGACATAAATCAAAAATCAAATGTTATGTGTTGATAAAATTTTCATCTATAGACGGATGTTACAGCTAGGATGTATTAATTAAATTTCATGCATAGTCAGTAGATGCATAAACTAAAGAAAAGTGGAGATACCAAAAGTACAATATAACAGGACAATTAGTATTGCTAGTACTATCCTGTTCATCCAGTTCGTTAATAAGTTCCAGCCATCCTGTTCGTGAATAAGCTCCATAGCATGTATGGGCATTATTTAAATGCACAGAGACTCTCTATATATTTTTTCATCATTTTTGTTATCTTCAGCCTGAACTTGGACATTTGGATTAATGCTTCAGGACTGAATCTGGCCCTCTGGCCATTTCGACTCTTTTTAAGTAAGGGGGTTTGTAAGGGGGTTTGTGGTGTCCCGGTACAGAACCTTGTCCTGTTCCTCCCTTAGGTCCCCTCAGGAAGAGTCCCTGCAGTCCATAGGGCTCTCCTGCAGAGCTCACCCCTTGCTCACCTCATGTAAATATATTGTAAATGTATGGTGTATATTGTTCAGGGTATATAAAGTTGTACAAGTGTATAGGACCTTCCTGGGTCATGTGATACTGTCATGTGATGTACCCAGAGTTCCCTGGGTACAGGACCTACAGGCTTTGCAACCAATGTGCTGTAATCCAGCCTCCTTAGAATATAAGGGTCTGTAGTCTCTAAATTCACTTAATTCCTGGCACTCAAGCAAGCACAATCAGCATATACTACTCAATTCATCTCAGCTAGGCCAAAGCCTAAAGAACCTGCAGCCACTTCAAAACGTGAGTTATCAAGCTATATCTACAAATTCCTAGTGACTACTATTCAACTCAAGCATACAATTAGTAGCACAGTGGCCGGCAGAAATCTCAATACTACAAGTCCCAGCAAGCCTGCAAGGTATCTTGCATCCCGGTTGCCTCTAGGGAAACTGCATCATTGTAAAGACTGTTCCATGAGAAGTTTAAGTAAAAGTTCCAGTTATCTCATAATTCCTGCTGTGGACATTCCATTATTTCCTGCCGTTTTTGGGCTGGTTGTCGGCAGGGCCTTCTACAGAAAACAACTGCACCCTGGTGTCATGACAAAATAGGGGTTAATACCACCTTACCCCACAGGGTTAATACCACCAGACCCTGCAACACCATTGCCTCACCCCGCTTACCACACTTTACTTTTTTGAGACTTTATTGGTTTGGGTCTCACTTGCTTCTCTCCGCTCGCTGTAGTCGACCATTTTTCATTTTATTTGGGATGTCCTAGGTGTTTGCCAAGTTTTTGTTACAGTGGGTCGTAAAAATTAAAAATTTAAATTCTATTGTAACTCCTGATTTTTTATTTTTACAAGGGGTTAACGCAGAAAAAGCACCATAAAATTTGTTACCCAATTTCTCTTGATTCTGGAAATACCCCATATGTGGATGTAAGTTGGGGGCCATGTTGCCTTTACACAGCCCCCATGGTGTCAGAACAGCGGTAACCCCCCCACAAGTCACCCCAGTTTGGAAACTGCACCACTGCAATTAACATTTATACCCCACTTGCATTTGACAGATTTTTGGAAGATTGCTTTGCGTCCACATAAGGGGTACTTGGAAAAAATAGGGTTACAAATTTTGGGGGACTTTTTTCCTTTTGCCCCTTATGAAAAAGAAAAGTTGGGGGTTGCACTAGCATGTTAGTGTAAAAAAAACATTTTTTTTACACTAATATGCTGCAGTTGACCCATACTTTTAATTACCACAAGCAGTAAAAGAAGAAAAAGTTTGTAACACAATTTCTCTCAAGTACGGATATACCTCATATGTGGACGTAAAGCGATCTGTGGGCACACAACAGGGCTCAGGAGTGAGAGAGCACCATGTTCATTTGAGGCCTAAATTAATGATTTGCACATGCATCCTTGCAGAGGTTCTAAAATAAACGCAATAGTAAAAACAACCACATTTGACCCCATTTCGGAAACCACACCCCTCAAGAAATGCAACAAGGGGTGCAGTGAGTATTTACACCGCACTGGTGTTCAACAGATTTTAAGAACAGTAGGCTGTGCATATGTAAAATTTTATTTTTCATATTACGGACCACCGTTCCAAAAATCTTTCAGACACCTGTGGGGCGTAAATGCTCACTGCACCCCTTGTAATATTCCTTGAGGGGTGTAGTTTCCAAAATGTGGTCACATATGGTATTCCACCCAAATCTCACACAAAATAAACTAAAATTTATTTATGTAAGAAACACTTTAAAGTAGGTAAATTTCCATGACCAATAATACTGGTATACAAGGAGTAAATATATACCACAACACAAAAACTGGATATTTTCTGATCTGCGGCGTCCTCTTTCCTTTTCTTCTTTGTCTGGATCAGACCACCATGTCGATCTCTTACCATCTACAGGGCAAACATGTCAGACTCTACATTTTTTCAGTGTCCTCCCATCTATAGGCCCACAAACTGTAATAATCCCCTTCAGGTAGGTAGGTAGCCAGGTAAATAGGTAACTAGGTAGGTAGATCAGGAAGCCAGATATGTAGGTAAGTGACTAGCCAGGTAGGTAGATAGGTAGGTAGGGGGCTAGCAAGGTAGTTAGGCAGCCATGTATGAAGGCCATGCATGTAGTTAGGTAGCCAGGTATGTAGGTAAGTAGTTAGGCATCCAGGTATAAAGTTAGGTAGCCCCCCCTTCCCTGTTGGTATAGACAGCGGAGTTAACCTCCCCTTACCTGTAGATATAGACAGCAGAGTTAACTCCCCTTCCTTGTAGGCATAGGCAGCAGAGTTAACCCCCTTCCCCATAGGTGTAGGCAGCAGATTTAACCCCCCTCCCCTGTAGGTATAGGAACAGAGTAGATCCCTCCCCCTTTCCCCATAGGTATAGGCATCAGTTAACTCCCCCTTTCCCCATAGGTATAGGCAGCTGTTAACCCCCCACTTTCGCCATAGGAATAGACAGCAGTTAGTTCCCCCCCCCCTCTCCCCATAGGTACAGGCATCAGTTAACACCCCTCCCCTTTCCCCATAGGTATAGGTAGCAGTTAACCCCCCTTTCCCCATAGGTATAGGTAGCAGTTATTTTTTTCCCCTTCAATATTTCTTTATTGAAAAAATTTATAATTTACATTTTAATAAATAACATTTTATACATTGAATTTCAAGATGTTATCTTTTTTCCCACCCCCCTCCCCTACCCTCACATTTCTCCCCCATGACATATCTCCCCTTACTGGGTGGACGGGAGGCAGAGGGACAACACATTCCCATTCTATTAATATTTCCATTATACTATATCAATTCATTTTCTTTTCTCTTTGCTTTCCCTTCCCTTTCTCTCTCTTTTCTTTTCTTTTTATTTCCATTTTAGATCTTTTATTTGTATCTTCCCAATTATTTCTACCCGCTTTTATTCTTGTGTCCCCCTGATTCCCATCCCCCTCACATAATAATAATGAAATAATAATAATAAAAAAAAAAACTCTAATTTCTTTCTTTTAACCAAATAACCTTCCTGTCACCTCCCTCCACTCCCATACCTCTGGTTTAGTTGGGGTCAGCCATCTCCTGATTATTAACCCCTTCATGACCCAGCCCATTTTCACCTTCATGACCTGGGCATTTTTTGAAAATCTGACCACTGTCACTTTAAACATTAATATCTCTGGAATGCTTTTACTTATCATTCTGGTTCCGAGAGTGTTTTTTCGTGACATATTCTACTTTATGTTATCGGTAAAATCTCACTGATATTTGCATCCTTTCTTGGTAAAAAATCTAAAAATTTCATGAAAATTTTGAAAATTTAGCATTTTTCTAACTTTGAAAGTCTCTGCTTGAAAGGAAAATGGATATTCCAAATAAATTACATATTGATTCACATATACAATTTGTCTACTTTGTGTTTGCATTAAAAAATTGACAAGTTTTTACTTTTGGAAGACACCAGAGGGCTTCAAAGTTCCGCAGCAATTTTCCAATTTTTCTCAAGATTTTCAAAATCGTAATTTTTCAGGGCCCAGTTCAGGTTGGAAGTGGATTTTAAGGATCTTCATATTAGAAATACCCCATAAATGACCCCATTATAAAAACTGCACCCCCCAAAGTATTCAAAATGACATTCAGTAAGTGTTTTAACCCTTTAGGTGTTTCACAGGAATAGCAGCAAAGTGAAGGAGAAAATTCTAAATCTTCATTTTTTACACTCGCATTTTCTTGTAGACCCAATTTTTGAATTTTTACAAGGGGTAAAAGGAGAGAAATCACCCTAAAATTGGTAACCCAATTTCTCTTGAGTAAGGAAATACCTCATATGCGTATGTAAAGTGTTCGGCGGGCGCAGTAGAGGGCTCAGAAGGGAAGGAGCGACAATGGGATTTTGGAGAGTGAGTTTTTCTGAAAGGGTTTTTGGGGGGCATGTCCCATTTAGGAAGCCCCTATGGTGCCAGAACAGTGGACCCTCCCCCACATGTGACCCCATTTTGGAAACTATACCCCTCATGGAATTTAATAAGGGGTGCAGTGGCGTTTGACAGATATTTGAAACAGTGGACTGTGCAAATCAAAAATTTTATTTTTCATTTTCACAGACCACTGTTCCAAAAATCTGTCATACACCAGTGGGGTGTAAATGCTCACTGCACCCCTTATTACATTCCGTGAGGGGTGTAGTTTCCAAAATGGGGTCACATGTGGATATTTATTGTTTTGCGTTTGTCAGAACTGCTGTAACAATCAGCCACCCCTGTGCAAATCACCTCAAATGTACATGGTGCACTCTCCCTTCTGGGCCTTGTTGTGCGCCCCCAGAGCACTTTGCGCCCACATATGGGGTATCTCCGTACTCAGGAGAAATTGCGTTACAAATTTAGAGGGTCTTTTTTCCCTTTTACCTCTTGTGAAAATGAAAAGTATAGGGCAACACCAGCATGTCAGTGTAAAAAATTTATTTTTTTACACTAACATGCTGGTGTAGACCCCAACTTCACCTTTTCATAAGGGGTTAAAGAAGAAAAAGCCCCCCAAAATTTGTAAGGCAATTTCTCCCGAGTACGGAGATACCCCATATGTGGCCCTAAACTGTTGCCTTGAAATACGACAGGGCTCCAAAGTGAGAGAGCGCCATGCGCATTTGAGGCCTGAATTAGGGATTTGCATAGGGGTGGACATAGGGGTATTCTATGCCAATGATTCCCAAACAGGGTGCCTCCAGCTGTTGCAAAACTCCCAGCATGCCTGGACAGTCAATGGCTGTCCGGCAATACTGGGAGTTATTATTTTGCAACGGCTGGAGGCTCCGTTTTGGAAACAGTAGCGTACCAGACGTTTTTCATTTTTTTGGGGAGGGGGGCTGTGTAGGGATATGTGTATATGTAGTGTTTTTTACTTTTTATTTTAGGTTAGTGTTAGTGTAGTGTTTTTAGGGTACAGTCACATGGGCAGAGGTTCACAGCAAGTTTGCCGCTGGAAGTTTGAGCTGCAGAGCAAAATTTGCACCATCTCAAACTTGCAGCACTCACTGTAAACCTCCGCCCATGTTAGTGTACCCTGTACATTCACATTGGGGGGAGGGGGCAAACATCTAGCTGTTGCAAACTCCGAGCATGCCCTTTGGCTGTCCGTGCATGCTGGGAGTTGTAGTTTTGCAACAGCTGGAGGAACACTGGTTTGGAAACACTAAGTTAAGTAATAAACTTTAAAGTGTTTTTCAACCAAACTTAGTGTTTCCAAACCAGTGTGCCTCCAGCTGTTGCAAAACTACAACTCCCAGCATGCATGGTCTGTCAGTGCATGCTGGGAGTTATAGTTTTGCAACAATTGCAACAGCTGGAGGCATTGAGGTAGGAAACGGACAATGTTTCCCAACTAGTGTGCCTCCAGTTGTTGCAAAACTACAACTCCCAGCATGCCCAGACTGCCCAGGCATGCTGGAAGTTGTAGTTTTGCAAGGATCAGATGTTGCCGAACTACAACTTCCAGCATGCTTGGGCAGTCTGGGCATGCTGGGAGTTGTAGTTTTGCAACATCTGGAGGTCCACAGTTTGGAGACCACTGTATAATGGTCTCCAATCTGTGCTCTTCCAGATGTTAGAGAACTACAACTCCCAGCATGCCTGGACAGACTGAGCATGCTGAGATTTGTAGTTTTGCAACATCTGGAAGAGCACAGATTGGAGACCATTATACAGTGGTCTCCAAACTGTGGACCTCCAGATGTTGCAAAACTACAACTCCCAGCATGCCCAGAAAGCCAAAGGCTGTCTGGGCATGCTGGGAGTTGCAGTTTTGAAACTCTCAGAGGCAGCAGTGAGATCGCTTTACGGCGATCTCACTGCTGCCAATGAAGATGCCGCACTGCTGCCGGAAACTCACCTCCGGGACGCAGCGCAGCCAGGACCGCATGGAGGACGCCGGGACCGCACGGAGGACGCCGGGACCGCTCGGGACACCGCTCCGACGGGTAAGTGACGCCGGGGGACGGGTCAGGGACACTTAGCAGAGCGGTGTGGGTCCCGATCCCCATGATCCGGACTCACACACCGCGCTGCTAAGTATTCTGATAGCGAAACGCTGCTATCAGCTAGTCAGATTTGACCAGCTGATAGCAGCGATCGCTGGGGGGGGGGGTGGGGGACGAAACCCCCCGTGGTCGCACGGTAAGATGGCTGGCTATCAGTGATAGCCACCATCTTTCCGGGCGCTGCAGGATGCCGCGAGTAGCGGCAGTAATGTCCATGACGTACCTATATGTCATGGGTCGGGAACACCTTGCCACCCATGACGTACAGGTATGTCATAGGTCGGGAAGGGGTTAATAATCTAGCATAAAAGAGCATCATCAGTAGTTCCTTTCTTTCTTTTGTTGTTTTATTTACTTTTCTATCATCACCCAAGATAATCAAAGCTATATCATCTTTTATCGCATATTTAATTTTTCTCTCAATATCATCAATTATTGACACCAAATATTCTTGTATTTTTTTCACATTCCCATATAATATGCAGGAATCCCGCGTTTTTCATTTTATATCTTAGACAGTTGCCATTTTCCCTCCCACCAATCCTGAAGAGGAATTTTGGTGTATAATAAATTCTATATACTATGTTCCATTGTATCAGTTGATGGTCTAAACTTGGGGAAATTCTTTTTATATTCCTGAATACAATCATCCAACCGCATTTATTTCTCTCACCTAATTCTTCGTCCCATTGTAGGAAGCATTTATCTTTTAAGTTATTTTTTTTATTTTTCATTATTTTGGTATAAATTACTGCCATAACTTTCTTTACAATTTTTCCCTCCTCCATTTTTCTTATAGTTTCAGTTACTTCCACTATCCGATTACCACTGTCTCTTAGTGACCCGCATATGGCACTTTTTAAACCCTGAAATTCCAACCACATACCTTTTCCTAATTTAAATTCTTCCTCTCTCCACTTTCTTAACTCTCCTTTTCTCCACACGTCTCTCAAAATGTTACATCCCCTACTTTGCAAGTTGTTAGCTTCCATCTTAGCTACCTCTTTCAAGTTTACATTATGCCAAATTGGCGCTGTCTCTAATATTCCCGTTTTTTTCATTTATTTTTTAAAGTTTTCCCAGGTTTTACAAATCCCTACTATTATAGCATTTTCCTTCCACCTCCCTTCTTTTAACTGGCCTGACTCAAGAACCTGATAACATTTTCGTATTTACCTTTTGTTTTTTCTTTGATATTTTTAAAGATTCCAAATCTCCTCCACTCCACCACATAGTACATCTGACTTTCTAAAAAATATCCCTGTATATCAGGAAATTTAAGTCCTCCTTTCTCTCTTCCTTTACTTAAGTATTCTATTTTTATCCTCGTTCTTTTCCTTCCCCATATTAGGGTGTTTAGCATAGCTATTATCCTTCTAAAAATTCCTTTCTCGCACCAAATAGGGGCCGCTACGAAGATGTATAATAGTTTTGGTAGAATTACTGTTTTAATTAAGACTATCCTCTCTGCTCTCGTAAGATTCAGTTTATTCCATGTTCTTACCTTGTTTTCCAATTTTTTTTTTATCAATGGGTATGTGTTTATTTTGTGATATTCTCCTATTTTCCCAGATATCTGTACACCTAAATAAGAAAAACGTTCTCCTTTATCCAGGATTCTAAGCTCCTTAATGATTCCAAGTTCTACTTTACCTAATGGAAGTAGCACTGATTTCTCCCAGTTTATAACCAAACCTGCATAGTTCCCATATTCCCCAATCACTTCCATAACCTTCTCTATGGAGTTTTCAAGCTTTTTCAAATATAATAATAAGTCGCCTGCGTATATTGATATTTTATCCCCATTCCCCTCCACTCCAAATCCTTTTATTTGCTGATCTTCTCTGACTTTAACCGCTAGGGGTTCGAACACTAGCGCAAAAAGTAGAGGAGATAAGGGGCATCACTGTCTTGTACCCCGGGTCACTAAAAAACTCTCTGATCTTTTCCCTTCTATATTTATTCTAGCTTCCGCTCCATTATATAGCATCTTGATCATTTCTATATAATCCTTCTGACACCCATATTTTTCCAGTACTCCCCATAGGAACTCCCACTCCACCCTGTCAAACGCTTTACTTGCGTCAAGTGACATGATGGAGTGGGTTCCCTCTCTTCTCTCCACCGACTGTACTCCAGTAAGGGTCCTGTAGATATTATGCTTGGTCATCCTACCTGGGATAAATCCGCATTGATCTTCATGCACCAGTTCCCCTACCTTTTTTTCCAAACGCAATGCCAGAGCCTTCGCCAGGATCTTTACATCCGTGTTCAATAATGATATTGGACGATGTGATTCCATTTCTTTCTTAACTTTATTCGGTTTCAACAGTAATATTGTTTCTGCTTCTTTCATTGTTTCGGGTAAGGTTCCTGTTTTTAAAGAACTATTTATAGTTCTAAGTAGGGCTGGGATAAGGATTCTCCTAAATTTCCTATATATTTCAAACGGGAACCCCTCCGTGCTGGGACTTGTGTTCCCTTTGATCTCATTTAAAGCTTCTTCTAACTCCCTAAGGGTCATTGGGCCCCCCGTTTCTTTCTCTTGTTGTATTGATGTCACAGCGAGCCCTCTGGTCCCCGCCTCCGGACCAGAGCGCCCGCGTTCTCGCCTCCTCTCTCCGGGATCCCGGCGTCTCCCGCTTGGACATACCGACCGGGAGCAGGGGATTCCTTGTGTCGGGGATGCGGCTGCCGTGGCGGCTAGTCCCCACTCACGCGCCACGTCCCTGTCTAACTCACCCAGCACCTCGCTCCATACGCCGACTCGCTCTGCTTCTCGGCACGTGCGTCCCCGCTCTCTAGGGCGCGCGCACGCCGCCTTCAGTAAATTTAAATGGCCAGCGCACCATTGATTGGTGCGCTGGCTAATTGTTCCCTGCTCCTTCCCCATAAAAGTTACCTGCCCCTTCCTGCCCTTGCCAGATCTTTGTGCCCTAGTGCCTCTGAGAAAGCTTTCCATATTGTGTGTATTGCCTTGCCTGTTGCCGTACCCGTTGCTACCGCGTACTCGCCTTTGAACCCTTGCCGCCTGCCCTGACCTCTGCTTCGTCCGACTACGCTCCTGCCTGCTCCCTGTGTACCACGCCATATCAGCTGCCAGAGAGGTTGAGTTGCTACTGGAGGATACGACCTGGTGGTTACCGCTGCAGCAAGTCCATCCTGCCTTGCGGCGGGCTCTGGTGAAAACCAGTAACCACTTAAAACCGGTCCTCTGGTACAACCCGCACCTTCGCCTCTCTGGTCAAGAGGATCCACTACCAGTCCTGCCGGTAAGATCCGGCCATGGATCCCACTGATGTTCCTCTGCCAAACCTAGCGGACCTCACCTTCATTGTGGCCCAGCAAGGTCAGCAGCTAGCCCAGCTAACCGCCATGCTGCAGCAGCTCCTGCCGTCTCAGCAACAGCCAGCTCCTCCGCTTGCATCTGCTGTATCTCCTCCGCCCGCAGTTGCCACCGGTTCAAGAGTCCGCCTATCCCTGCTGGACAAGTGTGACGGAGATCCCAAGCAGTGCCGAGGGTTCCTGTCACAGTGCTCTCTCCACCTCGAGATACTGTCTGACCAGTTTCCTTCCGAGCGAGCCAAGGTAGCCTTTATCCTCAGTCTGCTCTCCGGGAAGGCCCTGGCCTGGGCTACACCGCTATGGGACCGCGCTGATCCTGCCACCTCCTCCGTCCAGAGCTTCTACCAAGAGTTCCGGAATGTTTTCGAGGAACCTGCCCGGGTTACCTCCACAGAGACTGCCTTACTAAATTTGTCCCAGGGAGGCTCTACTGTGGGTGACTACGCCATTCAGTTTCGCACCCTAGCCTCAGAACTGAACTGGAACAATGATACCCTTTGTGCCACATTTAAGAAGGGACTTAACAGTGAAGTAAAGGACGGCCTGGCTGCACGTGAACTACCTTCCACCCTTAGTGACCTCATCTTGTTGGCCACTAGAATCGACAAGCGTTTCGCCGATAGGAACTCGTTCTTGAAAAAGGAAACGCTCAACCTAGACGCTACCCTCGTCTGGCTCCCGTTTTTCAGCGTCTACCTCAACCTCTCTCCGGGCCTCCAGCCGTGGAAGCCATGCAGGTGGATCGTTCACGCCTGACTCCGCAAGAACGAAGCCATCGCAGATACGAGAACCTGTGTATGTACTGCGCCAGTACTGAGCACTTCCTGCGAGACTGTCCTCTTCGTCCACCGCGTTCCAGAAAAGCTTGCACCTAATAAACATGGGAGAGGCGTTGCTAGGTGTGGATTCCTCCTCTCCACATCTCATCATATCCGTGCAGTTGTTCCTCTTGGATTCCGGTTCAACTTCATTCACGCCTCCTTGGTTGACAAGTACTGCATTCCGGTTGTCCGCCTAACTAAGCCTCTTTTTATTTCTACGGTTAATGGTGAGAGACTCTCTGGTACTGTGCAGTTCCGTACCCTGCCACTGCAGATGGATATTGGAATTTTTCATACAGAGACTCTAGAGTTCCTAGTCCTTCCCTTCTGCTCCTCCGAACTCCTCCTGGGTCTGCCATGGCTACAACGTCACAGTCTTGTTCTGAACTGGTCATCCGGTGAAATCCTGCATTGGGGCCCCTGATGTTCGGACCGGTGTCTCAAGCCTGCTCCTGTCAAGCGACTTTCGCAAGTTTCTCCGCCTCCAGGACTGCCTAAACCATATCATTGCTTTGCGGATGTCTTCTGCATAAAACAAGCCGAGGTCCTTCCTCCTCACAGACCCTATGATTGTCATATCGACCTTATGCCTGGTTCTACGCCATCCCGGGGTAGAATTTATCCTCTCTCACCTCCTGAGACTCTTGCCATGTCCGAATATATTCGTGAAAACCTACAGAGAGGATTCATAAGGAAGTCTTCTTCTCCTGCTGGGGCTGGTTTCTTCTTCGTGACCAAGAAGGACGGTTCCCTCCTCCCTTGCATAGACTACAGAGGACTCAATAAAATCACCATTAAGAACCGTTACCCTCTGCCCCTAATCTCAGAGTTATTTGATCGCCTACGTGGGGCAAAGATTTTCACCAAATTGGATCTTCGAGGGGCCTATAATTTGGTTCGTATCCGGGAGGGCGACGAGTGGAAGACCGCCTTTAACACAAGAGACGGTCACTTTGAGTACCTGGTGATGCCCTTCGGCCTCTGTAATGCACCAGCCGTCTTCCAGGAATTCGTCAACGATATCTTCAGGGACTTACTCTACTCCTGTGTGGTCGTATACTTGGATGACATCCTTGTCTTCTCCTCCGACCTGGACCAACACCGGGTCCATGTGCGACAAGTGCTTACCCGCCTGAGGAGAAATCGTCTATACGCCAAGATCAAAAAATGTCTTTTTGAGCAGTCCTCCTTGCCTTTTCTTGGGTTACATTATTTCTACTCAAGGACTTCAAATGGACCCCGCCAAGCTCTCGGCGGTTTTGGATTGGCCACGCCCCTCTGGACTCCGAGCCATACAAAGGTTTTTGCGCTTCGCTAATTATTACAGACAATTCATCCCTCACTATTCCACTCTGGTGTCCCCAATTGTGGCCTTGACTAAAAAGGGCGCTAACCCTAAATCCTGGCCTTCCCAAGCTGAAGAAGCCTTCCAGTCCCTGAAGGTCACCTTTGCCTCAGCACCGGTTCTCTCTAGACCTGATTCCACCAAGCCCTTCTCTCCCGAAGTGGATGCCTCCTTGGTGGGAGCCGGAGCCGGAGCCGTGCTCACACAGAAATCTTCCAAGGGCAAGACCTTAACTTGTGGCTTCCTTTCTAAAACATTCTCTCCCGCAGAGAGAAATTATTCCATAGGGGACAGAGAACTGTTGGCTATTAAATTAGCACTGGAGGAATGGAGACATCTTCTTGAGGGAGCCACCCATCCTGTGAATATCTTTACGGACCACAAGAACCTGGCCTATCTCCAGTCTGCTCAAAGACTAAATCCTCGTCAGGCTCGCTGGTCTCTGTTCTTCGCCCGTTTTAATTTTGAGATCCATTTCCGTCCGGCTTCTAAGAACATTAGGGCAGACGCTCTGTCTCGCTCTTCTGATGTGGCGGGCGACGAGTTAACACCTCAACACATTATCCCACCAGAACGCCTGATTGCAGTCGCTCCTGCGGAACTGAGCCATCTTCCTCCTGGCAAATCCTACGTACTTCCACGTCACCGGGTGCAAATTCTCAAGTGGGGCCACGCTTCTCATGTCGCTGGTCATCCCAAAGGTATTGGTGGCCTTCTCTTGAAAAGGATGTCTCGGACTTCGTCCAAGCCTGTATGATTTGTGCCCGAGATAAGTCGCCTGGAATGAGACCTGCAGGCCTCTTCTTACCTCTTCCTGTTACAGAGATTCCCTGGTCTCATATCGCTATGGACTTTGTTACTGATCTTCCCACCTCCCATGGCAACTCCGTTATTTGGGTCGTGGTAGACCGCTTCTCCAAGATGGCTCACTTTGTGCCCTTGCCCGGTCTTCCCTCTGCACCCGTGTTGGCCAAACAGTTCTTTCAACACATCTTCCGCCTCCATGGCCTCCCTAAACATATTGTCTCTGATCGTGGCGTGCAGTTTGTCTCCAAGTTCTGGAGAGCCCTATGTGGTCTGCTCGGGATCAAGTTGGACTTTTCCTCTTCATACCATCCACAGTCTAACGGCCAAGTGGAACGGGTGAACCAAATTTTGGGGAACTATCTGCGTCACTTTGTATCCTCACGCCATGACGATTGGGCGGATCTACTTCCATGGGCGGAGTTCTCCTACAACTAGAAACAATCTTCTGCTTCCAACAAGTCTCCTTTCTTTGTAGTTTTTGGCCATCATCCTCTTCCTCCTCTGCCACGATATCCCACTCCTTCTTCCGTGCCTGCCGTTAACACTCTGGTACAGGATTTTTCCTCCATCTGGCGAGAGACTCACGCTGCCCTCCTCATGTCTTCCTCCCGTCTGAAACTTCAAGCAGACAAGAAACGCAGAGCTCCTCCGGATTACCGCCCAGGCGACAAAGTATGGCTGTCCTCCAAGTACATTCGTTTTAGGGTCCCGAGTTACAAATTGGGTCCACGCCATATCAGCTGCCAGAGAGGTCGAGTTGCTACTGGAGGATACGACCTGGTGGTTACCGCCGCATTAAGTCCATCGCCTCTCTGGTCAAGAGGATCCACTACCAGTCCTGCCGGTACGTGACAACCTCTCATTCTTAACCGCTTTTCCCCCAAGGTCACCACTCCTGCTCCTGTCACTGGGTCCTCTGACGTCTTCTCGGTAAAAGAAATCCTCGCCTCCTAGGTCGTCAGAGATAAAAAAAAAAATTGTTGACTGGGAGAATTGTGGCTCCGAAGAGAGGTCTTGGGAGCCTGATAACAATATCTTCAACAAGGAGCTCATCCATAGGTTCCTGGGCTCCAAAAAGAGGGAGAGACCTAAGGGGGGGGGGGGTACTGTAACACCGAGCGCTCCGGGTCCCGCGGCTTCCCCGGAGCGCTCACGGTGTTTGGCTTGTAGCAGCGCTCTGGTCACTGTCCCTGACCGGGAGCGCTGTCCGCCTGCCTGCGGCGGGGATGCGATCCGCTTGGTGGGCTGTCCCCGCCCGCAGGTCGCATCCCAAGTGACTTACCAGTCGGGTCCTGCTGTGTCTTCCTCTAATTGTGTCTTCCACTAATTGGTGCCTGGCCCAATTAAGTTAAATGCATAAATACTCACTTCCTTTTCCTCCCCTTGCCGGATCTTGTTACCTTGTGCCAGAGAAAGCGTTTCTTGTGTCCCTTTGCCTGTGTATCCAGACCCTTTGCCGTTGCCCCTGACTACGAAACGTTGCTGCCTGCCTTGACCTTCTGCTACGTCTGACCTCGCCTTGCCTTGTCCCTTTGTACCGCGCCTGTCTCAGCTGTCAGTGAGGTTGAGTCGCTATTGGGTAGAATGACCTGGGGGTTACCTGCCGCAGCGAGTCCATCCCGCTTTGCGGCGGGCTCTGGGATTCTGTTCCCCTGGTATGGCCCACGCCATCGTCTCACTGACACAGGGGATATACTCCTGAGTCCTTCCTGCATACCAGTCCGGATCCTGACACCTGGCTACCCTGTGAGAAGCCCATAAATTTGTAGTCATTGCATTGCTCTGGGATCCCGCCTCAAGAAGGATGCTTTGGCTCTCTCCCGGGATCTTAAGGCAGAGATTCGTAGATTAGAGGCATTGTTACTATCCTCGCCCTCCCTCGCCCTCCCTTTCCCTCGCCCTCCATTACCGTGCTGCTGCCCAGTCTCCCTCGGCTCTCAGGAACTCTTCTGGCACTCTTCACTATCACCCGGATGATGTCTTCCTTCTCTCTATTACCTCCCCTCTCAACTCCAGTCTGACCTGGTGGAGTGTGATCTCTCCTTTCTGTGGGCCTGTGACCTGCCATTCCTGTCAGCTACTGATGGAGCCTCCTTAAATGCTCCAATCACCTTGCAGGAGCTTCAGGAGGTGGTTCAGTCCCTTCCTTCAGGGCAATCTCCTGGGCCAGACGGGTTCACTTATCTCTACTATCGGACGTTTGCTTCTCAAGTTCTTCCTGGATGGGTGAGAGGTCCTGCAGTCGTTTTTATATTCCCTGATCACTCTCATTCCTAAACTGGACAAGGATCCTCATGATTGTTCAAGCTATCGGACTATCGCTCTCCTTAATGCTGATTTAAAGGTGTTTGCCAAGGTTTTTGCTAACTGTCTGTGCTGTTTTCTTCCCTCCCTTATCCATAAGCACCAGGTGGGTTTCATCCCCAGTCGTCAGGGTGCGGACAACACTAGGAGAGTGGTGGGTCTAATAGACTTGGTCAATCGGTGCTCGGAGCAGGCTTTGGTGCGGAAAAGGCCTTAAATAGGCTAGGTTGCGCCGAGGGGCCTCTACTCCTGCCCTACTGCCACTATCAAACTTCCTCATGTCACTTCCTCTAGCTTTCCTCTTTATAATGGCACTCGACAGGGGTGTCCGCTGTCTCCCCTGATTTTTACTCTTTGTATTGAGCTTCTGGCTGCTCTAATCCGGGAGACCTGGATATCTCGGATTTGTAGCTGCATGATTTCAAAAGCTCTCTTTTCACTACAATGCTAGTTTTCCCCCAAATTTTTAATTTTTACATGGGATAATAGGACAAAATGACCCCAAAAATGTGTAACCCCATCTCTTCTGAGTATGGAAATACCCCATGTGTGGACGTCAAGTGCTCTGCTGGCGCACTACAATGCTCGGAAGAGAAGGAGTCACATTTGGCTTTTGAAAAGCGAATTTAGCTGAAATGGTTTTTTGAGGGCATGTAGCATTTAGGAAGCCCCTATGGTGCCAGGAGAGCAAAAAAAAAAAAACATGGCATGCTATTTTGGAAACTACACCCCTCAAGGAATGCAACAAGGGGTACGGTGAGCCTAAACACTTCACAGGTGTTTAACGACTTTTTGTTAAAGTCGGATGTGTCAATGAAAAAAACCATTTTTTTTCACTAAAATGCTGTTTTTCCCCCCAAATTTTACATTTTTACAAGTGGTAATAGGAGAAAATGACCCTCAAAATTTATAACCCCATTTCTTCTGAGTATGGAAATACCCAATGTGTGGATGTCAAGTGCTCTGCTGGTGCACTACAATGCTCAGAAGAGGAGGAGCACCATAGAGCTTTTAGAGAATTTGGTTGGAATAGAAGCTGGGGGCCATGTGCGTTTACAAAGCCCCCCGTGGGGCCAGAACAGTGGAACCCCCCCACATGTGACCCCATTTTGCAAACTACACCCCTCACAGAATTTAATAAGGGGTGCAGTGAGTATTTACACCCCACTGGCATTTGACAGATCTGTGGAACAGTGGGATGTGCAAATGAAAAATTAAATTTTTCATTTTCACGGACCACTGTTCCAAAAATCTGTCAGACACCTGTGGGGCGTAAATGCTCACTGTACCCCTTATTACATTACGTGAGGGATTTAATTTCCAAAATGGGGTCAAATGTGAGAGCCAGAACAATGGACCAGAGCCAGAACAATGGACCCCCCCCCCCCCTTCCATTGTTCTGGCTCTATGGGGGCTTTGTAAACACATGTGTCCTTCAATTCCGGACAAATCCTAATGGCGCTCCTTCTCTTCTGAGCATTGTAGTGCACCAGCAGAGCACTTTACATCCACATATGTGGTATGTTCTTACTCAGAAGAGATGGGGTTGCAAATTTTGGTGGGCTTTTTATCCTATTTTTCCTTGTGAAAATGAAAAATTTAGGGTAACACCAGCATTTTAGTGAAACAAATTTTTTTTTTCATTTTTCCATCCAACTTTGAAGAATTTTCATTAAACACCTGTGGGGTGTTTAGGCTCACTATACCCCTTGTTACGTTCCGTGAAGGGTGTAGTTTCCAAAATGGGGTCACATGTGGGTATTTCTTTTTTTGCGTTTATGGCAGAACCACTCTAAAATCAGCCACCCCTGTGCAAATCACCAATTTAGGCTTCAAATGTACATAGTGTGCTCTCACTCCTGAGCCTTGTTGTGCACCCGCAGAGCATTTTACGCCCACATCTGGGGTATTTCCGTACTCAGGAAAAATTGTGTTACAATTTTTTTTTTTCCTTTTAACACTTGTGATAATAAAAAGTATGGGGCAACATCAGCATGTCAGTGGAATTTTTATTTATTTTTTTACACTAACAGGCTGGCGCATTACAATGCTCAGGCGCACTACACCGATGGGTAAGTGGATCTTCGGCGCCCGGTCCCCTTTGGTTTCCCGTTCTGCCCAGCCTATTGTGGGTAGCCCAACTTTTCCTTTTCATAAGGGGTTAAAGGAGAAAAAGCCCCCCAAAATTTGTAGTGCAATTTCTCCCGAGTACGGAAATACCCCATATGTGGCCCTAAACTGTTTCCTTGAAATACGGCAGGGCTCCGAAGTGAGAGAGCGCCATGCGCATTTGAGGACTAAATTAGGGATTGCATAGGGGTGGACATAGGGGTATTCTACACCAGTGATTCCCAAACAGGGTGCCTCCAGCTGTTGCTAAACTCCAAGCATGCCTGGACAGTCAGTGGCTGTCCAGAAATGCTGGGAGTTGTTGTTTTGCAACAGCTGGAGGCTCCATTTTGGAAACACTGATGTACAATAAGTTTTTCATTTTTATTGGGGGGGGGCAGTGTAAGGGGGTGTATATGTAGTGTTTTCCCTTTATTATGTGTTAGTGTATTGTAGTGTTTTTAGGGTACGTTCGCACTGGCAAAGGTTTACATTGAGCTTCCCGGGGACCGAAATTCCCATGGGCGTACAGGTACGCCCTGGGTCCTTAAGACCCAGGTACAGAAGGCGTATCCATACACCCTGGGTCCTGTACGGGTTAAGTATCTAAGTGTCCTCCTTACCCCTTGATAGTCTTCCTTTTATTCCACTAACTTCCCTCCTTTGTTCAGTGCCCTTAGGACGTTAATTATTTCGTTAATTAGGACGTTATATTTCATTTTTTGTCCGTATTGCAGCAGTTAAAATGATGGTCCTTCCCATGCTACTTTACATTTTTGAGACTTTATCGGTCTGGGTCCCACTTGCTGCTCTCCGCTCGCTGTACTCAACCATTTTTAATTTTATTTGGGATGTCAAGCGGGACCGTTTGCTTATGTCCTAGTTGTTTGCCAAGTTTTTGTTACAGTGGGTCGTAAAAATAAAAAAATTTAATTCTGTTGTAACCCCTGATTTTTTATTTTTACAAGGGGTTAATGCAGAAAAAGCTCCATAAAATTTGTTACCTAATTTCTCTTGATTCTGGAAATACCCATATCTGGATGTAAGTCGGGGGCCATGTCGCCTTTACACAGCCCCCATGGTGCCAGAACAGTGGAAACTCCCCACAAGTCACCCCAGTTTGGAAACTGCACCCCTGCAGTGAGCATTTACACCCCACTTGCATTTGACAGATTTTTGGAAGATTGCTTTGCGTCCACATATGGGGTATATCTGTAAAAGTTGGGGGCTGCACTAGTTGGGGGCAACACCACCATGTTAGTGTAAACATTTTTTTTTTTTTACACTAACATGCTGTTGTTGCCCCATACTTTTAATTTTTATAAGCAGTAAAAGAAGAAAAAGACTCCCAAAATTTGTAACACAATTTCTCTCAAGTACTGATATACCCCATATGTGGACGCAAAGCGTTCTGCGGGCACACAACAGGGCTCAGGAGTGAGAGAGCACCATGTTCATTTGAGGCCTAAATTAGTGATTTCCACATGGATCCTTGCAGAGGTTCTAAAATAAACGCAATAGAATAAACAACCACATGTGACCCCATTTTGGAAACCACACCCCTCAAGAAATGTAACAAGGGGTGCAGTGAGCATTTACACCACACTGGTGTTCAACAGATTTTTTGGAACAGTAGGCTGTGCATATGTAAATTACATTTTTGATACTACAGACCACTGTTCCAAAAATCTTTCAGACATCTGTGGGGTGTAAATGCTCACTTCACTCCTTGTAACATTCCATGAAGGGTTTAGTTTCCAAAATGGGGTCACATATGCTTTTTTTTTTTATTGTTTTTTTTTTTTTTTGCGCTTATGTCAGAAGCCACCCCTGAGCAAATCACCAATTTAGGCCTCAAATGTACATTTGCTGTCTCCTGAGCCATGTGCACCCACACAGGGACGTGCACAGACATTTTGAAGGGCAGGGGCTCAAGTAAAAAAAAGAGGGCACTTTTCATAAATTAAAAAATGTCTGCCAGACTTAATGGGCAGATGTACTGCGGCCCAGGGACACAGTGGACTCCCGCCGTGCCTCCTCGACATTCCTATGCCCATAAAAGTTGGTATTTTTGTAAAATCGAGTCAAGAACAGTTTCTATGAAGGTCTGCCATGTGTATATACACTTTGGCTGTGCTGTCAGTCTTATTTACAGAAAACATGTGACAGCTGCCCTATAATATACTGTATTATAGATTAGATTTATACAAAACCTGTGCAGAGAAAGAGCGGTGCAGTCGCCCATAGCAACCAATCAGATCGTTTTGCAGAGGGCTTTTCCTCTGCAAAGGTTTTAATAAATCTCCCCCTATATGCCCCCACCTGAGCTCTATATGACAGAACCCATCACCAATCACCCAGCACCCATCACCAATCACCCAGCACCAATCACCCAGCACCCATCACCCATCCCCAATCACTCAGCACCCATCAACAATCACCCAGCACCCATCACCAATCACCCAGCACCCATCACTCAGCACCAATCACCCAGCACCTATCACCCAGCACCAATCACCCAGCACCAATCACCCAGCACCCATCACCAATCACCCACCACCCATCACCAATCACCCATCACCAATCACCCATCACCAATCACCCAGCACCCATCACCAATCACCCAGCACCCATCACCAATCACCCAGCACCAATCACCCAGCACTTATCACCAATCATCCAGCACCAATCACCCAGCACGCAGCACCAATCACCCAGCACCAATCACCCAGCACCCAGCACCAATCACCCAGCACCAATCACCCAACACCCATCACCCAGCACCAATCACCCAGCACCCATCACCCAGCACCCATCCCCAATCACCCAGCACCCATCTTATGCAGGAATCTTCTCACAGCCCTGGTTCTTACACTGAAGAGATGGACACCTCACTAATATATACGTACAGTCTACAATATATTAGAGTTGGCAAAAAAAGAATTATAAATATACAAAGACGTCCATGCATAGCACAGCATACAGGATGGAGGCAGGGAAGCTCCGCCTCCATTGCGCACAAGACTGACTTCGCATACTAGCAATGTGGGGCAATATCTAGAAAATGGAAAGACCAATTTTTGTATACTGCACTGTAACCTAGTGCATTGGGTTTAGTGCGAATAAACAGCCTGTCAGTTTCCCTTTAATTATATACCTTACCCCCTTTAATGATCTATATACTGTGCCACCAATCATCTATTGATTCCCTATATACTATGCCACCATTAATGAACTATATACTGTGCCACCATTAATGAACTATATACTGTGCCACCATTAATGAACTATATACTGTGCCACCATTCATCTATTAATTCCCTATATACTGTGCCACCATTAATGAACTATATACTGTGCCAGCATTAATGAACTATATACTGTGCCACCATTAATGAATTATATACTGTGCCACCATTCATCTATTAATTCCCTATATACTGTGCCACCATTAATGAACTATATACTGTGCCACCATTAATGAATTATATACTGTGCCACCATTCATCTATTAATTCCCTATATACTGTGCCACCATTAGTTAACTATATACTGTGCCACCATTAATGAATTATATACTGTGCCACCATTCATCTATTAATTCCCTATATACTGTGCCACCATTAATGAACTATATACTGTGCCACCATTAATGAACTATATACTGTGCCAGCATTAATGAACTATATACTGTGCCACCATCAATTAACTATATACTGTGCCACCATTAATGAACTATATACTGTGCCACCATTAATGAACTATATACTGTGCCAGCATTAATGAACTATATACTGTGCCACCATTAATGAACTATATACTGTGCCACCATTAATGAACTATATACTGTGCCACCATTAATGAACTATATACTGTGCCACCATTAATGAACTATATACTGTGCCACCATTAATGAACTATATACTGTGCCACCATTAATGAACTATATACTGTGCCACTATTATTTAACTATACTGTGCCACCACTAAGGGTGAGTTCACACGTGCATATTTTCTGCTGCAGATCTGCTGCAGATTTGCTTTAGCAGATTTCTCTACCCATTGTCAATGGGAAGGCACATACATTACATAGGTCATATACACACATACAGTACATAGGTAATATACACACATACAGTACATAGGTAATATACACACATACAAAGAGACACTGACACATACATACAGGTACAAATATACATTAAGAAACATAAATACACAGACACACATATAACAGGGAATATATACTAAAAGATACAGCCGATAAGCACATCATACATACAGGTACACACATACAATCACTCACAGATATATACACACATACATACATACACACATACAGATTCACTTGCTCATATACATACACACATACATAGATTCACTTGCTCATATATATACACACACACACACATATACATACATACACACATACATAGATTCACTTGCTCATATATATATACACACACACATACATAGATAGATTCACTTGCTCACATATACACACACATATACATACCAGTGGCGTTGCGACCCGGGTGCGGGGGGTGCGGCCCTAACCTAATAGGGTGACACCAAGACGCTCCGCAGCAACCCCCTCCCCAGCTACACTGACACCCCCCTACTGTGCCAGACCGGCCTCCCATCCGTCAGCACCCCCCCCCCCCGCCTTCACCTGCGCTGTGTGTGTGCGGTGCGCCCGTCCATCAGCAACCCCCCCCCCTTTCAGTGCGCCCGTCCGTCATCACACCACCCCTCTCACCTTCACCAGCACTGTGCCCGGCCTCCGCTCCCACGTCTGCGCCGGCCTGACGTCACACCGCATGGCCGCGCAGGGGGACGTCAGTTACGTCACTCGCAGGGCGCCCAGTGAGAAGGATCGCTGCGCTGGATGGGTGAGTGTGTGTGTCTGTCTCTCTGTCTGTCTGTCTCTATCTATGTTTGTGTGTGTGACTCTGTGTGTGTGTGTGACTGTGTGACTCTCTGAGTGTGTGTGTGTGATTGTGTGTGTGTGTGTTTGTGCGACTCTGTGTGTTTGTGTGACTGTGTGTGTGACTGTGTGTTTGTGTGACTCTCTGAGTGTGTGTGTGACTCTGTGTGTGTGTGTGTGTGACTGTGTTTGTGTGACTGTGTGTGTGACTATGTGTGTGTCTGTCTGTGAGTGTGTGTGTCTCTGACTGTGTGTGTGACTATGTGTGTGTCTGTCTGTGAGTGTGTGTGTCTCTGACTGTGTGTGTGTTTGTGTGTGTGTCTCTCTGTGTTGTATGTGGTTTTTTGTGTGTGTGCGTGTGTGTGTGTGTGGGGGGGGGGGGGGGTTGAACCAGCGATCTAATGTGGGGAGACTTTGACCCATTGTGGGGAACCTGCAAGGGAACATGCGGCCTAATGTGGGGAAACTACTACCTAATGTGGGGAGTCTTTTCTACCTAATGTGGGGAGTCTATTCTACCTAATGTGGGGAATCTGTGCTACCGAATGTGGGGAATCTATGCTACCTAATGTGGGGAAACTGCTACCTAATGTGGGGAATCTGTGCTACCTAATGTGTGGAAATTGCTATCTAATGTGGGGTAACTGCTACCTACCTAATATGGGGGAACTGGTACCAAATGTGGGGAATCTATGCTGCCTAATGTGGGGAAAAGATGCTACCTAATGTGGGGAAACTGCTACCTACCTAATGTGGGGGAACTGCTGCCTACCTAATGCTCCCCCCTGGCAGTAGCACCCTCATCATCCACCAGCAACACCCCCCCCCCCCCAGCAGCACCTCCATCAGCAGATCCTGTCAGGAGGATGATCCTGCCGATGGATGATGGGGGTAATACTGCCAGGGGGGATGGCCAGTAGCACCCTAATCATCCTCCAGCAACACCCCCCCCCCCCCCAGTAGTAGCACCCCCATCATCCACCAGCAACACCACCAATACCTCCCTCCCGTGGTAATAGCATCAGCTAACGGATGTTGAGGGGTGTTACTGCTGTTGTGGTATTATATTTAGAGGGTGCACTGTATGGCAACGTTATATTCAGAGGGCGCAGTTTGTGGTAGTATTATATTCAGAGGGCGCAGTTTGTGGTAGTATTATTAGAGATGAGCGAACGTACAGTAAATTCGATTTGTCACGAACTTCTCGGCTCGGCAGTTGATGTCTTATCCTGCGTAAATTAGTTCAGCCTTCAGGTGCTCCGGTGGGCTTGAAAAGGTGCATACAGTCCTAGGAAAGAGTCTCCTAGGACTGTATCCACCTTTTCCAGCCCACCGAAGCACCTGAAAGCTGAACTAATTTATGCAGGAACTGCATCAACTGCCGAGCTGAGAAGTTTGTGACGAGTTGAATTTACTGTAGTTCGCTCATCTCTAAGTATTATATTCAGAGGGCGCAGGGGGTGGTAGTATTATATTCAGAGTGTACAGTATGTGTTGGTATTATATTCAGAGGGTACAGTATGTGGTAGTATTATATTCAGTGGGTACAGTATGTGGCTGTATTATATTCAGGGGTAAAGTATGTGGCAGATTTATATTCAGAGTGTACAGTGTCTGTTGGCATTATATTCAGAATGTACAGTGTGTGGTAGTATTATATTCAGTGGGTATGGTGTATGGAAGGTTTATAATCAAAGAGTATAGTGTATAGTAGTATTATATTTAGAGGATACAGTGTCTGGCAGGTTTATAATAATAATTGTTTTCATATAGAGGATGAGAATGCGCTGACATAGTGAGGAGACGTCTGGGCGTCACATTCTACAGACAGAAGTTTTAGCTGGACCAGGCGTTATGTACCATCTGAATTAGATAAGGGAAGACTATAGAGAAGACGTCACCTGTAGTCACTGATATCATTGTTCATTGTCCTCTCTATGTCCTATCAGACCTGTAGTCCCTTGTCAGTTCTACAGTTAGGTCAGTGAAACTACAACTCCCAGCATAACCTCACCAAAGCTCAAAGGGGTACTCTACTGGAAAACATTTTTTTTAATCAACTGGTGCTACAAAGTTAAACAGATTTGTAAATTACTTCTATTTAAAAATCTTAATCCTTCCAGTACTTATTAGCTGCTGTATAAGCGATTCACAGGAAGTTATTTTCTTTTTTAATTTATTTTCTGTCTGACCACAGTGCTCGGTGCTGACACCTCTGTCCATGTCAAGAACTGTCCATAGTAGGAGCAAATCCCCATAGCAAACCTCTCCTGCTCTGGACAGTTCCTGACATGGACAGAGGTGTCAGCAAATAGCACTGTGGTCAGACTGGAAATAACTACACAACTTCCTGTGGAGCATACACCAGCTTATAAGTACTGTAAGTATTAAGATTTTAAATAGAAGTAATTTAAAAATCTGTTTAACTTTCTGGCACCAGTTGATATAAAAGTAAATGTTTTCCAGTGGAGTACCCCTTTAAGTAATTCTGGGAGCAGTATATTTAAAGGACAACTGTAGTGGTCAAAAATCCCTGCCCAAATGTTCCCCAAACAAAAGTTATACAATTCAGTCAATTAGTCCTATTTACCTATATGCAGCCCTTTCTGAGATATGAGAGTTGCCAGCATAGCCCAGTAGTCCTGCGTCCGTCCCCTATTCATTACATTGCAGCTGCCATCTTGGGGACAGAGATCTCTTCCTCCCAGCAGTGTTTGTGCTCCCCCTAGCCTCTGTCAGCTCCTCCCTGCTTATGCATATGCATGAGCGGGTGCTTTCTGAGGCAGCCATAGGCTCATCCTCAGAAACGCCCCTATCTGTAAGATTCAATCAGGGGGAGAATGAGGACGTCCACAGCTCCTCCCCCCTCCCCTGCTCTGTCTACATAGGACCTCACTTCTCACGGGGAGGTTTCAAGTTTTCATGGGGGAAACACAGAGCAGGGAGGGGAGGACGTGTGTGTGTGAAGGAGACATATTATACTGCACGGGCTGGTGGTGTATAGACTACAGGGAATAAATATCATACTGATTCTGTGTGTGAGAGGGGGGGAGGGGGACTACTGAGTGACACATGCTGGGAGTTGTAGTCCCTGTTGTGTGTGTGTATGCCAGTGTTTCCCAACCAGGGAATGCTGGGAGTAGTAGTTTTGCAACATCTGGAGGCACCCTGGTTGGGAAACACTGGTGTATGAACTACAACTCCCAGGAGATTACAGAGATACAATAGAGGTGTTGGTGAACTACAACCCCCAGGAAACTACAGAGATACAATAGAGGTGTTGGTGAACTACAACTCCCAGGAGACTCCTGATACAATAGAGGTGTTGGTGAACTACAACACCCAGGAGACTACAGAGATACAATACAGGTGTTGGTAAACTACAACTCCCAGGAGACTACAGAGATACAATAGAGGTGTTGGTGAACTACAACTCCCAGGAGACTACAGAGATACAATATAGGTGTTGATGAACTACAACCCCCAGGAGACTACAGAGATACAATATAGGTGTTGATGAACTACAACCCCCAGGAGACTACAGAGATACAATAGAGGTGTTGGTGAACTACAACCCCCAGGAGACTACAGAGATACAATAGAGGTGTTTGTGAACTACAACCCCCAGGAGACTACAGAGATACAATATAGGTGTTGGTGAACTACAACCCCCAGGAGACTACAGAGATACAATAGAGGTGTTGGTGAACTACAACTCCCAGGAGACTACAGAGGTACAATAGAGGTGTTGGTAAACTACAACTCCCAGGAGACTACAGAGATACAATAGAGGTGTTGGTGAACTACAACTCCCAGGAGACTACAGAGATACAATATAGGTGTTGATGAACTACAACCCCCAGGAGACTACAGAGATACAATATAGGTGTTGGTGAACTACAACCCCCAGGAGACTACAGAGATACAATAGAGGTGTTGGTGAACTACAACTCCCAGGAGTCTCCTGATACAGTAGAGGTGTTGGTGAACTACAACTCCCAGGAGTCTCCTGATACAGTAGAGGTGTTGGTGAACTACAACTCCCAGGAGTCTCCAGATACAGTAGAGGTGTTGGTGAACTACAACTCCCAGGAGTCTCCTGATACAGTAGAGGTGTTGGTGAACTACAACTCCTTTATACACTCAAACAGCAGAAAGCTGACACGGCATGCTTGGATGTATAGTCTTACAACAGCTGGAGTCACCTCTGCAACTCCAAGCATGCACATACAGCAGAAAGCTGACAGGGCATGCTGGGATTTGTAGTCTTGCAACAGCTGGAGGCACCACTGGAATTCCCAGCATGCCCGAACAGCATATAAAATAACTGGGCATGCTTGGAGTTGTAGTTGTGAAAAAGATGGAGGGACCCCTATCAGGACAGTTTTATAGACAAACAATTATGTTTTTTTTTTACCATTTTTACTTTCACTCTCCACTCTCCAGTGTCCACACTACAGTGAGCACGGAGGCAGCTGCTTCATCACTGGACAGGAGCAGCATGGGGAGGGGGAGATGAGCAGAAGGGGAGGGTGTATGCATAGGGAAGGGAGATGTGGGCGTTACAATATAATAATTTGCTCGGGGGGATAGAACAGGGGGAGGGCAGCAGCTTACAGGAAGTAAGCACAAGGCATGATGGGAGATGTAGTTTTATTTTCACTTCTCCGTAATTCGTGTGCTGATAACGGGAGAAAGACTGGGACAATTTTGATGGGGGAGACATCGTTGGAAAGGTCTTTCAAAGACCTATTAAATGAGGTAAAAAAAAGTTTTTTTTGCCCAGCACTGCAGATGTCCTTTAACCCCTTAACCCCTTAAGGACTCAGGGTTTTTCCGTTTTTGCACTTTCGTTTTTTCCTCCTTACCTTTTAAAAATCATAACCCTTTCAATTTTCCACCTAAAAATCCATATTATGGCTTATTTTTTGCGTCGCCAATTCTACTTTGCAGTGACATTAGTCATTTTACCCAAAAATGCACGGCGAAACGGAAAAAAAAAATCATTGTGCGACAAAATCGAAAAAAAACCGCCATTTTGTAACTTTTGGGGGCTTTCGTTTCTACGCAGTGCATATTTCGGTAAAAATTACACCTTATCATTATTCTGTAGGTCCATACGGTTAAAATGATACCCTACTTATATAGGTTTGATTTTGTCGCACTTCTGGAAAAAATCATAACTACATGCAGGAAAATTTATACGTTTAAAAATGTCATCTTCTGACCCCTATAACTTTTTTATTTTTCCATGTATGGGGCGGTATGAGGACTCATTTTTTGCGCCGTGATCTGAAGTTTTTATCGGTATGATTTTTGTTTTCATCGGACTTTTTGATCACTTTTTATTCATTTTTTAATGATATAAAAAGTGACCAAAATACGCTTTTTTGGACTTTGGAATTTTTTTGCGCGTACGCCATTGACCGTACGGCTTAATTAATGATATATTTTTATAGTTCGGACATTTACGCACGCGGCGATACCACATATGTTTATTTTTTATTTTTTTTACACTGTTTTATTTTTTTTATGGGAAAAGGGGGGTGATTCAAACTTTTATTAGGGAAGGGGTTAAATGACCTTTATTAACACTTTTTTTTTACATTTTTTTTGCAGTGTTATAGGTCCCATAGGGACCTATAACACTGCACACACTGATCTCTAATGCTGATCACTGGCGTGCATTAACACGCCTGTGATCAGCATTATCGGCGCTTGACTGCTCCTGCCTGGATCTCAGGCACGGAGCAGTCATTCGTCGATCGGACACCGGGGAGGCAGGTAAGAGCCCTCCCGGTGTCCGATCAGCTGTTCGGGACGCCGCGATTTCACTGCGGCGGTCCCGAACAGCCCGACTGAGCAGCCGGGTCACTTTCACTTTCACTTTAGAAGCGGCGGTCAGCTTTGACCGCCGCTTCTAAAGGGTTAATACCGCACATCGCCGCGATCGGCGATGTGTGGTATTAGCCGCGGGTCCCGGCCGTTGATTAGCGCCGGGACCAACGCGATATGATGCGGGATCATATCGCGGGAGCCGGCGCAGGACGTAAATATACGTCCTGCGTCGTTAAGGGGTTAAATGATGAAAACTTCTTTAACTCTTTCCCATTCTGTGGCAACTGGTATATCTGATTATTATACTGGAATTTCTCACAATGCGCTACAACAGTGGTGTCTGTCACAACAGGCTAAAAACTTACTGGGGGGACGAGGGAGGTATGGGAGGGACACCATTTTCTACCGCACCGGGTGACACCAACCCTAGCAATGCCACTGTATACATACATACATATACATAGATTCACTTGCTCATATATATATATATACACATATACATAGATTCACTTGCTCACATATATATATATATATATATATATATATATACACACACACACACACACACATACGCACACATACATACATACACATATACATAGATTCACTTGCTCACATATATAGGCACATACATAGAGATAGACACACACACAAACACACATATATATGCACCTGACACTGACATACAGTCACTCACATATATACACAGTCACTTACACTAAGGCCCCAGCCATCCCTCTCTGCACATTTACATACATACACACAAATATATATACATACACACACACACACTGACATACAATCACTCACATATACACACACACACTTAGACACAATCACTCACATATATTTACAGTCACTTACAGTAAGGGCTGCATAGACTGAATTTTGTGTCTGGACATGCAGTGGGCGGGGCTTCTCTCTGCCTCCGCTGCTCCTGTCTCCTCCGTGTGGAGAGAAGCAGAGAAATGGCAGATAATGACAGGGTGAGTGGCGCCCCTTGCTGCAGGGAGGGCACAGCACCCTCCATTAAACCACATACAAATCTCCCCAGCAATGGATCCTTTTTACTTCACCTGTCACCCTGCAGCTCTTTTTGTGAGGGCACTAGAGGGGCAGGTGAGGAAAAGGGCAGGGGCTCCAGCCCCCCTTTCACTCCTATGTGTGCACGTCCCTGCACCCACACATTGCTTTGTGTTCACATATGGAGTCAGGGGTGGACTGACAACACTTGGGGCCCCCGGACCAAAAAAAGGAAGGGCCCACTGCCTCCTCAGTCTTCTACCACGTCCCTTTTCCACCCAAATCTCCCACATAATAAACTAAAATGTATTTATATAAGAAACACTTTAACGTAGGCAAATTTCCATGACCAATAATACTGGTATACAAGGAGTAAATATATACCACTGATCTGCAGCGTCCTCTTTCCTTTTCTTCTCTGTCTGGATCAGACCACCATGTCAATCTCTTACCATCTGCAGGGCAAACATGTCAGGCTCTGCATTTTTTCAGTGTCCACCCATCTATAGACCCACAAACTGTAATAATCCCCTTCAGGTAGATAGGTATCCACGTAAATAAGTAACTAGGTAGGCGGATCAGGAATCCAGATATGTAGGTAGGTGACTAGCCAGGTAGGTAGGTAGGGGGCAAGCAAGGTAGTTAGGCAGCCATGTATGAAGGCCAGACATGTACATAGTTAGGTAGCCAGGTATGTAGGTAGTTAGATAGCCCGGTATGTAGGTAAGTATTTAGGCATACATATAAAGTTAGGTAGCCCCCTCCCCCTTCCCTGTTGGTATAGACAGCAGAATTACCCCCCCCCCTCTTCCTTGTAGGTATAGGCAGCAGAGTTAACCCCCCTTCCCTGTAGGTATAGGCGGTAGAGTTAACCCCCCTTCCCCATAGGTTTAGGCAGCAGAGTTAACCCTCCCCCCTGTAGGTATAGGAACAGAGTATACCCCTCCCCCTTTCCCCATAGGTATAGGCAGCAGTTAACCCCCCCCCCCCTTTCCTCATAGGTATAGGCAGCAGTTAACCTCCCTTTCCCCATAGGAATAGACAGCAGTTAGCCCCCCCCCCCCTTTCCCATAGGTATAGGCATCAGTCAACACCCCCCCCTTTCCCCATAGATATAGGCAGCAGTCAACCCCCCCTTTCCCCATAGGTATAGGTAGCAGTTAACACCTCCCCCCCCCTTTCCCCATAGGTATAGGCAGCAGTTACCCCCCCCCCGCTTTCCACATAGGTATAGGTAGCAGTTAACCCCTCTTTCCCCATAGGTATTGGCAGAAGTTAATTGCCCCCCCCCCTTTCCCCATAAGTATAAGCAGCAGTTAACACCCCCCATTTCCCCATGGGTATAGGCAGCAGTTAAACTCCCCACCCCTTTCCCCATATTGTTAAGCCCCCTAACCCTTTGCCCATATAGGCAGCAATTAAACCCCCACCCTTTCTGCTACGATGGTTAAGAAAAAATGATGCTCACCTGATATCCCACGCAGCGATCTCCTCAGCAGCAGGGCCCATGTCTTCTCTCCTTCACAGTGCAGGCACCGATGAGTGACGTCATCGGCGCCTGCACTGCATGTTGCATGGGGGGGGGGGGGGGCGGAGGTCACGTCTCCTCCGTGTGTAGGCCGCAGATACGGCTCGCACAGAGGAGATGCGTTCTGTTGTATGTGCGTGTACCGCACATACAGGTGTGGTGGCCCAGTACGGGAGGTGTTTCTCCAGGCTTCCCCAGGTCCCTCTGCATTAGTTTCTCAATGGTAAATATGTTGTACTGTATAAAATGTGTTATCACCTTAAGAGTTATACCATGTGATATGCCATGTGCTTGTTACCCAGGAGGTACCAGTTACCAGGTGATTCCAGGGGTGACCTATGGGCTCCCTGCTAGTCTCCCCCATATAAGCCCTGGGTGGAGCTAGCCTCTCTCTCTTTAAGCTCTGCTCTTCTGCTAAGCTGAGGTCCACTGCAGTCGTGCCTAGTGTGTGTGTCCAGAGGGTTGGTAACCTCAAAGTCAAGTCCTGCAGCCACCATCAAGTCAAGTAAGCTAAAGTTACAGCTTTATGAGTCAAGTCAAGTCAGTCCCTGTCATTTGTCAATTCAGCGTGGTTTGCATTTAATTGTCCTGTCCTACTACGAGTCCTAGCAAGCCCTTAAGGTCTCTGCGTCACTGGTCAACTCCTTGTGCCGTGGCTGAACTGTATAGACTTTACCAACTGTCTACCCTCAGTAAAGCTACCGTTGTCAGTAACTTGGCGTCGGAGTCTTTATTGCCCCCGTGCCTAGCCCAGGATCCAGCAGTATACCTTTGGTTGGTTTTAGGCTAAACCACGCACTGGCATCATGAATACAAGGGGTTAATGCCATCTGCCCCTAGGGTAACAATATCTGCCCTTATCACACCCCGCTACCACACAGGAGAAAGCAGCGCTGTCTGCCGGGATGAGTGTCCCAGATCCTTAGTAGCGGCGGGCCCTTTACCCGGCCGGGCCCTCAGACAACGTCTGATCCGACCATCCGGTCAGTCCTCCCCTGTATGGAGTATTTCCGTATTCAGGGGAAATTGTGTTATAAATTTTGGGGGTCTTTTTCTCCTTTTACCTCCTTGTGAAAATGAAAGGTATTGGGGAACACCAGCATGTGAGTGTAAAAAGTGAATTTCTCTTACACTAACATGCTGGTGTAGCCCCCAACTTTTCTTTTTCATAAGGAGTAAAAGTAGCAAAACTCCTCCAAAATTTGTAACACAAATTTTCCTGAGTATGTAAATACCCCATTTGTGGCCCTAAACTGATGCTTTGAAATACGACAGGGCTCCGGAGAGAGCTCCATGCGCATTTTAGGCATAAATTAGGGATTTGCATAGGAGTGGACTCCTATGCAACCATTGTGCTTGCCTCTTCCACTAAAAGTACCCTACAGCAGTGTTTCCCAAACAGGATGCCTCCAGCTGTTGCAACACTACAACTCCCAGCATGTTTGGACAGTCAATGGCAGTTCGGCCACGCTGTGGAGTTGTTGATTTGCAATAGCTGGAGGCTGCATTTAGTAAACAGTGCCGTATGAGCTGTTATTAATTTTTATTGGGGGGTTGGGTCGGGAGGTAATGATGCAAAGGTGTGTGTCTATGTAGTGTTTTACTCTTTATTTTTGTGTTAGTGAAGTGTAGGTGATTTTTCTGTACGTACACACAGTCGGGTTTACAACAAGTTTTCCGCTACAAGTTTGATCCACGGCAAATTTCTCACAACTCAAATTCGGAACGGGGAACTTACGGCACCGATCTCTTTTTTTTCCAGGCCATTGGGTCACCAGAGATCCGAATGGCCTGGAAATGTCATATGGAAGGTCACAGTTTAGAGACCATTGCACAGTGGTCACCAAACTGTGGCCCTCCAGATGTTGCAAAACTACAACTTTCAGCATCCCCAGACAGCCAACCCCATGTTTCCTGCTGTGAGTTTGAAGAGGAGCAGGCTCTCTGTGCCAAATTTTTGGCAGCAAATTTCTGCTGATGAAAATCCACCTCAACCCCTATTTTATAATGCAGATCTGTCACAAATATGCAGCAAAATGAGCATAATGAGTGGCTGTTCTGACTCGGATTTAACTAAGGTTCATTATTTTTCTCTAGGATACAGCATGGCGGCAGCAGCTACATCATAAGTATTTAAAATATTTTTAATGCTGCCCCCCAGGTTCCTGGTTGAAAATATAGCCCAGTGTGTCAGAAATGTGACAGACCCTATTTAACTCTTCCCATTTCATTTATTTTCTTTTTTTTTTCTTCTTCCCTGCCTTCTAAGATAACTTTTTATTTTTCCACCAACAGAGTCGTATAATGGGGATTTTTTTTATTTATAGCACAACATTCTTTAATATTTTGTCTTGTAAAATGTTAGATATCACAATGGAAGCCTAACAGATCCCATTAAAAATAACACTATAAAATCATACAGTGGCCTTACCAGCTTTCTTTCTTAACCTTCCCTTATGACATCACACATGTGACATCAGTCTTTGGTTGATACCTTTACCAGCCACTAGTACAGTTCAGGCCTTAGGTATCAGAGGGAGCGCACACAAAGAGCAGGAGATGAGGAAGAGGACAAGATGACACAGGAGAGGTACATCAATCCTAAATATTGATCAGAATACATCTAGAGTTCTAGACTTGCAAATAATGACTAGATCTTTTAAATATAATGTGTCACAATAATAGTGTTAATTGTATTAAATCTAGTTATTTAACTATACACTTTACTGATGATCACAAATGACCAAGTATATACTGTTTATATTCAATTCTATTATACAAAGAGTTGGGGGGTGTATGTCCTGTATGGGTATATTAAGTCTATGGGGGAGAATCATCAAAACCTGTGTAGAGGAAGAGTGGAGCATCAGATCAGATCGCTTCTTTCAGTTTTTAGAGGCCTTTTTAAAATGAAAGAATCAATCTTATTGGTTTCTACGGGCAACTGGTCAACATTTCCTCTGCGCTGGTGTTGATAAATCTCCCCCTATATGTATAGTTTTCTATACTAAGAAAGTCAAAAGCACCTAAATGTCTAAAACACACCTAAATGTTCAGTGTATGTGACCTACTAATGGGGGTGACAGGGAAGTAATGTAAGAGATGTCTGACCTTAAACATGACCTCCTGTTATAACCTAAAACAAGAAATTAGGCTGAAATAACGTATATTTCACTATTATAATGCTGGATTTCTTGTATGACTATTAGTACTGAATCATAAAAAGAAATGCATACATTGAATTTTCTTTAACATTATTGTCCCACAGAGCAAATTTGGTAAAATCAGATGTGTGCCCCATACATATATGTAAAGGGGTACAAAAATAATTTATATCCCTGTAGAGTTCTTCTCCCTCATGGATCTGATCCCCTAGTATCCTCTCTGAGCTGTAACCCTACCGTTGCCAGGCAACTTTCCCCCAATCCCCCTTGCTTATAAGCACAGTGGAAACAAACTGCCATTACCTTCAGGACACTGCAGTTGAACTGAGCATGTGTTAGGGTGCATTCACACCACGTTTTAGCTATACAGGGACCTGATTTGGCTGGGGGCAGTGAAAACCAGGTGCTCCCTTATCCCAGCCGGACCTGGCCCCCTTCTCATTCATTTGAATGATCTGACCAGAGTCAAACTGCGGTTTTCAGTTGGTTCAGAAAAACGGATATGGGGCAAAAATGAGCCGACCGGAGACATTGTTTGACTCCGGTTGGCTCATTTAAATGAATGAGAAGGGGGCCGGGACCGGCTGGGATATGGGAGCGCCCGGTTTTCACTCCCCCCAGCTGGATCCGGTCCCCATATAGCTAAAACGTGGTGTGAACCCACCCTTACCCCGACTTAGTGGGTCGTAACCAACAGTTATCAATACAATGCAGGTACATGGAGAATTAGTAATCTTATATCTCTCAAACAATATTGTAATCCTGGTACATTTAAATATGTTAAATGTCACATAATGCATTAGTATAGAACTTTTTTTTGTTGGTATTTTTTTTTTTAAATGAGACAACTTCTTTAACCCCTTAAGGACCCAGCCATTTTACACCTTAGGACCAGGCCATATTTTGCACATCTGACCACTGTCACTTTAAACATTAATAACTCTGGAATGCTTTTAGTTATCATTCTGATTCCGAGATTGTTTATTCATGACATATTCTACTTAAACATAGTGGTAACATTTTGTGGTAACTTGCATCCTTTCTTGGGGAAAAATCCCCAAATTTGATGAAAAATTTGAAAATTTAGCATTTTTCTAACTTTGAAGCTCTCTGCTTGTAAGGAAAATGGATATTCCAAATATTTTTTTTATATTCACATATGCAATATGTCCACTTTATGTTTGCATCATAAAATTTACGTGTTTTCACTTTTGGAAGACACCAGAGGGCTTCAAAGTTCCAAACTCACAATTTTTCAGGGACCAGTTCAGGTTTGAAGTGGATTTGAAGGGTCTTCATCTTAGAAATACCCCACAAATGACCCCATTATAAAAACTGCAACCCCCAAAGTATTCAAAATGACATTCAGACAGCGTTTTAACCCTTTAGGTGTTTCACAGGAATAGCAGCAAAGGGAAGGAGAAAATTCACAATCTTCATTTTTTACACTCGCATGTTCTTGTAGACCCAATTTTTGAATTTTTACAAGGGGTAAAAGGAAAAAATGTATACTTATATTTGTAGCCCAATTTCTCTCGAGTAAGCACATACCTCATATGTCTATGTAAAGTGTTCGACGAGCGCAGTAGAGGGCTCAGAAGCGAAGAAGGGGGTTTTGGAGAGTACGTTTTTCTGAAATGGTTTTTGGGGGGCATGTTGCATTTAGGAAGCCCCTATGGTGCCAGAACAGCAAAAAAAAAAAAAAACACATGCCATACCATTTTGGAAACTAGACCCCTTGAGGAGCGTAACAAGGAATTAAGTGAGCCTTAATACCCCACAGGTTTTTCACCACTTTTGCATATGTAAAAAAATAAATAAAAAATTCACTAAAATGTGGGTTTCCCCCCAAATTTCACATTTTTGCAAGGGTTAATAGCAGAAAATACCCCCCAAAATTTGTAACCCCATCTCTTCTGAGTATGGAGGTACTCCATAAGTTGACCTGAAGTGCACTACGGGTGAGAAGAGAAGGAGTCATATTTGGCTTTTTGAGAGCAAATTTTGCTCGGGGGGCATGTCGCATTTAGGAAGCCCCTATGGTGCCAGGACAGCAAAAGAAAAAACACATGGCATACCATTTTGGAAACTAGACCCCTTGAGGAATGTAACAAGGAATCAAGTGAGCCTTAATACCCCACAGGGGTTTCACGACTGTTGCATACGTAAAAAAAAAATTTCACTAAAATGTGTGTTTCTCCCCCAAAATTTCACATTTTTGCAAGGATTAATAGGGGAAGCCTCTATTGTGCAAGGACAGCAAAATAACCCTCACATAGCATACCATTTTGGAAACTAGACCCCTTGAGGAACGTAACAAGGGGTACAGTGAGCACTTACCCCCCCCCCCCCCTGGTGTCTGTCAGATCTTTGGAACAGAGGGCTGTACAAAATGTTTTATTTGCACAACCCACTGTTCCAAAAATCTGTCACACACCAGTGGGGTGTAAATTCTCACTGCACCCCTCATTACATTCTGTGAGGGGTGTAGTTTCCGAAATTGGGTCACATGTGGGGTTTTATTTTTTTTGCGTTTGTCAAAACCGCTGTAACAATCAGCCACCTCTGCGCAAATCACATCAAATGTACATGGTGCACTCTCCCTTCTGGGCCTTGTTGTGCGCCCCCAGAGCACTTCACGCCCACATATGGGGTATCTCCGTAGTCGGGAGAAATTGGTTTACAAATTTTGGGGGGCTTTTTTCCCTTTTACCTCCTGTCAAAATTAAAAGAATAGGGCAACATCAGCATGTTAGTGTAAAAAATTTATTTTTTTACACTAACATGCTGGTGTAGACCCCAGCTTCACCTTTTCATAAGGGGTGAAAGGAGAAAAAGCCCCCCAAAATTTGTTAGGCAATTTCACCCGAGTACGGTGATACCCCATATGTGGCCCTAAACTGTTGCCTTGAAATACGACAGGGCTCCGAAGTGAGAGAGCGCCATGTGCATTTGAGGCCTGAATTAGGGATTTGCATAGGGGTGGACATAGGGGTATTCTACGCCAGTGATTCCCAAACAGGGTGCCTCCAGCTGTTACAAAACTCCCAGCATGCTTGGACAGTCAACGGATGTCTGGCAATACTGGGAGTTGTTATTTTGCTACAGCTGGAGGCTCCATTTTGGAAACAGTGGCGCACCAGACGTTTTTCATTTTTATTGGGGAGGGGAGGGGGGCTGTGTAGGGGTATGTGTATATGTAGTGTTTTTACTTTTTATTTTATTTTGTGATAGTATAGTGTAGTGTAGTGTTTTTAGGGTACAGTCACATGGGCGGGGGATTACAGCGAGTTTCCCGCTGCGAGTTTGAGCTGCCAGGCAAAATTTGCTGCATTGCAAACTTGCAGCCTGATACTCACTGTAAGCCCCCTGCCCATGTGAATGTACCCTGTACATTCACAGGGGGGCCTCCAGCTGTTGCAAAACTACAACTCCCAGCATGCACTGTCTATCAGTGCATGCTGGTAGGTATAGTTTTGCAACAGCTGGAGGCACACGGGTTGGGAAACACTGAGTTAGGAAACAGACAATGTTTCCCAACCAGTGTGCCTCCAGTTGTTGCAAAACCACTACTCCCAGACATTCTCAGGCATGCTGGAAGTAGATGTTCTGCAACATCTTTAGAGCCAGATGTTGCCGAACTACAACTCCCAGCATGCTTGGAGTTGTAGTTTTGCAACATTTGGAGGACTACAGTTTGCAGACCACTAATAAAGTGGTTCCCAATCTGTGCCCTTCCAGATGTTGCAAAACTACAACTTCCAGTATGCCAAAACTGTCCAGGCATGCTGGGAGTTGTAGTTCTGCAACATCTGAAGGGCCGGATGTTACAGAACTACAACTCCCAGCATGCCTGGACAGTAATGGCATGCTGAGGATGTGTAGTTTTGCAACATCTGGAAGGGCACAGTGGTCTCCAAACTGTGGACCTCCAGATGTTGCAAAACTGCAACTCCCAGCATGCCCAGGGCATTTGCCCTGGATGCCTGCTGAAGCATTTCAGCAGGCATCCGCTTCTGATCTCAGCCCGGCGCGCGGCAGGGACCGGAAAACGCCAGGACGTACGGGGACGTCCTGGGTCCTTAAAGCCCAGGGTGCGGGGACGTCCCCGTACGTCCTGGGTCCTTAAGGGGCTAAAGGTGTACTCCGCCCATAGACATCTTATCCCTTATCCAAAACATTGTGGATGAGATGTCTGATCCTGGAGTGGGTCTGGCCACTGGGACCCCCCACGATATTTGGGCCGATTCTTCGGAATCTGTGGCAATCCATATCGCCAAACCACACCCCCTCTATTCATGTCTATGGGAGGGGGCGTGACGGCACAGAGATCGCGGGGGTTCCCAGTGGCAAGACACCTGCCATCAGACATCTTATTCCCTATCCTTTCTATAGCGGATAAGATGTTCAGGGGCAGAGTACCACTTTAAAGGGAATTTATCAACTCTATTTGCTCCAAAGAACTTCAGACCCTATTGTACCTTTTTTTTTTTTTTTAGCTGATAATAGTTGCCTAATTTGTAAAATCAGTGTTCAATTTTTCAGCCAAGTTCCAAAGAGGTGGGGTTAATCTGCTGAAGTGCCGAAGCTTGGCACACCTCCTCGCTTGCTCCCACCTCCCAGGCCCTCCTTGATTGATGTTCTGAGCCCGGTTTTTCAATCAAGAAGGAGCTGGAGGGGAAAGCAAGTAAGTGGATGTGCCGGGATGAGACACTTGAGCAGCTTAGATCAGCCTCTTTGCACCCTACATTTGTGTATTACACCTGAATATTAGACAATACTGGATTAAACTATGTGGAATGTTGATTTAGGGATCTATCCAATTGCTAGCAGGCCATGGACACAAGATTACATATAAGATAAGGTTATATGCCGACCAGGTATTATATTGTAGTTCCCAGCGAATTGAATCTAACTTTGAAGGGGAAGTGCCTTTAGGCACTTCCCCCTTCAAAGTTAGCGGGTCATGTAGAAATTTTTCTGTACCATGTCTATGACAATCATGGGTGCTTTTTGCCTTCCTTAGGTTGTAGGGCTATTGTTACCATTAAAATTATCAGAACCCTAAAATAAACCCTAACAGACCCAACTAAACTAAGGAATACATGTTCATAGTTATTAAAAAGAGGAAACACACCCCTCAAGGAACATAACAAGGGGTACAGTGAGCCTTAACACCCCACAGGTGTTTGATGACTTTTTGTAAAATTTGGATGAGTAAATAAAAAAAATAGGAGGAAATACGAGAAAATGCCCCTCAAAATTTGTAACCACATTTCTTCTGGGTTTGGAAGTCTTCCATGTATGGATGTAAAGTGCTCTGCTAGCAAACTACAATGATCAGAAGAGAAGATGCGCCATTGGGCTTTTGGAGAGAGAATTCGTCTGGAATTCAAGTCAGGGGACATGTGCGTTTACAAAGCCCCCATGGTGCCAGAACAGTGGACCCCCACCACATGTGACTGTATTTCGGAAACAACACCCCTCACAGAATGTAACAATGGGTGCAGTGAGCATTTACACCCCACTGACGTTTGACAGACTTTTGGAACAGTGGGCTGTGCAAATGAAAACTTAAATTTTTCATTTTCATGGACCCCTGTTCCAAAAATCTGTCAGACACCAGTAGGGCATAAATGCTCACTGCACCCCTTATTACATTCCATGAGGGGTGTAGTTTCCAAAATGGGGTCACATGTTGGAGGGGGTTCCGCTGTTCTGGCACCATAGGGGCTTTGTAAACGCACATGGCCTTCAATTTTAGCCAAATTCTCTCTCCAAAAGTCCAATAGCGCTCCTTCTCTTCTGAGCCCTGTAGTGAGCCAGCAGAGCACTTTATGTCCACACATGGGGTATTTATATATTCAGAAGAAATGGTGATACAAATTATGGGGGGCTTTTTCTCAATTACCCCTTGTGAAAATGAAAAATTTGGGATAACATTAGAAATTAGAAATATTAGCAATAAATTCATCATAAAATATACTTACTGTTAAATACTTTAACTCAATATAAAATAAAAATAAAAACAATAAAAATTAATAAAATTTAAAAATATATATATATAAAAAATATGTATAGAAAAATCTAAAATCACTAACTAAAAAATAAAATACACAAAATACATAAAAAAATACAAATAATAACATAAATTAATATAACAAAAATAAAATATAGCACCAATCACTAATAATAAATAAAGATTATACAAGCAAGTACTTTCTGAATAAGATAGTTTTTTCACTTCCATCTACTGTATATATATATATATATATATATATATATATATATATATATATATATATATATATATAATTCCCTCTGCTTCCCTTCTCCCTTCCTTATTACCCCACCCCTCCCTTGCAACTTACATGCTACTCAAGAAATCCATATCTTAGGACATCATATATCCCAGACTACCATAGCTTATTACATAACAAACAGAATAAATAGCAGTCTATACCGATTCACAGAATATAAATAAATAAAATATTTTTTTCTCCTATAAAATTGCATGAGTTACAAGATCATTTACATGAGAATATAATTACTCATGTTAATAACACACTTTTACATACTCCATGGTCTGCACTATGGATAATTTGGAACATACCCTACACAGTCTAAGTCCCATAACATGTGCAGTAGTACTCTAGAAGTGAAATACAGACAAAGTCCGAAGTCATGCGCACAGGTCCAGCAATATGTAGATATCGCGAAAAGTGAATCATCCATCATGAGGCTTGCGCATTGATTACCAATGCGCGGACATGCGTACCTACTGTGACATCACATGTAAACAAAGGTGGTGATAGGCGCAGACGCTAAACACATGCCAGACCATAACAAGCTGTATGATTAGTTGCGACTTTTCGCAGGATTGGTACACAACTATTGCGGGACACAAGATTGTGATGTGCGGCCATCTGATTGGCGATAGCACGTCACAGGAAATGAACGCAATGTGAGATTATATAAAGCCTACCTAGCGTCCGGGGCACCATTAGCCTCAAAGCCCTTGACCAAGCTGGTTTATTGAGCGAAACGTCGAGGAGGCTAGCCATGTTTTAATACAGCGTGTGTTCACTGTTAGTAATGTTAATGCAGCATGCATACTCACCTACTAGTGCACAGATCATAGTGCACAATATATATTAATTGTTGAGCACTAACAGAAACTTAGTAGCTAGGAGAGGTTTTCCTTTCCCATAAAAAATTCTGTGACACCGCCGATAATTTTAAACCGTGTGTTTCATAAGGGTAGCTTTTTAGTTTGTGAATTGAATAAAGTTTAAAAGTTTTAGGGGGGCTTCTAGTAAGGGTTTTCCCCAGAAGGGGTAGCCCCTTTAAGGTTGATATTGCACTATTACCCTGGAACCTTCAGGGATCCTTTTTTGTTTAATTCACTGACCATAGAAGGAAAGTAAACATTGCTGGTTAGCTCAATGGTGCTGATCGGAACCTCCGCGATAAAATCGTGGCGTCCCGAACAGCTTGCAGGACGCGAGGAGGATCCCTACCTGCCTCCTCGTTGTCCGATCGCCAAATGACTGCTCCATGCCTGAGATCCAGGCAGGAGCAGTTGAGTGGCAATAACACTGATCAATGCCATGCTAAAAGAAACAAAAAATAACACATACCCCAAACATTGCAAACACAAAACCCCCAAAAACCTAACAATAGTGTCTGTCAACATCATCCTGGGAGGGATAATACACTGCACAAAATAGAAATAAAAATCCCTATCATCTATATCTCAATGGGTTCCATCTTTTCTTTTGTTCTTTTTTCTAATGCGGTTTTATAATCCCTGAGACAAGTAAATCTGGCCCTAGAGTGTTATATATATTAGCGTCTGTAGCATGTATAAGGGACATGTTATCATACCTGTGTCTTTTTATAGGTGATTAATGCCCGGTGAGAGGGTGAAAGGGACCTATACCCCCATCAGCTGCAGGAAAGGAACAAAGAGACAGGTAATTAATATTTATATTAATTACTGATAACAATCAGGCTAGATATAACATCTAGACCTGCAGAGATGTCATAGTCTCTACCTTATACATGAAGATATATGTGTTTTTAATAAGTATATCGTCTATAGACAGCTTCTTATATAACACAACTGTGTCTCAGGTACAGAGATTGGGAACATTTATGATTTCTAATATCTGTTTTTTATTTGTAGTAATCCCTTTTTCAATAGACAGACAGCAGATTTAAGACATAACTGTACTGTAAAGAAAAATCTATAAGTTAATGTAATAAATCACATACTATAACTGATTATTGCCATTTAAAACTATGAAAAATACATTCTGTTGATTATAAAACAGAAATACAGAATGGAGACAACCGTCTGTGGCTCAAGCTTGACTGCCCCTTTCTTTGAGTGGCCCCTCAATGTTGTGGAAACGGGTGGAGGACATTGTCTCCATTAGAATGGGTCCCCCTACGATGCTTCGGCTGTTGATCTGAAGTGCATTCTGTGCTTTGGAACCTCGGGGGCAAACTGTATTTCTGTTATTAATTTATAGTTTAGCAATTCCCACTGCAACATGGTTAACCTCTATCCTAAATTTCTGCACAAAATTGATAAAAGACATTCCAAGAAATATTTTGCCAAATAAAAATATAGAAAATATTGATGAAATTGATGAATAAGAATAACAACAAAAATAACAGTTTTTGATTAAAAAAACAAAAAAACTAAAATAATTTATAAAATATTTTGCTCCTGCCCCCTTCCCCCAAAAATAAAAAAACATATATTACCCTTAAAATTTATGAATAAAGAAACAAAAAATAACACATACCCCAAACATTACAAACACAAAACCCCCAAAAACCTAACAATAGTCTCTGTCAACATCATCCTGGGAGGGATAATACACTGCACTGCAATAGAAATAAAAATCCCTATCATCTATATCTCAATGGGTTCCATCTTTTCTTTTGTTCTTTTTTCTAATGCGGTTTTATAATCCCTGAGACAAGTAGTTCTGGCCCTAGAGTGTTATATATATTAGTGTCTGTAGCATGTATAAGGGACATGTTATCATACCTGTGTCTTTTTATAGGTGATTGATGCCCGGTGAGAGGGTGAAAGGGACCTATACCCCCGTCAGCTGCAGGAAAGGAACAAAGAGACAGGTAATTAATATTTATATTAATTACTGATAACAATCAGGCTAGATACAACATCTAAACCTGCAAAGATGTCATAGTCTCTACCTTATACATGAAGATATATGTGTTTTTAATAAGTATATCGTCTATAGACAGCTTCTTATATAACACAACTGTGTCTCAGGTACAGAGATTGGGAACATTTATGATTTCTAATATCTGTTTTTAATTTGTAGTAATCCCTTTTTCAATAGACAGACCGCAGATTTAAGACATAACTGTACTGTAAAGAAAAATCTATAAGTTAATGTAATAAATCACATACTATAACTGATTATTGCCATTTAAAACTATGAAAAATACATTATGTTGATTATAAAACAGAAATACAGAATGGAGACAACCGTCTGTGGCTCAAGCTTGACTGCCCCTTTCTTTGAGTGGTCCCTCAATTTTGTGGAAACGGGTGGAGGACATTGTCTCCATTAGAATGGGTCCCCCTACGATGCTTCGGCTGTTGATCTGAAGTGCATTCTGTGCTTTGGAACCTCGGGGGCAAACTGTATTTCTGTTATTAATTTTTAGTTTAGCAATTCCCACTGCAACATGGTTAACCTCTATCCTAAATTTCTGCACAAAATTGATAAAAGACATTCCAAGAAATATTTTGCCAAATAAAAATATAGAAAATATTGATGAAATTGATGAATAAGAATAACAACAAAAATAACAGTTTTTGATTAAAAAAACAAAAAAACTAAAATAATTTATAAAATATTTTGCTCCTGCCCCCTTCCCCCAAAAATAAAAAAACATATATTACCCTTAAAATTTATGAATAAAGAAACAAAAAATAACACATACCCCAAACATTACAAACACAAAACCCCCAAAAACCTAACAATAGTCTCTGTCAACATCATCCTGGGAGGGATAATACACTGCACTGCAATAGAAATAAAAATCCCTATCATCTATATCTCAATGGGTTCCATCTTTTCTTTTGTTCTTTTTTCTAATGCGGTTTTATAATCCCTGAGACAAGTAGTTCTGGCCCTAGAGTGTTATATATATTAGTGTCTGTAGCATGTATAAGGGACATGTTATCATACCTGTGTCTTTTTATAGGTGATTGATGCCCGGTGAGAGGGTGAAAGGGACCTATACCCCCGTCAGCTGCAGGAAAGGAACAAAGAGACAGGTAATTAATATTTATATTAATTACTGATAACAATCAGGCTAGATACAACATCTAAACCTGCAAAGATGTCATAGTCTCTACCTTATACATGAAGATATATGTGTTTTTAATAAGTATATCGTCTATAGACAGCTTCTTATATAACACAACTGTGTCTCAGGTACAGAGATTGGGAACATTTATGATTTCTAATATCTGTTTTTAATTTGTAGTAATCCCTTTTTCAATAGACAGACCGCAGATTTAAGACATAACTGTACTGTAAAGAAAAATCTATAAGTTAATGTAATAAATCACATACTATAACTGATTATTGCCATTTAAAACTATGAAAAATACATTATGTTGATTATAAAACAGAAATACAGAATGGAGACAACCGTCTGTGGCTCAAGCTTGACTGCCCCTTTCTTTGAGTGGCCCCTCAATTTTGTGGAAACGGGTGGAGGACATTGTCTCCATTAGAATGGGTCCCCCTACGATGCTTCGGCTGTTGATCTGAAGTGCATTCTGTGCTTTGGAACCTCGGGGGCAAACTGTATTTCTGTTATTAATTTTTAGTTTAGCAATTCCCACTGCAACATGGTTAACCTCTATCCTAAATTTCTGCACAAAATTGATAAAAGACATTCCAAGAAATATTTTGCCAAATAAAAATATAGAAAATATTGATGAAATTGATGAATAATAATAACAACAAAAATAACAGTTTTTGATTAAAAAACAAAAAAACTAAAATAATTTATAAAATATTTTGCTCCTGCTCCCTTCCCCAAAAATAAAAAAACATATATTACCCTTAAAATTTATGAATAAAGAAACAAAAAATAACACATACCCCAAACATTGCAAACACAAAACCCTCAAAAACCTAACAATAGTGTCTGTCAACATCATCCTGGGAGGGATAATACACTGCACTACAATAGAAATACAAATCCCTATCATCTATATCTCAATGGGTTCCATCTTTTCTTTTGTTCTTTTTTCTAATGCGGTTTTATAATCCCTGAGACAAGTAAATCTGGCCCTAGAGTGTTATATATATTAGCGTCTGTAGCATGTATAAGGGACATGTTATCATACCTGTGTCTTTTTATAGGTGATTAATGCCCGGTGAGAGGGTGAAAGGGACCTATAACCCCGTCAGCTGCAGGAAAGGAACAAAGAGACAGGTAATTAATATTTATATTAATTACTGATAACAATCAGGCTAGATATAACATCTAGACCTGCAGAGATGTCATAATCTCTACCTTATACATGAAATATATGTGTTTTTAATAAGTATATCGTCTATAGACAGCTTCTTATATAACACAACTGTGTCTCAGGTACAGAGATTGGGAACATTTATGATTTCTAATATCTGTTTTTTATTTGTAGTAATCCCTTTTTCAATAGACAGACAGCAGATTTAAGACATAACTGTACTGTAAAGAAAAATCTCTAAGTTAATGTAATAAATCACATACTATAACTGATTATTGCCATTTAAAACTATGAAAAATACATTATGTTGATCATAAAACAGAAATACAGAATGGAGACAACCGTCTGTGGCTCAAGCTCGACTGCCCCTTTCTTTGAGTGGCCCCTCAATGTTGTGGATACCGGTGGAGGACATTGTCTCCATTAGAATGGGTCCCCCTACGATGCTTCGGCTGTTGATCTGAAGTGCATTCTGTGCTTTGGAACCTCGGGGGCAAACTGTATTTCTGTTATTAATTTTTAGTTTAGCAATTCCCACTGCAACATGGTTAACCTCTATCCTAAATTTCTGCACAAAATTGATAAAAGACATTCCAAGAAATATTTTGCCAAATAAAAATATAGAAAATATTGATAAAATTGATGAATAATAATGACAACAAAAATAACAGTTTTTGATTAAAAAACAAAAAAACTAAAATAATTTATAAAATATTTTGCTCCTGCCCCCTTCCCCAAAAATAAAAAAACATATATTACCCTTAAAATTTATGAATAAAGAAACAAAAAATAACACATACCCCAAACATTACAAACACAAAACCCCCAAAAACCTAACAATAGTCTCTGTCAACATCATCCTGGGAGGGATAATACACTGCACTGCAATAGAAATAAAAATCCCTATCATCTATATCTCAATGGGTTCCATCTTTTCTTTTGTTCTTTTTTCTAATGCGGTTTTATAATCCCTGAGACAAGTAGTTCTGGCCCTAGAGTGTTATATATATTAGCGTCTGTAGCATGTATAAGGGACATGTTATCATACCTGTGTCTTTTTATAGGTGATTAATGCCCGGTGAGAGGGTGAAAGGGACCTATACCCCCGTCAGATGCAGGAAAGGAACAAAGAGACAGGTAATTAATATTTATATTAATTACTGATAACAATCAGGCTAGATATAACATCTAGACCTGCAGAGATGTCATAGTCTCTACCTTATACATGAAGATATATGTGTTTTTAATAAGTATATCGTCTATAGACAGCTTCTTATATAACACAACTGTGTCTCAGGTACAGAGATTGGGAACATTTATGATTTCTAATATCTGTTTTTTTTTGTAGTAATCCCTTTTTCAATAGACAGACCGCAGATTTAAGACATAACTGTACTGTAAAGAAAAATCTCTAAGTTAATGTAATAAATCACATACTATAACTGATTATTGCCATTTAAAACTATGAAAAATACATTATGTTGATTATAAAACAGAAATACGGAATGGAGACAACCGTCTGTGGCTCAAGCTCGACTGCCCCTTTCTTTGAGTGGCCCCTCAATGTTGTGGAAACGGGTGGAGGACATTGTCTCCATTAGAATGGGTCCCCCTACGATGCTTCGGCTGTTGATCTGAAGTGCATTCTGTGCTTTGGAACCTCGGGGGCAAACTGTATTTCTGTTATTAATTTTTAGTTTAGCAATTCCCACTGCAACATGGTTAACCTCTATCCTAAATTTCTGCACAAAATTGATAAAAGACATTCCAAGAAATATTTTGCCAAATAAAAATATAGAAAATATTGATGAAGTTGATGAATAATAATAACAGCAAAAATAACAGTTTTTGATTAAAAAACAAATAAACAAAAATAATTTATAAAATATTTTGCTCCTGCCCCCTTCCCCAAAAATAAAAAAACATATATTACCCTTTAAATTTATGAATAAAGAAACAAAAAATAACACATACCCCAAACATTACAAACACAAAACCCCCAAAAACCTAACAATAGTCTCTGTCAACATCATCCTGGGAGGGATAATACACTGCACTACAATAGAAATAAAAATCCCTATCATCTATATCTCAAAGGGTTCCATCTTTTCTTTTGTTCTTTTTTCTAATGCGGTTTTATAATCCCTGAGACAAGTAGTTCTGGCCCTAGAGTGTTATATATATTAGCGTCTGTAGCATGTATAAGGGACATGTTATCATACCTGTGTCTTTTTATAGGTGATTGATGCCCGGTGAGAGGGTGAAAGGGACCTATACCCCCGTCAGCTGCAGGAAATGAACAAAGAGACAGGTAATTAATATTTATATTAATTACTGATAACAATCAGGCTAGATACAACATCTAAACCTGCAAAGATGTCATAGTCTCTACCTTATACATGAAGATATATGTGTTTTTAATAAGTATATCGTCTATAGACAGCTTCTTATATAACACAACCATGTCTCAGGTACAGAGATTAGGAACATTTATGATTTCTAATATCTGTTTTTTATTTGTAGTAATCCCTTTTTCAATAGACTGACCGCAGATTTAAGACATAACTGTACTGTAAAGAAAAATCTATAAGTTAATGTAATAAATCACATACTATAACTGATTGTTGCCATTTAAAACTATGAAAAATACATTATGTTGATTATAAAACAGAAATACAGAATGGAGACAAGCGTCTGTGGCTCAAGCTCGACTGCCCATTTCTTTGAGTGGCCCCTCAATGTTCTGGAAACGGGTGGAGGACATTGTCTCCATTAGAATGGGTCCCCCTACGATGCTTCGGCTGTTGATCTGAAGTGCATTCTGTGCTTTGGAATCTCGGGGGCAAACTGTATTTCTGTTATAAATTTTTAGTTTAGCAATTCCCACCGCAACATGGTTAACCTCTATCCTAAATTTCTGCACAAAATTGATAAAAGATATTCCAAGAAATATTTTGCCAAACAAAAATATATAAAATATTGATGAAGTTGATGAATAATAATAACAACAAAAATAACAGTTTTTGATTAAAAAACAAATAAACAATAATAATTTATAAAATATTTTGCTCCTGCCCCCTTCCCCAAAAACAAAAAAACATATATTACCCTTAAAATTTATGAATAAAGAAACAAAAAATAACACATACCCCAAACAATGCAAATACAAAACCCCCAAAAACCTAACAATAGTGTCTGTCAACATCATCCTGGGAGGGATAATACACTGCACTACAATAGAAATAAAAATCCCTATCATCTATATCTCAATGGGTTCCATCTTTTCTTTTGCTCTTTTTTCTAATGCGGTTTTATAATCCCTGAGACAAGTAGTTCTGGCCCTAGAGTGTTATATATATTAGCGTCTGTAGCATGTATAAGGGACATGTTATCATACCTGTGTCTTTTTATAGGTGATTAATGCCCGGTGAGAGGGTGAAAGGGACCTATACCCCCGTCAGCTGCAGGAAAGGAACAAAGAGACAGGTAATTAATATTTATATTAATTACTGATAACAATCAGGCTAGATACAACATCTAAACCTGCAAAGATGTCATAGTCTCTACCTTATACATGAAGATATATGTGTTTTTAATAAGTATATAGTCTATAGACAGCTTCTTATATAACACAACCATGTCTCAGGTACAGAGATTAGGAACATTTATGATTTCTAATATCTGTTTTTTATTTGTAGTATTCCCTTTTTCAATAGACTGACCGCAGATTTAAGACATAACTGTACTGTAAAGAAAAATCTATAAGTTAATGTAATAAATCACAAACTATAACTGATTATTGCCATTTAAAACTATGAAAAATACATTATGTTGATTATAAAACAGAAATACAGAATGGAGACAACCGTCTGTGGCTCAAGCTCGACTGCCCCTTTCTTTGAGTGGCCCCTCAATGTTGTGGAAACGGGTGGAGGACATTGTCTCCATTAGAATGGGTCCCCCTACGATGCTTCGGCTGTTGCTCTGAAGTGCATTCTATGCTTTGGAACCTCGGGGGCAAACTGTATTTCTGTTATTAATTTTTAGTTTAGCAATTCCCACTGCAACATGGTTAACCTCTATCCTAAATTTCTGCACAAAATTGATAAAAGACATTCCAAGAAATATTTTGCCAAATAAAAATATAGAAAATATTGATGAAATTGATGAATAATAATAACAACAAAAATAACAGTTTTTGATTAAAAAACAAAAAAAACAAAAATAATTTATAAAATATTTTGCTCCTGCCCCCTTCCCCCAAAAATAAAAAAACATATATTACCCTTTAAATTTATGAATAAAGAAACAAAAAATAACACATACCCCAAACATTACAAACACAAAACCCCCAAAAACCTAACAATAGTGTCTGTCAACATCATCCTGGGAGGGATAATACACTGCACTACAATAGAAATAAAAATCCCTATCATCTATATCTCAATGGGTTCCACCTTTTCTTTTGTTCTTTTTTCTAATGCGGTTTTATAATCCCTGAGACAAGTAGTTCTAGCCCTAGAGTGTTATATATATTAGCGTCTGTAGCATGTATAAGGGACATGTTATCATACCTGTGTCCTTTTATAGGTGATTGATGCCCGGTGAGAGGGTGAAAGGGACCTATACCCCCGTCAGCTGCAGGAAAGGAACAAAGAGACAGGTAATTAATATTTATATTAATTACTGATAACAATCAGGCTAGATACAACATCTAAACCTGCAAAGATGTCATAGTCTCTACCTTATACATGAAGATATATGTGTTTTTAATAAGTATATCGTCTATAGACAGCATCTTATATAACACAACCATGTCTCAGGTACAGAGATTAGGAACATTTATGATTTCTAATATCTGTTTTTTATTTGTAGTAATCCCTTTTTCAATAGACTGACCGCAGATTTAAGACATAACTGTACTGTAAAGAAAAATCTATAAGTTAATGTAATAAATCACATACTATAACTGATTATTGCCATTTAAAACTATGAAAAATACATTATGTTGATTATAAAACAGAAATACAGAATGGAGACAACCGTCTGTGGCTCAAGCTCGACTGCCCATTTCTTTGAGTGGCCCCTCAATGTTCTGGAAACGGGTGGAGGACATTGTCTCCATTAGAATGGGTCCCCCTACGATGCTTCGGCTGTTGATCTGAAGGGCATTCTGTGCTTTGGAATCTCGGGGGCAAACTGTATTTCTGTTATTAATTTTTAGTTTAGTAATTCCCACCGCAACATGGTTAACCTCTATCCTAAATTTCTGCACAAAATTGATAAAAGACATTCCAAGAAATGTTTTGCCAAATAAAAATATATAAAATATTGATGAAGTTGATGAATAATAATAGCAAAAATAACAGTTTTTGATTAAAAAACAAATAAACAATAATAATTTATAAAATATGTTGCTCCTGCCCCCTTCCCCAAAAATAAAAAAACATATATTACCCTTGAAATTTATGAATAAAGAAACAAAAAATAACACATACCCCAAACATTGCAAACACAAAACCCCTCAAAAATCTAACAATTGTGTCTGTCAACATCATCCTGGGAGGGATAATACACTGCACTACAATAGAAATAAAAATCCCTATCATCTATATCTCAATGGGTTCCATCTTTTCTTTGTTCTTTTTTCTAATGCGGTTTTATAATCCCTGAGACAAGTAGTTCTAGCCCTAGAGTGTTATATATATTAGCGTCTGTAGCATGTATAAGGGACATGTTATCATACCTGTGTCCTTTTATAGGTGATTGATGCCCGGTGAGAGGGTGAAAGGGACCTATACCCCCGTCAGCTGCAGGAAAGGAACAAAGAGACAGGTAATTAATATTTATATTAATTACTGATAACAATCAGGCTAGATACAACATCTAAACCTGCAAAGATGTCATAGTCTCTACCTTATACATGAAGATATATGTGTTTTTAATAAGTATATCGTCTATAGACAGCTTCTTATATAACACAACCATGTCTCAGGTACAGAGATTAGGAACATTTATGATTTCTAATATCTGTTTTTTATTTGTAGTAATCCCTTTTTCAATAGACTGACCGCAGATTTAAGACATAACTGTACTGTAAAGAAAAATCTATAAGTTAATGTAATAAATCACATACTATAACTGATTATTGCCATTTAAAACTATGAAAAATACATTATGTTGATTATAAAACAGAAATACAGAATGGAGACAACCGTCTGTGGCTCAAGCTCGACTGCCCATTTCTTTGAGTGGCCCCTCAATGTTCTGGAAACGGGTGGAGGACATTGTCTCCATTAGAATGGGTCCCCCTACGATGCTTCGGCTGTTGATCTGAAGGGCATTCTGTGCTTTGGAATCTCGGGGGCAAACTGTATTTCTGTTATTAATTTTTAGTTTAGTAATTCCCACCGCAACATGGTTAACCTCTATCCTAAATTTCTGCACAAAATTGATAAAAGACATTCCAAGAAATGTTTTGCCAAATAAAAATATATAAAATATTGATGAAGTTGATGAATAATAATAGCAAAAATAACAGTTTTTGATTAAAAAACAAATAAACAATAATAATTTATAAAATATGTTGCTCCTGCCCCCTTCCCCAAAAATAAAAAAACATATATTACCCTTGAAATTTATGAATAAAGAAACAAAAAATAACACATACCCCAAACATTGCAAACACAAAACCCCTCAAAAATCTAACAATTGTGTCTGTCAACATCATCCTGGGAGGGATAATACACTGCACTACAATAGAAATAAAAATCCCTATCATCTATATCTCAATGGGTTCCATCTTTTCTTTTGTTCTTTTTTCTAATGCGGTTTTATAATCCCTGAGACAAGTAGTTCTGGCCCTAGAGTGTTATATATATTAGCGTCTGTAGCATGTATAAGGGACATGTTATCATACCTGTGTCTTTTTATAGGTGATTAATGCCCGGTGAGAGGGTGAAAGGGACCTATACCCCCGTCAGCTGCAGGAAAGGAACAAAGAGACAGGTAATTAATATTTATATTAATTACTGATAACAATCAGGCTAGATATAACATCTAGACCTGCAGAGATGTCATAGTCTCTACCTTATACATGAAGATATATGTGTTTTTAATAAGTATATCGTCTATAGACAGCTTCTTATATAACACAACTGTGTCTCAGGTACAGAGATTGGGAACATTTATGATTTCTAATATCTGTTTTTTATTTGTAGTAATCCCTTTTTCAATAGACAGACCGCAGATTTAAGACATAACTGTACTGTAAAAAAACATATCTATAAGTTAATGTAATAAATCACATACTATAACTGATTATTGCCATTTAAAACTATGAAAAATACATTATGTTGATTATAAAACAGAAATACAGAATGGAGACAACCGTCTGTGGCTGAAGCTCGACTGCCCCTTTCTTTGAGTGGCCCCTCAATGTTGTGGAAACGGGTGGAGGACATTGTCTCCATTAGAATGGGTCCCCCTACGATGCTTCGGCTGTTGATCTGAAGTGCATTCTGTGCTTTGGAACCTCGGGGGCAAACTGTATTTCTGTTATTAATTTTTAGTTTAGCAATTCCCACTGCAATATGGTTAACCTCTATCCTAAATTTCTGCCCAAAATTGATAAAAGACATTCCAAGAAATATTTTGCCAAATAAAAATATATAAAATATTGATGAAATTGATGAATAATCATAACAACAAAAATAACAGTTTTTTATTAAAAAACAAATAAATAATAATAATTTATAAAATATTTTGCTCCTGCCCCCTTCCCCCAAAAATAAAAAAAACATATATTACCCTTAAAATTTATGAATAAAGAAACAAAAAATAACACATACCCCAAACATTACAAACACAAAACCCCCCAAAACCTAACAATAGTGTCTGTCAACATCATCCTGGGAGGGATAATACACTGCACTGCAATAGAAATAAAAATCCCTATCATCTATATCTCAATGGGTTCCATCTTTTCTTTTGTTCTTTTTTCTAATGCGGTTTTATAATCCCTGAGACAAGTAGTTCTGGCCCTAGAGTGTTAAATATATTAGCGTCTGTAGCATGTATAAGGGACATGTTATCATACCTATGTCTTTTTATAGGTGATTAATGCCCGGTGAGAGGGTGAAAGGGACCTATACCCCCGTCAGCTGCAGGAAAGGAACAAAGAGACAGGTAATTAATATTTATATTAATTACTGATAACAATCAGGCTAGATACAACATCTAGACCTGCAGAGATGTCATAGTCTCTACCTTATACATGAAGATATATGTGTTTTTAATAAGTATATCGTCTATAGACAGCTTCTTATATAACACAACTGTGTCTCAGGTACAGAGATTGGGAACATTTATGATTTCTAATATCTGTTTTTAATTTGTAGTAATCCCTTTTTCAATAGACAGACCGCAGATTTAAGACATAACTGTACTGTAAAGAAAAATCTATAAGTTAATGTAATAAATCACATACTATAACTGATTATTGCCATTTAAAACTATGAAAAATACATTATGTTGATTATAAAACAGAAATACAGAATGGAGACAACCGTCTGTGGCTCAAGCTCGACTGCCCATTTCTTTGAGTGGCCCCTCAATGTTCTGGAAACGGGTGGAGGACATTGTCTCCATTAGAATGGGTCCCCCTACGATGCTTCGGCTGTTGATCTGAAGTGCATTCTGTGCTTTGGAATCTCGGGGGCAAACTGTATTTCTGTTATTAATTTTTAGTTTAGCAATTCCCACCGCAACATGGTTAACCTCTATCCTAAATTTCTGCACAAAATTGATAAAAGACATTCCAAGAAATATTTTGCCAAACAAAAATATATAAAATATTGATGAAGTTGATGAATATTAATAACAACAAAAATAACAGTTTTTGATTAAAAAACAAATAAACAATAATAATTTATAAAATATTTTGCTCCTGCCCCCTTCCCCAAAAATAAAAAAACATATATTACCCTTAAAATTTATGAATAAAGAAACAAAAAATAACACATACCCCAAACAATGCAAATACAAAACCCCCAAAAACCTAACAATAGTGTCTGTCAACATCATCCTGGGAGGGATAATACACTGCACTACAATAGAAATAAAAATCCCTATCATCTATATCTCAATGGGTTCCATCTTTTCTTTTGCTCTTTTTTCTAATGCGGTTTTATAATCCCTGAGACAAGTAGTTCTGGCCCTAGAGTGTTATATATATTAGCGTCTGTAGCATGTATAAGGGACATGTTATCATACCTGTGTCTTTTTATAGGTGATTAATGCCCGGTGAGAGGGTGAAAGGGACCTATACCCCCGTCAGCTGCAGGAAAGGAACAAAGAGACAGGTAATTAATATTTATATTAATTACTGATAACAATCAGGCTAGATACAACATCTAAACCTGCAAAGATGTCATAGTCTCTACCTTATACATGAAGATATATGTGTTTTTAATAAGTATATCGTCTATAGACAGCTTCTTATATAACACAACCATGTCTCAGGTACAGAGATTAGGAACATTTATGATTTCTAATATCTGTTTTTTATTTGTAGTATTCCCTTTTTCAATAGACTGACCGCAGATTTAAGACATAACTGTACTGTAAAGAAAAATCTATAAGTTAATGTAATAAATCACAAACTATAACTGATTATTGCCATTTAAAACTATGAAAAATACATTATGTTGATTATAAAACAGAAATACAGAATGGAGACAACCGTCTGTGGCTCAAGCTCGACTGCCCCTTTCTTTGAGTGGCCCCTCAATGTTGTGGAAACGGGTGGAGGACATTGTCTCCATTAGAATGGGTCCCCCTACGATGCTTCGGCTGTTGCTCTGAAGTGCATTCTATGCTTTGGAACCTCGGGGGCAAACTGTATTTCTGTTATTAATTTTTAGTTTAGCAATTCCCACTGCAACATGGTTAACCTCTATCCTAAATTTTTGCACAAAATTGATAAAAGACATTCCAAGAAATATTTTGCCAAATAAAAATATAGAAAATATTGATGAAGTTGATGAATAATAATAACAGCAAAAATAACAGTTTTTGATTAAAAAACAAATAAACAAAAATAATTTATAAAATATTTTGCTCCTGCCCCCTTCCCCAAAAATAAAAAAACATATATTACCCTTTAAATTTATGAATAAAGAAACAAAAAATAACACATACCCCAAACATTACAAACACAAAACCCCCAAAAACCTAACAATAGTCTCTGTCAACATCATCCTGGGAGGGATAATACACTGCACTACAATAGAAATAAAAATCCCTATCATCTATATCTCAAAGGGTTCCATCTTTTCTTTTGTTCTTTTTTCTAATGCGGTTTTATAATCCCTGAGACAAGTAGTTCTGGCCCTAGAGTGTTATATATATTAGCGTCTGTAGCATGTATAAGGGACATGTTATCATACCTGTGTCTTTTTATAGGTGATTGATGCCCGGTGAGAGGGTGAAAGGGACCTATACCCCCGTCAGCTGCAGGAAATGAACAAAGAGACAGGTAATTAATATTTATATTAATTACTGATAACAATCAGGCTAGATACAACATCTAAACCTGCAAAGATGTCATAGTCTCTACCTTATACATGAAGATATATGTGTTTTTAATAAGTATATCGTCTATAGACAGCTTCTTATATAACACAACCATGTATCAGGTACAGAGATTAGGAACATTTATGATTTCTAATATCTGTTTTTTATTTGTAGTAATCCCTTTTTCAATAGACTGACCGCAGATTTAAGACATAACTGTACTGTAAAGAAAAATCTATAAGTTAATGTAATAAATCACATACTATAACTGATTATTGCCATTTAAAACTATGAAAAATACATTATGTTGATTATAAAACAGAAATACAGGATGGAGACAACCGTCTGTGGCTCAAGCTCGACTGCCCATTTCTTTGAGTGGCCCCTCAATGTTCTGGAAACGGGTGGAAGACATTGTCTCCATTAGAATGGGTCCCCCTACAATGCTTCGGCTGTTGATCTGAAGGGCATTCTGTGCTTTGGAATCTCGGGGGCAAACTGTATTTCTGTTATTAATTTTTAGTTTAGCAATTACCACCGCAACATGGTTAACCTCTATCCTAAATTTCTGCACAAAATTGATAAAAGACATTCCAAGAAATATTTTGCCAAATAAAAATATATAAAATATTGATGAAGTTGATGAATAATAACAGCAAAAATAACAGTTTTTGATTAAAAAACAAATAAACAATAATAATTTATAAAATATTTTGCTCCTGACCCCTTCCCCAAAAATAAAAAAACATATATTACCCTTAAAATGTATGAATAAAGAAACAAAAAATAACACATACCCCAAACATTGCAAACACAAAACCCCCAAAAACCTAACAATAGTGTCTGTCAACATCATCCTGGGAGGGATAATACACTGCACTACAATAGAAATAAAAATCCCTATCATCTATATCTCAATGGGTTCCATCTTTTCTTTTGTTCTTTTTTCTAATGCGGTTTTATAATCCCTGAGACAAGTAGTTCTGGCCCTAGAGTGTTATATATATTTGCGTCTGTAGCATGTATAAGGGACATGTTATCATACCTGTGTCTTTTTATAGGTGATTGATGCCCGGTGAGAGGGTGAAAGGGACCTATACCCCCGTCAGCTGCAGGAAAGGAGCAAAGAGACAGGTAATTAATATTTATATTAATTACTGATAACAATCAGGCTAGATACAACATCTAAACCTGCAAAGATGTCATAGTCTCTACCTTATACATGAAGATATATGTGTTTTTAATAAGTATATCGTCTATAGACAGCTTCTTATATAACACAACCATGTCTCAGGTACAGAGATTAGGAACATTTATGATTTCTAATATCTGTTTTTTATTTGTAGTAATCCCTTTTTCAATAGACTGACCGCAGATTTAAGACATAACTGTACTGTAAAGAAAAATCTATAAGTTAATGTAATAAATCACATACTATAACTGATTATTGCCATTTAAAACTATGAAAAATACATTATGTTGATTATAAAACAGAAATACAGGATGGAGACAACCGTCTGTGGCTCAAGCTCGACTGCCCATTTCTTTGAGTGGCCCCTCAATGTTCTGGAAACGGGTGGAAGACATTGTCTCCATTAGAATGGGTCCCCCTACGATGCTTCGGCTGTTGATCTGAAGGGCATTCTGTGCTTTGGAATCTCGGGGGCAAACTGTATTTCTGTTATTAATTTTTAGTTTAGCAATTCCCACCGCAACATGGTTAACCTCTATCCTAAATTTCTGCACAAAATTGATAAAAGACATTCCAAGAAATATTTTGCCAAATAAAAATATATAAAATATTGATGAAGTTGATGAATAATAACAGCAAAAATAACAGTTTTTGATTAAAAAACAAATAAACAATAATAATTTATAAAATATTTTGCTCCTGACCCCTTCCCCAAAAATAAAAAAACATATATTACCCTTAAAATGTATGAATAAAGAAACAAAAAATAACACATACCCCAAACATTGCAAACACAAAACCCCCAAAAACCTAACAATAGTGTCTGTCAACATCATCCTGGGAGGGATAATACACTGCACTACAATAGAAATAAAAATCCCTATCATCTATATCTCAATGGGTTCCATCTTTTCTTTTGTTCTTTTTTCTAATGCGGTTTTATAATCCCTGAGACAAGTAGTTCTGGCCCTAGAGTGTTATATATATTTGCGTCTGTAGCATGTATAAGGGACATGTTATCATACCTGTGTCTTTTTATAGGTGATTGATGCCCGGTGAGAGGGTGAAAGGGACCTATACCCCCGTCAGCTGCAGGAAAGGAGCAAAGAGACAGGTAATTAATATTTATATTAATTACTGATAACAATCAGGCTAGATACAACATCTAAACCTGCAAAGATGTCATAGTCTCTACCTTATACATGAAGATATATGTGTTTTTAATAAGTATATCGTCTATAGACAGCTTCTTATATAACACAACCATGTCTCAGGTACAGAGATTAGGAACATTTATGATTTCTAATATCTGTTTTTTATTTGTAGTAATCCCTTTTTCAATAGACTGACCGCAGATTTAAGACATAACTGTACTGTAAAGAAAAATCTATAAGTTAATGTAATAAATCACATACTATAACTGATTATTGCCATTTAAAACTATGAAAAATACATTATGTTGATTATAAAACAGAAATACAGAATGGAGACAACCGTCTGTGGCTCAAGCTCGACTGCCCATTTCTTTGAGTGGCCCCTCAATGTTCTGGAAACGGGTGGAGGACATTGTCTCCATTAGAATGGGTCCCCCTACGATGCTTCGGCTGTTGATCTGAAGGGCATTCTGTGCTTTGGAATCTCGGGGGCAAACTGTATTTCTGTTATTAATTTTTAGTTTAGTAATTCCCACCGCAACATGGTTAACCTCTATCCTAAATTTCTGCACAAAATTGATAAAAGACATTCCAAGAAATGTTTTGCCAAATAAAAATATATAAAATATTGATGAAGTTGATGAATAATAATAGCAAAAATAACAGTTTTTGATTAAAAAACAAATAAACAATAATAATTTATAAAATATGTTGCTCCTGCCCCCTTCCCCAAAAATAAAAAAACATATATTACCCTTGAAATTTATGAATAAAGAAACAAAAAATAACACATACCCCAAACATTGCAAACACAAAACCCCTCAAAAATCTAACAATTGTGTCTGTCAACATCATCCTGGGAGGGATAATACACTGCACTACAATAGAAATAAAAATCCCTATCATCTATATCTCAATGGGTTCCATCTTTTCTTTTGTTCTTTTTTCTAATGCGGTTTTATAATCCCTGAGACAAGTAGTTCTGGCCCTAGAGTGTTATATATATTAGCGTCTGTAGCATGTATAAGGGACATGTTATCATACCTGTGTCTTTTTATAGGTGATTAATGCCCGGTGAGAGGGTGAAAGGGACCTATACCCCCGTCAGCTGCAGGAAAGGAACAAAGAGACAGGTAATTAATATTTATATTAATTACTGATAACAATCAGGCTAGATATAACATCTAGACCTGCAGAGATGTCATAGTCTCTACCTTATACATGAAGATATATGTGTTTTTAATAAGTATATCGTCTATAGACAGCTTCTTATATAACACAACTGTGTCTCAGGTACAGAGATTGGGAACATTTATGATTTCTAATATCTGTTTTTTATTTGTAGTAATCCCTTTTTCAATAGACAGACCGCAGATTTAAGACATAACTGTACTGTAAAAAAACATATCTATAAGTTAATGTAATAAATCACATACTATAACTGATTATTGCCATTTAAAACTATGAAAAATACATTATGTTGATTATAAAACAGAAATACAGAATGGAGACAACCGTCTGTGGCTGAAGCTCGACTGCCCCTTTCTTTGAGTGGCCCCTCAATGTTGTGGAAACGGGTGGAGGACATTGTCTCCATTAGAATGGGTCCCCCTACGATGCTTCGGCTGTTGATCTGAAGTGCATTCTGTGCTTTGGAACCTCGGGGGCAAACTGTATTTCTGTTATTAATTTTTAGTTTAGCAATTCCCACTGCAATATGGTTAACCTCTATCCTAAATTTCTGCCCAAAATTGATAAAAGACATTCCAAGAAATATTTTGCCAAATAAAAATATATAAAATATTGATGAAATTGATGAATAATCATAACAACAAAAATAACAGTTTTTGATTAAAAAACAAATAAATAATAATAATTTATAAAATATTTTGCTCCTGCCCCCTTCCCCCAAAAATAAAAAAAACATATATTACCCTTAAAATTTATGAATAAAGAAACAAAAAATAACACATACCCAAAACATTACAAACACAAAACCCCCCAAAACCTAACAATAGTCTCTGTCAACATCATCCTGGGAGGGATAATACACTGCACTGCAATAGAAATAAAAATCCCTTTCATCTATATCTCAATGGGTTCCATCTTTTCTTTTGTTCTTTTTTCTAATGCGGTTTTATAATCCCTGAGACAAGTAGTTCTGGCCCTAGAGTGTTAAATATATTAGCGTCTGTAGCATGTATAAGGGACATGTTATCATACCTATGTCTTTTTATAGGTGATTAATGCCCGGTGAGAGGGTGAAAGGGACCTATACCCCCGTCAGCTGCAGGAAAGGAACAAAGAGACAGGTGATTAATATTTATATTAATTACTGATAACAATCAGGCTAGATACAACATCTAGACCTGCAGAGATGTCATAGTCTCTACCTTATACATGAAGATATATGTGTTTTTAATAAGTATATCGTCTATAGACAGCTTCTTATATAACACAACTGTGTCTCAGGTACAGAGATTGGGAACATTTATGATTTCTAATATCTGTTTTTAATTTGTAGTAATCCCTTTTTCAATAGACAGACCGCAGATTTAAGACATAACTGTACTGTAAAGAAAAATCTATAAGTTAATGTAATAAATCACATACTATAACTGATTATTGCCATTTAAAACTATGAAAAATACATTATGTTGATTATAAAACAGAAATACAGAATGGAGACAACCGTCTGTGGCTCAAGCTCGACTGCCCATTTCTTTGAGTGGCCCCTCAATGTTCTGGAAACGGGTGGAGGACATTGTCTCCATTAGAATGGGTCCCCCTACGATGCTTCGGCTGTTGATCTGAAGTGCATTCTGTGCTTTGGAATCTCGGGGGCAAACTGTATTTCTGTTATTAATTTTTAGTTTAGCAATTCCCACCGCAACATGGTTAACCTCTATCCTAAATTTCTGCACAAAATTGATAAAAGACATTCCAAGAAATATTTTGCCAAACAAAAATATATAAAATATTGATGAAGTTGATGAATATTAATAACAACAAAAATAACAGTTTTTGATTAAAAAACAAATAAACAATAATAATTTATAAAATATTTTGCTCCTGCCCCCTTCCCCAAAAATAAAAAAACATATATTACCCTTAAAATTTATGAATAAAGAAACAAAAAATAACACATACCCCAAACAATGCAAATACAAAACCCCCAAAAACCTAACAATAGTGTCTGTCAACATCATCCTGGGAGGGATAATACACTGCACTACAATAGAAATAAAAATCCCTATCATCTATATCTCAATGGGTTCCATCTTTTCTTTTGCTCTTTTTTCTAATGCGGTTTTATAATCCCTGAGACAAGTAGTTCTGGCCCTAGAGTGTTATATATATTAGCGTCTGTAGCATGTATAAGGGACATGTTATCATACCTGTGTCTTTTTATAGGTGATTAATGCCCGGTGAGAGGGTGAAAGGGACCTATACCCCCGTCAGCTGCAGGAAAGGAACAAAGAGACAGGTAATTAATATTTATATTAATTACTGATAACAATCAGGCTAGATACAACATCTAAACCTGCAAAGATGTCATAGTCTCTACCTTATACATGAAGATATATGTGTTTTTAATAAGTATATCGTCTATAGACAGCTTCTTATATAACACAACCATGTCTCAGGTACAGAGATTAGGAACATTTATGATTTCTAATATCTGTTTTTTATTTGTAGTATTCCCTTTTTCAATAGACTGACCGCAGATTTAAGACATAACTGTACTGTAAAGAAAAATCTATAAGTTAATGTAATAAATCACAAACTATAACTGATTATTGCCATTTAAAACTATGAAAAATACATTATGTTGATTATAAAACAGAAATACAGAATGGAGACAACCGTCTGTGGCTCAAGCTCGACTGCCCCTTTCTTTGAGTGGCCCCTCAATGTTGTGGAAACGGGTGGAGGACATTGTCTCCATTAGAATGGGTCCCCCTACGATGCTTCGGCTGTTGCTCTGAAGTGCATTCTATGCTTTGGAACCTCGGGGGCAAACTGTATTTCTGTTATTAATTTTTAGTTTAGCAATTCCCACTGCAACATGGTTAACCTCTATCCTAAATTTTTGCACAAAATTGATAAAAGACATTCCAAGAAATATTTTGCCAAATAAAAATATAGAAAATATTGATGAAGTTGATGAATAATAATAACAGCAAAAATAACAGTTTTTGATTAAAAAACAAATAAACAAAAATAATTTATAAAATATTTTGCTCCTGCCCCCTTCCCCAAAAATAAAAAAACATATATTACCCTTTAAATTTATGAATAAAGAAACAAAAAATAACACATACCCCAAACATTACAAACACAAAACCCCCAAAAACCTAACAATAGTCTCTGTCAACATCATCCTGGGAGGGATAATACACTGCACTACAATAGAAATAAAAATCCCTATCATCTATATCTCAAAGGGTTCCATCTTTTCTTTTGTTCTTTTTTCTAATGCGGTTTTATAATCCCTGAGACAAGTAGTTCTGGCCCTAGAGTGTTATATATATTAGCGTCTGTAGCATGTATAAGGGACATGTTATCATACCTGTGTCTTTTTATAGGTGATTGATGCCCGGTGAGAGGGTGAAAGGGACCTATACCCCCGTCAGCTGCAGGAAATGAACAAAGAGACAGGTAATTAATATTTATATTAATTACTGATAACAATCAGGCTAGATACAACATCTAAACCTGCAAAGATGTCATAGTCTCTACCTTATACATGAAGATATATGTGTTTTTAATAAGTATATCGTCTATAGACAGCTTCTTATATAACACAACCATGTATCAGGTACAGAGATTAGGAACATTTATGATTTCTAATATCTGTTTTTTATTTGTAGTAATCCCTTTTTCAATAGACTGACCGCAGATTTAAGACATAACTGTACTGTAAAGAAAAATCTATAAGTTAATGTAATAAATCACATACTATAACTGATTATTGCCATTTAAAACTATGAAAAATACATTATGTTGATTATAAAACAGAAATACAGGATGGAGACAACCGTCTGTGGCTCAAGCTCGACTGCCCATTTCTTTGAGTGGCCCCTCAATGTTCTGGAAACGGGTGGAAGACATTGTCTCCATTAGAATGGGTCCCCCTACAATGCTTCGGCTGTTGATCTGAAGGGCATTCTGTGCTTTGGAATCTCGGGGGCAAACTGTATTTCTGTTATTAATTTTTAGTTTAGCAATTCCCACCGCAACATGGTTAACCTCTATCCTAAATTTCTGCACAAAATTGATAAAAGACATTCCAAGAAATATTTTGCCAAATAAAAATATATAAAATATTGATGAAGTTGATGAATAATAACAGCAAAAATAACAGTTTTTGATTAAAAAACAAATAAACAATAATAATTTATAAAATATTTTGCTCCTGACCCCTTCCCCAAAAATAAAAAAACATATATTACCCTTAAAATGTATGAATAAAGAAACAAAAAATAACACATACCCCAAACATTGCAAACACAAAACCCCCAAAAACCTAACAATAGTGTCTGTCAACATCATCCTGGGAGGGATAATACACTGCACTACAATAGAAATAAAAATCCCTATCATCTATATCTCAATGGGTTCCATCTTTTCTTTTGTTCTTTTTTCTAATGCGGTTTTATAATCCCTGAGACAAGTAGTTCTGGCCCTAGAGTGTTATATATATTTGCGTCTGTAGCATGTATAAGGGACATGTTATCATACCTGTGTCTTTTTATAGGTGATTGATGCCCGGTGAGAGGGTGAAAGGGACCTATACCCCCGTCAGCTGCAGGAAAGGAGCAAAGAGACAGGTAATTAATATTTATATTAATTACTGATAACAATCAGGCTAGATACAACATCTAAACCTGCAAAGATGTCATAGTCTCTACCTTATACATGAAGATATATGTGTTTTTAATAAGTATATCGTCTATAGACAGCTTCTTATATAACACAACCATGTCTCAGGTACAGAGATTAGGAACATTTATGATTTCTAATATCTGTTTTTTATTTGTAGTAATCCCTTTTTCAATAGACTGACCGCAGATTTAAGACATAACTGTACTGTAAAGAAAAATCTATAAGTTAATGTAATAAATCACATACTATAACTGATTATTGCCATTTAAAACTATGAAAAATACATTATGTTGATTATAAAACAGAAATACAGGATGGAGACAACCGTCTGTGGCTCAAGCTCGACTGCCCATTTCTTTGAGTGGCCCCTCAATGTTCTGGAAACGGGTGGAAGACATTGTCTCCATTAGAATGGGTCCCCCTACGATGCTTCGGCTGTTGATCTGAAGGGCATTCTGTGCTTTGGAATCTCGGGGGCAAACTGTATTTCTGTTATTAATTTTTAGTTTAGCAATTCCCACCGCAACATGGTTAACCTCTATCCTAAATTTCTGCACAAAATTGATAAAAGACATTCCAAGAAATATTTTGCCAAATAAAAATATATAAAATATTGATGAAGTTGATGAATAATAACAGCAAAAATAACAGTTTTTGATTAAAAAACAAATAAACAATAATAATTTATAAAATATTTTGCTCCTGACCCCTTCCCCAAAAATAAAAAAACATATATTACCCTTAAAATGTATGAATAAAGAAACAAAAAATAACACATACCCCAAACATTGCAAACACAAAACCCCCAAAAACCTAACAATAGTGTCTGTCAACATCATCCTGGGAGGGATAATACACTGCACTACAATAGAAATAAAAATCCCTATCATCTATATCTCAATGGGTTCCATCTTTTCTTTTGTTCTTTTTTCTAATGCGGTTTTATAATCCCTGAGACAAGTAGTTCTGGCCCTAGAGTGTTATATATATTTGCGTCTGTAGCATGTATAAGGGACATGTTATCATACCTGTGTCTTTTTATAGGTGATTGATGCCCGGTGAGAGGGTGAAAGGGACCTATACCCCCGTCAGCTGCAGGAAAGGAGCAAAGAGACAGGTAATTAATATTTATATTAATTACTGATAACAATCAGGCTAGATACAACATCTAAACCTGCAAAGATGTCATAGTCTCTACCTTATACATGAAGATATATGTGTTTTTAATAAGTATATCGTCTATAGACAGCTTCTTATATAACACAACCATGTCTCAGGTACAGAGATTAGGAACATTTATGATTTCTAATATCTGTTTTTTATTTGTAGTAATCCCTTTTTCAATAGACTGACCGCAGATTTAAGACATAACTGTACTGTAAAGAAAAATCTATAAGTTAATGTAATAAATCACATACTATAACTGATTATTGCCATTTAAAACTATGAAAAATACATTATGTTGATTATAAAACAGAAATACAGAATGGAGACAACCGTCTGTGGCTCAAGCTCGACTGCCCATTTCTTTGAGTGGCCCCTCAATGTTCTGGAAACGGGTGGAGGACATTGTCTCCATTAGAATGGGTCCCCCTACGATGCTTCGGCTGTTGATCTGAAGGGCATTCTGTGCTTTGGAATCTCGGGGGCAAACTGTATTTCTGTTATTAATTTTTAGTTTAGTAATTCCCACCGCAACATGGTTAACCTCTATCCTAAATTTCTGCACAAAATTGATAAAAGACATTCCAAGAAATGTTTTGCCAAATAAAAATATATAAAATATTGATGAAGTTGATGAATAATAATAGCAAAAATAACAGTTTTTGATTAAAAAACAAATAAACAATAATAATTTATAAAATATGTTGCTCCTGCCCCCTTCCCCAAAAATAAAAAAACATATATTACCCTTGAAATTTATGAATAAAGAAACAAAAAATAACACATACCCCAAACATTGCAAACACAAAACCCCTCAAAAATCTAACAATTGTGTCTGTCAACATCATCCTGGGAGGGATAATACACTGCACTACAATAGAAATAAAAATCCCTATCATCTATATCTCAATGGGTTCCATCTTTTCTTTTGTTCTTTTTTCTAATGCGGTTTTATAATCCCTGAGACAAGTAGTTCTGGCCCTAGAGTGTTATATATATTAGCGTCTGTAGCATGTATAAGGGACATGTTATCATACCTGTGTCTTTTTATAGGTGATTAATGCCCGGTGAGAGGGTGAAAGGGACCTATACCCCCGTCAGCTGCAGGAAAGGAACAAAGAGACAGGTAATTAATATTTATATTAATTACTGATAACAATCAGGCTAGATACAACATCTAAACCTGCAAAGATGTCATAGTCTCTACCTTATACATGAAGATATATGTGTTTTTAATAAGTATATCGTCTATAGACAGCTTCTTATATAACACAACCATGTCTCAGGTACAGAGATTAGGAACATTTATGATTTCTAATATCTGTTTTTTATTTGTAGTATTCCCTTTTTCAATAGACTGACCGCAGATTTAAGACATAACTGTACTGTAAAGAAAAATCTATAAGTTAATGTAATAAATCACAAACTATAACTGATTATTGCCATTTAAAACTATGAAAAATACATTATGTTGATTATAAAACAGAAATACAGAATGGAGACAACCGTCTGTGGCTCAAGCTCGACTGCCCCTTTCTTTGAGTGGCCCCTCAATGTTGTGGAAACGGGTGGAGGACATTGTCTCCATTAGAATGGGTCCCCCTACGATGCTTCGGCTGTTGCTCTGAAGTGCATTCTATGCTTTGGAACCTCGGGGGCAAACTGTATTTCTGTTATTAATTTTTAGTTTAGCAATTCCCACTGCAACATGGTTAACCTCTATCCTAAATTTTTGCACAAAATTGATAAAAGACATTCCAAGAAATATTTTGCCAAATAAAAATATAGAAAATATTGATGAAATTGATGAATAAGAATAACAACAAAAATAACAGTTTTTGATTAAAAAACAAAAAAACTAAAATAATTTATAAAATATTTTGCTCCTGCCCCCTTCCCCCAAAAATAAAAAAAACATATATTACCCTTAAAATTTATGAATAAAGAAACAAAAAATAACACATACCCCAAACATTACAAACACAAAACCCCCAAAAACCTAACAATAGTCTCTGTCAACATCATCCTGGGAGGGATAATACACTGCACTGCAATAGAAATAAAAATCCCTTTCATCTATATCTCAATGGGTTCCATCTTTTCTTTTGTTCTTTTTTCTAATGCGGTTTTATAATCCCTGAGACAAGTAGTTCTGGCCCTAGAGTGTTATATATATTAGCGTCTGTAGCATGTATAAGGGACATGTTATCATACCTGTGTCTTTTTATAGGTGATTGATGCCCGGTGAGAGGGTGAAAGGGACCTATACCCCCGTCAGCTGCAGGAAAGGAACAAAGAGAAAGGTAATTAATATTTATATTAATTACTGATAACAATCAGGCTAGATACAACATCTAAACCTGCAAAGATGTCATAGTCTCTACCTTATACATGAAGATATGTGTGTTTTTAATAAGTATATCGTCTATAGACAGCTTCTTATATAACACAACCATGTCTCAGGTACAGAGATTAGGAACATTTATGATTTTTAATATCTGTTTTTTATTTGTAGTAATCCCTTTTTCAATAGACAGACCGCAGATTTAAGAGATAACTGTACTGTAAAAAACATATCTATAAGTTAATGTAATAAATCACATACTATAACTGATTATTGCCATTTAAAACTATGAAAAATACATTATGTTCATTATAAAACAGAAATACAGAATGGAGACAACCGTCTGTGGCTCAAGCTCGACTGCCCCTTTCTTTGAGTGGCCCCTCAATGTTGTGGAAACGGGTGGAGGACACCCAAACATTGCAAACACAAAACCCCCAAAAACCTAACAATAGTGTCTTTCAACATCATCCTGGGAGGGATTATACACTGCACTACAATAGAAATAAAAATCCCTATCATCTATATCTCAATGGGTTCCATCTTTTCTTTTGTTCTTTTTTCTAATGCGGTTTTATAATCCCTGAGACAAGTAGTTCTGGCCCTAGAGTGTTATATATATTAGCGTCTGTAGCATGTATAAGGGACATGTTATCATACCTGTGTCTTTTTATAGGTGATTGATGCCCGGTGAGAGGGTAAAAGGGACCTATACCCCCGTCAGCTGCAGGAAAGGAACAAAGAGACAGGTAATTAATATTTATATTAATTACTGATAACAATCAGGCTAGATACAACATCTAAACCTGCAAAGATGTCATAGTCTCTACCTTATACATGAAGATATATGTGTTTTTAATAAGTATATCGTCTATAGACAGCTTCTTATATAACACAATCATGTCTCAGGTACAGAGATTAGGAACATTTATGATTTCTAATATCTGTTTTTTATTTGTAGTAATCCCTTTTTCAATAGACTGACCGCAGATTTAAGACATAACTGTACTGTAAAGAAAAATCTATAAGTTAATGTAATAAATCACATACTGTAACTGATTATTGCCATTTAAAACTATGAAAAATACATTATGTTGTTTATAAAATAGAAATACAGAATGGAGACAACCGTCTGTGGCTCATCCTCGACTGCCCATTTCTTTGAATGGCCCCTCAATGTTCTGGAAACGGGTGGAGGACATTGTCTCCATTAGAATGGGTCCCCCTACGATGCTTCGGCTGTTGATCTGAAGTGCATTCTGTGCTTTGGAATCTCGGGGGCAAACTGTATTTCTGTTATTAATTTTTAGTTTAGCAATTCCCACCGCAACATGGTTAACCTCTATCCTAAATTTCTGCACAAAATTGATAAAAGACATTCCAAGAAATATTTTGCCAAACAAAAATATATAAAATATTGATGAAGTTGATGAATAATAATAACAACAAAAATAACAGTTTTTGATTAAAAAACAAATAAACAATAATAATTTATAAAATATTTTGCTCCTGCCCCCCAAAAATAAAAAAACATATATTACCCTTAAAATTTATGAATAAAGAAACAAAAAATAACACATACCCCAAACAATGCAAATACAAAACCCCCAAAAACCTAACAATAGTGTCTGTCAACATCATCCTGGGAGGGATAATACACTGCACTACAATAGAAATAAAAATCCCTATCATCTATATCTCAATGGGTTCCATCTTTTCTTTTGCTCTTTTTTCTAATGCGGTTTTATAATCCCTGAGACAAGTAGTTCTGGCCCTAGAGTGTTATATATATTAGCGTCTGTAGCATGTATAAGGGACATGTTATCATACCTGTGTCTTTTTATAGGTGATTAATGCCCGGTGAGAGGGTGAAAGGGACCTATACCCCCGTCAGCTGCAGGAAAGGAACAAAGAGACAGGTAATTAATATTTATATTAATTACTGATAACAATCAGGCTAGATACAACATCTAAACCTGCAAAGATGTCATAGTCTCTACCTTATACATGAAGATATATGTGTTTTTAATAAGTATATAGTCTATAGACAGCTTCTTATATAACACAACCATGTCTCAGGTACAGAGATTAGGAACATGTATGATTTCTAATATCTGTTTTTTATTTGTAGTAATCCCTTTTTCAATAGACTGACCGCAGATTTAAGACATAACTGTACTGTAAAGAAAAATCTATAAGTTAATGTAATAAATCACATACTGTAACTGATTATTGCCATTTAAAACTATGAAAAATACATTATGTTGTTTATAAAATAGAAATACAGAATGGAGACAACCGTCTGTGGCTCATCCTCAACTGCCCATTTCTTTGAATGGCCCCTCAATGTTCTGGAAACGGGTGGAGGACATTGTCTCCATTAGAATGGGTCCCCCTACGATGCTTCGGCTGTTGATCTGAAGTGCATTCTGTGCTTTGGAATCTCGGGGGCAAACTGTATTTCTGTTATTAATTTTTAGTTTAGCAATTCCCACCGCAACATGGTTAACCTCTATCCTAAATTTCTGCACAAAATTGATAAAAGACATTCCAAGTAATATTTTTCCAAATAAAAATATATAAAATATTGATGAAATTGATGAATAATAATAACAACAAAAATAACAGTTTTTGATTAAAAAACAAATAAACAATAATAATTTATAAAATATTTTGCTCCTGCCCCCTTCCCCAAAAATAAAAAAACAAATATTACCCTTAAAATTTATGAATAAAGAAACAAAAAATAACACATACCCCAAACATTGCAAACACAAAACCCCCAAAAACCTAACAATAGTGTCTGTCAACATCATCCTGGGAGGGATTATACACTGCACTACAATAGAAATAAAAATCCCTATCATCTATTTCTCAATGGGTTCCATCTTTTCTTTTGTTCTTTTTTCTAATGCGGTTTTATAATCCCTGAGACAAGTAGTTCTGGCCCTAGAGTGTTATATATATTAGCGTCTGTAGCATGTATAAGGGACATGTTATCATACCTGTGTCTTTTTATAGGTGATTAATGCCCGGTGAGAGGGTGAAAGGGACCTATACCCCCGTCAGCTGCAGGAAAGGAACAAAGAAACAGGTAATTAATATTTATATTAATTACTGATAACAATCAGGATAGATATAACATCTAGACCTGCAGAGATGTCATAGTCTCTACCTTATACATGAAGATATATGTGTTTTTAATAAGTATATAGTCTATAGACAGCTTCTTATATAACACAACTGTGTCTCAGGTTCAGAGATTGGGAACATTTATGATTTCTAATATCTGTTTTTTATTTGTAGTAATCCCTTTTTCAATAGACAGACCGCAGATTTAAGACATAACTGTACTGTAAAGAAAAATCTATAAGTTAATGTAATAAATCACATACTATAACTGATTATTGCCATTTAAAACTATGAAAAAAACATTATGTTGATTATAAAACAGAAATACAGAATAGAGACAACCATCTGTGGCTCAAGCTCGACTGCCACTTTCTTTGAGTGGCCCCTCAATGTTGTGGAAACGGGTGGAGGACATTGTCTCCATTAGAATGGGTCCCCCTACGATGCTTCGGCTGTTGATCTGAAGTGCATTCTGTGCTTTGGAACCTCGGGGGCAAACTGTATTTCTGTTATTAATTTTTAGTTTAGCAATTCCCACTGCAACATGGTTAACCTCTATCCTAAATTTCTGCACAAAATTGATAAAAGACATTCCAAGAAATATTTTGCCAAATAAAAATATAGAAAATATTGATGAAATTGATGAATAAGAATAACAACAAAAATAACAGTTTTTGATTAAAAAACAAAAAAACAATAATAATTTATAAAATATTTTGCTCCTGCCCCCTTCCCCAAAAATAAAAAAAAAACATATATTACCCTTAAAATTTATGAATAAAGAAACAAAAAAAAACACATACCCCAAACATTGCAAACACAAAACCCCCAAAAACCTAGCAATAGTGTCTGTCAACATCATCCTGGGAGGGATAATACACTGCACTACAATAGAAATAAAAATCCATATCATCTATATCTCAATGGGTTCCATCTTTTCTTTTGTTCTTTTTTCTAATGCGATTTTATAATCCCTGAGACAAGTAGTTCTGGCCCTAGAGGGTTATATATATTAGCGTCTGTAGCATGTATAAGGGACATGTTATCATACCTGTGTCTTTTTATAGGTGATTAATGCCCGGTGAGAGGGTGAAAGGGACCTATACCCCCGTCAGCTGCAGGAAAGGAACAAAGAGACAGGTAATTAATATTTATAGTAATTATTGATAACAATCAGGCTAGATACAACATCTAAACCTGCAAAGATGTCATAGTCTCTACCTTATACATGAAGATATATGTGTTTTTAATAAGTATATCATTTATAGACAGCTTCTTATATAACACAACCATGTCTCAGGTACAGAGATTAGGAACATTTATGATTTCTAATATCTGTTTTTTTATTTGTAGTAATCCCTTTTTCAATAGACAGACCGCAGATTAAAGACATAACTGTACTGTAAAGAAAAATCTATAAGTTAATGTAAGAAATCACATACTATAACTGATTATTGCCATTTAAAACTATGAAAAATACATTATGTTGATTATAAAACAGAAATACAGAATGGAGACAACCGTACGTGGCTCAAGCTCAAGCATATGTTCAATGAATCTAGGGACTCCTTTCCTGGATCTAATAGAGTAAACGTGTTCCCTGAAGCCAGTGTTCATCGCTCGCTTTGTGCTTCCTACATAGAATCTCCCACAGGTACAGTTCATTGCATAAACCACCCACTGAGTTCTGCAAGTTATTAACATTTTAATAGGAATTTCTTCTCCTCTCACAAAGGCTGTTTTGCCTGTCTTAAGGTGTGGGCACCAAATGCAAGAGCAACACCTGTGGTTACCCACAGGGCCGGCTCCAGTCAACGAATCTTTCTTTACAGATTTTGAAGTGAAGTTGCTACTAGTAACGACATCTTTCAAATTTTTGCAACGTCAGAATGTTACCAATGGTTTCTCATTCAAAATTTTACACAAATCATTATCATTCATAATAAGTGGCCAGTTCTTATGCACAGCAGATCTGATGATTTTCTCAAGGGGGCTAAATTTAAATGAAAAAGAAAAGCGAGGTCATAATTTTTGTATTCTACTTTTTTTTTAACGTTTTTTTGAAAAGGAGATTTCTCCTATCCTGAGCGAAAGCTCTCTCAAGGGCTTCATTCAACAATTTCTCAGGATACCCACGAGCCTCCATTCTCCTCTTCAGATCTCCAGTTTGTTTGTCATCAGTATTATTAATTCTCCGTAGGTGCAAAAATTGCCCATACGGCAGTGAAGTTTTTACGTGTTCAGGATGATAGCTGGAGAACTGAAGAAGGGAGTTGGAGGCTGTGGGCTTTCTAAATCCAGAGGTGCAGATATTACCATCCTTTAACTCCACCAATACATCTAGAAATTCCATTTCTTTTTTGTCAGCCTTACTAGTAAATTTGAGATTCATGTCATTGCTTGTGTTAAGATAATCCACAAACTTCCCGAAGTCCGCCAGTGTGCCATCCCAGGCTATGAAGACATCGTCAACGAACCTAAGATAGCACCTGACGGACTTGAGGAAGGGATTCTGATCAGAAAAAACAAATTTGTTTTCGAATGCAGCAACATACAGATTTGCAAAGGTACAGGCGATGGGGGTGCCCATGGCCACACCCCCGATCTGCCTGTACCACACTTCATCAAACTGGAATGTGTTGTTCTCCAAAATAAAGGAAAGGGATTCACATATAAAGTCAATAGTACTTTCTGTTTTATTTGTGTGTGTTAGTATCTCACGTATGCACTCTACACCTCTTTTTTGTGGTATACTAGTGTATAGGCTCTCTATATCGATCGAGGCTAAAATGATATTCTCAGATCAGGGTAGGTCTTGAATGCATACAAGGAACTGATTTGTATCCTTCACCAGCGATGGCACTTCTTGCAGAAGGGGTCGCAGCAGCCACTCCAGGTATTTAGAGAGTGGCTCTGTGACCGACCCCCTCCCCGAGACAATGGGGTGCCCGGGGGGGGTTCTGCAAGGTCTTGTGCACCGTCGGCAAGAAGTACCATCGCGGGTAGGATGGAAAAGATGGTATAAGATTCTCTGCTCTCCTTTTTGAAAGAATCCCTTTCTCTACATTTTTCCGCAACAAAGTTTGTAGATTTGTTTTAATTTTGGGGATGGAATTTGTCTGCAATCTCTGATATGTGAGGGGATCGCTCAGCTGACGCAGAGCTTCTTTTTGATAATATTCACTGGACATTACAACTACATGTCCGCCTTTGTCGGATTTTTTAATCACGACATCATTCATTTTTTTAAGGCGTTCAAGAGCAGTCCTCTCACCATATCTGAGATTGCAAACATCTTTTTTGTAAATAAGTGATTTTACATCATTTAACATTCGGTTATGAAACATATCCAAATTACTACCAGGAGTAACCTGGGGACAGCATGTAGATTTTATCCCTCCCTTAAATTCTTCCACCATTATCACATCCCTATCACCCTCTGGATTGTTCTCAAATCCTTCCTGCAAATCAATTAAGTAGTCTAAACATTCCAATTCTGTAGCAGTAGCATTCTGCAAGACACTAAAACCTAACGGTCCTATGACTGTGGGAATTTTTCCCTCCAGTTGACTTTGAGGGGTGTTTTTACTAGCATATATTTTCTTAAGATTTAACTTTCTAATGGATTTGAAAAGATCAACTTCAAAGTCCACCACGTCAAAGTTCTCCGTCATGCAGAAGTTAAGGCCTCTTGACAAAAATGTAAGGGTGTCACTGTCCAAAATTTTATCTGTTAAATTAATTACTGCACACAGATCACTTGAATGTCACTTTACTTGTGCCATGTCACCTTCTTCTTGTCCTTCTTTACTTTCAACTTCTTTTGTTGGTTTTCCTCTTTTCTTTCTTCTTGGTCCCTGCCGGGGTTTCCTCCTAAAGGGTATCCTGCTTGTTGTTTATCATCATTTTTATTTTTAAATCTTGTTGTAACACCTTGATTATTAAAAAAAATTTCAGATCTCTTTGGCTGCTGTTCATCGTAACTTTTTGTTTAAAATAATTGTTACGATTGCTTCTTGTTCGCTGTCTCCTCTGACTACTCGTTTGAAACTCTCTGTCTGTATTGTAATCAAGTTTGTCACAAATTAATTTATCTTTCTTTTGATCTTTTATTATAGCTTGCAATCCCACAATCTTTTTCTCTAATTTCTTTGTGAAAGACTGATATTGGACTTCGGTCAGACGTGCCCGAAGTTCGGTTTTAGCTCTCATTAAGTCCTCGGTAGTTTTTGAATATTCATGTTCGTTTTTATCAATGATGGCCCTGAGCATTTGTAGGGAGTATTCTTGATGTATATTTTTCCACGTTTGTACAAAATCTGGATCGTCTGCGAACTGCGAGGGTTCCTTATAGTTCCTCAGTCCCCTAGGGACACGTTCACACTCATTGTACAATCTCGGGGAATTCACAGTCCAAAAAAGCCTTGTTTCTTTCTCGGCTAAAGATGTCACTTTAAATTCCAGATTTTTAACACTGATAACTTGTAGCATATCTTTTGTGTTGCATTGACTGAAAAAGCTGATGGCATCTTTCCGTCCGGCTCCCACTGCACTATCCGATCTATCCATTAGACTGCTTGCGGAATCATCTGAATCCATGATCACAATTCAATTTGTATTCTTATTCCTTTTCTTATTTGGGCTAATAGGTGTGCTCTGACCGCATGCAAGACTTCAATTATACAACAGGTGCAAAAAAACAGATTGGCCGCCACAGCTACCTCTAAAAAGCCTCTCAACTGGGTAACTCCTATAGCTGGCACGCATGGAGTTAAATTATGAAGCAGTCTTAGGCAACAATGAATACTGCAATCCTCTGGGTTCCCAGTCCCCCGGAGCAAGACTTTCAATCATCAATGGCAAAGAAATAACGGGGACGTCACTCACCGGGATGCAGTGAAAACGTCTTTATTTCAAAAGTGCAGACATGCGGGCAGCACGGACATCCAGAGCCACAGCTGAACAGTCGTAAGCTGGGTTACAGCTGTATCACGTGTGTTCACATGCTTCTTCAGACCCTACCTGTTCCGGTTACACGTCACCATTATAGCTACTCCTACCTAGTGACGTGTGTGGAACAGGTGTACAATTAAAGACATAAAATTCAAAATGTAAAAACAAATACAAAAAGCATTAGGCTGCAGCAATGCAACATGGATCCTTATGCAAAATGGTACAATACTTGGATGTACGTATGCGGTATGCACTGCTGAGGGCAGTAATATGTGCAACTATACGCAGAAAAAATAAGTATTTTTTAAAAACACCAGCATGTGATTACTTTTGCCAGGAGTCAGGACTTTCCCTCGATCTAGACTTGTTACAGATAAAGAATAGTAGACTGCTTTGATGTAGGCATGTGTTATGCACGTATGAGGGCAGACAAATGCACTACAGTCCGCTGAAAAATAACGTATTTGTGAACAGCAGCAGGACCCAACAGTGCAGCACCACAAAAAAAAAAAATACAGGGATTTAACCCTAAATTGCACTCTGTCACACAATTCTGAACAGCATATGATTTGTGGAGCAAAAAAAAACACTGAATTGCGCTGAAAAGATAAGGAGATAAGATGGTTGATAAAGTTCAGGCAGCCTGTTGATCTGTATGAGGCAGCTAACAGCTATCTGCCCCTCTTTGCTGCAATGCTCAATAACGTGAATAGGAGGTTTAGCTATCAATGATCCTTCTCAGTGAGAACAGCAAAGCACTCTGCACTCTTGTCTTTCCCTAATGCTGATGTGACTAGCAGTTGCAGTGGTACGCTGTGGTATAAGCTAGTCACACACACGCAGTCCCGTTCTCTCTATCTCTGAGTGTATAGACGAAAGAGAGGCAAGATGGCTGCCGATTATATAGGGCTGTGACATCACAGGGGTCAATGAATACTGATAGGCTGCATCTAACATGTGATTCAGGGTCTTCCCGCCTACCTTCATTCCTGCCGCTGTTTCCCGCCCTCCCATAATGCCCTGCCCCATGTACTAACATGTAAATTCACCATTAGGTCTCCAATAGCTTGGAACACTGTAAAATGAAGTTTAATTAAATCAAATATTTTTTGAAATTCGTAACGAATTCGGGTTCGTCAGCTTCGATTCGCTCATCTCTAGTTATAATGTATTATATTATGATCACTATTTCCCAGGTGTCCTTTTACCTGCACATTAGTTACTCTTTCAGCTCTGTTGGTTAATATTAAGTCTAGGAGGGCGCCCCCTCCTGTCGGGCTCTGCACCATTTGGGACAGATAATTGTATTTAGTTATAGTCAGAATCCTGTTTCCTTTATGAGATTCACAGGTCTCAGTCTCTCAGTTTATATCAGTATAGTTAAAGTCCCCCATTCTTATCACATCATTTTGATTTTCTCCCTTGTTTATTTGCCTCAGTGATAATGTGATAATTTTCCTCAGACATCAACCACTCCAGTTCGTCAGTTTTATTGGACAGACTTCTGGCATTAGTCATCATGCAATTAAGTGGTGTATGTTTTTTCTTCCTATGAAGCCTATCCCTATTAACTATTCTAACCCCCCCCCCCCTCTACTCCACCCCAGGTACATTACTAAGTCCGTAGTGGATATCTGGTACAAATACTAATAAAGCCAGTTACGAATCAATGCATTGTTTAATATACAATATTAAAATATTAATCTAAAATATCTCTAAAGTTATGCCTCCGCAGGGCCCTTGCGGCATATAGGCTCACTTAAGAGAATATACTGACACAATTCTTCACAAATTATGTATTCAGTTCTTTGTATGCACCACTGAGGAAGGGGTCAAGATACCATCCAGGATACCCCGAAATGCGTTTGGTATTGCTACAAGATCTCACCCGATGCAGTTCACCTGCGTTTTTATCTTAACTTTTTATTTTTTCACTATTTGCATTTTTTGCATTATTTCTTTATATGTTATAAAGGGACTATATTGGAACGATTGTCGGTTCATTTATATTACTGTCTGGGATAACTAGTAAATAAGGACTATAACCATCACCACCAGAAGGACTATAATCACCAGCAGACCTTTTGTGATCCACCAGCAAACTTCTGTGATTCAGCGTTAGCTACTGGACTCAACAACCACGTCCAGATTTTTCAGCCACTCTAAAACCTCCCGTCCGAAGTCAGGGTAAACTCCAACTTACGGGACATACTGGGATTGAGTGCAACCGAGGTCAGCTGACCTGCAATCAGCTGACCGATTACATCACACGCCACTGCCTGTACACGCCTCTTACATCGGGCGGTATTCATCTCCACGCCAAAGCGAGCATTGCTATCATCTGTCGGCAGCGGTATTAGACTGTGAGAAGGGGCCTGACTCCATTACTGGTTGTCGCCACCTCCAGTCATAAAGTCACAACCCCGGGGAGATATACATCAAGACCTTGAGATCATCTAACCAAAGGGCGGTGAGTGGCACAGTTCGCCAAAACTTCTCTTCTCTTCAACAGAATATTTACAAAGACATATTTACAACTAAAGATACAGTGTCTGCTGGGGAAAAACTATAAACTATATTGTATCAATTATTTAGAGATTCAAAACAGGACACAATATTATTTATTCACAGGATTTGAATCAATAGGAATCATTGAAAAGACCCATATTTCTTTTTCAGGATACATTAATTGGATTCCATATTGTACATTTTGGATTTATTTTGCAACATATTTTTCAGGACTTTACTTCCACAGGATAATCCATTACAGGACTTCATTTTTTTGGCAACATTATTATATTTATTTTTTACAGGTTTTTCTATGTACCGTATATACTCGAGTATAGGCCGAGTTTTTCAGCACGATTTTTCGTGCTGAAAACACCCCCCTCGGCTTATACTCGAGTGAACTCCCCCACCCGCAGTGGTCTTCAACCTGCGGACCTCCAGAGGTTTCAAAACTACAACTCCCAGCAAGCCCGGGCAGCCATCGGCTGTCCGGGCTTGCTGGGAGTTGTAGTTTTGAAACCTCCGGAGGTCCGCAGGTTGAAGACCACTGCGGCCTTCAACATCATCCAGCCCCCTCTCACCCCCTTTAGTTCTGAGTACTCACCTCCGCTCGGCGCTGGTCCGGTCCTGCAGGGCTGTCCGGTGAGGAGGTGGTCCGGTGAGGAGGTGGTCCGGGCTGCTATCTTCACCGGGGAGGCCTCTTCTAAGCGCTTCGGGCCCGGCCTCAGAATAGTCACGTTGCCTTGACAACGACGCAGATACGTCGTTGTTAAGGCAACGGCTCTATTCCGGGCCGGAAGCGCCCCCGGTGAAGATAGCAGCCCGGACCACCTCCTCACCGGACCACCTCCTTACCGGACAGCCCTGCAGGACCGGACCAGCGCCGAGCGGAGGTGAGTACTCAGAACTAAAGGGGGTGAGAGGGGGCTGGATGATGTTGAAGGCCGCAGTGGTCTTCAACCTGCGGACCTCCGGAGGTTTCAAAACTACAACTCCCAGCAAGCCCGGACAGCCGATGGCTGCCCGGGCTTGCTGGGAGTTGTAGTTTTGAAACCTCTGGAGGTCCGCATGTTGAAGGCCGCAGTGGTCTTCAACCTGCGGACCTCCGGAGGTTTCAAAACTACAACTCCCAGCAAGCCCGGACAGCCGATGGCTGCCCGGGCTTGCTGGGAGTTGTAGTTTTGAAACCTCTGGAGGTCCGCATGTTGAAGGCCGCAGTGGTCTTCAACCTGCGGACCTCCGGAGGTTTCAAAACTACAACTCCCAGCAAGCCCGGACAGCCGGGCGGCTGCCCGGGCTTGCTGGGAGTTGTAGTTTTGAAACCTCTGGAGGTCCGCAGGTTGAAGACCACTGAGGGCGAATGATGAGAAGAGGATGATGAAGGGGGGTGGGGATGATGAAGGGGGGGTGTATGGGATGATTACAAGGGGATGATGAAGGGGGGATGTGTGGGATGATAAGGGGATGTGTGGGATGATGACAAGGGGATGATGAAGGGGGGGATGTGTGGGATGATGACAAGGGGTTGATGAAGGGGGGATGTGTGGGATAAGGGGATGTGTGGGATGATGACAAGGGGATGATGAAGGGGGGATGTGTGGGATAAGGGGATGTGTGGGATGATGACAAGGGGATGATGACAAGGGGATGATGAAGGGGGGATGATGACAAGGGGATGATGAAGGGGGGATGTGTGGGATGATGACAAGGGGATGATGAAGGGGGGATGTGTGGGATGATAAGGGGATGTGTGGGATGATGACAAGGGGATGATGACAAGGGGATGATGAAGGGGGGATGTGTGGGATGATGACAAGGGGATGATGAAGGGGGGATGTGTGGGATAAGGGGATGTGTGGGATGATGACAAGGGGATGATGACAAGGGGATGATGAAGGGGGGATGATGACAAGGGGATGATGAAGGGGGGATGTGTGGGATGATGACAAGGGGATGATGAAGGGGGGATGTGTGGGATGATAAGGGGATGTGTGGGATGATGACAAGGGGATGATGAAGGGGGGATGTGTGGGATGATGACAAGGGGATGATGAGGATGTTAATGACGGGTCTGGATGATGACAGGGGGGGATGAGGTATTTCCCACCCTAGGCTTATACTCGAGTCAATAACTTTTCCTGGGATTTTGGGTTGAAATTAGGGGTCTCGGCTTATACTCGGGTCGGCTTATACTCGAGTATATACGGTAGTTTCATTTATTTACATTCCTTGAGTGAAGGAATTCAGTTAACCTCGTGTCCCTTAGTGTGAGCTCCACATACCATTTCTCCTTTCTTTCTACATTACTAAGTCCCCCTCTCTATCTACACTGTCTTCCCCCTCTATGTTATAGGTTCCCTCCCTCCCAGTCCCTAGTTTAAACACTCCTCCACCGTTGTAGCCATCTTCTCCCCGATCACAGCTGCACCCTCCCCATTGAGGTGCAGCCCGTCCCTACGGTAGAGCCGGTAACCAACAGCGAAGTCAGCCCAGTTCTCCATGAACCCGAACCCCTCCTTCCTACACCAGCTTCTGATCAACTTGTTTACCTCCCTGATCTCCCGCTGCCTCTCTGGTGTGGCTCGTGGTACAGGTAATATTTCAGAAAATATTACCTTGGAGGTCCTTGCCTTAAGCTTGCGGCCTAAGTCCTGAAATAATTTTTTAGGACACTCCACCTACCTCTTACTTTGTCATTGGTGCCAATATGTACCATGACTGCTGGGTCTTCTCCAGCCCCACCCAGCAACCTGTCAACCCGATCCGCATTGTGCCGAACTCGAGCGCCCGGAAGACAACACACTGTTTGGCGATCCCGGTCTTTGTGACAGATCGCCCTGTCTGTCCCCCTAATAATTGAGTCCTCCACTACCAGTACTTGTCTAGCCTGCCCTGCACTCCTCCCTCTCTCCTTACTGGAGCAGACACCCCCCTGGTGGTCAGAGGCTGCTGTACTGCTAGCTCTGAAATGGCATCCCCCTCATCCGCCAACAGGGTAAACTTGTTGGGGTGTGCCAGTTCAGGACTAGCCTCCCTGACACTTTTCCCTCTACCCCGTTTTCTAACTGTAACCCAGCTAACTGCCTGACTGTCCTGAACCTCTGACCCACTCAGAGGTGGGTCACTCAGTATGCTTAATTCAGTATGCTTAATTGTTATCTAGATCAAGAGTTCTAGGGGTAAGTGTGTAGAACCGATAGACCCTAGTAGCTAAAGCAGTGGGCAGAAAGCCTCAGGCAACCCAATCTGCAACCAGTGTATAACAAGGTAAATAATATGTGGTATTATATCAAATGTATGTCAAGGATAAAAAAGTAACAGTAAGATTGATTTCAGTATGTAGAAGCCTTACAGTCATTATACATACTTCATGTCAAGATATCAGTCAGAGATTTCATAGTCAAATATCTTTATGTCAGTCAAATGTCAAATGTCAGACATAAATCAAAAATCAAATGTTATGTGTTGATAAAATTTTCATCTATAGACGGATGTTACAGCTAGGATGTATTAATTAAATTTCATGCATAGTCAGTAGATGCATAAACTAAAGAAAAGTGGAGATACCAAAAGTACAATATAACAGGACAATTAGTATTGCTAGTACTATCCTGTTCATCCAGTTCGTTAATAAGTTCCAGCCATCCTGTTCGTGAATAAGCTCCATAGCATGTATGGACATTATTTAAATGCACAGAGACTCTCTATATATTTTTTCATCATTTTTGTTATCTTCAGCCTGAACTTGGACATTTGGATTAATGCTTCAGGACTGAATCTGGCCCTCTGGCCATTTCGACTCTTTTAAAGTAAGGGGGTTTGTAAGGGGGTTTGTGGTGTGCCGGTACAGAACCTTGTCCTGTTCCTCCCTTAGGTCCCCTCAGGAAGAGTCCCTGCAGTCCATAGGGCTCTCCTGCAGAGCTCACCCCTTGCTCACCTCATGTAAATATATTGTAAATGTATGGTGTATATTGTTCAGGGTATATAAAGTTGTACAAGTGTATAGGACCTTCCTGGGTCATGTGATACTGTCATGTGATGTACCCAGAGTTCCCTGGGTACAGGACCTACAGGCTTTGCAACCAATGTGCTGTAATCCAGCCTCCTTAGAATATAAGGGTCTGTAGTCTCTAAATTCACTTAATTCCTGGCACTCAAGCAAGCACAATCAGCATAAACTACTCAATTCATCTCAGCTAGGCCAAAGCCTAAAGAACCTGCAGCCACTTCAAAACGTGAGTTATCAAGCTATATCTACAAATTCCTAGTGACTACTATTCTACTCAAGCATACAATTAGTAGCACATTGGCCGGCAGAAATCTCAATACTACAAGTCCCAGCAAGCCTGCAAGGTATCTTGCATCCCGGTTGCCTCTAGGGAAACTGCATCATTGTAAAGACTGTTCCATGAGAAGTTTAAGTAAAAGTTCCAGTTATCTCATAATTCCTGCTGTGGACATTCCATTATTTCCTGCCGTTTTTGGGCTGATTGTCGGCAGGGCCTTCTACAGAAAACAACCGCACCCTGGTGTCATGACAAAATAGGGGTTAATACCACCTTACCCCACAGGGTTAATACCACCAGACCCTGCAACACCATTGCCTCACCCGCTTACCACACTTTACTTTTTTGAGACTTTATTGGTTTGGGTCTCACTTGCTTCTCTCCGCTCGCTGTAGTCGACCATTTTTCATTTTATTTGGGATGTCCTAGGTGTTTGCCAAGTTTTTGTTACAGTGGGTCGTAAAAATTAAAAATTTAAATTCTATTGTAACTCCTGATTTTTAATTTTTACAAGGGTTTAACGCAGAAAAAGCACCATAAAATTTGTTACCCAATTTCTCTTGATTCTGGAAATACCCCATATGTGGATGTAAGTTGGGGGCCATGTTGCCTTTACACAGCCCCCATGGTGTCAGAACAGCGGTAACCCCCCACAAGTCACCCCAGTTTGGAAACTGCACCACTGCAATTAACATTTATACCCCACTTGCATTTGACAGATTTTTGGAAGATTGCTTTGCGTCCACATATGGGGTATATCTGTACTTGGAAAAAATAGGGTTACAAATTTTGGGGGACTTTTTTCCTTTTGCCCCTTATGAAAAAGAAAAGTTGGGGGTTGCACTAGCATGTTAGTGTAAAAAAAACATTTTTTTACACTAATATGCTGCAGTTGACCCATACTTTTAATTACCACAAGCAGTAAAAGAAGAAAAAGACCCCCAAAATTTGTAACACAATTTCTCTCAAGTACGGATATACCTCATATGTGGACGTAAAGCGATCTGTGGGCACACAACAGGGCTCAGGAGTGAGAGAGCACCATGTTCATTTGAGGCCTAAATTAATGATTTGCACATGCATCCTTGCAGAGGTTCTAAAATAAACGCAATAGTAAAAACAACCACATTTGACCCCATTTCGGAAACCACACCCCTAAAGAAATGCAACAAGGGGTGCAGTGAGTATTTACACCGCACTGGTGTTCAACAGATTTTAAGAACAGTAGGCTGTGCATATGTAAAATTTTATTTTTCATATTACGGACCACCGTTCCAAAAATCTTTCAGACACCTGTGGGGCGTAAATGCTCACTGCACCCCGTGTAATATTCCTTGAGGGGTGTAGTTTCCAAAATGTGGTCACATATGGTATTCCACCCAAATCTCACACAAAATAAACTAAAATTTATTTATGTAAGAAACACTTTAAAGTAGGTAAATTTCCATGACCAATAATACTGGTATACAAGGAGTAAATATATACCACAACACAAAAACTGGATATTTTCTGATCTGCGGCGTCCTCTTTCCTTTTCTTCTTTGTCTGGATCAGACCACCATGTCGATCTCTTACCATCTACAGGGCAAACATGTCAGACTCTACATTTTTTCAGTGTCCTCCCATCTATAGGCCCACAAACTGTAATAATCCCCTTCAGGTAGGTAGGTAGCCAGGTAAATAGGTAACTAGGTAGGTAGATCAGGAAGCCAGATATGTAGGTAAGTGACTAGCCAGGTAGGTAGATAGGTAGGTAGGGGGCTAGCAAGGTAGTTAGGCAGACATGTATGAAGGCCATGCATGTAGTTAGGTAGCCAGGTATGTAGGTAAGTAGTTAGGCATCCAGGTATAAAGTTAGGTAGCCCCCCCTTCCCTGTTGGTATAGACAGCGGAGTTAACCTCCCCTTACCTGTAGATATAGACAGCAGAGTTAACTCCCCTTCCTTGTAGGCATAGGCAGCAGAGTTAACCCCCTTCCCCATAGGTGTAGGCAGCAGATTTAACCCCCATCCCCTGTAGGTATAGGAACAGAGTAGATCCCTCCCCCTTTCCCCATAGGTATAGGCATCAGTTAACTCCCCCTTTCCCCATAGGTATAGGCAGCTGTTAAACCCCCCCCCCTTTCTCCATAGGAATAGACAGCAGTTAGTTCCCCCCCCCTCTCCCCATAGGTACAGACATCAGTTAACACCCCTCCCCTTTCCCCATAGGTATAGGTAGCAGTTAACCCCCCTTTCCCCATAGGTATAGGTAGCAGTTATTTTTTTCCCCTTCAATATTTCTTTATTGAAAAAATGTATCATTTACATTTTAATAAATAACATTTTATACATTGAATTTCAAGATGTTATCTTTTTTCCCACCCCCCTCCCCTACCCTCACCTTTCTCCCCCATGACATATCTCCCCTTACTGGGTGGACGGGAGGCAGAGGGACAACACATTCCCATTCTATTAATATTTCCATTATACTATATCAATTCATTTTCTTTTCTCTTTGCTTTCCCTTCCCTTTCTCTCTCTTTTCTTTTCTTCTTTTTTCCATTTTAGATCTTTTATTTGTATCTTCCCAATTATTTCCACCCGCTTTTATTCTTGTGTCCCCCTGATTCCCATCCCCCTCACATAATAATAATGAAATAATAATAATAAACAAAAACCTCTAATTTCTTTCTTTTAACCAAATAACCTTCCTGTCACCTCCCTCCACTCCCATACCTCTGGTTTAGTTGGGGTCAGCCATCTCCTGATTATTAATAATCTAGCATAAAAGAGCATCATCAGTAGTTCCTTTCTTTCTTTTGTTGTTTTATTTACTTTTCTATCATCACCCAAGATAATCAAAGCTATATCATCTTTTATCGCATATTTAATTTTTCTCTCGATATCATCAATTATTGACACCAAATATTCTTGTATTTTTTTCACATTCCCATATAATATGCAGGAATCCCGCGTTTTTCATTTTACATCTTAGACAGTTGCCATTTTCCCTCCCACCAATCCTGAAGAGGAATTTTGGCGTATAATAAATTCTATATACTATGTTCCATGGTATCACTTGATGGTCTAAACTTGGGGAAATTCTTTTTATATTCCTGAATACAATCATCCAACCGCATTTATTTCTCTCACCTAATTCTTCGTCCCATTGTAGGAAGCATTTATCTTTTAAGTTATTTTTTTTTATTTTTCATTATTTTGGTATAAATTACTGCCATAACTTTCTTTACAATTTTTCCCTCCTCCATTTTTCTTATAGTTTCAGTTACTTCCACTATCCGATTACCACTGTCTCTTAGTGACCCGCATATGGCACTTTTTAAACCCTGAAATTCCAACCACATACCTTTTCCTAATTTAAATTCTTCCTCTCTCCATTTTCTTAACTCCCCTTTTCTCCACACGTCTCTCAAAATGTTACATCCCCTACTTTGCAAGTTGTTAGCTTCCATCTTAGCTACCTCTTTCAAGTTTACATTATGCCAAATTGGCGCTGTCTCTAATATTCCCGTTTTTTTCATTCATTTTTTTAAAGTTTTCCCAGGTTTTACAAATCCCTACTATTATAGCATTTTCCTTCCACCTCCCTTCTTTTAACTGGCCTGACTCAAGAACCTGATAACATTTTCGTATTTACCTTTTGTTTTTTCTTTGATATTTTTAAAGATTCCAAATCTCCTCCACTCCACCACATAGTACATCTGACTTTCTAAAAAATATCCCTGTATATCAGGAAATTTAAGTCCTCCTTTCTCTCTTCCTTTACTTAAGTATTCTATTTTTATCCTCGTTCTTTTCCTTCCCCATATTAGGGTGTTTAGCATAGCTATTATCCTTCTAAAAATTCCTTTCTCGCACCAGATAGGGGCCGCTACGAAGATGTATAATAGTTTTGGTAGAATTACTGTTTTAATTAAGACTATCCTCTCTGCTCTCGTAAGATTCAGTTTATTCCATGTTCTTACCTTGTTTTCCAATTTTTTTTTATCAATGGGTATGTGTTTATTTTGTGATATTCTCCTATTTTCCCAGATATCTGTACACCTAAATAAGAAAAACGTTCTCCTTTATCCAGGATTCTAAGCTCCTTAATGATTCCAAGTTCTACTTTACCTAATGGAAGTAGCACTGATTTCTCCCAGTTTATAACCAAACCTGCATAGTTCCCATATTCCCCAATCACTTCCATAACCTTCTCTATGGAGTTTTCTAGCTTTTTCAAATATAATAATAAGTCGCCTGCGTATATTGATATTTTATCCCCATCCCCCTCCACTCCAAATCCTTTTATTTGCTGATCTTCTCTGACTTTAACCGCTAGGGGTTCGAACACTAGCGCAAAAAGTAGAGGAGATAAGGGGCATCACTGTCTTGTACCCCGGGTCACTAAAAAACTCTCTGATCTTTTCCCTTCTATATTTATTCTAGCTTCCGCTCCATTATATAGCATCTTGATCATTTCTATATAATCCTTCTGACACCCATATTTTTCCAGTACTCCCCATAGGAACTCCCACTGCACCCTGTCAAACGCTTTACTTGCGTCAAGTGACATGATGGAGTGGGTTCCCTCTCTTCTCTCCACCGACTGTACTCCAGTAAGGGTCCTGTAGATATTATACTTGGTCATCCTACCTGGGATAAATCCGCATTGATCTTCATGCACCAGTTCCCCTACCTTTTTTTCCAAACGCAATGCCAGAGCCTTCGCCAGGATCTTTACATCCGTGTTCAATAATGATATTGGACGATGTGATTCCATTTCTTTCTTAACTTTATTCGGTTTCAACAGTAATATTGTTTTTGCTTCTTTCATTGTTTCGGGTAAGGTTCCTGTTTTTAAAGAACTATTTATAGTTCTAAGCAGGGCTGGGATAAGGATTCTCCTAAATTTCCTATATATTTCAAACGGGAACCCCTCCGTGCTGGGACTTGTGTTCCCTTTGATCTCATTTAAAGCTTCTTCTAACTCCCTAAGGGTCATTGGGCCCCCCGTTTCTTTCTCTTGTTGTATTGATGTCACAGCGAGCACTCTGGTCCCCGCCTCCGGACCAGAGCGCCCGCGTTCTCGCCTCCTCTCTCCGGGATCCTGGCGTCTCCCGCTTGGACATACCGACCGGGAGCAGGGGATTCCTTGTGTCGGGGATGCGGCTGCCGTGGCGGCTAGTCCCCACTCACGCGCCGCGTCCCTGTCTAACTCACCCAGCACCTCGCTCCATACGCCGACTCGCTCTGCTTCTCGGCACGTGCGTCCCCGCTCTCTAGGGTGCGCGCACGCCGCCTTCAGTAAATTTAAAGGGCAAGCGCACCATGGATTGGTGCGCTGGCTAATTGTTCCCTGCTCCTTCCCCATAAAAGTTACCTGCCCCTTCCTGCCCTTGCCAGATCTTTGTGCCCTAGTGCCTCTGAGAAAGCTTTCCATATTGTGTGTATTGCCTTGCCTGTTGCCGAACCCGTTGCTACCGCCTACTCGCCTTTGAACCCTTGCCGCCTGCCCTGACCTCTGCTTCGTCCGACTACGCCCCTGCCTGCTCCCTGTGTACCACGCCATATAAGCTGCCAGAGAGGTTGAGTTGCTACTGGAGGATACGACCTGGTGGTTACCGCTGCAGCAAGTCCATCCTGCCTTGCGGCGGGCTCTGGTGAAAACCAGTAACCACTTAAAACCGGTCCTCTGGTACAACCCGCGCCTTCGCCTCTCTGGTCAAGAGGATCCACTACCAGTCCTGCCGGTAAGATCCGGCCATGGATCCCGCTGATGTTCCTCTGCCAAACCTAGCGGACCTCACCTTCATTGTGGCCCAGCAAGGTCAGCAGCTAGCCCAGCTAACCGCCATGCTGCAGCAGCTCCTGCCGTCTCAGCAACAGCCAGCTCCTCCGCTTGCATCTGCTGTATCTCCTCCGCCCGCAGTTGCCACCGGTTCCAGAGTCCGCCTATCCCTGCTGGACAAGTGTGACGGAGATCCCAAGCAGTGCCGAGGGTTCCTGTCACAGTGCTCTCTCCACCTCGAGATACTGTCTGACCAGTTTCCTTCCGAGCGAGCCAAGGTAGCCTTTATCCTCAGTCTGCTCTCCGGGAAGGCCCTGGCCTGGGCTACACCGCTATGGGACCGCGCTGATCCTGCCACCTCCTCCGTCCAGAGCTTCTACCAAGAGTTCCGGAATGTTTTCGAGGAACCTGCCCGGGTTACCTCCACAGAGACTGCCTTACTAAATTTGTCCCAGGGAGGCTCTACTGTGGGTGACTACGCCATTCAGTTTCGCACCCTAGCCTCAGAACTGAACTGGAACAATGATACCCTTTGTGCCACATTTAAGAAGGGACTTAACAGTAAATTAAAGTACGGCCTGGCTGCACGTGAACTACCTTCCACCCTTAGTGACCTCATCTTGTTGGCCACTAGAATCGACAAGCGTTTCGCCGATAGGAACTCCTTCTTGAAAAAGGAAACGCTCAACCTAGACGCTACCCTCGTCTGGCTCCCGTTTTTCAGCGTCTACCTCAACCTCTCTCCGGGCCTCCAGCCGTGGAAGCCATGCAGGTGGATCGTTCACGCCTGACTCCGCAAGAACGAAGCCATCGCAGATACGAGAACCTGTGTATGTACTGCGCCAGTACTGAGCACTTCCTGCGAGACTGTCCTCTTCGTCCACCGCGTTCCAGAAAAGCTTGCACCTAATAAACATGGGAGAGGCGTTGCTAGGTGTGGATTCCTCCTCTCCTCTCCAGTTGTTCCTCTTGGATTCCGGTTCAACTTCATTCACGCCTCCTTGGTTGACAAGTACCGCATTCCGGTTGTCCGCCTAACTAAGCCTCTTTTTATTTCTACGGTTAACGGTGAGAGACTCTCTGTCACTGTGCAGTTCCGTACCCTGCCACTGCAGATGGATATTGGAATTTTTCATACAGAGACTCTAGAGTTCCTAGTCCTTCCCTTCTGCTCCTCCGAACTCCTCCTGGGTCTGCCATGGCTACAACGTCACAGTCTTGTTCTGAACTGGTCATCCGGTGAAATCCTGCATTGGGGCCCCTGATGTTCGGACCGGTGTCTCAAGCCTGCTCCTGTCAAGCGACTTTCGCAAGTTTCTCCGCCTCCAGGACTGCCTAAACCATATCATTGCTTTGCGGATGTCTTCTGCAAAAAACAAGCCGAGGTCCTTCCTCCTCACAGACCCTATGATTGTCATATCGACCTTATGCCTGGTTCTACGCCATCCCGGGGTAGAATTTATCCTCTCTCACCTCCTGAGACTCTTGCCATGTCCGAATATATTCGTGAAAACCTACAGAGAGGATTCATAAGGAAGTCTTCTTCTCCTGCTGGGGCTGGTTTCTTCTTCGTGACCAAGAAGGACGGTTCCCTCCTCCCTTGCATACAGAGGACTCAATAAAATCACCATTAAGAACCGTTACCCTCTGCCCCTAATCTCAGAGTTATTTGATCGCCTACGTGGGGCAAAGATTTTCACCAAATTGGATCTTCGAGGGGCCTATAATTTGGTTCGTATCCGGGAGGGCGACGAGTGGAAGACCGCCTTTAACACAAGAGACGGTCACTTTGAGTACCTGGTGATGCCCTTCGGCCTCTGTAATGCACCAGCCGTCTTCCAGGAATTCGTCAACGATATCTTCAGGGACTTACTCTACTCCTGTGTGGTCGTATACTTGGATGACATCCTTGTCTTCTCCTCCGACCTGGACCAACACCGGGTCCATGTGCGACAAGTGCTTACCCGCCTGAGGAGAAATCGTCTATACGCCAAGATCGAAAAATGTCTTTTTGAGCAGTCCTCCTTGTCTTTTCTTGGGTTACATTATTTCTACTCAAGGACTTCAAATGGACCCCGCCAAGCTCTCGGCGGTTTTGGATTGGCCACGCCCCTCTGGACTCCGAGCCATACAAAGGTTTTTGCGCTTCGCTAATTATTACAGACAATTCATCCCTCACTATTCCACTCTGGTGTCCCCAATTGTGGCCTTGACTAAAAAGGGCGCTAACCCTAAATCCTGGCCTTCCCAAGCTGAAGAAGCCTTCCAGTCCCTGAAGGTCACCTTTGCCTCAGCACCGGTTCTCTCTAGATCTGATTCCACCAAGCCCTTCTCTCCCGAAGTGGATGCCTCCTTGGTGGGAGCCAGAGCCGTGCTCACACAGAAATCTTCCAAGGGCAAAACCTTAACTTGTGGCTTCCTTTCTAAAACATTCTCTCCCGCGGAGAGAAATTATTCCATAGGGGACAGAGAACTGTTGGCTATTAAATTAGCACTGGAGGAATGGAGACATCTTCTTGAGGGAGCCACCCATCCTGTGAATATCTTTACGGACCACAAGAACCTGGCCTATCTCCAGTCTGCTCAAAGACTAAATCCTCGTCAGGCTCGCTGGTCTCTGTTCTTCGCCCGTTTTAATTTTGAGATCCATTTCCGTCCGGCTTCTAAGAACATTAGGGCAGACGCTCTGTCTCGCTCTTCTGATGTGGCGGGCGACGAGTTAACACCTCAACACATTATCCCACCAGAACGCCTGATTGCAGTCGCTCCTGCGGAACTGAGCCATCTTCCTCCTGGCAAATCCTACGTACTTCCACGTCACCGGGTGCAAATTCTCAAGTGGGGCCACGCTTCTCATTTCGCTGGTCATCCCAAAGGTATTGGTGGCCTTCTCTTGAAAAGGATGTCTCGGACTTCGTCCAAGCCTGTATGATTTGTGCCCGAGATAAGTCGCCTGGAATGAGACCTGCAGGCCTCTTCTTACCTCTTCCTGTTACAGAGATTCCCTGGTCTCATATCGCTATGGACTTTGTTACTGATCTTCCCACCTCCCATGGCAACTCCGTTATTTGGGTCGTGGTAGACCGCTTCTCCAAGATTGCTCACTTTGTGCCCTTGCCCGGTCTTCCCTCTGCACCCGTGTTGGCCAAACAGTTCTTTCAACACATCTTCCGCCTCCATGGCCTCCCTAAACATATTGTCTCTGATCATGGCGTGCAGTTTGTCTCCAAGTTCTGGAGAGCCCTATGTGGTCTGCTTGGGATCAAGTTGGACTTTTCCTCTTCATACCATCCACAGTCTAACGACCAAGTGGAACGGGTGAACCAAATTTTGGGGAACTATCTGCGTCACTTTGTATCCTCACGCCATGACGATTGGGCGGATCTACTTCCATGGGCGGAGTTCTCCTACAACTACAAACAATCTTCTGCTTCCAACAAGTCTCCTTTCTTTGTAGTTTTTGGCCATCATGCTCTTCCTCCTCTGCCACGATATCCCACTCCTTCTCCCGTGCCTGCCGTTAACACTCTGGTACAGGATTTTTCCTCCATCTGGCGAGAGACTCATGCTGCCCTCCTCATGTCTTCCTCCCGTATGAAACTTCAAGCAGACAAGAAACGCAGAGCTCCTCCGGATTTCCGCCCAGGCGACAAAGTATGGCTGTCCTCCAAGTACATTCGTTTTAGGGTCCCGAGTTACAAATTGGGTCCACGCCATATCAGCTGCCAGAGAGGTCGAGTTGCTGCTGGAGGATACGACCTGGTGGTTACCGCCACATTAAGTCCATCGCCTCTTTGGTCAAGAGGATCCACTACCAGTCCTGCCGGTACGTGACAACCTCTCATTCTTAACCGCTTTTCCCCAAGGTCACCGCTCCTGCTCCTGTCACTGGGTCCTCTGACGTCTTCTCGGTAAAAGAAATCCTCGCCTCCAAGGTCGTCAGAGATAAAAAAAAAAAATTGTTGACTGGGAGAATTGTGGCTCCGAAGAGAGGTCTTGGGAGCCTGATAACAATATCTTCAACAAGGAGCTCATCCATAGGTTCCTGGGCGCCAAAGAGAGGGAGAGACCTAAGGGGGGGGGGTACTGTAACACCGAGCGCTCCGGGTCCCGCGGCTTCCCCGGAGCGCTCACGGTGTTCGGCTTGTAGCAGCGCTCTGGTCACTGTCCCTGACCGGGAGCACTGTCCCCCTGCCTGCGGCGGGGATGCGATCCGCTTGGTGGGCTGTCCCCGCCCGCAGGTCGCATCCCAAGTGACTTACCAGTCGGGTCCTGCTGTGTCTTCCTCTAATTGTGTCTTCCACTAATTGGTGCCTGGCCCAATTAAGTTAAATGCATAAATACTCACTTCCTTTTCCTCCCCTTGCCGGATCTTGTTACCTTGTGCCAGAGAAAGCGTTTCTTGTGTCCCTTTGCCTGTGTATCCAGACCCTTTGCCGTTGCCCCTGACTACGAAACGTTGCTGCCTGCCTTGACCTTCTGCTACATCTGACCTCGCCTTGCCTTGTCCCTGTGTACCGCGCCTGTCTCAGCTGTCAGTGAGGTTGAGTCGCTATTGGGTGGAATGAACTGGGGGTTACCTGCCGCAGCGAGTCCATCCCGCTTTGCGGCGGGCTCTGGTGAAAACCAGTAACCTCTTAGATTCCGTTCCCCTGGTATGGCCCACGTCATCGCCTCACTGACACAGGGGATCCACTCCTGAGTCCTTCCTGCATACCAGTCCGGATCCTGACACCTGGCTACCCTGTGGGAAGCCCATAAATTTGTAGTCATTGCATTGCTCTGGGATCCCGCCTCAAGAAGGATGCTTTGGCTCTCTCCCGGGATCTTAAGGCAGAGATTCGTAGATTAGAGGCATTGTTACTATCCTCGCCCTCCCTTTCAGTCTTGCAGAGGCTAGTGGCTGCCCAGGCTCATCTGTGGGCCTTAGCCCTCCATAAAGTGGAGCGTCTCATACTGAGCATCTTATACTAAGCAGTGGTTTTATGAATGTGGTAATAAGGTCCACACTATGTTGGCACGGCACCTCCATTACCGTGCTGCTGCCCAGTCTCCCTCGGCTCTCAGGAACTCTTCTGGCACTCTTCGCTATCACCCGGATGATGTCTTCCTTCTCTCTATTACCTCCCCTCTCAACTCCAGTCTGACCTGGTGGAGTGTGATCTCTCCTTTCTGTGGGCCTGTGACCTGCCATTCCTGTCAGCTACTGATGGAGCCTCCTTACATGCTCCAATCACCTTGCAGGAGCTTCAGGAGGTGGTTCAGTCCCTTCCTTCAGGGCGCTCTCCTGGGCCAGACGGGTTCACTTCTCTCTACTATCGGACGTTCGCTTCTCAACTTCTTCCTGGATGGGTGAGAGGTCCTGCAGTCGTTTTTATATTCCCTGATCACTCTCATTCCTAAACTGGACAAGGATCCTCATGATTGTTCAAGCTATCGGACTATCGCTCTCCTTAATGCTGATTTAAAGGTGTTTGCCAAGGTTTTTGCTAACTGTCTGTGCTGTTTTCTTCCCTCCCTTATCCATAAGCACCAGGTGGGTTTCATCCCCAGTCATCAGGGTGCGGACAACACTAGGAGAGTGGTGGGTCTAATAGACTTGGTCAATCGGCGCTCGGAGCAGGCTTTGGTGCGGAAAAGGCCTTAAATAGGCTAGGTTGCGCTGAGGGGCCTCTACTCCTGCCCTACTGCCACTATCAAACTTCCTCATGTCACTTCCTCTAGCTTTCCTCTTTATAATGGCACTCGGCAGGGGTGTCCGCTGTCTCCCCTGATTTTTGCTCTTTGTATTGAGCTTCTGGCTGCTCTAATCCGGGAGACCTGGATATCTCGGATTTGTATCTGCATGATTTCAAAAGCTTTCTTTTTGCGGATGATGCTCTTCTTACTCTGACCCATCCCCTGACATCCCTTCCTAATCTCTACAGGGTCCTGCAGTCCTATGGGGTGGTCTCGGGCTATAAGGTGAACCTATCTAAGACATGGGCGATGCCCTTTAATCTCAAGGTGTTTCTCTCCACTCTTCTTCGGGCTGATTACTTCTTTAAGTGGTCTCCCTTTGCTGTTAAAGGGGTACTCCTGCTCAGTGTTTGGAACAAACTGTTCCAAACGCTGGAGCCGGTGTAGGGAGCTTGTAATGTCATAGCCCCACCCCTCATGACATCACGCTCCACCCCCTCAATCCAAGTCTATGGGAGGGGGCGTGACAGCCGTCTTGCCCCCTCCCATAGACTTGCATTGAGGGGGCGGGTCAAACGCTGAGCAGCGGAGGACCCAGCCAATTTTCACTGTAGGACCCGGCCACTTTATGAACATCTGACCACTTTCAATTTAACCATTAATAACTCTGGGATGCTTGTACCTTTCATTCTGATTCCGAGACAGTTTTTTAGTGACATATTCTACTTTATGTTAGTGGCAAAATTTTGTCGATACTTGCATCGTTTCTTGGTGAAAAATTCCAAAATTTGTTTTTAACTTTGAAGCTATCTGCTTATAAGGAAAATGAATATTACAAATAAATGATATATTGATTCACATATACAACATATCTACTTTATGATTGCATCATAAAGTTGACATGTTTTTACTTTTGGAAGACATCAGAGAGCTTCAAAGTATAGCAGCAATGTTCCAATTTTTCACAAAATTTCGCAAAATCGAAATTTTTCAGGGACCAATTCTGTTTTGAAGTAGATTTGAAGGGCCTTCTTATTAGAAATACCCCACAAATGACCCAAAACTTCACCCCTCAAAGTATTCAAAATGACATTAAAAAGGTTTGTTAACCGTTTAGGTGTTTCACAGGAATAGCAGCAAATTGAAGGAGAAAATTCAAAATCTTCATTTTTTACACTGGCATGTTTTTGTAGACCCAGTTTTAGAATTTTTACAAGGGGTAAAAGGAGAGAAATCTTCCTAAAATGTGTAACCCAATTTCTCGTGAGTAAAGAAATACCTCATTTGTGTATGTTCAGTGTTCGGCGAGTGCACTAGAGGGCTTAGAAGGGAAGGAGCGACAATGGGATTTTGGAGAGTGAGTTTTTCTGAAATGGTTTTTGTGGGGCATGTCGCATTTAGGAAGCCCCTATGGTGCCAGAACAGCAAATAAAACACATGGCATACTATTTTGGAAACTACACCCCTCAAGGCATGTAACAAGGGGTCCAGTGAGCCTTAACACACCACAGGTGTTTCACGGCTTTTTGTTAAAGTTGGACGTGTTAACGATTTTTTTTTTTCACTAAAATGCTAGTTTTCCCCCAAATTTTTAATTTTTACAAGGGATAATAGGACAAAATGACCCCGAAAATGTGTAACCCCATCTCTTCTGAGTATGGAAATACCCCATGTGTGGACGTCAAGTGCTCTGCTGGCGCACTACAATGCTCAGAAGAGAAGGAGTCACATTTGGCTTTTGAAAAGCGAATTTAGCTGAAATGGTTTTTGGAGGGCATGTAGCATTTAGGAAGCCCCTATGGTGCCAGGAGAGCAAAAAAAAAAAAACACATGGCATGCTATTTTGGAAACTACACCCCTCAAGGGCAACAAGGGGTATGGTGAGCCTAAACACTTCACAGGTGTTTAACGACTTTTTGTTAATGTCGGATGTGTCAATGAAAAAAAAAATTTTTTTCACTAAAATGCTGTTTTTTCCCCCAAATTTTACATTTTTACAAGGGGTAATAGGAGAAAATGACCCTCAAAATTTATAACCCCATTTCTTCTGAGTATGGAAATACCCAATGTGTGGATGTCAAGTGCTCTGCTGGTGCACTATAATGCTCAGAAGAGGAGGAGCGCCATAGAGCTTTTAGAGAATTTGGTTGGAATAGAAGCTGGGGGCCATGTGCGTTTACAAAGCCCCCCATGGGGCCAGAACAGTTGAGCCCCCCCACATGTGACCCCATTTTGCAAACTACACCCCTCACAGAATTTAATAAGGGGTGCAGTGAGTATTTACACCCCACTGGTGTTTGACAGATCTGTGGAACAGTGGGATGTGCAAATGAAAAATTAAATTTTTCATTTTCACGGACCACTGTTCCAAAAATCTGTCAGACACCTGTGGGGCGTAAATGCTCACTGTACCCCTTATTACATTATGTGAGGGATTTAATTTCCAAAATGGGGTCACATGTGAGAGCCAGAACAATGGACCAGAGCCAGAACAATGGACCCCCCCCCCCCCCCCTTCCATTGTTCTGGCTCTATGGGGGCTTTGTAAACACACGTGTCCTTCAATTCCGGACAAATCCTAATGGCGCTCCTTCTCTTCTGAGCATTGTAGTGCACTAGCAGAGCACTTTACATCCACATATGTGGTATGTTCTTACTCAGAAGAGATGGGGTTACAAATTTTGGTGGGCTTTTTATCCTATTTTTCCTTGTGAAAATGAAAAATTTAGGGTAACACCAGCATTTTAGTGAAACAAATTTTTTTTTTCATTTTTCCATCCAACTTTGAAGAATTTTCATTAAACACCTGTGGGGTGTTTAGGCTCACTATACCCCTTGTTACGTTCCGTGAAGGGTGTAGTTTCCAAAATGGGGTCACATGTGGGTATTTCTTTTTTTGCGTTTATGGCAGAACCACTCTAAAATCAGCCACCCCTGTGCAAATCACCAATTTAGGCTTCAAATGTACATAGTGTGCTCTCACTCCTGAGCCTTGTTGTGCACCCGCAGAGCATTTTACGCCCACATCTGGGGTATTTCCATACTCAGGAAAAATTGTGTTACAATTTTTTTTTCTTCCTTTTAACACTTGTGATAATAAAAAGTATGGGGCAACACCAGCATGTCAGTGGAATTTTTATTTATTTTTTTACACTAACAGGCTGGCGCATTACAATGCTCAGGAGCACTACACCGATGGGTAAGTGGATATTCGGCGCCCGGTCCCCTTTGGTTCCCTGTTCTGCCCAGCCTATTGTGGGTAGCCCAACTTTTCCTTTTCATAAGGGGTTAAAGGAGAAAAAGCCCCCCAAAATTTGTAGTGCAATTTCTCCCGAGTACGGAAATACCCCATATGTGGCCCTAAACTGTTTCCTTGAAATACGGCAGGGCTCCGAAGTGAGAGAGCGCCATGCGCATTTGAGGACTAAATTAGGGATTGCATAGGGGTGGACATAGGGGTATTCTACACCAGTGATTCCCAAACAGGGTGCCTCCAGCTGTTGCTAAACTCCCAGCATGCCTGGACAGTCAGTGGCTGTCCAGAAATGCTGGGAGTTGTTGTTTTGCAATAGCTGGAGGCTCCGTTTTGGAAACACTGATGTACAATAAGTTTTTCATTTTTATTGGGGGGGGGGCAGTGTAAGGGGGTGTATATGTAGTGTTTTCCCTTTTTTATGTGTTAGTGTATTGTAGTGTTTTTAGGGTACGTTCGCACTGGCAAAGGTTTACATTGAGCTTCCCGGGGACCGAAATTCCCATGGGCGTACAGGTACGCCCTGGGTCCTTAAGACCCAGGTACAGAAGGCGTATCCGTACACCCTGGGTCCTGTACGGGTTAAGTATCTAAGTGTCCTCCTTACCCCTTGATAGTCTTCCTTTTATTCCACTAACTTCCCTCCTTTGTTCAGTGCCCTTAGGATGTTAATTATTTCGTTAATTAGGACGTTATATTTCATTTTTTGTCCGTATTGCAGCAGTTAAAATGATGGTCCTTCCCATGCTACTTTACATTTTTGAGACTTTATCGGTCTGGGTCCCGCTTGCTGCTCTCCGCTCGCTGTACTCAACCATTTTTAATTTTATTTGGGATGTCAAGCGGGACCGTTTGCTTATGTCCTAGTTGTTTGCCAAGTTTTTGTTACAGTGGGTCGTAAAAATAAAAAAATTTAATTCTGTTGTAACCCCTGATTTTTTATTTTTACAAGGAGTTAATGTAGAAAAAGCTCCATAAAATTTGTTACCTAATTTCTCTTGATTCTGGAAATACCCATATCTGGATGTAAGTCAGGGGCCATGTCGCCTTTACACAGCCCCCATGGTGCCAGAACAGTGGAAACTCCCCACAAGTCACCCCAGTTTGGAAACTGCACCCCTGCAGTGAGCAGTTACACCCCACTTGCATTTGACAGATTTTTGGAAGATTGCTTTGCGTCCACATATGGGGTATATCTGTACTTGGAAAAAATAGTGTTACAAATTTTGGGGGACTTTTTTCATTTTGCCTTTTATGAAAAAGAAAAGTTGGGGGCTGCACTAGTTGGGGGCAACACCAGCATGTTAGTGTAAAATTATTATTTTTTTTTACACTAACATGCTCGTGTTGCCCCATACTTTTAATTTTCATAAGCAGTAAAAGAAGAAAAGACTCCCAAAATTTGTAACACAATTTCTCTCAAGTACTGATATACCCCATATGTGGACGCAAAGCGTTCTGCGGGCACACAACAGGGCTCAGGAGTGAGAGAGCACCATGTTCATTTGAGGCCTAAATCAGTGATTTCCACATGGATCCTTGCAGAGGTTCTAAAATAAACGCAATAGAATAAACAACCACATGTAACCCCATTTTGGAAACCACACCCCTCAAGAAATGTAACAAGGGGTGCAGTGAGCATTTACTCCCCACTGGTGTTCAACAGATTTTTTGGAACAGTAGGCTGTGCATATGTAAATTACATTTTTGATACTACAGACCACTGTTCCAAAAATCTTTCAGACATCTGTGGGGTGTAAATGCTCACTTCACTCCTTGTAACATTCCATGAAGGGTTTAGTTTCCAAAATGGGGTCACATATGCTTTTTTTTTTATTGTTTTTTGTTTTTTTTTCCGCTTATGTCAGAAGCCACCCCTGAGCAAATCACCAATTTAGGCCTCAAATGTACATTTGCTGTCTCCTGAGCCATGTTGTGCACCCACACAGGGACGTGCACAGACATTTTGAAGGGCAGGGGCTCAAGTAAAAAAAAGAGGGCACTTTTCATAAATTAAAAAACGTCTGCCAGACTTAATGGGCAGATGTGCTGCGGCCCAGGGACACAGTGGACTCCCGCCGGGCCTCCTCGACATTCCTATGCCCATAAAAGTTGGTGTTTTTGTAAAATCGAGTCAAGAACAGTTTCTATGAAGGTCTGCCATGCGTATATACACTTTGGCTGTGCTGTCAGTCTTATTTACAGAAAACATGTGACAGCTGCCCTATAATATACTCTATTATAGATTAGATTTATACAAAACCTGTGCAGAGAAAGAGCGGTGCAGTCGCCCATAGCAACCAATCAGATCGTTTTGCAGAGGGCTTTTCCTCTGCAAAGGTTTTAATAAATCTCCCCCTATATGCCCCCACCTGAGCTCTATATGACAGAACCCATCACCAATCACCCAGCACCCATCACCAATCACCCAGCACCAATCACCCAGCACCCATCAACAATCACCCAGCACCCATCACCAATCACCCACCACCCATCACCCAGCACCAATCACCCAGCACCAATCACCCAGCACCCATCACCAATCACCCAGCACCCATCACCAATCACCCATCACCAATCACCCATCACCAATCACCCAGCACCCATCACCAATCACCCAGCACCCATCACCAATCACCCAGCACCAATCACCCAGCACCCATCACCAATCATCCAGCACCAATCACCCAGCACCCATCACCAATCACCCAGCACGCAGCACCAATCACCCAGCACCAATCACCCAGCACCCAGCACCAATCACCCAGCACCAATCACCCAGCACCCATCACCCAGCACCAATCACCCAGCACCAATCACCCAGCACCCATAACCCAGCACCCATCCCCAATCACCCAGCACCCATCTTATGCAGGAATCTTCTCACAGCCCTGGTTCTTACACTGAAGAGATGGACACCACACTAATATATACTTACAGTCTACAATATACTAGAGTTGGCAAAAAAAGAATAATAAATATACAAAGACGTCCATGCATAGCACAGCATACAGGATGGAGGCAGGGAAGCTCCGCCTCCATTGCGCACAAGACTGACTTCGCATACTAGCAATGTGGGGCAATACCTAGAAAATGGAAAGACCAATTTTTGTATACTGCACTGTAACCTAGTGCATTGGGTTTAGTGCGAGTAAACAGCCTGTCAGTTTCCCTTTAATTATATACCTTACCCCCCTTAATGATCTATATACTGTGCCACCATTCATCTATTGATTCCCTATATACTGTGCCACCATTAATGAACTATATACTGTGCCACCATTAATGAACTATATACTGTGCCACCATTAATGAACTATATACTGTGCCACCATTCATCTATTAATTCCCTATATACTGTGCCACCATTAATGAACTATATACTGTGCCACCATTAATGAACTATATACTGTGCCAGCATTAATGAACTATATACTGTGCCACCATTAATGAACTATATACTGTGCCACCATTAATGAACTATATAATGTGCCACCATTAATGAACTATATACTGTGCCACCATTAATGAACTATATACTGTGCCACCATTAATGAACTATATACTGTGCCACTATTATTTAACTATACTGGGCCACCACTAAGGGTGCGTTCACACGTGCATATTTTCTGCTGCAGATCTGCTGCAGATTTGCTTTAGCAGATTTCTCTACCCATTGTCAATGGGAAGCAAAATCTGCAGCAGATCTGCAGCAAAAATAGGCACGTTTGAACGCACCCTAAGGATCTATACACAGTGCCAGCATACACAAAAAATATAATGTTCCAATATAATGAAATATATACTGGGCTTCCATAAATTACCTATATACTGTGCTTACATTCCTCCAATAATTCCTTAATAATGTGCTTCATACAATAAATACAAGCACATAACATAAAGGCACATACATTACATAGGTCATATACACACATACAGTACATAGGTAATATACACACATACAAAGAGACACTGACACATACATACAGGTACAAATATACATTAAGAAACATAAATACACAGACACACATATAACATGGAATATATACTAAAAGATACAGCCGATAAGCACATCATACATACAGGTACACACATACAATCACTCACAGATATATACACACATACATACATACACACACACACACATATATACACACATACAGATTCACTTGCTCATATACATACACACATACATAGATTCACTTGCTCATATATATACACACACACACACATATACATACATACACACATACATAGATTCACTTGCTCATATATATATACACACACACATACATAGATGGATTCACTTGCTCACATTATATACACACACATATACATACCAGTGGCGTTGCGACCCGGGTGTGGGGGGTGCGGCCCTAACCTAATGGGGTGACATCAAGATGCTCCGCAGCACCCCCCTCCCCAACTACACTGACACCCCCCTACTGTGCCCGACCGGCCTCCCATCCGTCAGCACCCCCCCCCCCCGCCTTCACCTGCGCTGTGTGTGTGCGGTGCGCCCGTCCATCAGCAACCCCCCCCCCTTTCAGTGCGTCCGTCCGTCATCACACCACCCCCCTCACCTTCACCAGCACTGTGCCCGGCCTCCGCTCCCACGTCTGCGCCGGCCTGACGTCACACCGCATGGCCGCGCAGGGGGACGTCAGTTACGTCACTCGCAGGGCGCCCAGTGAGAAGGATCGCTGCGCTGGATGGGTGAGTGTGTGTGTCTGTCTCTCTGTCTGTCTCTATCTATGTTTGTGTGTGTGACTCTGTGTGTGTGTGTGTGACTCTGAGTGTGTGTGTGTGACTGTGTGTGTGTGTGTTTGTGCGACTCTGTGTGTTTGTGTGACTGTGTGTGTTTGTGTGACTGTGTGTGTGACTGTGTGTTTGTGTGACTCTCTGAGTGTGTGTGTGACTCTGTGTGTGTGTGACTGTGTTTGTGTGACTGTGTGTGTGACTCTGTGTGTGTGTCTGTCTGTGAGTGTGTGTGTCTCTGACTGTGTGTGTGTTTGTGTGTGTCTCTCTCTGTGTTGTATGTGGTTTTTTTTTTGTGTGTGCGTGTGTGTGTATGTGGGGGGGGGGGGGGGTTGAACCAGCGATCCAATGTGGGGAGACTTTGCCCCATTGTGGGGAACCTGCAAGGGAACATGCGGCCTAATGTGGGGAAACTACTACCTAATGTGGGGAGTCTATTCTACCTAATGTGGGGAGTCTATTCTACCTAATGTGTGGAATCTGTGCTACCGAATGTGGGGAATCTATGCTACCTAATGTGGGGAAACTGCTACCTAATGTGGGGAATCTGTGCTACCTAATGTGTGGAAATTGCTACCTAATGTGGGGTAACTGGCACCTACCTAATGTGGGGGAACTGGTACCAAATGTGGGGAATCTATGCTGCCTAATGTGGGGAAAAGATGCTACCTAATGTGGGGAAACTGCTACCTACCTAATGTGGGGGAACTGCTGCCTACCTAATGCTCCCCCCCCTGGCAGTAGCACCCTCATCATCCACCAGCAACCCCCCCCCCCCCCCCCAGCAACACCTCCATCAGCAGATCCTGTCAGGAGGATGATCCTGCCGATGGATGATGGGGGTAATACTGCCAGGGGGGATGGCCAGTAGCACCCTCATCATCCTCCAGCAACACCCCCCCCCCAGTAGTAGCACCCCCATCATCCACTAGCAACACCACCAATACCTCCCTCCCGTGGTAATAGCATCAGCTAACGGATGTTGAGGGGTGTTACTGCGGTTGTGGTATTATATTCAGAGGGTGCACTGTATGGCAACGTTATATTCAGAGGGCGCAGTTTGTGGTAGTATTATATTCAGAGGGCGCAGTGGGTGGTAGTATTATATTCAGAGGGCACAGTTTGTGGTAGTATTATATTCAGAGGGCGCAGTTTGTGGTAGTATTATTAGAGATGAGCGAACTTACAGTAAATTCGATTCGTCACAAACTTTTCGGCTCGGCAGTTGATAACTTATCCTGCGTAAATTAGTTCAGCCTTCAGGTGCTCCGGTGGGCTGGAAAAGGTGGATACAGTCCTAGGAAAGAGTCTCCTAGGACTGTATCCACCTTTTCCAGCCCACCGGAGTACCTGAAAGCTGAACTAATTTATGCAGGAACTGCATCAACTGCCGAGCCGAGAAGTTTGTGACGAGTTGAATTTACTGTAGTTCGCTCATCTCTAAGTATTATATTCAGAGGGCGCAGGGGGTGGTAGTATTATATTCAGAGTGTACAGTATGTGTTGGTATTATATTCAGAGGGTACAGTATGTGGTAGTATTATATTCAGTGGGTACAGTGTGTGGCTGTATTATATTCAGGGGTACAGTATGTGGCAGATTTATATTCAGAGTGTACAGTGTCTGTTGGCATTATATTCAGAATGTACAGTGTGTGGTAGTATTATATTCAGTGGGTATGGTGTATGGAAGGTTTATAATCAAAGAGTATAGTGTATAGTAGTATTATATTTAGAGAATACAATGTCTGGCAGGTTTATAATAATAATTGTTTTCATATAGAGGATGAAAATGCGCTGATATAGTGAGGAGACGTCTGGGCGTCACATTCTACAGACAGAAGTTTTAGCTGGACCAGGCGGTATGTACCATCTGAATTAGATAAGGGAAGACTATAGAGAAGACGTCACCTGTAGTCACTGATATCATTGTTCATTCTCCTCTCTATGTCCTATCAGACCTGTAGTCCCTTGTCAGTTCTGCAGTTAGGTCAGTGAAACTACAACTCCCAGCATAACCTCATCACTGCTCAAAGGGGTACTCTACTGGAAAACATTTTTTTAATCAACTGGTGCTACAAAGTTAAACAGATTTGTAAATTACTTCTATTTAAAAATCTTAATCCTTCCAGTACTTATTAGCTGCTGTATAAGCGATTCACAGGAAGTTATTTTCTTTTTTAATTTATTTTCTGTCTGACCACAGTGCTTTGTGCTGACACCTCTGTCCATGTCAAGAACTGTCCATAGTAGGAGCAAATCCCCATAGCAAACCTCTCCTGCTCTGGACAGTTCCTGACATGGACAGAGGTGTCAGCAAATAGCACTGTGGTCAAACTGGAAATAACTACACAACTTCCTGTGGAGCATACACCAGCTTATAAGTACTGTAAGTATTAAGATTTTAAATAGAAGTAATTTAAAAATCTGTTTAACTTTCTGGCACCAGTTGATATAAAAGTAAATGTTTTCCAGTGGAGTACCCCTTTAAGTAATTCTGGGAGCAGTATTTTAAATGATGAAAACTTCTTTAACTCTTTCCCATTCTGTGGCAACTGGTATATCTGATTATTATACTGGAATTTCTCACAATGCGCTACAACAGTGGTGTCTGTCACAACAGGCTAAAAACTTACTGGGGGGAGGAGGGAGGTATGGGAGTGACACCATTTTCTACCGCACCGGGTGACACCAACCCTAGCAACGCCACTGTATACATACATACATATACATAGATTCACTTGCTCATATATATATACACATATACATAGATTCACTTGCTCACATATATATATATATATATATATATATATATATACACACACACACACACACACACATACACATACATACATACATACACATATACATAGATTCACTTGCTCACATATATAGGCACATACATAGAGATAGACACACACACAAACACACATATATATGCACCTCACACTGACATACAGTCACTCACATATATACACAGTCACTTACACTAAGGCCCCAGCCATCCCTCTCTGCACAGGCACATACATAGAGATACACACAAACACATACACACAAATATATATACATACACACACACACTGACATACAATCACTCACATATACAAACACACACTTAGACACAATCACTCACATATATTTACAGTCACTTACAGTAAGGGCTGCATAGACTGAATTTTTTGTCTGGACATGCAGTGGGCGGGGCTTCTCTCTGCCTCCGCTGCTCCTGTCTCCTTCGTGTGGAGAGAAGCAGAGAAATGGCAGATAATGACAGGGTGAGTGGTGCCCCTTGCTGCAGGGAGGGCACAGCACCCTCCATTAAACCACATACAAATCTCCCCAGCAATGGATCCTTTTTACTTCACCTGTCACCCTGCAGCTCTAGAGGGGCAGGTGAGGAAAAGGGCAGGGGCTCCAGCCCCCCTTTCACTCCTATGTGTGCACGTCCCTGCACCCACACATTGCTTTGTGTCCACATATGGAGTCAGGGGTGGACTGACAACACTTGGGGCCCCCGGACCAAAAAAAGGAAGGGCCCACTGCCTCCTCAGTCTTCTACCACGTCCCTTTTCCACCCAAATCTCCCACATAATAAACTAAAATGTATTTATATAAGAAACACTTTAACGTAGGCAAATTTCCATGACCAATAATACTGGTATACAAGGAGTAAATATATACCACTGATCTGCAGCGTCCTCTTTCCTTTTCTTCTCTGTCTGGATCAGACCACCATGTCAATCTCTTACCATCTGCAGGGCAAACATGTCAGACTCTACATTTTTTCAGTGTACACCCATCTATAGGCCCACAAACTGTAATAATCCCCTTCAGGTAGATAGGTAGCCACGTAAATAAGTAACTAGGTAGGCGGATCAGGAATCCAGATATGTAGGTAGGTGACTAGCCAGGTAGGTAGTTAGGGGGCTAGCAAGGTAGTTAGGCAGCCATGTATGAAGGCCAGACATGTACATAGTTAGGTAGCAAGGTATGTAGGTAGTTAGATAGCCCGGTATGTAGGTAAGTATTTAGGCATACATATAAAGTTAGGTAGCCCCCCACCCTTCCCTGTTGGTATAGACAGCAGAATTACCCCCCCCCTCTTCCTTGTAGGTATAGGCAGCAGAGTTAACCCCCCTTCCCTGTAGGCATAGGCGGTAGAGTTAACCCCCCTTCCCCATAGGTTTAGGCAGCAGAGTTAACCCTCCCCCCCTGTAGGTATAGGAACAGAGTAGACCCCTCCCCCTTTCCCCATAGGTATAGGCAGCAGTTAACCCCCCCCCCCCCCTTTCCTCATAGGTATAGGCAGCAGTTAACCTCCCTTTCCCCATAGGAATAGACAGCAGTTAGCCCCCCCCTTTCCCATAGGTATAGGCATCAGTCAACACCCCCCCTTTCCCCATAGATATAGGCAGCAGTCAACCCCCCCTTTCCCCATAGGTATAGGTAGCAGTTGACACCTCCCCCGCTTTCGCCATAGGTATAGGCAGCATTTACCCCCCCCCCCCCGCTTTCCACATAGGTATAAGTAGCAATTAACCCCTCTTTCCCCATAGGTATTGGCAGAAGTTAATTCGCCCCCCCCCCCCTTTCCCCATAAGTATAAGCAGCAGTTAACACCCCCCATTTCCCCATGGGTATAGACAGCAGTTAAACTCCCCACCCCTTTCCCCATATCGTTAAGCCCCCTAACCCTTTGCCCATATAGGCAGCAATTAAACCCCCACCCTTTCCGCTACGATGGTTAAGAAAAAATGATGCTCACCAGATATCCCACGTAGCGATCTCCTCAGCAGCAGGGTCCATGTCTTCTCTCCTTCACAGTGCAGGCACCGATGAGTGACGTCATCGGCGCCTGCACTGCATGTTGCATGGGGGGGCGGAGGTCACGTCTCCTCCGTGTGTAGGCCGCAGATACGGCTCGCACAGAGGAGATGCGTTCTGTTGTATGTGCGTGCACCGCACATACAGGTGTGGTGGCCCAGTACGGGAGGTGTTTCTCCAGGTGTCCCCAGGTCCCCCTGCATTAGTTTCTCAATGGTAAATATGTTGTATTGTATAAAATGTGTTATCACCTTAAGAGTTATACCATGTGATATGCCATGTGCTTGTTACCCAGGAGGTACCAGTTACCAGGTCATCCCAGGGGTGACCTATGGGCTCCCTGCTAGTCTCCCCCATATAAGCCCTGGGTGGAGCTAGCCTCTCTCTCTTTAAGCTCTGCTCTTCTGCTAAGCTGAGGTCCACTGCAGTCGTGCCTAGTGTGTGTGTCCAGAGGGTTGGTAACCTCAAAGTCAAGTCCTGCAGCCACCATTGTTACGCCTAGCGCTCCGGGTCCCCGCTCCTCCCCGGAGCGCTCACGGCGTCTTTCTCCCTGCAGCTCCCCGGTCAGTCACGCTGACCGGGAGCGCTGCACTGTCATGGCCGTCGGGGATGCGATTCGCACAGCGGGACGCGCCCGCTCGCGAATCGCATCCCAGGTCACTTACCCGTCCCGGTCCCCTGCTGTCATGTGCTGGCGCGCGCGGCTCCGCTCTCTAGGGCGCGCGCGCGCCAGCTCTCTGAGACTTAAAGGGCCAGTGCACCAATGATTGGTGCCTGGCCCAATTAGCTTAATTGGCTTCCTCCTGCTCCCTGGCTATATCTGATCTCCTCCCATGCACTCCCTTGCCGGATCTTGTTGCCTTGTGCCAGTGAAAGCGTTTAGTGTGTCCAAAGCCTGTGTACCTGAACTTCTGCTATCCATCCTGACTACGAATCTTGCCGCCTGCCCCCGACCTTCTGCTACGTCTGACCTTGCCTCTGCCTAGTCCTTCTGTCCCACGCCTTCTCAGCAGTCAGCGAGGTAGAGCCGTTGCTAGTGGATACGACCTGGTTGCTACTGCCGCAGCAAGACCATCCCGCTTTGCGGCGGGCTCTGGTGAACACCAGTAGCCTCTTAGAACCGGTCCACTAGCACGGTCCACGCCAATCCCTCGCTGACACAGAGGATCCACTACCTGGAAGCCGAATCGTGACAGTAGATCCGGCCATGGATCCCGCTGAGGTGCCGCTGCCAAGTCTCGCTGACCTTACCACGGTGGTCGCTCAGCAATCGCAGCAAATTGCCCAACAAGGACAGCAGCTGTCGCAGTTGACCGCCACGTTACAGCAACTTCTGCCTCTGCTACAGCAGCAACCATCTCCTCCGCCAGCTCCTGCACCTCCTCCGCAGCGAGTGGCCGCTCCTAGCCTCCGCTTGTCCCTGCCGGACAAATTTGATGGGGACTCTAAACTCTGCCGTGGATTTTTGTCTCAGTGTTCACTGCATATGGAGATGTTGTCGGACTTGTTTCCTTCAGAACGGTCTAAGGTGGCGTTCGTAGTAAGCCTTCTCTCAGGAAAGGCCTTGTCTTGGGCCACACCGCTCTGGGACCGCAATGATCCTGCCACAGCCACAGTCCAGGCCTTCTTCGCTGAACTCCGGAGTGTCTTCGAGGAGCCAGCCCGAGCTTCTTCTGCCGAGACTGCCCTGTTGAACCTGGTCCAGGGTGATTCTTCAGTGGGCGAGTACGCCATCCAATTTCGTACTCTTGCTTCCGAGTTATCATGGAATAACGAGGCTCTCTGCGCGACCTTTAAAAAAGGCCTATCCAGTCGCATCAAGGATGTGCTGGCCGCACGAGAGATTCCTGCCAACCTGCAAGAACTCATCCATTTGGCTACCCGCATTGACATGCGTTTTTCTGAGCGACACCAAGAGCTCCGCCAGGAAAAAGACTTAGATCTCTGGGCACCTCTCCCACAGTATCCGTTGCAATCTACGCCTGGGCCTCCCGCCGAGGAGGCCATGCAAGTGGATAGGTCTCGCCTGACCCAGGAAGAGAGGAATCGCCGTAGGGAAGAAAATCTCTGTCTTTACTGTGCCAGTGCCGAGCATTTCTTGGTGGATTGCCCTATCCGTCCTCCACGCACGCACCCAGCTCACGTCGGTGTGGCGTCTCTTGGTTCCAAGTCTGCTCCTCCACGTCTCACGGTGCCCGTGCGGATTTCTTCTTCAGCCAACTCCTCCTTCTCAGCCGTGGCCTGCTTGGACTCTGGTGCCTCTGGGAATTTTATTTTGGAGTCCTTTGTTAATAAATTCCGCATCCCGGTGACCCGTCTCGTCAAGCCGCTCTACATTTCCGCGGTCAACGGAGCCAGATTGGATTGCACCGTGCATTACCGCACAGAACCCCTCCTGATGTCTATCGGACCCCACCACGAAAGGATTGAGTTCTTCATTCTCCCCAACTGTACCTCTGAGGTCCTCCTCGGTCTGCCATGGTTCCGGCTTCATTCCCCCACCCTTGATTGGACCACCGGGGAGATCAAGAACTGGGACTCTGCCTGCCACAGGAAGTGCCTCTCCCCCCCTCCCAGTCCCATCAGGCAAGCCTCTGTGTCCCCTCATGGCTCCCGTCCTTGTGTCTCCCTGCCCCGTGCCAAGCTTCACCCTCTGCCCTCCCTCCCCATTCCTACTCCTGCTGTACTGCCTGCTATTGAGGAAACCATCCATTCCTTCCCGGTGTCCTCATCCCAGGGGAGGCAGTCACCGGACAAAAAAAAGGGGAGACCTAAGGGGGGGGGTACTGTTACGCCTAGCGCTCCGGGTCCCCGCTCCTCCCCGGAGCGCTCACGGCGTCTTTCTCCCTGCAGCTCCCCGGTCAGTCACGCTGACCGGGAGCGCTGCACTGTCATGGCCGTCGGGGATGCGATTCGCACAGCGGGACGCGCCCGCTCGCGAATCGCATCCCAGGTCACTTACCCGTCCCGGTCCCCTGCTGTCATGTGCTGGCGCGCGCGGCTCCGCTCTCTAGGGCGCGCGCGCGCCAGCTCTCTGAGACTTAAAGGGCCAGTGCACCAATGATTGGTGCCTGGCCCAATTAGCTTAATTGGCTTCCTCCTGCTCCCTGGCTATATCTGATCTCCTCCCATGCACTCCCTTGCCGGATCTTGTTGCCTTGTGCCAGTGAAAGCGTTTAGTGTGTCCAAAGCCTGTGTACCTGAACTTCTGCTATCCATCCTGACTACGAATCTTGCCGCCTGCCCCCGACCTTCTGCTACGTCTGACCTTGCCTCTGCCTAGTCCTTCTGTCCCACGCCTTCTCAGCAGTCAGCGAGGTAGAGCCGTTGCTAGTGGATACGACCTGGTTGCTACTGCCGCAGCAAGACCATCCCGCTTTGCGGCGGGCTCTGGTGAACACCAGTAGCCTCTTAGAACCGGTCCACTAGCACGGTCCACGCCAATCCCTCGCTGACACAGAGGATCCACTACCTGGAAGCCGAATCGTGACAACCATCAAGTCAAGTAAGCTAAAGTTACAGCTTTATGAGTCAAGTCAAGTCAGTCCCTGTCATTTGTCAATTCAGCGTGGTTTGCATTTAATTGTCCTGTCCTACTACGAGTCCTAGCAAGCCCTTAAGGTCTCTGCGTCACTGGTCAACTCCTTGTGCCGTGGCTGAACTGTATAGACTTTACCAACTGTCTACCCTCAGTAAAGCTACCGTTGTCAGTAACTTGGCATCGGAGTCTTTATTGCCCCCGTGCCTAGCCCAGGATCCAGCAGTATACCTTTGGTTGGTTTTAGGCTAAACCACGCACTGGCATCATGAATACAAGGGGTTAATGCCATCTGCCCCTAGGGTAACAATATCTGCCCTTATCACACCCCGCTACCACACAGGAGAAAGCAGCGCTGTCTGCCGGGATGAGTGTCCCGGATCCTTAGTAGCGGCGGGCCCTTTACCCGGCCGGGCCCTCAGACAACGTCTGATCCGACCATCCGGTCAGTCCTCCCCTGTATGGAGTATTTCCGTATTCAGGGGAAATTGTGTTATAAATTTTGGGGGTCTTTTTCTCCTTTTACCTCCTTGTGAAAATGAAAGGTATTGGGGAACACCAGCATGTGAGTGTAAAAAGTGAATTTCTCTTACACTAACATGCTGGTGTAGCCCCCAACTTTTCTTTTTCATAAGGAGTAAAAGTAGCAAAACTCCTCCAAAATTTGTAACACAAATTTTCCTGAGTATGTAAATACCCCATTTGTGGCCCTAAACTGATGCTTTGAAATACGACAGGGCTCCGGAGAGAGCTCCATGCGCATTTTAGGCATAAATTAGGGATTTGCATAGGAGTGGACTCCTATGCAACCATTGTGCTTGCCTCTTCCACTAAAAGTACCCTACAGCAGTGTTTCCCAAACAGGATGCCTCCAGCTGTTGCAACACTACAACTCCCAGCATGTTTGGACAGTCAATGGCAGTTCGGCCACGCTGTGGAGTTGTTGATTTGCAATAGCTGGAGGCTGCATTTAGTAAACAGTGCCGTATGAGTTGTTATTAATTTTTATTGGGGGGTTGGGTCGGGAGGTAATGATGCAAAGGTGTGTGTCTATGTAGTGTTTTACTCTTTATTTTTGTGTTAGTGAAGTGTAGGTGATTTTTCTGTACGAACACACAGTCGGGTTTACAACAAGTTTTCCGCTACAAGTTTGATCCACGGCAAATTTCTCACAACTCAAACTCGGAACGGGGAACTTACGGCACCGATCTCTTTTTTTTCCAGGCCATTGGGTCACCAGAGATCCGAATGGCCTGGAAATGTCATATGGAAGGTCACAGTTTAGAGACCATTGCACAGTGGTCACCAAACTGTGGCCCTCCAGATGTTGCAAAACTACAACTTTCAGCATCCCCAGACAGCCAACCCCATGTTTCCTGCTGTGAGTTTGAAGAGGAGCAGGCTCTCTGTGCCAAATTTTTGGCAGCAAATTTCTGCTGATGAAAATCCACCTCAACCCCTATTTTATAATGCAGATCTGTCACAAATATGCAGCAAAATGAGCATAATGAGCGGCTGTTCTGACTCGGATTTAACTAAGGTTCATTATTTTTCTCTAGGATACAGCATGGCGGCAGCAGCTACATCATAAGTATTTAAAATATTTTTAATGCTGCCCCCCAGGTTCCTGGTTGAAAATATAGCCCAGTGTGTCAGAAATGTGACAGACCCTATTTAACTCTTCCCATTTCATTTATTTTCTATTTTTTTTCTTCTTCCCTGCCTTCTAAGATAACTTTTTATTTTTCCACCAACAGAGTCGTATAATGGGGATTTTTTTTATTTATAGCACAACATTCTTTAATATTTTGTCTTGTAAAATGTTAGATATCACAATGGAAGCCTAACAGATCCCATTAAAAATAACACTATAAAATCATACAGTGGCCTTACCAGCTTTCTTTCTTAACCTTCCCTTATGACATCACACATGTGACATCAGTCTTTGGTTGATACCTTTACCAGCCACTAGTACAGTTCAGGCCTTAGGTATCAGAGGGAGCGCACACAAAGAGCAGGAGATGAGGAAGAGGACAAGATGACACAGGAGAGGTACATCAATCCTAAATATTGATCAGAATACATCTAGAGTTCTAGACTTGCAAATAATGACTAGATATTTTAAATATAATGTGTCACAATAATAGTGTTAATTGTATTAAATCTAGTTATTTAACTATACACTTTGCTGATGATCACAAATGACCAAGTATATACTGTTTATATTCAATTCTATTATACAAAGAGTTGTTGGGGTGTATGTCCTGTATGGGTATATTAAGTCTATGGGGGAGAATCATCAAAACCTGTGTAGAGGAAGAGTGGAGCATCAGATCAGATCGCTTCTTTCAGTTTTTAGAGGCCTTTTTAAAATGAAAGAATCAATCTTATTGGTTTCTACGGGCAACTGGTCAACATTTCCTCTGCGCTGGTGTTGATAAATCTCCCCCTATATGTATAGTTTTCTATACTAAGAAAGTCAAAAGCACCTAAATGTCTAAAACACACCTATATGTTCAGTGTATGTGACCTACTAATGGGGGTGACAGGGAAGTAATGTAAGAGATGTCTGACCTTAAACATGACCTCCTGTTATAACCTAAAACAAGAAATTAGGCTGAAATAACGTATATTTCACTATTATAATGCTGGATTTCTTGTATGACTATTAGTACTGAATCATAAAAAGAAATGCATACATTGAATTTTCTTTAACATGATTGTCCCACAGAGCAAATTTGGTAAAATCAGATGTGTGCCCCATACATATATGTAAAGGGGTACAAAAATAATTGATATCCCTGTAGAGTTCTTCTCCCTCATGGATCTGATCCCCTAGTATCCTCTCTGAGCTGTAACCCTACCGTTGCCAGGCAACTTTCCCCCAATCCCCCTTGCTTATAAGCACAGTGGAAACAAACTGCCATTACCTTCAGGACACTGCAGTTGAACTGAGCATGTGTTAGGGTGCATTCACACCACGTTTTAGCTATACAGGGACCTGATTTGGCTGGGGGCAGTGAAAACCAGGTGCTCCCTTATCCCAGCCGGACCTGGCCCCCTTCTCCCAGCCGGACCTGGCCCCCTTCTCATTCATTTGAATGATCTGACCAGAGTCAAACTGCGGTTTTCAGTTGGTTCAGAAAAACGGATATGGGGCAAAAATGAGCCGACCGGAGACATTGTTTGACTCCGGTTGGCTCATTTAAATGAATGAGAAGGGGGCCGGGACCGGCTGGGATATGGGAGCGCCCGGTTTTCACTCCCCCCAGCTGGATCCGGTCCCCATATAGCTAAAACGTGGTGTGAACCCACCCTTACCCCGACTTAGTGGGTCGTAACCAACAGTTATCAATACAATGCAGGTACATGGAGAATTAGTAATCTTATATCTCTCAAACAATATTGTAATCCTGGTACATTTAAATATGTTAAATGTCACATAATGCATTAGTATAGAACTTTTTTTTGTTGGTATTTTTTTTTTTAATTGAGACAACTTCTTTAACCCCTTAAGGACCCAGCCATTTTACACCTTAGGACCAGGCCATATTTTGCACATCTGACCACTGTCACTTTAAACATTAATAACTCTGGAATGCTTTTAGTTATCATTCTGATTCCGAGATTGTTTATTCGTGACATATTCTACTTTAACATAGTGGTAACATTTTGTGGTAACTTGCATCCTTTCTTGGGGAAAAATCCCAAAATTTGATGAAAAATTTGAAAATTTAGCATTTTTCTAACTTTGAAGCTCTCTGCTTGTAAGGAAAATGGATATTCCAAATATTTTTTTTATATTCACATATGCAATATGTCCACTTTATGTTTGCATCATAAAATTTACGTGTTTTCACTTTTGGAAGACACCAGAGGGCTTCAAAGTTCCAAACTCACAATTTTTCAGGGACCAGTTCAGGTTTGAAGTGGATTTGAAGGGTCTTCATCTTAGAAATACCCCACAAATGACCCCATTATAAAAACTGCAACCCCCAAAGTATTCAAAATGACATTCAGACAGCGTTTTAACCCCTTTAGGTGTTTCACAGGAATAGCAGCAAAGGGAAGGAGAAAATTCACAATCTTCATTTTTTACACTCGCATGTTCTTGTAGACCCAATTTTTGAATTTTTACAAGGGGTAAAAGGAAAAAATGTATACTTATATTTGTAGCCCAATTTCTCTCGAGTAAGCACATACCTCATATGTCTATGTAAAGTGTTCGACGAGCGCAGTAGAGGGCTCAGAAGCGAAGAAGGGGGTTTTGGAGAGTACGTTTTTCTGAAATGGTTTTTGGGGGGCATGTTGCATTTAGGAAGCCCCTATGGTGCCAGAACAGCAAAAAAAAAAAGAACACATGCCATACCATTTTGGAAACTAGACCCCTTGAGGAGCGTAACAAGGAATTAAGTGAGCCTTAATACCCCACAGGTTTTTCACCACTTTTGCATATGTAAAAAAATAAATAAAAAATTCACTAAAATGTGGGTTTCCCCCCAAATTTCACATTTTTGCAAGGGTTAATAGCAGAAAATACCCCCCAAAATTTGTAACCCCATCTCTTCTGAGTATGGAGGTACTCCATAAGTTGACCTGAAGTGCACTACGGGTGAGAAGAGAAGGAGTCATATTTGGCTTTTTGAGAGCAAATTTTGCTCGGGGGGCATGTCGCATTTAGGAAGCCCCTATGGTGCCAGGACAGCAAAAGAAAAAACACATGGCATACCATTTTGGAAACTAGACCCCTTGAGGAATGTAACAAGGAATCAAGTGAGCCTTAATACCCCACAGGGGTTTCACGACTTTTGCATACGTAAAAAAAAAAAATTTCACTAAAATGTGTGTTTCTCCCCCAAAATTTCACCCCACTGGTGTCTGTCAGATCTTTGGAACAGAGGGCTGTGTACAAAATGTTTTATTTGCACAACCCACTGTTCCAAAGATCTGTCAGACACCAGTGGGGTGTAAATTCTCACTGCACCCCTCATTACATTCCGTGAGGGGTGTAGTTTCCGAAATTGGGTCACATGTGGGGTTTTATGTTTTTTGCGTTTGTCAAAACCGCTGTAACAATCAGCCACCTCTGTGCAAATCACATCAAATGTACATGGTGCACTCTCCCTTCTGGGCCTTGTTGTGCGCCCCCAGAGCACTTCACGCGCACATATGGGGTATCTCCGTAGTCGGGAGAAATTGGTTTACAAATTTTGGGGGGCTTTTTTCCCTTTTACCTCCTGTCAAAATGAAAAGAATAGGGCAACATCAGCATGTTAGTGTAAAAAATTTATTTTTTTACACTAACATGCTGGTGTAGACCCCAGCTTCACCTTTTCATAAGGGGTGAAAGGAGAAAAAGCCCCCCAAAATTTGTTAGGCAATTTCTCCCGAGTACGGTGATACCCCATATGTGGCCCTAAACTGTTGCCTTGAAATACGACAGGGCTCCGAAGTGAGAGAGCGCCATGTGCATTTGAGGCCTGAATTAGGGATTTGCATAGGGGTGGACATAGGGGTATTCTACGCCAGTGATTCCCAAACAGGGTGCCTCCAGCTGTTGCAAAACTCCCAGCATGCTTGGACAGTCAACGGCTGTCTGGCAATACTGGGAGTTGTTATTTTGCTACAGCTGGAGGCTCCATTTTGGAAACAGTGGCGCACCAGACGTTTTTCATTTTTATTGGGGAGGGGAGGGGGGCTGTGTAGGGGTATGTGTATATGTAGTGTTTTTACTTTTTATTTTATTTTGTGATAGTATAGTGTAGTGTAGTGTTTTTAGGGTACAGTCACATGGGCGGGGGATTACAGCGAGTTTCCCGCTGCGAGTTTGAGCTGCCAGGCAAAATTTGCTGCATTGCAAACTTGCAGCCTGATACTCACTGTAAGCCCCCTGCCCATGTGAATGTACCCTGTACATTCACAGGGGGGCCTCCAGCTGTTGCAAAACTACAACTCCCAGCATGCACTGTCTATCAGTGCATGCTGGTAGGTATAGTTTTGCAACAGCTGGAGGCACACGGGTTGGGAAACACTGAGTTAGGAAACAGACAATGTTTCCCAACCAGTGTGCCTCCAGTTGTTGCAAAACCACTACTCCCAAACATTCTCAGGCATGCTGGAAGTAGATGTTCTGCAACATCTTTAGAGCCAGATGTTGCCGAACTACAACTCCCAGCATGCTTGGAGTTGTAGTTTCGCAACATTTGGAGGACTACAGTTTGCAGACCACTAATACAGTGGTTCCCAATCTGTGCCCTTCCAGATGTTGCAAAACTACAACTTCCAGTATGCCAAAACTGTCCAGGCATGCTGGGAGTTGTAGTTCTGCAACATCTGAAGGGCCAGATGTTACAGAACTACAACTCCCAGCATGCCTGGACAGTAATGGCATGCTGAGGATGTGTAGTTTTGCAACATCTGGAAGGGCACAGTGGTCTCCAAACTGTGGACCTCCAGATGTTGCAAAACTGCAACTCCCAGCATGCCCAGGGCATTTGCCCTGGATGCCTGCTGAAGCATTTCAGCAGGCATCCGCTTCTGATCTCAGCCCGGCGCGCGGCAGGGACCGGAAAACGCCAGGACGTACGGGGACGTCCTGGGTCCTTAAAGCCCAGGGTGCGGGGACGTCCCCGTACGTCCTGGGTCCTTAAGGGGCTAAAGGTGTACTCCGCCCATAGACATCTTATCCCTTATCCAAAACATTGTGGATGAGATGTCTGATCCTGGAGTGGGTCTGGCCACTGGGACCCCCCACGATATCTGGGCCGACTCTTCGGAATCTGTGGCAATCCATATCGCCAAACCACCCCCCCTCTATTCATGTCTATGGGAGGGGGCGTGACGGCACAGAGATCGCGGGGGTTCCCAGTGGCAAGACACCTGCCATCAGACATCTTATTCCCTATCCTTTCTATAGCGGATAAGATGTTCAGGGGCAGAGTACCACTTTAAAGGGAATTTATCAACTCTATTTGCTCCAAAGAACTTCAGACCCTATTGTACCTTTTTTTTTTTTTTTAGCTGATAATAGTTGCCTAATTTGTAAAATCAGTGTTCAATTTTTCAGCCAAGTTCCAAAGAGGTGGGGTTAATCTGCTGAAGTGCCGAAGCTTGGCACACCTCCTCGCTTGCTCCCACCTCCCAGGCCCTCCTTGATTGATGTTCTGAGCCCGGTTTTTTAATCAAGAAGGAGCTGGAGGGGAGAGCAAGTAAGTGGATGTGCCGGGATGAGACACTTGAGCAGCTTAGATCAGCCTCTTTGCACCCTACATTTGTGTATTACACCTGAATATTAGACAATACTGGATTAAACTATGTGGAATGTTGATTTAGGGATCTATCCAATTGCTAGCAGGCCATAGACACAAGATTACATATAAGATAAGGTTATATGCCGACCAGGTATTATATTGTAGTTCCCAGCGAATTGAATCTAACTTTGAAGGGGAAGTGCCTTTAGGCACTTCCCCCTTCAAAGTTAGCGGGTCATGTAGAAATTTTTCTGTACCATGTCTATGACAATCATGGGTGCTTTTTGCCTTCCTTAGGTTGTAGGGCTATTGTTACCATTAAAATTGTCAGAACCCTAAAATAAACCCTAACAGACCCAACTAAACTAAGGAATACATGTTCATAGTTATTAAAAAGAGGAAACACACCCCTCAAGGAACATAACAAGGGGTACAGTGAGCCTTAACACCCCACAGGTGTTTGATGACTTTTTGTAAAATTTGGATGAGTAAATTAAAAAAATTGGAGGAAATACGAGAAAATGCCCCTCAAAATTTGTAACCCCATTTCTTCTGGGTTTGGAAGTCTTCCATGTATGGATGTAAAGTGCTCTGCTATCAAACTACAATGATCAGAAGAGAAGAAGCGCCATTGGGCTTTTGGAGAGAGAATTCGTCTGGAATTCAAGTCAGGGGACATGTGCGTTTACAAAGCCCCCATGGTGCCAGAACAGTGGACCCCCACCACATGTGACTGTATTTCGGAAACAACACCCCTCACAGAATGTAACAATGGGTGCAGTGAGCATTTACACCCCACTGACGTTTGACAGACTTTTGGAACAGTGGGCTGTGCAAATGAAAACTTAAATTTTTCATTTTCATGGACCCCTGTTCCAAAAATCTGTCAGACACCAGTAGGGCATAAATGCTCACTGCACCCCTTATTACATTCCATGAGGGGTGTAGTTTCCAAAATGGGGTCACATGTTGGAGGGGGTTCCGCTGTTCTGGCACCATAGGGGCTTTGTAAACGCACATGGCCTTCAATTTTAGCCAAATTCTCTCTCCAAAAGTCCAATAGCGCTCCTTCTCTTCTGAGCCCTGTAGTGAGCCAGCAGAGCACTTTATGTCCACACATGGGGTATTTATATATTCAGAAGAAATGGTGATACAAATTATGGGGGGCTTTTTCTCAATTACCCCTTGTGAAAATGAAAAATTTGGGATAACATTAGAAATTAGAAATATTAGCAATAAATTCATCATAAAATATACTTACTGTTAAATACTTTAACTCAATATAAAATAAAAATAATAAAAATTAATAAAATTTAAAAATATATATATATAAAAAATATGTATAGAAAAATCTAAAATCACTAACTAAAAAATAAAATACACAAAATACATAAAAAAATACAAATAATAACATAAATAAATATAACAAAAATAAAATATAGCACCAATCACTAATAATAAATAGATTAAGATTATACAAGCAAGTACTTTCTGAATAAGATAACGTTTTTTCACTTCCATCTACTGTTTATATATATATATATATATATATATATATATATATATATATAATTCCCTCTGCTTCCCTTCTCCCTTCCTTATTACCCCACCCCTCCCTTGCAACTTACATGCTACTCAAGAAATCCATATCTTAGGACATCATATATCCCAGACTACCATAGCTTATTACATAACAAACAGAATAAATAGCAGTCTATACCGATTCACAGAATATAAATAAATAAAATATTTTTTTCTTTTAAAATTGCATGAGTTACAAGATAATTTACATGAGAATATAATTACTCATGTTAATAACACACTTTTACATACTCCATGGTCTGCACTATGGATAATTTGGAACATACCCTACACAGTCTAAGTCCCATAACATGCGCAGTAGTACTCTAGAAGTGAAATACAGACAAAGTCCGAAGTCATGCGCACAGGTCCAGCAATATGTAGATATCGCGAAAAGTGAATCATCCATCATGAGGCTTGCGCATTGATTACTAATGCGCGGACATGCGTACCTACTGTGACATCACATGTAAACAAAGGTGGTGATAGGCGCAGACGCTAAACACATGCCAGACCATAACAAACTGTATGATTAGTTGCGACTTTTCGCAGGATTGGTACACAACTATTGCGGGACACAAGATTGTGATGTGCGGCCATATGATTGGCGATAGCACGTCACAGGAAATGAACGCAATGTGAGATTATATAAAGCCTACCTGGCGTCCGGGGTACCATTAGCCTCAAAGCCCTTGACCAAGCTGGTTTATTGAGCGAAACGTCGAGGAGGCTAGCCATGTTTTAATACAGCGTGTGTTCACTGTTAGTAATGTTAATGCAGCATGCATACTCACCTACTAGTGCACAGATCATAGTGCACAATATATATTAATTGTTGAGCACTAACAGAAACTTAGTAGCTAGGAGAGGTTTTCCTTTCCCATAAAAAATTCTGTGACACCGCCGATAATTTTAAACCGTGTGTTTCATAAGGGTAGCTTTTTAGTTTGTGAATTGAATAAAGTTTAAAAGTTTTAGGGGGGCTTCTAGTAAGGGTTTTCCCCAGAAGGGGTAGCCCCTTTAAGGTTGATATTGCACTATTACCCTGGAACCTTCAGGGATCCTTTTTTGTTTAATTCACTGACCATAGAAGGAAAGTAAACATTGCTGGTTAGCTCAATGGTGCTGATCGGGACCTCCGCGATAAAATCGTGGCGTCCCGAACAGCTTGCAGGACGCGAGGAGGATCCCTACCTGCCTCCTCGTTGTCCGATCGCCAAATGACTGCTCCATGCCTGAGATCCAGGCAGGAGCAGTTGAGTGGCAATAACACTGATCAATGCCATGCTAAAAGAAACAAAAAATAACACATACCCCAAACATTGCAAACACAAAACCCCCAAAAACCTGTCAATAGTCTCTGTCAACATCATCCTGAGAGGGATAATACACTGCACTACAATAGAAATAAAAATCCCTATCATCTATATGTCAATGGGTTCCATCTTTTCTTTTGTTCTTTTTTCTAATGCGGTTTTATAATCCCTGAGACAAGTAGTTCTGGCCCTAGAGTGTTATATATATTAGCGTCTGTAGCATGTATAAGGGACATGTTATCATACCTGTGTCTTTTTATAGGTTATTGATGCCCGGTGAGAGGGTGAAAGGGACCTATACCCCCGTCAGATGCAGGAAAGGAACAAAGAGACAGGTAATTAATATTTATATTAATTACTGATAACAATCAGGCTAGATACAACATCTAAACCTGCAAAGATGTCATAGTCTCTACCTTATACATGAAGATATATGTGTTTTTAATAAGTATATCGTCTATAGACAGCTTCTTATATAACACAACCATGTCTCAGGTACAGAGATTAGGAACATTTATGATTTCTAATATCTGTTTTTTATTTGTAGTAATCCCTTTTTCAATACACTGACCGCATATTTAAGACATAACTGTACTGTAAAGAAAAATCTATAAGTTAATGTAATAAATCACATACTATAACTGATTATTGCCATTTAAAACTATGAAAAATACATTATGTTGATTATAAAACAGAAATACAGAATGGAGACAACCGTCTGTGGCTCAAGCTCGACTGCCCATTTCTTTGAGTGGCCCCTCAATGTTGTGGAAACGGGTGGAGGACATTGTCTCCATTAGAATGGGTCCCCCTACGATGCTTCGGCTGTTGATCTGAAGTGCATTCTGTGCTTTGGAATCTCGGGGGCAAACTGTATTTCTGTTATTAATTTTTAGTTTAGCAATTCCCACTGCAACATGGTTAACCTCTATCCTAAATTTCTGCACAAAATTGATAAAAGACATTCCAAGAAATATTTTGCCAAATAAAAATTTAGAAAATATTGATGAAGTTGATGAATAATAACAGCAAAAATAACAGTTTTTGATTAAAAAACAAATAAACAATAATAATTTATAAAATATTTTGCTCCTGCCCCCTTCCCCAAAAATAAAAAAACATATATTACCCTTAAAATTTATGAATAAAGAAACAAAAAATAACACATACCCCAAACATTGCAAACACAAAACCCCCAAAAACCTAACAATAGTGTCTGTCAACATCATCCTGGGAGGGATAATACACTGCACTACAATAGAAATAAAAATCCCTATCATCTATATCTCAATGGGTTCCATCTTTTCTTTTGTTCTTTTTTCTAATGCGGTTTTATAATCCCTGAGACAAGTAAATCTGGCCCTAGAGTGTTATATATATTAGCGTCTGTAGCATGTATAAGGGACATGTTATCATACCTGTGTCTTTTTTATAGGTGATTAATGCCCGGTGAGAGGGTGAAAGGGACCTATACCCCCGTCAGCTGCAGGAAAGGAACAAAGAGACAGGTAATTAATATTTATATTAATTACTGATAGCAATCAGGCTAGATATAACATCTAGACCTGCAGAGATGTCATAGTCTCTACCTTATACATGAAGATATATGTGTTTTTAATAAGTATATCGTCTATAGACAGCTTCTTATATAACACAACTGTGTCTCAGGTACAGAGATTGGGAACATTTATGATTTCTAATATCTGTTTTTTATTTGTAGTAATCCCTTTTTCAATAGACAGACAGCAGATTTAAGACATAACTGTATTGTAAAGAAAAATCTATAAGTTAATGTAATAAATCACATACTATAACTAATTATTGCCATTTAAAACTATGAAAAATACATTATGTTGATTATAAAACAGAAATACAGAATGGAGACAACCGTCTGTGGCTCAAGCTCGACTGCCCCTTTCTTTGAGTGGCCCCTCAATGTTGTGGAAACGGGTGGAGGACATTGTCTCCATTAGAATGGGTCCCCCTACGATGCTTCGGCTGTTGATCTGAAGTGCATTCTGTGCTTTGGAACCTCGGGGGCAAACTGTATTTCTGTTATTAATTTTTAGTTTAGCAATTCCCACTGCAACATGGTTAACCTCTATCCTAAATTTCTGCACAAAATTGATAAAAGACAATCCAAGAAATATTTTGCCAAATAAAAATTTAGAAAATATTGATGAAATTGATGAATAATAATAACAACAAAAATAACAGTTTTTGATTAAAAAACAAAAAAACTAAAATAATTTATAAAATATTTTGCTCCTGCCCCCTTCCCCCAAAAATAAAAAAACATATATTACCCTTAAAATTTATGAATAAAGAAACAATAAATAACACATACCCCAAACATTACAAACACAAAACCCCCAAAAACCTAACAATAGTCTCTGTCAACATCATCCTGGGAGGGATAATACACTGCACTGCAATAGAAATAAAAATCCCTATCATCTATATCTCAATGGGTTCCATCTTTTCTTTTGTTCTTTTTTCTAATGCGGTTTTATAATCCCTGAGACAAGTAGTTCTGGCCCTAGAGTGTTATATATATTAGTGTCTGTAGCATGTATAAGGGACATGTTATCATACCTGTGTCTTTTTATAGGTGATTGATGCCCGGTGAGAGGGTGAAAGGGACCTATACCCCCGTCAGCTGCAGGAAAGGAACAAAGAGACAGGTAATTAATATTTATATTAATTACTGATAACAATCAGGCTAGATATAACATCTAGACCTGCAGAGATGTCATAGTCTCTACCTTATACATGAAGATATATGTGTTTTTAATAAGTATATCATCTATAGACAGCTTCTTATATAACACAACCATGTCTCAGGTACAGAGATTAGGAACATTTATGATTTCTAATATCTGCTTTTTATTTGTAGTAATCCCTTTTTCAATAGATTGACCGCAGATTTAAGACATTACTGTACTGTAAAGAAAAATCTATAAGTTAATGTAATAAATCACATACTATAACTGATTGTTGCCATTTAAAACTATGAAAAATACATTATGTTGATTATAAAACAGAAATACAGAATGGAGACAACCGTCTGTGGCTCAAGCTCGACTGCCCATTTCTTTGAGTGGCCCCTCAATGTTCTGGAAACGGGTGGAGGACATTGTCTCCATTAGAATGGGTCCCCCTACGATGCTTCGGCTGTTGATCTGAAGTGCATTCTGTGCTTTGGAATCTCGGGGGCAAACTGTATTTCTGTTATTAATTTTTAGTTTAGCAATTCCCACCGCAACATGGTTAACCTCTATCCTAAATTTCTGCACAAAATTGATAAAAGACATTCCAAGAAATATTTAAATTTATGAATAAAGAAACAAAAAATAACACATACCCCAAACATTACAAACACAAAAACCCCAAAAACCTAACAATAGTCTCTGTCAACATCATCCTGGGAGGGATAATACACTGCACTGCAATAGAAATAAAAATCCCTATCATCTATATCTCAATGGGTTCCATCTTTTCTTTTGTTCTTTTTTCTAATGCGGTTTTATAATCCCTGAGACAAGTAGTTCTGGCCCTAGAGTGTTATATATATTAGCGTCTGTAGCATGTATAAGGGACATGTTATCATACCTGTGTCTTTTTATAGGTGATTAATGCCCGGTGAGAGAGTGAAAGGGACCTATACCCCCGTCAGCTGCAGGAAAGGAACAAAGAGACAGGTAATTAATATTTATATTAATTACTGATAACAATCAGGCTAGATATAACATCTAGACCTGCAGAGATGTCATAGTCTCTACCTTATACATGAAGATATATGTGTTTTTAATAAGTATATCGTCTATAGACAGCTTCTTATATAACACAACTGTGTCTCAGGTACAGAGATTGGGAACATTTATGATTTCTAATATCTGTTTTTTATTTGTAGTAATCCCTTTTTCAATAGACAGACCGCAGATTTAAGACATAACTGTACTGTAAAGAAAAATCTCTAAGTTAATGTAATAAATCACATACTATATCTGATTATTGCCATTTAAAACTATGAAAAATACATTCTGTTGATTATAAAACAGAAATACAGAATGGAGACAACCGTCTGTGGCTCAAGCTCGACTGCCCCTTTCTTTGAGTGGCCCCTCAATGTTGTGGAAACGGGTGGAGGACATTGTCTCCATTAGAATGGGTCCCCCTACGATGCTTCGGCTGTTGATCTGAAGTGCATTCTGTGCTTTGGAACCTCGGGGGCAAACTGTAATTCTGTTATTAATTTTTAGTTTAGCAATTCCCACTGCAACATGGTTAACCTCTATCCTAAATTTCTGCACAAAATTGATAAAAGACATTCCAAGAAATATTTTGCCAAATAAAAATATAGAAAATATTGATGAAATTGATGAATAATAATAACAACAAAAATAACAGTTTTTGATTAAAAAACAAAAAAACAAAAATAATTTATAAAATATTTTGCTCCTGCCCCCTTCCCCCAAAAATAAAAAAACATATATTACCCTTAAAATGTATGAATAAAGAAACAAAAAATAACACATACCCCAAAATTTACAAACACAAAACCCCCAAAAACCTAACAAAAGTCTCTGTCAACATCATCCTGGGAGGGATAATACACTGCACTGCAATAGAAATAAAAATCCCTATCATCTATATCTCAATGGGTTCCATCTTTTTTTTTGTTCTTTTTTCTAATGCGGTTTTATAATCCCTGAGACAAGTAGTTCTGGCCCTAGAGTGTTATATATATTAGCGTCTGTAGCATGTATAAGGGACATGTTATCATACCTGTGTCTTTTTATAGGTGATTGATGCCCGGTGAGAGGGTGAAAGGGACCTATACCCCCGTCAGCTGCAGGAAAGGAACAAAGAGACAGGTAATTAATATTTATATTAATTACTGATAACAATCAGGCTAGATACAACATCTAAACCTGCAAAGATGTCATAGTCTCTACCTTATACATGAAGATATATGTGTTTTTAATAAGTATATCGTCTATAGACAGCTTCTTATATAACACAACCGTGTCTCAGGTACAGAGATTGGGAACATTTATGATTTCTAATATCTGTTTTTTATTTGTAGTAATCCCTTTTTCAATAGACAGACAGCAGATTTAAGACATAACTGTACTGTAAAGAAAAATCTATAAGTTAATGTAATAAATCACATACTATAACTGATTATTGCCATTTAAAACTATGAAAAATACATTATGTTGATTATAAAACAGAAATACAGAATGGAGACAACCGTCTGTGGCTCAAGCTCGACTGCCCATTTCTTTGAGTGGCCCCTCAATGTTCTGGAAACGGGTGGAGGACATTGTCTCCATTAGAATGGGTCCCCCTACGATGCTTCGGCTGTTGATCTGAAGTGCATTCTGTGCTTTGGAATCTCAGGGGCAAACTGTATTTCTGTTATTAATTTTTAGTTTAGCAATTCCCACCGCAACATGATTAACCTCTATCCTAAATTTCTGCACAAAATTGATAAAAGACATTCCAAGAAATATTTTGCCAAATAAAAATATATAAAATATTGATGAAATTGATGAATAATAATAACAACAAAAATAACAGTTTTTGATTAAAAAACAAATAAATAATAATAATTTATAAAATATTTTGCTCCTGCCCCCTTCCCCCAAAAATAAAAAACATATATTACCCTTAAAATTTATGAATAAAGAAACAAAAAATAACACATACCCCAAACATTGCAAACTTTAAACCCCCAAAAACCTAACAATAGTGTCTGTCAACATCATCCTGGGAGGGATAATACACTGCACTACAATAGAAATAAAAATCCCTATCATCTATATCTCAATGGGTTCCATCTTTTCTTTTGTTCTTTTTTCTAATGCGGTTTTATAATCCCTGAGACAAGTAGTTCTGGCCCTAGAGTGTTATATATATTAGCGTCTGTAGCATGTATAAGGGACATGTTATCATACCTGTGTCTTTTTATAGGTGATTAATGCCCGGTGAGAGAGTGAAAGGGACCTATACCCCCGTCAGCTGCAGGAAAGGAACAAAGAGACAGGTAATTAATATTTATATTAATTACTGATAACAATCAGACTAGATATAACATCTAGACCTGCAGAGATGTCATAGTCTCTACCTTATACATGAAGATATATGTGTTTTTAATAAGTATATCGTCTATAGACAGCTTCTTATATAACACAACTGTGTCTCAGGTACAGAGATTGGGAACATTTATGATTTCTAATATCTGTTTTTTATTTGTAGTAATCCCTTTTTCAATAGACAGACAGCAGATTTAAGACATAACTGTACTGTAAAAAAACATATCTATAAGTTAATGTAATAAATCACATACTATAACTGATTATTGCCATTTAAAACTATGAAAAATACATTATGTTGATTATAAAACAGAAATACAGAATGGAGACAACCGTCTGTGGCTCAAGCTCGACTGCCCCTTTCTTTGAGTGGCCCCTCAATGTTTTGGAAACGGGTGGAGGACATTGTCTCCATTAGAATGGGTCCCCCTACATGCTTCGGCTGTTGATCTGAAGTGCATTCTGTGCTTTGGAACCTCGGGGGCAAACTGTATTTCTGTTATTAATTTTTAGTTTAGCAATTCCCACTGCAACATGGTTAACCTCTATCCTAAATTTCTGCACAAAATTGATAAAAGACATTCCAAGAAATATTTTGCCAAATAAAAATATAGAAAATATTGATGAAATTGATTAATAATAATAACAACAAAAATAACAGTTTTTGATTAAAAAACAAAAAAACAAAAATAATTTATAAAATATTTTGCTCCTGCCCCCTTCCCCCAAAAATAAAAAAACATATATTACCCTTAAAATTTATGAATAAAGAAACAAAAAATAACACATACCCCAAACATTACAAACACAAAACCCCCAAAAACCTAACAATAGTCTCTGTCAACATCATCCTGGGAGGGATAATACACTGCACTGCAATAGAAATAAAAATCCCTATCATCTATATCTCAATAGGTTCCATCTTTTCTTTTGTTCTTTTTTCTAATGCGGTTTTATAATCCCTGAGACAAGTAGTTCTGGCCCTAGAGTGTTATATATATTAGCTTCTGTAGCATGTATAAGGGACATGTTATCATACCTGTGTCTTTTTATAGGTGATTGATGCCCGGTGAGAGGGTGAAAGGGACCTATACCCCCGTCAGCTGCAGGAAAGGAACAAAGAGACAGGTAATTAATATTTATATTAATTACTGATAACAATCAGGCTAGATACAACATCTAAACCTGCAAAGATGTCATAGTCTCTACCTTATACATGAAGATATATGTGTTTTTAATAAGTATATCGTCTATAGACAGCTTCTTATATAACACAACCATGTCTCAGGTACAGAGATTGGGAACATTTATGATTTCTAATATCTGTTTTTTATTTGTAGTAATCCCTTTTTCAATAGACAGACAGCAGATTTAAGACATAACTGTACTGTAAAGAAAAATCTATAAGTTAATGTAATAAATCACATACTATAACTGATTATTGCCATTTAAAACTATGAAAAATACATTATGTTGATTATAAAACAGAAATACAGAATGGAGACAACCGTCTGTGGCTCAAGCTCGACTGCCCATTTCTTTGAGTGGCCCCTCAATGTTCTGGAAACGGGTGGAGGACATTGTCTCCATTAGAATGGGTCCCCCTACTATGCTTCGGCTGTTGATCTGAAGTGCATTCTGTGCTTTGGAATCTCAGGGGCAAACTGTATTTCTGTTATTAATTTTTAGTTTAGCAATTCCCACCGCAACATGGTTAACCTCTATCCTAAATTTCTGCACAAAATTGATAAAAGACATTCCAAGAAATATTTTGCCAAATAAAAATATAGAAAATATTGATGAAATTGATGAATAATAATAACAACAAAAATAACAGTTTTTGATTAAAAAACAAATAAATAATAATAATTTATAAAATATTTTGCTCCTGCCCCCTTCCCCCAAAAATAAAAAACATATATTACCCTTAAAATTTATGAATAAAGAAACAAAAAATAACACATACCCCAAACATTGCAAACACTAAACCCCCAAAAACCTAACAATAGTGTCTGTCAACATCATCCTGGGAGGGATAATACACTGCACTACAATAGAAATAAAAATCCCTATCATCTATATCTCAATGGGTTCCATCTTTTCTTTTGTTCTTTTTTCTAATGCGGTTTTATAATCCCTGAGACAAGTAGTTCTGGCCCTAGAGTGTTATATATATTAGCGTCTGTAGCATGTATAAGGGACATGTTATCATACCTGTGTCTTTTTATAGGTGATTAATGCCCGGTGAGAGGGTGAAAGGGACCTATACCCCCGTCAGCTGCAGGAAAGGAACAAAGAGACAGGTAATTAATATTTATATTAATTACTGATAACAATCAGGCTAGATATAACATCTAGACCTGCAGAGATGTCATAGTCTCTACCTTATACATTAAGATATATGTGTTTTTAATAAGTATATCGTCTATAGACAGCTTCTTATATAACACAACTGTGTCTCAGGTACAGAGATTGGGAACATTTATGATTTCTAATATCTGTTTTTTATTTGTAGTAATCCCTTTTTCAATAGACAGACCGCAGATTTAAGACATAACTGTACTGTAAAAAAACATATCTATAAGTTAATGTAATAAATCACATACTATAACTGATTATTGCCATTTAAAACTATGAAAAATACATTATGTTGATTATAAAACAGAAATACAGAATGGAGACAACCGTCTGTGGCTCAAGCTCGACTGCCCCTTTCTTTGAGTGGCCCCTCAATGTTTTGGAAACGGGTGGAGGACATTGTCTCCATTAGAATGGGTCCCCCTACGATGCTTCGGCTGTTGATCTGAAGTGCATTCTGTGCTTTGGAACCTCGGGGGCAAACTGTATTTCTGTTATTAATTTTTAGTTTAGCAATTCCCACTGCAACATGGTTAACCTCTATCCTAAATTTCTGCACAAAATTGATAACAGACATTCCAAGAAATATTTTGCCAAATAAAAATATAGAAAATATTGATGAAATTGATGAATAAGAATAACAACAAAAATAACAGGTTTTGATTAAAAAACAAAAATAATTTATAAAATATTTTGCTCCTGCCCCCTTCCCCCAAAAATAAAAAAACATATATTACCCTTAAAATTTATGAATAAAGAAACAAAAAATAACACATACCCCAAACATTACAAACACAAAACCCCCAAAAACCTAACAATAGTCTCTGTCAACATCATCCTGGGTGGGATAATACACTGAACTGCAATAGAAATAAAAATCCCTATCATCTATATCTCAATGGGTTCCATCTTTTCTTTTGTTCTTTTTTCTAATGCGGTTTTATAATCCCTGAGACAAGTAGTTCTGGCCCTAGAGTGTTATATATATTAGCGTCTGTAGCATGTATAAGGGACATGTTATCATACCTGTGTCTTTTTATAGGTGATTAATGCCCGGTGAGAGGGTGAAAGGGACCTATAACCCCGTCAGCTGCAGGAAAGGAACAAAGAGACAGGTAATTAATATTTATATTAATTACTGATAACAATCAGGCTAGATATAACATCTAGACCTGCAGAAATGTCATAGTCTCTACCTTATACATGAAGATATATGTGTTTTTAATAAGTATATCGTCTATAGACAGCTTCTTATATAACACAACTGTGTCTCAGGTACAGAGATTGGGAACATTTATGATTTCTAATATCTGTTTTTTATTTGTAGTAATCCCTTTTTCAATAGACAGACAGCAGATTTAAGACATAACTGTACTGTAAAGAAAAATCTCTAAGTTAATGTAATAAATCACATACTATAACTGATTATTGCCATTTAAAACTATGTAAATACATTATGTTGATTATAAAACAGAAATACAGAATGGAGACAACCGTCTGTGGCTCAAGCTCGACTGCCCCTTTCTTTGAGTGGCCCCTCAATGTTTTGGAAACGGGTGGAGGACATTGTCTCCATTAGAATGGGTCCCCCTACGATGCTTCGGCTGTTGATCTGAAGTGCATTCTGTGCTTTGGAACCTCGGGGGCAAACTGTATTTCTGTTATTAATTTTTAGTTTAGCAATTCCCACTGCAACATGGTTAACCTCTATCCTAAATTTCTGCACAAAATTGATAAAAGACATTCCAAGAAATATTTTGCCAAATAAAAATATAGAAAATATTGATGAAATTGATGAATAATAATAACAACAAAAATAACAATTTTTGATTAAAAAACAAAAAACAAAAATAATTTATAAAATATTTTGCTCCTGCCCCCTTCCCCCAAAAATAAAAAAACATATATTACCCTTAAAATTTATGAATAAAGAAACAAAAAATAACACATACCCCAAACATTACAAACACAAAACCCCCAAAAACCTAACAATAGTCTCTGTCAACATCATCCTGGGAGGGATAATACACTGCACTACAATAGAAATAAAAATCCCTATCATCTATATCTCAATGGGTTCCATCTTTTCTTTTGTTCTTTTTTCTAATGCGGTTTTATAATCCCTGAGACAAGTAGTTCTGGCCCTAGAGTGTTATATATATTAGCTTCTGTAGCATGTATAAGGGACATGTTATCATACCTGTGTCTTTTTATAGGTGATTGATGCCCGGTGAGAGGGTGAAAGGGACCTATACCCCCGTCAGCTGCAGGAAAGGAACAAAGAGACAGGTAATTAATATTTATATTAATTACTGATAACAATCAGGCTAGATACAACATCTAAACCTGCAAAGATGTCATAGTCTCTACCTTATACATGAAGATATATGTGTTTTTAATAAGTATATCGTCTATAGACAGCTTCTTATATAACACAACCATGTCTCAGGTACAGAGATTGGGAACATTTATGATTTCTAATATCTGTTTTTTATTTGTAGTAATCCCTTTTTCAATAGACAGACAGCAGATTTAAGACATAACTGTACTGTAAAGAAAAATCTATAAGTTAATGTAATAAATCACATACTATAACTGATTATTGCCATTTAAAATTATGAAAAATACATTATGTTGATTATAAAACAGAAATACAGAATGGAGACAACCGTCTGTGGCTCAAGCTCGACTGCCCATTTCTTTGAGTGGCCCCTCAATGTTCTGGAAACGGGTGGAGGACATTGTCTCCATTAGAATGGGTCCCCCTACGATGCTTCGGCTGTTGATCTGAAGTGCATTCTGTGCTTTGGAACCTCGGGGGCAAACTGTATTTCTGTTATTAATTTTTAGTTTAGCAATTCCCACTGCAACATGGTTAACCTATATCCTAAATTTCTGCACAAAATTGATAAAAGACATTCCAAGAAATATTTTACCAAACAAAAATATATAAAATATTGATGAAGTTGATGAATAATAATAACAGCAAAAATAACAGTTTTTGATTAAAAAAACAAATAAACAATAATAATTTATAAAATATTTTGCTCCTGCCCCCTTCCCCAAAAATAAAAAAACATATATTACCCTTAAAATTTATGAATAAAGAAACAAAAATAACACATACCCCAAACATTGCAAACACAAAACCCCCAAAAACCTAACAATAGTGTCTGTCAACATCATCCTGGGAGGGATAATACACTGCACTACAATAGAAATACAAATCCCTATCATCTATATCTCAATGGGTTCCATCTTTTCTTTTCTTCTTTTTTCTAATGCGGTTTTATAATCACTGAGACAAGTAAATCTGGCCCTAGAGTGTTATATATATTAGCGTCTGTAGCATGTATAAGGGACATGTTATCATACCTGTGTCTTTTTATAGGTGATTAATGCCCGGTGAGAGGGTGAAAGGGACCTATAACCCCGTCTGCTGCAGGAAAGGAACAAAGAGACAGGTAATTAATATTTATATTAATTACTGATAACAATCAGGCTAGATATAACATCTAGACCTGCAGAGATGTCATAGTCTCTACCTTATACATGAAGATATATGTGTTTTTAATAAGTATATCGTCTATAGACAGCTTCTTATATAACACAACTGTGTCTCAGGTACAGAGATTGGGAACATTTATGATTTCTAATATCTGTTTTTTATTTGTAGTAATCCCTTTTTTAATAGACAGACAGCAGATTTATGACATAACTGTACTGTAAAGAAAAATCTCTAAGTTAATGTAATAAATCACATACTATAACTGATTATTGCCATTTAAAACTATGAAAAATACATTATGTTGATTATAAAACAGAAATACAGAATGGAGACAACCGTCTGTGGCTCAAGCTCGACTGCCCATTTCTTTGAGTGGCCCCTCAATGTTCTGGAAACGGGTGGAGGACATTGTCTCCATTAGAATGGGTCCCCCTACGATGCTTCGGCTGTTGATCTGAAGTGCATTCTGTGCTTTGGAATCTCAGGGGCAAACTGTATTTCTGTTATTAATTTTTAGTTTAGCAATTCCCACCGCAACATGGTTAACCTCTATCCTAAATTTCTGCACAAAATTGATAAAAGACATTCCAAGAAATATTTTGCCAAATAAAAATATATAAAATATTGATGAAATTGATGAATAATAATAACAACAAAAATAACAGTTTTTGATTAAAAAACAAATAAATAATAATAATTTATAAAATATTTTGCTCCTGCCCCCTTCCCCCAAAAATAAAAAAACATATATTACCCTTAAAATTTATGAATAAAGAAACAAAAAATAACACATACCCCAAACATTGCAAACACTAAACCCCCAAAAACCTAACAATAGTGTCTGTCAACATCATCCTGGGAGGGATAATACACTGCACTACAATAGAAATAAAAATCCCTATCATCTATATCTCAATGGGTTCCATCTTTTCTTTTGTTCTTTTTTTTAATGCGGTTTTATAATCCCTGAGACAAGTAGTTCTGGCCCTAGAGTGTTATATATATTAGCGTCTGTAGCATGTATAAGGGACATGTTATCATACCTGTGTCTTTTTATAGGTGATTAATGCCCGGTGAGAGGGTGAAAGGGACCTATACCCCCGTCAGCTGCAGGAAAGGAACAAAGAGACAGGTAATTAATATTTATATTAATTACTGATAACAATCAGGCTAGATATAACATCTAGACCTGCAGAGATGTCATAGTCTCTACCTTATACATGAAGATATATGTGTTTTTAATAAGTATATCGTCTATAGACAGCTTCTTATATAACACAACTGTGTCTCAGGTACAGAGATTGGGAACATTTATGATTTCTAATATCTGTTTTTTATTTGTAGTAATCCCTTTTTCAATAGACAGACCGCAGATTTAAGACATAACTGTACTGTAAAAAAACATATCTATAAGTTAATGTAATAAATCACATACTATAACTGATTATTGCCATTTAAAACTATGAAAAATACATTATGTTGATTATAAAACAGAAATACAGAATGGAGACAACCGTCTGTGGCTCAAGCTCGACTGCCCCTTTCTTTGAGTGGCCCCTCAATGTTGTGGAAACGGGTGGAGGACATTGTCTCCATTAGAATGGGTCCCCCTACGATGCTTCGGCTGTTGATCTGAAGTGCATTCTGTGCTTTGGAACCTCGGGGGCAAACTGTATTTCTGTTATTAATTTTTAGTTTAGCAATTCCCACTGCAATATGGTTAACCTCTATCCTAAATTTCTGCCCAAAATTGATAAAAGACATTCCAAGAAATATTTTGCCAAATAAAAATATATAAAATATTGATGAAATTGATGAATAATAATAACAACAAAAATAACAGTTTTTGATTAAAAAACAAAAATAATTTATAAAATATTTTGCTCCTGCCCCCTTCCCCCAAAAATAAAAAAACATATATTACCCTTAAAATTTATGAATAAAGAAACAAAAAATAACACATACCCCAAACATTACAAACACAAAACCCCCCAAAACCTAACAATAGTCTCTGTCAACATCATCCTGAGAGGGATAATACACTGCACTGCCATAGAAATAAAAATCCCTATCATCTATATCTCAATGGGTTCCATCTTTTCTTTTGTTCTTTTTTCTAATGCAGTTTTATAATCCCTGAGACAAGTAGTTCTGGCCCTAGAGTGTTATATATATTAGCGTCTGTAGCATGTATAAGGGACATGTTATCATACCTGTGTCTTTTTATAGGTGATTAATGCCCGGTGAGAGGGTGAAAGGGACCTATACCCCCGTCAGCTGCAGGAAAGGAACAAAGAGACAGGTAATTAATATTTATATTAATTACTGATAACAATCAGGCTAAATACAACATTTAGACCTGCAGAGATGTCATAGTCTCTACCTTATACATGAAGATATATGTGTTTTTAATAAGTATATCGTCTATAGACAGCTTCTTATATAACACAACTGTGTCTCAGGTACAGAGATTGGGTACATTTATGATTTCTAATATCTGTTTTTAATTTGTAGTAATCCTTTTTTCAATAGACAGACCGCAGATTTAAGACATAACTGTACTGTAAAGAAAAATCTATAAGTTAATGTAATAAATCACATACTATAACTGATTATTGCCATTTAAAACTATGAAAAATACATTATGTTGATTATAAAACAGAAATACAGAATGGAGACAACCGTCTGTGGCTCAAGCTCGACTGCCCATTTCTTTGAGTGGCCCCTCAATGTTCTGGAAACGGGTGGAGGACACTGTCTCCATTAGAATGGGTCCCCCTACGATGCTTCGGCTGCTGATCTGAAGTGCATTCTGTGCTTTGGAATCTCGGGGGCAAACTGTATTTCTGTTATTAATTTTTAGTTTAGCAATTCCCACCGCAACATGGTTAACCTCTATCCTAAATTTCTGCACAAAATTGATAAAAGACATTCCAAGAAATATTTTGCCAAATAAAAATATATAAAATATTGATGAAATTGATGAATAATAATAACAACAAAAATAACAGTTTTTGATTGAAAAACAAAAAAACAAAAATAATTTATAAAATATTTTGCTCCTGCCCCCTTCCCCCAAAAATAAAAAAACATAAATCACCCTTAAAATTTATGAATAAAGAAACAAAAAATAACACATACCCCAAACATTACAAACACAAAACCCCCAAAAACCCAACAATAGTCTCTGTCAACATCATCCTGGGAGGGATAATACACTGCACTGCAATAGAAATAAAAATCCCTATCATCTATATCTCAATGGGTTCCATCTTTTCTTTTGTTCTTTTTTCTAATGCGGTTTTATAATCCCTGAGACAAGTAGTTCTGGCCCTAGAGTGTTATATATATTAGCGTCTGTAGCATGTATAAGGGACATGTTATCATACCTGTGTCTTTTTATAGGTGATTAATGCCCGGTGAGAGGGTGAAAGGGACCTATACCCCCGTCAGCTGCAGGAAAGGAACAAAGAGACAGGTAATTAATATTTATATTAATTACTGATAACAATCAGGCTAGATACAACATCTAAACCTGCAAAGATGTCATAGTCTCTACCTTATACATGAAGATATATGTGTTTTTAATAAGTATATCGTCTATAGACAGCTTCTTATATAACACAACCATGTCTCAGGTACAGAGATTAGGAACATTTATGATTTCTAATATCTGTTTTTTATTTGTAGTAATCCCTTTTTCAATAGACAGACCGCAGATTTAAGACATAACTGTACTGTAAAGAAAAATCTATAAGTTAATGTAATAAATCACATACTATAACTGATTATTGCCATTTAAAACTATGAAAAATACATTATATTAATTATAAAACAGAAATACAGAATGGAGACAACCGTCTGTGGCTCAAGCTCGACTGCCCTTTTCTTTGAGTGGCCCCTCAATGTTGTGGAAACGGGTGGAGGACATTGTCTCCATTAGAATGGGTCCCCCTACGATGCTTCGGCTGTTGATCTGAAGTGCATTCTGTGCTTTGGAACCTCGGGGGCAAACTGTATTTCTGTTATTAATTTTTAGTTTAGCAATTCCCACTGCAACATGGTTAACCTCTATCCTAAATTTCTGCACAAAATTGATAAAAGACATTCCAAGAAATATTTTGCCAAATAAAAATATAGAAAATATTGATGAAATTGATGAATAAGAATAACAACAAAAATAACAGATTTTGATTAAAAAACAAAAATAATTTATAAAATATTTTGCTCCTGCCCCCTTCCCCCAAAAATAAAAAAACATATATTACCCTTAAAATTTATGAATAAAGAAACAAAAAATAACACATACCCCAAACATTACAAACACAAAACCCCCAAAAACCTAACAATAGTCTCTGTCAACATCATCCTGGGTGGGATAATACACTGAACTGCAATAGAAATAAAAATCCCTATCATCTATATCTCAATGGGTTCCATCTTTTCTTTTGTTCTTTTTTCTAATGCGGTTTTATAATCCCTGAAACAAGTAGTTCTGGCCCTAGAGTGTTATATATATTAGCGTCTGTAGCATGTATAAGGGACATGTTATCATACCTGTGTCTTTTTATAGGTGATTAATGCCCGGTGAGAGGGTGAAAGGGACCTATACCCCCGTCAGATGCAGGAAAGGAACAAAGAGACAGGTAATTAATATTTATATTAATTACTGATAACAATCAGGCTAGATACAACATCTAAACCTGCAAAGATGTCATAGTCTCTACCTTATACATGAAGATATATGTGTTTTTAATAAGTATATCGTCTATAGACAGCTTCTTATATAACACAACCATGTCTCAGGTACAGAGATTAGGAACATTTATGATTTCTAATATCTGTTTTTTATTTGTAGTAATCCCTTTTTCAATAGACAGACCGCAGATTTAAGACATAACTGTACTGTAAAGAAAAATCTATAAGTTAATGTAATAAATCACATACTATAACTGATTATTGCCATTTAAAACTATGAAAAATACATTATATTAATTATAAAACAGAAATACAGAATGGAGACAACCGTCTGTGGCTCAAGCTCGACTGCCCTTTTCTTTGAGTGGCCCCTCAATGTTGTGGAAACGGGTGGAGGACATTGTCTCCATTAGAATGGGTCCCCCTACGATGCTTCGGCTGTTGATCTGAAGTGCATTCTGTGCTTTGGAACCTCGGGGGCAAACTGTATTTCTGTTATTAATTTTTAGTTTAGCAATTCCCACTGCAACATGGTTAACCTCTATCCTAAATTTCTGCACAAAATTGATAAAAGACATTCCAAGAAATATTTTGCCAAATAAAAATATAGAAAATATTGATGAAATTGATGAATAAGAATAACAACAAAAATAACAGATTTTGATTAAAAAACAAAAATAATTTATAAAATATTTTGCTCCTGCCCCCTTCCCCCAAAAATAAAAAAACATATATTACCCTTAAAATTTATGAATAAAGAAACAAAAAATAACACATACCCCAAACATTACAAACACAAAACCCCCAAAAACCTAACAATAGTCTCTGTCAACATCATCCTGGGTGGGATAATACACTGAACTGCAATAGAAATAAAAATCCCTATCATCTATATCTCAATGGGTTCCATCTTTTCTTTTGTTCTTTTTTCTAATGCGGTTTTATAATCCCTGAAACAAGTAGTTCTGGCCCTAGAGTGTTATATATATTAGCGTCTGTAGCATGTATAAGGGACATGTTATCATACCTGTGTCTTTTTATAGGTGATTAATGCCCGGTGAGAGGGTGAAAGGGACCTATACCCCCGTCAGATGCAGGAAAGGAACATAGAGACAGGTAATTAATATTTATATTAATTACTGATAACAATCAGGCTAGATATAACATCTAGACCTGCAGAGATGTCATAGTCTCTACCTTATACATGAAGATAAATGTGTTTTTAATAAGTATATCGTCTATAGACAGCTTCTTATATAACACAACTGTGTCTCAGGTACAGAGATTGGGAACATTTATGATTTCTAATATCTGTTTTTTATTTGTAGTAATCCCTTTTTCAATAGACAGACCGCAGATTTAAGACATAACTGTACTGTAAAGAAAAATCTCTAAGTTAATGTAATAAATCACATACTATAACTGATTATTGCCATTTAAAACTATGAAAAATACATTATGTTGATTATAAAACAGAAATACAGAATGGAGACAACCGTCTGTGGCTCAAGCTCGACTGCCCCTTTCTTTGAGTGGCCCCTCAATGTTGTGGAAACGGGTGGAGGACATTGTCTCCATTAGAATGGGTCCCCCTACGATGCTTCGGCTGTTGATCTGAAGTGCATTCTGTGCTTTGGAACCTCAGGGGCAAACTGTATTTCTGTTATTAATTTTTAGTTTAGCAATTCCCACTGCAACATGGTTAACCTATATTCTAAATTTCTGCACAAAATTGATAAAAGACATTCCAAGAAATATTTTACCAAACAAAAATATATAAAATATTGATGAAGTTGATGAATAATAATAACAGCAAAAATAACAGTTTTTGATTAAAAAACAAATAAACAATAATAATTTATAAAATATTTTGCTCCTGCCCCCTTCCCCAAAAATAAAAAAAAACATATATTACCCTTAAAATTTATGAATAAAGAAACAAAAATAACACATACCCCAAACATTGCAAACACAAAACCCCCAAAAACCTAACAATAGTGTCTGTCAACATCATCCTGGGAGGGATAATACACTGCACTGCAATAGAAATAAAAATCACTATCATCTATATCTCAATGGGTTCCATCTTTTCTTTTGTTCTTTTTTCTAATGCGGTTTTATAATCCCTGAGACAAGTAGTTCTGGCCCTAGAGTGTTATATATATTAGCGTCTGTAGCATGTATAAGGGACATGTTATCATACCTGTGTCTTTTTATAGGTGATTAATGCCCGGTGAGAGGGTGAAAGGGACCTATAACCCCGTCAGCTGCAGGAAAGGAACAAAGAGACAGGTAATTAATATTTATATTAATTACTGATAACAATCAGGCTAGATATAACATCTAGACCTGCAGAGATGTCATAGTCTCTACCTTATACATGAAGATATATGTGTTTTTAATAAGTATATCGTCTATAGACAGCTTCTTATATAACACAACTGTGTCTCAGGTACAGAGATTGGGAACATTTATGATTTCTAATATCTGTTTTTTATTTGTAGTAATCCCTTTTTCAATAGACAGACCGCAGATTTAAGACATAACTGTACTGTAAAAAAACATATCTATAAGTTAATGTAATAAATCACATACTATAACTGATTATTGCCATTTAAAACTATGAAAAATACATTATGTTGATTATAAAACAGAAATACAGAATGGAGACAACCGTCTGTGGCTCAAGCTCGACTGCCCCTTTCTTTGAGTGGCCCCTCAATGTTGTGGAAACGGGTGGAGGACATTGTCTCCATTAGAATGGGTCCCCCTACGATGCTTCGGCTGTTGATCTGAAGTGCATTCTGTGCTTTGGAACCTCGGGGGCAAACTGTATTTCTGTTATTAATTTTTAGTTTAGCAATTCCCACTGCAATATGGTTAACCTCTATCCTAAATTTCTGCCAAAAATTGATAAAAGACATTCCAAGAAATATTTTGCCAAATAAAAATATATAAAATATTGATGAAATTGATGAATAATAATAACAACAAAAATAACAGTTTTTGATTAAAAAACAAAAAACAAAAATAATTTATAAAATATTTTGCTCCTGCCCCCTTCCCCCAAAAATAAAAAAACATATATTACCCTTAAAATTTATGAATAAAGAAACAAAAAATAACACATACCCCAAACATTACAAACACAAAAACCCCAAAAACCTAACAATAGTCTCTGTCAACATCATCCTGGGAGGGATAATACACTGCACTACAATAGAAATAAAAATCCCTATCATCTATATCTCAATGGGTTCCATCTTTTCTTTTGTTCTTTTTTCTAATGCGGTTTTATAATCCCTGAGACAAGTAGTTCTGGCCCTAGAGTGTTATATATATTAGCTTCTGTAGCATGTATAAGGGACATGTTATCATACCTGTGTCTTTTTATAGGTGATTGATGCCCGGTGAGAGGGTGAAAGGGACCTATACCCCCGTCAGCTGCAGGAAAGGAACAAAGAGACAGGTAATTAATATTTATATTAATTACTGATAACAATCAGGCTAGATACAACATCTAAACCTGCAAAGATGTCATAGTCTCTACCTTATACATGAAGATATATGTGTTTTTAATAAGTATATCGTCTATAGACAGCTTCTTATATAACACAACCATGTCTCAGGTACAGAGATTGGGAACATTTATGATTTCTAATATCTGTTTTTTATTTGTAGTAATCCCTTTTTCAATAGACAGACAGCAGATTTAAGACATAACTGTACTGTAAAGAAAAATCTATAAGTTAATGTAATAAATCACATACTATAACTGATTATTGCCATTTAAAATTATGAAAAATACATTATGTTGATTATAAAACAGAAATACAGAATGGAGACAACCGTCTGTGGCTCAAGCTCGACTGCCCATTTCTTTGAGTGGCCCCTCAATGTTCTGGAAACGGGTGGAGGACATTGTCTCCATTAGAATGGGTCCCCCTACGATGCTTCGGCTGTTGATCTGAAGTGCATTCTGTGCTTTGGAACCTCGGGGGCAAACTGTATTTCTGTTATTAATTTTTAGTTTAGCAATTCCCACTGCAACATGGTTAACCTATATCCTAAATTTCTGCACAAAATTGATAAAAGACATTCCAAGAAATATTTTACCAAACAAAAATATATACAATATTGATGAAGTTGATGAATAATAATAACAGCAAAAATAACAGTTTTTGATTAAAAAACAAATAAACAATAATAATTTATAAAATATTTTGCTCCTGCCCCCTTCCCCAAAAATAAAAAAACATATATTACCCTTAAAATTTATGAATAAAGAAACAAAAATAACACATACCCCAAACATTGCAAACACAAAACCCCCAAAAACCTAACAATAGTGTCTCTCAACATCATCCTGGGAGGGATAATACACTGCACTACAATAGAAATACAAATCCCTATCATCTATATCTCAATGGGTTCCATCTTTTCTTCTTTTTTCTAATGCGGTTTTATAATCACTGAGACAAGTAAATCTGGCCCTAGAGTGTTATATATATTAGCGTCTGTAGCATGTATAAGGGACATGTTCTCATACCTGTGTCTTTTTATAGGTGATTAATGCCCGGTGAGAGGGTGAAAGGGACCTATAACCCCGTCTGCTGCAGGAAAGGAACAAAGAGACAGGTAATTAATATTTATATTAATTACTGATAACAATCAGGCTAGATATAACATCTAGACCTGCAGAGATGTCATAGTCTCTACCTTATACATGAAGATATATGTGTTTTTAATAAGTATATCGTCTATAGACAGCTTCTTATATAACACAACTGTGTCTCAGGTACAGAGATTGGGAACATTTATGATTTCTAATATCTGTTTTTTATTTGTAGTAATCCCTTTTTCAATAGACAGACCGCAGATTTAAGACATAACTGTACTGTAAAGAAAAATCTCTAAGTTAATGTAATAAATCACATACTATAACTGATTATTGCCATTTAAAACTATGAAAAATACATTATGTTGATTATAAAACAGAAATACAGAATGGAGACAACCGTCTGTGGCTCAAGCTCGACTGCCCCTTTCTTTGAGTGGCCCCTCAATGTTGTGGAAACGGGTGGAGGACATTGTCTCCATTAGAATGGGTCCCCCTACGATGCTTCGGCTGTTGATCTGAAGTGCATTCTGTGCTTTGGAACCTCGGGGGCAAACTGTATTTCTGTTATTAATTTTTAGTTTAGCAATTCCCACTGCAACATGGTTAACCTATATTCTAAATTTCTGCACAAAATTGATAAAAGACATTCCAAGAAATATTTTACCAAACAAAAATATATAAAATATTGATGAAGTTGATGAATAATAATAACAGCAAAAATAACAGTTTTTGATTAAAAAACAAATAAACAATAATAATTTATAAAATATTTTGCTCCTGCCCCCTTCCCCAAAAATAAAAAAACATATATTACCCTTAAAATTTATGAATAAAGAAACAAAAATAACACATACCCCAAACATTGCAAACACAAAACCCCCAAAAACCTAACAATAGTGTCTGTCAACATCATCCTGGGAGGGATAATACACTGCACTGCAATAGAAATAAAAATCACTATCATCTATATCTCAATGGGTTCCATCTTTTCTTTTGTTCTTTTTTCTAATGCGGTTTTATAATCCCTGAGACAAGTAGTTCTGGCCCTAGAGTGTTATATATATTAGCGTCTGTAGCATGTATAAGGGACATGTTATCATACCTGTGTCTTTTTATAGGTGATTAATGCCCGGTGAGAGGGTGAAAGGGACCTATAACCCCGTCAGCTGCAGGAAAGGAACAAAGAGACAGGTAATTAATATTTATATTAATTACTGATAACAATCAGGCTAGATATAACATCTAGACCTGCAGAGATGTCATAGTCTCTACCTTATACATGAAGATATATGTGTTTTTAATAAGTATATCGTCTATAGACAGCTTCTTATATAACACAACTGTGTCTCAGGTACAGAGATTGGGAACATTTATGATTTCTAATATCTGTTTTTTATTTGTAGTAATCCCTTTTTCAATAGACAGACAGCAGATTTAAGACATAACTGTACTGTAAAGAAAAATCTCTAAGTTAATGTAATAAATCACATACTATAACTGATTATTGCCATTTAAAACTATGAAAAATACATTATGTTGATTATAAAACAGAAATACAGAATGGAGACAACCGTCTGTGGCTCAAGCTCGACTGCCCCTTTCTTTGAGTGGCCCCTCAATGTTTTGGAAACGGGTGGAGGACATTGTCTCCATTAGAATGGGTCCCCCTACGATGCTTCGGCTGTTGATCTGAAGTGCATTCTGTGCTTTGGAACCTCGGGGGCAAACTGTATTTCTGTTATTAATTTTTAGTTTAGCAATTCCCACTGCAACATGGTTAACCTCTATCCTAAATTTCTGCACAAAATTGATAAAAGACATTCCAAGAAATATTTTGCCAAATAAAAATATAGAAAATATTGATGAAATTGATGAATAATAATAACAACAAAAATAACAGTTTTTGATTAAAAAACAAAAAACAAAAATAATTTATAAAATATTTTGCTCCTGCCCCCTTCCCCCAAAAATAAAAAAACATATATTACCCTTAAAATTTATGAATAAAGAAACAAAAAATAACACATACCCCAAACATTACAAACACAAAACCCCCAAAAACCTAACAATAGTCTCTGTCAACATCATCCTGGGAGGGATAATACACTGCACTGCAATAGAAATAAAAATCCCTATCATCTATATCTCAATGGGTTCCATCTTTTCTTTTGTTCTTTTTTCTAATGCGGTTTTATAATCCCTGAGACAAGTAGTTCTGGCCCTAGAGTGTTATATATATTAGCTTCTGTAGCATGTATAAGGGACATGTTATCATACCTGTGTCTTTTTATAGGTGATTGATGCCCGGTGAGAGGGTGAAAGGGACCTATACCCCCGTCAGCTGCAGGAAAGGAACAAAGAGACAGGTAATTAATATTTATATTAATTACTGATAACAATCAGGCTAGATATAACATCTAGACCTGCAGAGATGTCATGGTCTCTACCTTATACATGAAGATATATGTGTTTTTAATAAGTATATCGTCTATAGACAGCTTCTTATATAACACAACTGTGTCTCAGGTACAGAGATTGGGAACATTTATGATTTCTAATATCTGTTTGTTATTTGTAGTAATCCCTTTTTCAATAGACAGACCGCAGATTTAAGACATAACTGTACTGTAAAAAAACATATCTATAAGTTAATGTAATAAATCACATACTATAACTGATTATTGCCATTTAAAACTATGAAAAATACATTATGTTGATTATAAAACAGAAATACAGAATGGAGACAACCGTCTGTGGCTCAAGCTCGACTGCCCCTTTCTTTGAGTGGCCCCTCAATGTTGTGGAAACGGGTGGAGGACATTGTCTCCATTAGAATGGGTCCCCCTACGATGCTTCGGCTGTTGATCTGAAGTGCATTCTGTGCTTTGGAACCTCGGGGGCAAACTGTATTTCTGTTATTAATTTTTAGTTTAGCAATTCCCACTGCAATATGGTTAACCTCTATCCTAAATTTCTGCCAAAAATTGATAAAAGACATTCCAAGAAATATTTTGCCAAATAAAAATATATAAAATATTGATGAAATTGATGAATAATAATAACAACAAAAATAACAGTTTTTGATTAAAAAACAAAAAAACAAAAATAATTTATAAAATATTTTGCTCCTGCCCCCTTCCCCCAAAAATAAAAAAACATATATTACCCTTAAAATTTATGAATAAAGAAACAAAAAATAACACATACCCCAAACATTACAAACACAAAACCCCCCAAAACCTAACAATAGTCTCTGTCAACATCATCCTGAGAGGGATAATACACTGCACTGCAATAGAAATAAAAATCCCTATCATCTATATCTCAATGGGCTCCATCTTTTCTTTTGTTCTTTTTTCTAATGCGGTTTTATAATCCCTGAGACAAGTAGTTCTGGCCCTAGAGTGTTATATATATTAGCGTCTGTAGCATGTATAAGGGACATGTTATCATACCTGTGTCTTTTTATAGGTGATTAATGCCCGGTGAGAGGGTGAAAGGGACCTATACCCCCGTCAGCTGCAGGAAAGGAACAAAGAGACAGGTAATTACTATTTATATTAATTACTGATAACAATCAGGCTAGATACAACATCTAGACCTGCAGAGATGTCATAGTCTCTACCTTATACATGAAGATATATGTGTTTTTAATAAGTATATCGTCTATAGACAGCTTCTTATATAACACAACTGTGTCTCAGGTACAGAGATTGGGAACATTTATGATTTCTAATATCTGTTTTTAATTTGTAGTAATCCCTTTTTCAATAGACAGACCGCAGATTTAAGACATAACTGTACTGTAAAGAAAAATCTATAAGTTAATGTAATAAATCACATACTATAACTGATTATTGCCATTTAAAACTATGAAAAATACATTATGTTGATTATAAAACAGAAATACAGAATGGAGACAACCGTCTGTGGCTCAAGCTCGACTGCCCCTTTCTTTGAGTGGCCCCTCAATGTTCTGGAAACGGGTGGAGGACATTGTCTCCATTAGAATGGGTCCCCCTACGATGCTTCGGCTGTTGATCTGAAGTGCATTCTGTGCTTTGGAATCTCGGGGGCAAACTGTATTTCTGTTATTAATTTTTAGTTTAGCAATTCCCACCGCAACATGATTAACCTCTATCCTAAATTTCTGCACAAAATTGATAAAAGACATTCCAAGAAATATTTTGCCAAATAAAAATATATAAAATATTGATGAAATTGATGAATAATAATAACAACAAAAATAACAGTTTTTGATTAAAAAACAAAAAACAAAAATAATTTATAAAATATTTTGCTCCTGCCCCCTTCCCCCAAAAATAAAAAAACATATATTACCCTTAAAATTTATGAATAAAGAAACAAAAAATAACACATACCCCAAACATTACAAACACAAAAACCCCAAAAACCTAACAATAGTCTCTGTCAACATCATCCTGGGAGGGATAATACACTGCACTACAATAGAAATAAAAATCCCTATCATCTATATCTCAATGGGTTCCATCTTTTCTTTTGTTCTTTTTTCTAATGCGGTTTTATAATCCCTGAGACAAGTAGTTCTGGCCCTAGAGTGTTATATATATTAGCTTCTGTAGCATGTATAAGGGACATGTTATCATACCTGTGTCTTTTTATAGGTGATTGATGCCCGGTGAGAGGGTGAAAGGGACCTATACCCCCGTCAGCTGCAGGAAAGGAACAAAGAGACAGGTAATTAATATTTATATTAATTACTGATAACAATCAGGCTAGATACAACATCTAAACCTGCAAAGATGTCATAGTCTCTACCTTATACATGAAGATATATGTGTTTTTAATAAGTATATCGTCTATAGACAGCTTCTTATATAACACAACCATGTCTCAGGTACAGAGATTGGGAACATTTATGATTTCTAATATCTGTTTTTTATTTGTAGTAATCCCTTTTTCAATAGACAGACAGCAGATTTAAGACATAACTGTACTGTAAAGAAAAATCTATAAGTTAATGTAATAAATCACATACTATAACTGATTATTGCCATTTAAAATTATGAAAAATACATTATGTTGATTATAAAACAGAAATACAGAATGGAGACAACCGTCTGTGGCTCAAGCTCGACTGCCCATTTCTTTGAGTGGCCCCTCAATGTTCTGGAAACGGGTGGAGGACATTGTCTCCATTAGAATGGGTCCCCCTACGATGCTTCGGCTGTTGATCTGAAGTGCATTCTGTGCTTTGGAACCTCGGGGGCAAACTGTATTTCTGTTATTAATTTTTAGTTTAGCAATTCCCACTGCAACATGGTTAACCTATATCCTAAATTTCTGCACAAAATTGATAAAAGACATTCCAAGAAATATTTTACCAAACAAAAATATATACAATATTGATGAAGTTGATGAATAATAATAACAGCAAAAATAACAGTTTTTGATTAAAAAACAAATAAACAATAATAATTTATAAAATATTTTGCTCCTGCCCCCTTCCCCAAAAATAAAAAAACATATATTACCCTTAAAATTTATGAATAAAGAAACAAAAATAACACATACCCCAAACATTGCAAACACAAAACCCCCAAAAACCTAACAATAGTGTCTCTCAACATCATCCTGGGAGGGATAATACACTGCACTACAATAGAAATACAAATCCCTATCATCTATATCTCAATGGGTTCCATCTTTTCTTCTTTTTTCTAATGCGGTTTTATAATCACTGAGACAAGTAAATCTGGCCCTAGAGTGTTATATATATTAGCGTCTGTAGCATGTATAAGGGACATGTTATCATACCTGTGTCTTTTTATAGGTGATTGATGCCCGGTGAGAGGGTGAAAGGGACCTATACCCCCGTCAGCTGCAGGAAAGGAACAAAGAGACAGGTAATTAATATTTATATTAATTACTGATAACAATCAGGCTAGATACAACATCTAAACCTGCAAAGATGTCATAGTCTCTACCTTATACATGAAGATATATGTGTTTTTAATAAGTATATCGTCTATAGACAGCTTCTTATATAACACAACCATGTCTCAGGTACAGAGATTGGGAACATTTATGATTTCTAATATCTGTTTTTTATTTGTAGTAATCCCTTTTTCAATAGACAGACAGCAGATTTAAGACATAACTGTACTGTAAAGAAAAATCTATAAGTTAATGTAATAAATCACATACTATAACTGATTATTGCCATTTAAAATTATGAAAAATACATTATGTTGATTATAAAACAGAAATACAGAATGGAGACAACCGTCTGTGGCTCAAGCTCGACTGCCCATTTCTTTGAGTGGCCCCTCAATGTTCTGGAAACGGGTGGAGGACATTGTCTCCATTAGAATGGGTCCCCCTACGATGCTTCGGCTGTTGATCTGAAGTGCATTCTGTGCTTTGGAACCTCGGGGGCAAACTGTATTTCTGTTATTAATTTTTAGTTTAGCAATTCCCACTGCAACATGGTTAACCTATATCCTAAATTTCTGCACAAAATTGATAAAAGACATTCCAAGAAATATTTTACCAAACAAAAATATATACAATATTGATGAAGTTGATGAATAATAATAACAGCAAAAATAACAGTTTTTGATTAAAAAACAAATAAACAATAATAATTTATAAAATATTTTGCTCCTGCCCCCTTCCCCAAAAATAAAAAAACATATATTACCCTTAAAATTTATGAATAAAGAAACAAAAATAACACATACCCCAAACATTGCAAACACAAAACCCCCAAAAACCTAACAATAGTGTCTCTCAACATCATCCTGGGAGGGATAATACACTGCACTACAATAGAAATACAAATCCCTATCATCTATATCTCAATGGGTTCCATCTTTTCTTCTTTTTTCTAATGCGGTTTTATAATCACTGAGACAAGTAAATCTGGCCCTAGAGTGTTATATATATTAGCGTCTGTAGCATGTATAAGGGACATGTTCTCATACCTGTGTCTTTTTATAGGTGATTAATGCCCGGTGAGAGGGTGAAAGGGACCTATAACCCCGTCTGCTGCAGGAAAGGAACAAAGAGACAGGTAATTAATATTTATATTAATTACTGATAACAATCAGGCTAGATATAACATCTAGACCTGCAGAGATGTCATAGTCTCTACCTTATACATGAAGATATATGTGTTTTTAATAAGTATATCGTCTATAGACAGCTTCTTATATAACACAACTGTGTCTCAGGTACAGAGATTGGGAACATTTATGATTTCTAATATCTGTTTTTTATTTGTAGTAATCCCTTTTTCAATAGACAGACCGCAGATTTAAGACATAACTGTACTGTAAAGAAAAATCTCTAAGTTAATGTAATAAATCACATACTATAACTGATTATTGCCATTTAAAACTATGAAAAATACATTATGTTGATTATAAAACAGAAATACAGAATGGAGACAACCGTCTGTGGCTCAAGCTCGACTGCCCCTTTCTTTGAGTGGCCCCTCAATGTTGTGGAAACGGGTGGAGGACATTGTCTCCATTAGAATGGGTCCCCCTACGATGCTTCGGCTGTTGATCTGAAGTGCATTCTGTGCTTTGGAACCTCGGGGGCAAACTGTATTTCTGTTATTAATTTTTAGTTTAGCAATTCCCACTGCAACATGGTTAACCTATATTCTAAATTTCTGCACAAAATTGATAAAAGACATTCCAAGAAATATTTTACCAAACAAAAATATATAAAATATTGATGAAGTTGATGAATAATAATAACAGCAAAAATAACAGTTTTTGATTAAAAAACAAATAAACAATAATAATTTATAAAATATTTTGCTCCTGCCCCCTTCCCCAAAAATAAAAAAACATATATTACCCTTAAAATTTATGAATAAAGAAACAAAAATAACACATACCCCAAACATTGCAAACACAAAACCCCCAAAAACCTAACAATAGTGTCTGTCAACATCATCCTGGGAGGGATAATACACTGCACTGCAATAGAAATAAAAATCACTATCATCTATATCTCAATGGGTTCCATCTTTTCTTTTGTTCTTTTTTCTAATGCGGTTTTATAATCCCTGAGACAAGTAGTTCTGGCCCTAGAGTGTTATATATATTAGCGTCTGTAGCATGTATAAGGGACATGTTATCATACCTGTGTCTTTTTATAGGTGATTAATGCCCGGTGAGAGGGTGAAAGGGACCTATAACCCCGTCAGCTGCAGGAAAGGAACAAAGAGACAGGTAATTAATATTTATATTAATTACTGATAACAATCAGGCTAGATATAACATCTAGACCTGCAGAGATGTCATAGTCTCTACCTTATACATGAAGATATATGTGTTTTTAATAAGTATATCGTCTATAGACAGCTTCTTATATAACACAACTGTGTCTCAGGTACAGAGATTGGGAACATTTATGATTTCTAATATCTGTTTTTTATTTGTAGTAATCCCTTTTTCAATAGACAGACAGCAGATTTAAGACATAACTGTACTGTAAAGAAAAATCTCTAAGTTAATGTAATAAATCACATACTATAACTGATTATTGCCATTTAAAACTATGAAAAATACATTATGTTGATTATAAAACAGAAATACAGAATGGAGACAACCGTCTGTGGCTCAAGCTCGACTGCCCCTTTCTTTGAGTGGCCCCTCAATGTTTTGGAAACGGGTGGAGGACATTGTCTCCATTAGAATGGGTCCCCCTACGATGCTTCGGCTGTTGATCTGAAGTGCATTCTGTGCTTTGGAACCTCGGGGGCAAACTGTATTTCTGTTATTAATTTTTAGTTTAGCAATTCCCACTGCAACATGGTTAACCTCTATCCTAAATTTCTGCACAAAATTGATAAAAGACATTCCAAGAAATATTTTGCCAAATAAAAATATAGAAAATATTGATGAAATTGATGAATAATAATAACAACAAAAATAACAGTTTTTGATTAAAAAACAAAAAACAAAAATAATTTATAAAATATTTTGCTCCTGCCCCCTTCCCCCAAAAATAAAAAAACATATATTACCCTTAAAATTTATGAATAAAGAAACAAAAAATAACACATACCCCAAACATTACAAACACAAAACCCCCAAAAACCTAACAATAGTCTCTGTCAACATCATCCTGGGAGGGATAATACACTGCACTGCAATAGAAATAAAAATCCCTATCATCTATATCTCAATGGGTTCCATCTTTTCTTTTGTTCTTTTTTCTAATGCGGTTTTATAATCCCTGAGACAAGTAGTTCTGGCCCTAGAGTGTTATATATATTAGCTTCTGTAGCATGTATAAGGGACATGTTATCATACCTGTGTCTTTTTATAGGTGATTGATGCCCGGTGAGAGGGTGAAAGGGACCTATACCCCCGTCAGCTGCAGGAAAGGAACAAAGAGACAGGTAATTAATATTTATATTAATTACTGATAACAATCAGGCTAGATATAACATCTAGACCTGCAGAGATGTCATGGTCTCTACCTTATACATGAAGATATATGTGTTTTTAATAAGTATATCGTCTATAGACAGCTTCTTATATAACACAACTGTGTCTCAGGTACAGAGATTGGGAACATTTATGATTTCTAATATCTGTTTGTTATTTGTAGTAATCCCTTTTTCAATAGACAGACCGCAGATTTAAGACATAACTGTACTGTAAAAAAACATATCTATAAGTTAATGTAATAAATCACATACTATAACTGATTATTGCCATTTAAAACTATGAAAAATACATTATGTTGATTATAAAACAGAAATACAGAATGGAGACAACCGTCTGTGGCTCAAGCTCGACTGCCCCTTTCTTTGAGTGGCCCCTCAATGTTGTGGAAACGGGTGGAGGACATTGTCTCCATTAGAATGGGTCCCCCTACGATGCTTCGGCTGTTGATCTGAAGTGCATTCTGTGCTTTGGAACCTCGGGGGCAAACTGTATTTCTGTTATTAATTTTTAGTTTAGCAATTCCCACTGCAATATGGTTAACCTCTATCCTAAATTTCTGCCAAAAATTGATAAAAGACATTCCAAGAAATATTTTGCCAAATAAAAATATATAAAATATTGATGAAATTGATGAATAATAATAACAACAAAAATAACAGTTTTTGATTAAAAAACAAAAAAACAAAAATAATTTATAAAATATTTTGCTCCTGCCCCCTTCCCCCAAAAATAAAAAAACATATATTACCCTTAAAATTTATGAATAAAGAAACAAAAAATAACACATACCCCAAACATTACAAACACAAAACCCCCCAAAACCTAACAATAGTCTCTGTCAACATCATCCTGAGAGGGATAATACACTGCACTGCAATAGAAATAAAAATCCCTATCATCTATATCTCAATGGGCTCCATCTTTTCTTTTGTTCTTTTTTCTAATGCGGTTTTATAATCCCTGAGACAAGTAGTTCTGGCCCTAGAGTGTTATATATATTAGCGTCTGTAGCATGTATAAGGGACATGTTATCATACCTGTGTCTTTTTATAGGTGATTAATGCCCGGTGAGAGGGTGAAAGGGACCTATACCCCCGTCAGCTGCAGGAAAGGAACAAAGAGACAGGTAATTACTATTTATATTAATTACTGATAACAATCAGGCTAGATACAACATCTAGACCTGCAGAGATGTCATAGTCTCTACCTTATACATGAAGATATATGTGTTTTTAATAAGTATATCGTCTATAGACAGCTTCTTATATAACACAACTGTGTCTCAGGTACAGAGATTGGGAACATTTATGATTTCTAATATCTGTTTTTAATTTGTAGTAATCCCTTTTTCAATAGACAGACCGCAGATTTAAGACATAACTGTACTGTAAAGAAAAATCTATAAGTTAATGTAATAAATCACATACTATAACTGATTATTGCCATTTAAAACTATGAAAAATACATTATGTTGATTATAAAACAGAAATACAGAATGGAGACAACCGTCTGTGGCTCAAGCTCGACTGCCCCTTTCTTTGAGTGGCCCCTCAATGTTCTGGAAACGGGTGGAGGACATTGTCTCCATTAGAATGGGTCCCCCTACGATGCTTCGGCTGTTGATCTGAAGTGCATTCTGTGCTTTGGAATCTCGGGGGCAAACTGTATTTCTGTTATTAATTTTTAGTTTAGCAATTCCCACCGCAACATGATTAACCTCTATCCTAAATTTCTGCACAAAATTGATAAAAGACATTCCAAGAAATATTTTGCCAAATAAAAATATATAAAATATTGATGAAATTGATGAATAATAATAACAACAAAAATAACAGTTTTTGATTAAAAAACAAAAAACAAAAATAATTTATAAAATATTTTGCTCCTGCCCCCTTCCCCCAAAAATAAAAAAACATATATTACCCTTAAAATTTATGAATAAAGAAACAAAAAATAACACATACCCCAAACATTACAAACACAAAAACCCCAAAAACCTAACAATAGTCTCTGTCAACATCATCCTGGGAGGGATAATACACTGCACTACAATAGAAATAAAAATCCCTATCATCTATATCTCAATGGGTTCCATCTTTTCTTTTGTTCTTTTTTCTAATGCGGTTTTATAATCCCTGAGACAAGTAGTTCTGGCCCTAGAGTGTTATATATATTAGCTTCTGTAGCATGTATAAGGGACATGTTATCATACCTGTGTCTTTTTATAGGTGATTGATGCCCGGTGAGAGGGTGAAAGGGACCTATACCCCCGTCAGCTGCAGGAAAGGAACAAAGAGACAGGTAATTAATATTTATATTAATTACTGATAACAATCAGGCTAGATACAACATCTAAACCTGCAAAGATGTCATAGTCTCTACCTTATACATGAAGATATATGTGTTTTTAATAAGTATATCGTCTATAGACAGCTTCTTATATAACACAACCATGTCTCAGGTACAGAGATTGGGAACATTTATGATTTCTAATATCTGTTTTTTATTTGTAGTAATCCCTTTTTCAATAGACAGACAGCAGATTTAAGACATAACTGTACTGTAAAGAAAAATCTATAAGTTAATGTAATAAATCACATACTATAACTGATTATTGCCATTTAAAATTATGAAAAATACATTATGTTGATTATAAAACAGAAATACAGAATGGAGACAACCGTCTGTGGCTCAAGCTCGACTGCCCATTTCTTTGAGTGGCCCCTCAATGTTCTGGAAACGGGTGGAGGACATTGTCTCCATTAGAATGGGTCCCCCTACGATGCTTCGGCTGTTGATCTGAAGTGCATTCTGTGCTTTGGAACCTCGGGGGCAAACTGTATTTCTGTTATTAATTTTTAGTTTAGCAATTCCCACTGCAACATGGTTAACCTATATCCTAAATTTCTGCACAAAATTGATAAAAGACATTCCAAGAAATATTTTACCAAACAAAAATATATACAATATTGATGAAGTTGATGAATAATAATAACAGCAAAAATAACAGTTTTTGATTAAAAAACAAATAAACAATAATAATTTATAAAATATTTTGCTCCTGCCCCCTTCCCCAAAAATAAAAAAACATATATTACCCTTAAAATTTATGAATAAAGAAACAAAAATAACACATACCCCAAACATTGCAAACACAAAACCCCCAAAAACCTAACAATAGTGTCTCTCAACATCATCCTGGGAGGGATAATACACTGCACTACAATAGAAATACAAATCCCTATCATCTATATCTCAATGGGTTCCATCTTTTCTTCTTTTTTCTAATGCGGTTTTATAATCACTGAGACAAGTAAATCTGGCCCTAGAGTGTTATATATATTAGCGTCTGTAGCATGTATAAGGGACATGTTCTCATACCTGTGTCTTTTTATAGGTGATTAATGCCCGGTGAGAGGGTGAAAGGGACCTATAACCCCGTCTGCTGCAGGAAAGGAACAAAGAGACAGGTAATTAATATTTATATTAATTACTGATAACAATCAGGCTAGATATAACATCTAGACCTGCAGAGATGTCATAGTCTCTACCTTATACATGAAGATATATGTGTTTTTAATAAGTATATCGTCTATAGACAGCTTCTTATATAACACAACTGTGTCTCAGGTACAGAGATTGGGAACATTTATGATTTCTAATATCTGTTTTTTATTTGTAGTAATCCCTTTTTTAATAGACAGACAGCAGATTTATGACATAACTGTACTGTAAAGAAAAATCTCTAAGTTAATGTAATAAATCACATACTATAACTGATTATTGCCATTTAAAACTATGAAAAATACATTATGTTGATTATAAAACAGAAATACAGAATGGAGACAACCGTCTGTGGCTCAAGCTCGACTGCCCATTTCTTTGAGTGGCCCCTCAATGTTCTGGAAACGGGTGGAGGACATTGTCTCCATTAGAATGGGTCCCCCTACGATGCTTCGGCTGTTGATCTGAAGTGCATTCTGTGCTTTGGAATCTCAGGGGCAAACTGTATTTCTGTTATTAATTTTTAGTTTAGCAATTCCCACCGCAACATGGTTAACCTCTATCCTAAATTTCTGCACAAAATTGATAAAAGACATTCCAAGAAATATTTTGCCAAATAAAAATATATAAAATATTGATGAAATTGATGAATAATAATAACAACAAAAATAACAGTTTTTGATTAAAAAACAAATAAATAATAATAATTTATAAAATATTTTGCTCCTGCCCCCTTCCCCCAAAAATAAAAAAACATATATTACCCTTAAAATTTATGAATAAAGAAACAAAAAATAACACATACCCCAAACATTGCAAACACTAAACCCCCAAAAACCTAACAATAGTGTCTGTCAACATCATCCTGGGAGGGATAATACACTGCACTACAATAGAAATAAAAATCCCTATCATCTATATCTCAATGGGTTCCATCTTTTCTTTTGTTCTTTTTTTTAATGCGGTTTTATAATCCCTGAGACAAGTAGTTCTGGCCCTAGAGTGTTATATATATTAGCGTCTGTAGCATGTATAAGGGACATGTTATCATACCTGTGTCTTTTTATAGGTGATTAATGCCCGGTGAGAGGGTGAAAGGGACCTATACCCCCGTCAGCTGCAGGAAAGGAACAAAGAGACAGGTAATTAATATTTATATTAATTACTGATAACAATCAGGCTAGATATAACATCTAGACCTGCAGAGATGTCATAGTCTCTACCTTATACATGAAGATATATGTGTTTTTAATAAGTATATCGTCTATAGACAGCTTCTTATATAACACAACTGTGTCTCAGGTACAGAGATTGGGAACATTTATGATTTCTAATATCTGTTTTTTATTTGTAGTAATCCCTTTTTCAATAGACAGACCGCAGATTTAAGACATAACTGTACTGTAAAAAAACATATCTATAAGTTAATGTAATAAATCACATACTATAACTGATTATTGCCATTTAAAACTATGAAAAATACATTATGTTGATTATAAAACAGAAATACAGAATGGAGACAACCGTCTGTGGCTCAAGCTCGACTGCCCCTTTCTTTGAGTGGCCCCTCAATGTTGTGGAAACGGGTGGAGGACATTGTCTCCATTAGAATGGGTCCCCCTACGATGCTTCGGCTGTTGATCTGAAGTGCATTCTGTGCTTTGGAACCTCGGGGGCAAACTGTATTTCTGTTATTAATTTTTAGTTTAGCAATTCCCACTGCAATATGGTTAACCTCTATCCTAAATTTCTGCCCAAAATTGATAAAAGACATTCCAAGAAATATTTTGCCAAATAAAAATATATAAAATATTGATGAAATTGATGAATAATAATAACAACAAAAATAACAGTTTTTGATTAAAAAACAAAAAAACAAAAATAATTTATAAAATATTTTGCTCCTAACCCCTTCCCCCAAAAATAAAAAAACATATATTACCCTTAAAATTTATGAATAAAGAAACAAAAAATAACACATACCCCAAACATTACAAACACAAAACCCCCCAAAACCTAACAATAGTCTCTGTCAACATCATCCTGAGAGGGATAATACACTGCACTGCAATAGAAATAAAAATCCCTATCATCTATATCTCAATGGGTTCCATCTTTAACTTTTGTTCTTTTTTCTAATGCAGTTTTATAATCCCTGAGACAAGTAGTTCTGGCCCTAGAGTGTTATATATATTAGCGTCTGTAGCATGTATAAGGGACATGTTATCATACCTGTGTCTTTTTATAGGTGATTAATGCCCGGTGAGAGGGTAAAAGGGACCTATACCCCCGTCAGCTGCAGGAAAGGAACAAAGAGACAGGTAATTAATATTTATATTAATTACTGATAACAATCAGGCTAAATACAACATTTAGACCTGCAGAGGTGTCATAGTCTCTACCTTATACATGAAGATATATGTGTTTTTAATAAGTATATCGTCTATAGACAGCTTCTTATATAACACAACTGTGTCTCAGGTACAGAGATTGGGAACATTTATGATTTCTAATATCTGTTTTTAATTTGTAGTAATCCTTTTTTCAATAGACAGACCGCAGATTTAAGACATAACTGTACTGTAAAGAAAAATCTATAAGTTAATGTAATAAATCACATACTATAACTGATTATTGCCATTTAAAACTATGAAAAATACATTATGTTGATTATAAAACAGAAATACAGAATGGAGACAACCGTCTGTGGCTCAAGCTCGACTGCCCATTTCTTTGAGTGGCCCCTCAATGTTCTGGAAACGGGTGGAGGACACTGTCTCCATTAGAATGGGTCCCCCTACGATGCTTCGGCTGCTGATCTGAAGTGCATTCTGTGCTTTGGAATCTCGGGGGCAAACTGTATTTCTGTTATTAATTTTTAGTTTAGCAATTCCCACCGCAACATGGTTAACCTCTATCCTAAATTTCTGCCCAAAATTGATAAAAGACATTCCAAGAAATATTTTGCCAAATAAAAATATATAAAATATTGATGAAAGTGATGAATAATAATAACAACAAAAATAACAGTTTTTGATTGAAAAACAAAAAAACAAAAATAATTTATAAAATATTTTGCTCCTGCCCCCTTCCCCCAAAAATAAAAAAACATAAATCACCCTTAAAATTTATGAATAAAGAAACAAAAAATAACACATACCCCAAACATTACAAACACAAAACCCCCAAAAACCCAACAATAGTCTCTGTCAACATCATCCTGGGAGGGATAATACACTGCACTGCAATAGAAATAAAAATCCCTATCATCTATATCTCAATGGGTTCCATCTTTTCTTTTGTTCTTTTTTCTAATGCGGTTTTATAATCCCTGAGACAAGTAGTTCTGGCCCTAGAGTGTTATATATATTAGCGTCTGTAGCATGTATAAGGGACATGTTATCATACCTGTGTCTTTTTATAGGTGATTAATGCCCGGTGAGAGGGTGAAAGGGACCTATACCCCCGTCAGCTGCAGGAAAGGAACAAAGAGACAGGTAATTAATATTTATATTAATTACTGATAACAATCAGGCTAGATACAACATCTAAACCTGCAAAGATGTCATAGTCTCTACCTTATACATGAAGATATATGTGTTTTTAATAAGTATATCGTCTATAGACAGCTTCTTATATAACACAACCATGTCTCAGGTACAGAGATTAGGAACATTTATGATTTCTAATATCTGTTTTTTATTTGTAGTAATCCCTTTTTCAATAGACAGACCGCAGATTTAAGACATAACTGTACTGTAAAGAAAAATCTATAAGTTAATGTAATAAATCACATACTATAACTGATTATTGCCATTTAAAACTATGAAAAATACATTATGTTAATTATAAAACAGAAATACAGAATGGAGACAACCGTCTGTGGCTCAAGCTCGACTGCCCTTTTCTTTGAGTGGCCCCTCAATGTTGTGGAAACGGGTGGAGGACATTGTCTCCATTAGAATGGGTCCCCCTACGATGCTTCGGCTGTTGATCTGAAGTGCATTCTGTGCTTTGGAACCTCGGGGGCAAACTGTATTTCTGTTATTAATTTTTAGTTTAGCAATTCCCACTGCAACATGGTTAACCTCTATCCTAAATTTCTGCACAAAATTGATAAAAGACATTCCAAGAAATATTTTGCCAAATAAAAATATAGAAAATATTGATGAAATTGATGAATAAGAATAACAACAAAAATAACAGATTTTGATTAAAAAACAAAAATAATTTATAAAATATTTTGCTCCTGCCCCCTTCCCCCAAAAATAAAAAAACATATATTACCCTTAAAATTTATGAATAAAGAAACAAAAAATAACACATACCCCAAACATTACAAACACAAAACCCCCAAAAACCTAACAATAGTCTCTGTCAACATCATCCTGGGTGGGATAATACACTGAACTGCAAATAGAAATAAAAATCCCTATCATCTATATCTCAATGGGTTCCATCTTTTCTTTTGTTCTTTTTTCTAATGCGGTTTTATAATCCCTGAAACAAGTAGTTCTGGCCCTAGAGTGTTATATATATTAGCGTCTGTAGCATGTATAAGGGACATGTTATCATACCTGTGTCTTTTTATAGGTGATTAATGCCCGGTGAGAGGGTGAAAGGGACCTATACCCCTGTCAGATGCAGGAAAGGAACATAGAGACAGGTAATTAATATTTATATTAATTACTGATAACAATCAGGCTAGATATAACATCTAGACCTGCAGAGATGTCATAGTCTCTACCTTATACATGAAGATAAATGTGTTTTTAATAAGTATATCGTCTATAGACAGCTTCTTATATAACACAACTGTGTCTCAGGTACAGAGATTGGGAACATTTATGATTTCTAATATCTGTTTTTTATTTGTAGTAATCCCTTTTTCAATAGACAGACCGCAGATTTAAGACATAACTGTACTGTAAAGAAAAATCTCTAAGTTAATGTAATAAATCACATACTATAACTGATTATTGCCATTTAAAACTATGAAAAATACATTATGTTGATTATAAAACAGAAATACAGAATGGAGACAACCGTCTGTGGCTCAAGCTCGACTGCCCCTTTCTTTGAGTGGCCCCTCAATGTTGTGGAAACGGGTGGAGGACATTGTCTCCATTAGAATGGGTCCCCCTACGATGCTTCGGCTGTTGATCTGAAGTGCATTCTGTGCTTTGGAACCTCGGGGGCAAACTGTATTTCTGTTATTAATTTTTAGTTTAGCAATTCCCACTGCAACATGGTTAACCTCTATCCTAAATTTCTGCACAAAATTGATAAAAGACATTCCAAGAAATATTTTACCAAACAAAAATATATAAAATATTGATGAAGTTGATGAATAATAATAACAGCAAAAATAACAGTTTTTGATTAAAAAACAAATAAACAATAATAATTTATAAAATATTTTGCTCCTGCCCCCTTCCCCAAAAATAAAAAAACATATATTACCCTTAAAATTTATGAATAAAGAAACAAAAATAACACATACCCCAAACATTGCAAACACAAAACCCCCAAAAACCTAACAATAGTGTCTGTCAACATCATCCTGGGAGGGATAATACACTGCACTGCAATAGAAATAAAAATCACTATCATCTATATCTCAATGGGTTCCATCTTTTCTTTTGTTCTTTTTTCTAATGCGGTTTTATAATCCCTGAGACAAGTAAATCTGGCCCTAGAGTGTTATATATATTAGCGTCTGTAGCATGTATAAGGGACATGTTATCATACCTGTGTCTTTTTATAGGTGATTAATGCCCGGTGAGAGGGTGAAAGGGACCTATAACCCCGTCAGCTGCAGGAAAGGAACAAAGAGACAGGTAATTAATATTTATATTAATTACTGATAACAATCAGGCTAGATATAACATCTAGACCTGCAGAGATGTCATAGTCTCTACCTTATACATGAAGATATATGTGTTTTTAATAAGTATATCGTCTATAGACAGCTTCTTATATAACACAACTGTGTCTCAGGTACAGAGATTGGGAACATTTATGATTTCTAATATCTGTTTTTTATTTGTAGTAATCCCTTTTTCAATAGACAGACAGCAGATTTAAGACATAACTGTACTGTAAAGAAAAATCTCTAAGTTAATGTAATAAATCACATACTATAACTGATTATTGCCATTTAAAACTATGAAAAATACATTATGTTGATTATAAAACAGAAATACAGAATGGAGACAACCGTCTGTGGCTCAAGCTCGACTGCCCCTTTCTTTGAGTGGCCCCTCAATGTTTTGGAAACGGGTGGAGGACATTGTCTCCATTAGAATGGGTCCCCCTACGATGCTTCGGCTGTTGATCTGAAGTGCATTCTGTGCTTTGGAACCTCGGGGGCAAACTGTATTTCTGTTATTAATTTTTAGTTTAGCAATTCCCACCGCAACATGGTTAACCTCTATCCTAAATTTCTGCACAAAATTGATAAAAGACATTCCAAGAAATATTTTGCCAAATAAAAATATAGAAAATATTGATGAAATTGATGAATAATAATAACAACAAAAATAACAGTTTTTGATTAAAAAACAAAAACCAAAAATAATTTATAAAATATTTTGCTCCTGCCCCCTTCCCCCAAAAATAAAAAAACATATATTACCCTTAAAATTTATGAATAAAGAAACAAAAAATAACACATACCCCAAACATTACAAACACAAAACCCCCAAAAACCTAACAATAGTCTCTGTCAACATCATCCTGGGAGGGATAATACACTGCACTGCAATAGAAATAAAAATCCCTATCATCTATATCTCAATGGGTTCCATCTTTTCTTTTGTTCTTTTTTCTAATGCGGTTTTATAATCCCTGAGACAAGTAGTTCTGGCCCTAGAGTGTTATATATATTAGCTTCTGTAGCATGTATAAGGGACATGTTATCATACCTGTGTCTTTTTATAGGTGATTGATGCCCGGTGAGAGGGTGAAAGGGACCTATACCCCCGTCAGCTGCAGGAAAGGAACAAAGAGACAGGTAATTAATATTTATATTAATTACTGATAACAATCAGGCTAGATACAACATCTAAACCTGCAAAGATGTCATAGTCTCTACCTTATACATGAAGATATATGTGTTTTTAATAAGTATATCGTCTATAGACAGCTTCTTATATAACACAACCATGTCTCAGGTACAGAGATTGGGAACATTTATGATTTCTAATATCTGTTTTTTATTTGTAGTAATCCCTTTTTCAATAGACAGACAGCAGATTTAAGACATAACTGTACTGTAAAGAAAAATCTATAAGTTAATGTAATAAATCACATACTATAACTGATTATTGCCATTTAAAACTATGAAAAATACATTATGTTGATTATAAAACAGAAATACAGAATGGAGACAACCGTCTGTGGCTCAAGCTCGACTGCCCATTTCTTTGAGTGGCCCCTCAATGTTCTGGAAACGGGTGGAGGACATTGTCTCCATTAGAATGGGTCCCCCTACGATGCTTCGGCTGTTGATCTGAAGTGCATTCTGTGCTTTGGAATCTCAGGGGCAAACTGTATTTCTGTTATTAATTTTTAGTTTAGCAATTCCCACCGCAACATGGTTAACCTCTATCCTAAATTTCTGCACAAAATTGATAAAAGACATTCCAAGAAATATTTTGCCAAATAAAAATATATAAAATATTGATGAAATTGATGAATAATAATAACAACAAAAATAACAGTTTTTGATTAAAAACAAATAAATAATAATAATTTATAAAATATTTTGCTCCTGCCCCCTTCCCCAAAAATAAAAAACATATATTACCCTTAAAATTTATGAATAAAGAAACAAAAAATAACACATACCCCAAACATTGCAAACACTAAACCCCCAAAAACCTAACAATAGTGTCTGTCAACATCATCCTGGGAGGGATAATACACTGCACTACAATAGAAATAAAAATCCCTATCATCTATATCTCAATGGGTTCCATCTTTTCTTTTGTTCTTTTTTCTAATGCGGTTTTATAATCCCTGAGACAAGTAGTTCTGGCCCTAGAGTGTTATATATATTAGCGTCTGTAGCATGTATAAGGGAAATGTTATCATACCTGTGTCTTTTTATAGGTGATTAATGCCCGGTGAGAGGGTGAAAGGGACCTATACCCCCGTCAGCTGCAGGAAAGGAACAAAGAGACAGGTAATTAATATTTATATTAATTACTGATAACAATCAGGCTAGATATAACATCTAGACCTGCAGAGATGTCATAGTCTCTACCTTATACATGAAGATATATGTGTTTTTAATAAGTATATCGTCTATAGACAGCTTCTTATATAACACAACTGTGTCTCAGGTACAGAGATTGGGAACATTTATGATTTCTAATATCTGTTTGTTATTTGTAGTAATCCCTTTTTCAATAGACAGACCGCAGATTTAAGACATAACTGTACTGTAAAAAAACATATCTATAAGTTAATGTAATAAATCACATACTATAACTGATTATTGCCATTTAAAACTATGAAAAATACATTATGTTGATTATAAAACAGAAATACAGAATGGAGACAACCGTCTGTGGCTCAAGCTCGACTGCCCCTTTCTTTGAGTGGCCCCTCAATGTTGTGGAAACGGGTGGAGGACATTGTCTCCATTAGAATGGGTCCCCCTACGATGCTTCGGCTGTTGATCTGAAGTGCATTCTGCATTGGAACCTCGGGGGCAAACTGTATTTCTGTTATTAACCCCTTCCCGCAGAATGTCATATATAAACGCCGGGTTGTGCAGTGCGTTCGCGCATCCCGGCGTTTATGAATGACATGCAGTTAACCCGGCGATGTGCAGCATCGCACGGGTTAACTGGCAGAAGTCCCGCTGTTTCCAGCAGGGGACAACTTCTGCTTCACCCCCAGGACCATCAATTGATGGTCCTGGTCAGCGATCACTGTGATTGGTCCCTGTGGACCAATCACAGTGATCTGGGGTGAAAGTTCAGATCCCCCGCACTGCCCGCCCCTGGAAGTCGGGCAGAACGGGGGACGAAGGCTGCAGGGGCTCGCGGGGACCTGCGGCATTCGGGGGGAACACGTGGGGACCGGCGGACTTACCTGATCCAGCGGCGGGACCGAGGAGCAGCGGCAGGACCGGCCACGTGGACGAGCAGCGACGGGTAAGTATATGGTCCTCAGAGGCAGCAGTGAAGATCTTCACTGCTGCTTCTAGGAGTCTGAAAACTACAACTCCCAGCATGCCTAGACAGCCTTTGGCTGTCTGGGCATGCTGGGAGTTGTAGTTTTGCAACATCTGGAGGGCCTCAGTTTGGAGACCATTGTATAATGGTCTCCAATCTGTGCTCTTCCAGCTGTTGCAAAACTACAACTCCCAGCATGCACTGACTGTCCAGGCATGCTGGGAGTTTTAGTTAAGCAACATCTGGCCCTTCAGATGTTGCCGAACTACAACTCCCAGCATGCCCTTCAGCTGTCTGGGCATGCTGGGAGTTGTAGTTTTGCAACAGCTGGAGACACACTGGTTGGGAAACATTGTTTCTAACTAGGTGTTTCCTAACCTGTGTGCCTCCAGCTGTTGCAAAACTATAACTCCCAGCATGCACTAAAAGACCATGCATGCTGGGAGTTGTAGTTTTGCAACATCTGGAGGGCCCCAGTTTGGAGACCATTGTATAATGGTCTCCAATCTGTGCTCTTCCAGCTGTTGCAAAACTACAACTCCCAGTATGCACTGACTGTCCAGGCATGCTGGGAGTTTTAGTTCAGCAACATCTGGCCCTTCAGATGTTGCCGAACTACAACTCCCAGCATGCCCTTCAGCTGTCTGGGCATGCTGGGAGTTGTAGTTTTGCAACAACTGGAGACACACGGGTTGGGAAACATTGTCTGTTTCTAACTCAGTGTTTCCTAACCTGTGTGCCTCCAGCTGTTGCAAAACTATGACTCCCAGCATGCACTAACAGACCATGCATGCTGGGAGTTGTGGTTTTGCAACAGCTGATGCAAGCCCCCCCCCCCCCGCCCCGCCACCCCCGTGAATGTACAGGGTACATTCACATGGGCGAGGCTTTTACAGTGGGTTTCTCGCATCTTGAGATGCAGCAAATTTTGCGCTGGGAAACTCGCTGTAATCCCCCGCCCATGTGACTGTACCCTAAAAACACTACACTACACTACACTAACACAAAATAAAATAAAAAGTTAAAAACACTACATATACACATACCCTTACACAGCCCCCCTCCTCCAATAAGAACGTCCGGTACACCACTGTTTCCAAAGCAGAGCCTCCAGCTGTTGAAAAACAACAACTTCCAGTATTGTCGGACAGCCGTTGACTGTCCAGGCATGCTGGGAGTTTTGCAACAGCTGGAGGCACCCTGTTTGGGAATCACTGGCGTAGAATACCCCTATGTCCACCCCTATGCAAATCCCTAATTTAGGCCTCAAATGCACATGGCGCTCTCACTTTGGAGCCCTGTCGTATTTCAGGGCAACAGTTTAGGGCGACATATGGGGTATCGCCGTACTCGGGAGAAATTGCGTTACAAGGTTTGGGGGGCTTTTTCTTCTTTAACCCTTCATGAAAAGGAAATGTTGGGGTCTACACCAGAATGTTAGTGTACATTTTTTTTATTTTTTACACCAACATGCTGATGTTGCCCTATACTTTACATTTTCACAAGAGGTAAAAGGGAAAAAAGCCCCCCAAAATTTGTAACGCAATTTCTCCCGACTACAGAGATACCCCATATGTGAGCGCAAAGTGCTCTGGGCGCGCACAACAAGGCCCAGAAGGGAGAGTGCACCATGTACATTTGAGGTGATTTGCACAGGGGTGGCTGATTGTTACAGCGGTTTTGACAAACGCAAAAAAAACAAAACCCCACATGTGACCCCATTTCGGAAACGACACCCCTCACGGAATGTAATGAGGGGTGCAGTGAGAATTTACCCCCCACAGGTGTCTGACGGATCTTTGGAACAGTGGTCCATGAAAATGAAAACTTGTACAGCCCACTGTTCCAAAGATCTGTCAGACACCAGTGGGGGGCAAATGCTCACTGTACCCCTTGTTACGTTCCTCAAGGGGTCTAGTTTCCAAAATGGTATGCCATGTGTGTTTTTTTTTGCTGTTCTGGCACCTTAGGGGCTTCCTAAATGCGACATGCCCCCCGAGCAAAATTTGCTTTCAAAAAGCCAAATATGACTCCTTCTCTTCTGAGCATTGTAGTTCGCCCATAGTGCACTTCAGGTCAACTTATGGGGTACCTCCATACTCAGAAGAGATGGGGTTACAAATTTTGGGGGGTATTTTCTGCTATTAACCCTTGCAAAAAGGTGAAATTAGGGGGGAAACACACATTTTAGTGGAAATTATTTTTTTTTTTTTTACATATGCAAAAGTCATGAAACACCTGTGGGGTAATAAGGCTCACTTTATTCCTTATTACATTCCTCAAGGGGTCTAGTTTCCAAAATGGTATGCCATGTGGGTATTTTTTGCTGTTCTGGCACCATAGGGGCTTCCTAAATGCGACATGCCCCCCGAGCAAAATTTGCTCTCAAAAAGCCAAATATGACTCCTTCTCTTCTGAGCATTGTAGTTCACCCATAGTGCACTTCAGGTCAACTTATGGGGTACCTCCATACTCAGAAGAGAAGGGGTTACAAATATTGGGGGGTATTTTCTGCTATTAACCCTTGGTAAAATGTGAAATTTTGGGGGGAAACACACATTTTAGTGAAAAAAAAAATTTTTTTTTACATATGCAAAAGTCGTGAAACACCTGTGGGGTATTAAGGCTCACTTTATTCCTTGTTACGTACCTCAAGGGGTCTAGTTTCCAAAATGGTATGCCATGTGAGGGTTTTTTGCTGTTCTGGCACCATAAGGGCTTCCTAAATGCAACATGCCCCCAAAAACCATTTCAGAAAAACGTACTCTCCAAAATCCCCTTATCGCTCTTTCCCTTCTGAGCCCTTTACTGTGCCCGCCGAACACTTTACATAGACATATGAGGTATGTGCTTACTCGAGAGAAATTGGGCTACAAATATAAGTATACATTTTCTCCTTTTACCCCTTGTAAAAATAAAAAAATTGGGTCTACAAGAACATGCGAGTGTAAAAAATGAAGATTGTGAATTTTCTCCTTCACTTTGCTTCTATTCCTGTGAAACACCTAAAGGGTTAAAATGATGACTGAATGTCATTTTAAATACTTTGGGGGGTGCAGTTTTTATAATGGGGTCATTTGTGGGGTATTTCTAATAAGAAGACCCTTCAAATCCACTTCAAACCTGAACTGGTCCCTGAAAAATAGTGAGTTTGAAAATTTTGTGAAAAATTGGAAAATTGCTGCTGAACTTTGAAGCCCTCTGGTGTCTTCCAAAAGTAAAAACTTGTCACTTTTATGATGCAGACATAAAGTAGACATATTGTATATGTGAATAAAAAATTTTTTTATTTGTAATATACATTTTCCTTACAAGCAGAGAGCTTCAAAGTTAGAAAAATGCAAAATTTTCAAATTTTTCATCAAATTTTAGGATTTTTCACAAGGAAAGGATGCAAGTTACCACAAAAATTTACCACCATGTTAAAGTAGAATATGTCACGAAAAAACAATCTCGGAATCAGAATGATAACTAAAAGCATTCCAGAGTTATTAATGTTTAAAGTGACAGTGGTCAGATGTGCAAAAAACGCTCTGGTCCTTAAGGCCAAAATGGGCTTGGTCCTGAAGGGGTTAATTTTTAGTTTAGCAATTCCCACTGCAACATGGTTAACCTCTATCCTAAATTTCTGCACAAAATTGATAAAAGACATTCCAAGAAATATTTTGCCAAATAAAAATATAGAAAATATTGATGAAATTGATGAATAAGAATAACAACAAAAATAACAGGTTTTGATTAAAAAACAAAAAAACAAAAATAATTTATAAAATATTTTGCTCCTGCCCCCTTCCCCCAAAAATAAAAAAACATATATTACCCTTAAAATTTATGAATAAAGAAACAAAAAATAACACATACCCCTAAACATTACAAACACAAAACCCCCAAAAACCTAACAATAGTCTCTGTCAACATCATCCTGGGTGGGATAATACACTGAACTGCAATAGAAATAAAAATCCCTATCATCTATATCTCAATGGGTTCCATCTTTTCTTTTGTTCTTTTTTCTAATGCGGTTTTATAATCCCTGAAACAAGTAGTTCTGGCCCTAGAGTGTTATATATATTAGCATCTGTAGCATGTATAAGGGACATGTTATCATACCTGTGTCTTTTTATAGGTGATTGATGCCCGGTGAGAGGGTGAAAGGGACCTATACCCCCGTCAGCTGCAGGAAAGGAACAAAGAGACAGGTAATTAATATTTATATTAATTACTGATAACAATCAGGCTAGATACAACATCTAAACCTGCAAAGATGTCATAGTCTCTACCTTATACATGAAGATATGTGTGTTTTTAATAAGTATATCGTCTATAGACAGCTTCTTATATAACACAACCATGTCTCAGGTACAGAGATTAGGAACATTTATGATTTCTAATATCTGTTTTTTATTTGTAGTAATCCCTTTTTCAATAGACTGACCGCAGATTTAAGACATAACTGTACTGTTAAGAAAAATCTATAAGTTAATGTAATAAATCACATACTATAACTGATTATTGCCATTTAAAACTATGAAAAATACATTATGTTGATTATAAAACAGAAATACAAAATGGAGACAACCGTCTGTGGCTCAAGCTTGACTGCCCATTTCTTTGAGTGGCCCCTCAATGTTCTGGAAACGGGTGGAGTACATTGTCTCCATTAGAATGGGTCCCCCTACGATGCTTCGGCTGTTGATCTGAAGTGCATTCTGTGCTTTGGAACCTCGGGGGCAAACTGTATTTCTGTTATTAATTTTTAGTTTAGCAATTCCCACCGCAACATGGTTAACCTCTATCCTAAATTTCTGCACAAAATTGATAAAAGACATTCCAAGAAATATTTTGCCAAATAAAAATATATAAAATAGTGATGAAATTGATGAATAATAAGAACAACAAAAATAACAGTTTTTGATTAAAAAACAAATAAATAATAATAATTTATAAAATATTTTGCTCCTGCCCCCTTCCCCCAAAAATAAAAAACATATATTACCCTTAAAATTTATGAATAAAGAAACAAAAAATAACACATACCCCAAACATTGCAAACACTAAACCCCCAAAAACCTAACAATAGTGTCTGTCAACATCATCCTGGGAGGGATATTACACTGCACTACAATAGAAATAAAAATCCCTATCATCTATATCTCAATGGGTTCCATCTTTTCTTTTGTTCTTTTTTCTAATGCGGTTTTATAATCCCTGAGACAAGTAGTTCTGGCCCTAGAGTGTTATATATATTAGCGTCTGTAGCATGTATAAGGGACATGTTATCATACCTGTGTCTTTTTATAGGTGATTAATGCCCGGTGAGAGGGTGAAAGGGACCTATACCCCCGTCAGATGCAGGAAAGGAACAAAGAGACAGGTAATTAATATTTATATTAATTACTGATAACAATCAGGCTAGATATAACATCTAGACCTGCAGAGATGTCATAGTCTCTACCTTATACATGAAGATATATGTGTTTTTAATAAGTATATCGTCTATAGACAGCTTCTTATATAACACAACTGTGTCTCAGGTACAGAGATTGGGAACATTTATGATTTCTAATATCTGTTTTTTATTTGTAGTAATCCCTTTTTCAATAGACAGACCGCAGATTTAAGACATAACTGTACTGTAAAAAAACATATCTATAAGTTAATGTAATAAATCACATACTATAACTGATTATTGCCATTTAAAACTATGAAAAATACATTATGTTGATTATAAAACAGAAATACAGAATGGAGACAACCGTCTGTGGCTCAAGCTCGACTGCCCCTTTCTTTGAGTGGCCCCTCAATGTTGTGGAAACGGGTGGAGGACATTGTCTCCATTAGAATGGGTCCCCCTACGATGCTTCGGCTGTTGATCTGAAGTGCATTCTGTGCTTTGGAACCTCGGGGGCAAACTGTATTTCTGTTATTAATTTTTAGTTTAGCAATTCCCACCGCAACATGGTTAACCTCTATCCTAAATTTCTGCCCAAAATTGATAAAAGACATTCCAAGAAATATTTTGCCAAATAAAAATATATAAAATATTGATGAAATTGATGAATAATAATAACAACAAAAATAACAGTTTTTGATTAAAAAACAAAAAAACTAAAATAATTTATAAAATATTTTGCTCCTGCCCCCTTCCCCCAAAAATAAAAAAACATATATTACCCTTAAAATTTATGAATAAAGAAACAAAAAATAACACATACCCCAAACATTACAAACACAAAACCCCCCAAAACCTAACAATAGTCTCTGTCAACATCATCCTGGGAGGGATAATACACTGCACTGCAATAGAAATAAAAATCCCTATCATCTATATCTCAATGGGTTCCATCTTTTCTTTTGTTCTTTTTTCTAATGCGATTTTATAATCCCTGAGAGAAGTAGTTCTGGCCCTAGAGGGTTATATATATTAGCGTCTGTAGCATGTATAAGGGACATGTTATCATACCTGTGTCTTTTTATAGGTGATTAATGCCCGGTGAGAGGGTGAAAGGGACCTATACCCCCGTCAGCTGCAGGAAAGGAACAAAGAGACAGGTAATTAATATTTATATTAATTACTGATAACAATCAGGCTAGATATAACATCTAGACCTGCAGAGATGTCATAGTCTCTACCTTATACATGAAGATATATGTGTTTTTAATAAGTATATCATCTATAGACAGCTTCTTATATAACACAACCATGTCTCAGGTACAGAGATTAGGAACATTTATGATTTCTAATATCTGTTTTTTATTTGTAGTAATCGCTTTTTCAATAGACTGACCGCAGATTTAAGACATAACTGTACTGTAAAGAAAAATCTATAAGTTAATGTAATAAATCACATACTATAACTGATTATTGCCATTTAAAACTATGAAAAATACATTATGTTGATTATAAAACAGAAATACAGAATGGAGACAACCGTACGTGGCTCAAGCTCAAGCATATGTTCAATGAATCTAGGGACTCCTTTCCTGGATCTAATAGAGTAAACGTGTTCCCTGAAGCCAGTGTTCATCGCTCGCTTTGTGCTTCCTACATAGAATCTCCCACAGGTACAGTTCATTGCATAAACCACCCACTGAGTTCTGCAAGTTATTAACATTTTAATAGGAATTTCTTCTCCTCCTACAAAGGCTGTCTTAAGGTGTGGGCACCAAATGCAAGAGCAACACCTGTGGTTACCCACAGGGCCGGCTCCAGTCAACGAATCTTTCTTTACAGATTTTGAAGTGAAGTTGCTACTAGTAACGACATCTTTCAAATTTTTGCAACGTCAGAATGTTACCAATGGTTTCTCATTCAAAATTTTACACAAATCATTATCATTCATAATAAGTGGCCAGTTCTTATGCACAGCAGATCTGATGATTTTCTCAAGGGGGCTAAATTTAAATGAAAAAGAAAAGCGAGGTCATTATTTTTGTATTCTACTTTTTTTTAACGTTTTTTTGAAAAGGAGATTTCTCCTATCCTGAGCGAAAGCTCTCTCAAGGGCTTCATTCAACAATTTCTCAGGATACCCACGAGCCTCCATTCTCCTCTTCAGATCTCCAGTTTGTTTGTCATCAGTATTATTAATTCTCCGTAGGTGCAAAAATTGCCCATACGGCAGTGAAGTTTTTACGTGTTCAGGATGATAGCTGGAGAACTGAAGAAGGGAGTTGGAGGCTGTGGGCTTTCTAAATCCAGAGGTGCAGATATTACCATCCTTTAACTCCACCAATACATCTAGAAATTCCATTTCTTTTTTGTCAGCCTTACTAGTAAATTTGAGATTCATGTCATTGCTTGTGTTAAGATAATCCACAAACTTCCCGAAGTCCGCCAGTGTGCCATCCCAGGCTATGAAGACATCGTCAACGAACCTAAGATAGCACCTGATGGACTTGAGGAAGGGATTCTGATCAGAAAAAACAAATTTGTTTTCGAATGCAGCAACATACAGATTTGCAAAGGTACAGGCGATGGGGGTGCCCATGGCCACACCCCCGATCTGCCTGTACCACACTTCATCAAACTGGAATGTGTTGTTCTCCAAAATAAAGGAAAGGGATTCACATATAAAGTCAATAGTACTTTCTGTTTTATTTGTGTGTGTTAGTATCTCACGTATGCACTCTACACCTCTTTTTTGTGGTATACTAGTGTATAGGCTCTCTATATCGATCGAGGCTAAAATGATATTCTCAGAACAGGGTAGGTCTTGATTGCATACAAGGAACTGATTTGTATCCTTCACCAGCGATGGCACTTCTTGCAGAAGGGGTCGCAGCAGCCACTCCAGGTATTTAGAGAGTGGCTCTGTGACCGACCCCCTCCCCGAGACAATGGGGTGCCCGGGGGGGGGTTCTGCAAGGTCTTGTGCACCGTCGGCAAGAAGTACCATCGCGGGTAGGATGGAAAAGATGGTATAAGATTCTCTGCTCTCCTTTTTGAAAGAATCCCTTTCTCTACATTTTTCCGCAACAAAGTTTGTAGATTTGTTTTAATTTTGGGGATGGAATTTGTCTGCAATCTCTGATATGTGAGGGGATCGCTCAGCTGACGCAGAGCTTCTTTTTGATAATATTCACTGGACATTACAACTACATGTCCGCCTTTGTCGGATTTTTTAATCACGACATCATTAATTTTTTTAAGGCGTTCAAGAGCAGTCCTCTCACCATATCTGAGATTGCAAACATCTTTTTTGTAAATAAGTGATTTTACATCATTTAACATTCGGTTATGAAACATATCCAAATTACTACCAGGAGTAACCTGGGGACAGCATGTAGATTTTATCCCTCCCTTAAATTCTTCCAACATTATCACATCCCTATCACCCTCTGGATTGTTCTCAAATCCTTCCTGCAAATCAATTAAGTAGTCTAAACATTCCAATTCTGTAGCAGTAGCATTCTGCAAGACACTAAAACCTAACGGTCCTATGACTATGGGAATTTTTCCCTCCAGTTGACTTTGATGGGTGTTTTTACTAGCATATATTTTCTTAAGATTTAACTTTCTAATGGATTTGAAAAGATCAACTTCAAAGTCCACCACGTCAAAGTTCTCCGTCATGCAGAAGTTAAGGCCTCTTGACAAAAATGTAAGGGTGTCACTGTCCAAAATTTTATCTGTTAAATTAATTACTGCACACAGATCACTTGAATGTCACTTTACTTGTGCCATGTCACCTTCTTCTTGTCCTTCTTTACTTTCAACTTCTTTTGTTGGTTTTCCTCTTTTCTTTCTTCTTGGTCCCCGCCGGGGTTTCCTCCTAAAGGGTATCCTGCTTGTTGTTTATCATCATTTTTATTTTTAAATCTTGTTGTAACCTTGATTATTAAAAAAAATTTCAGATCTCTTTGGCTGCTGTTCATCGTAACTTTTTGTTTAAAATAATTGTTACGATTGCTTCTTGTTCGCTGTCTCCTCTGACTACTCGTTTGAAACACTCTGTGTTGTAATCAAGTTTGTCACAAATTAATTTATCTTTCTTTTGATCTTTTATTATAGCTTGCAATCCCACAATCTTTTTCTCTAATTTCTTTGTGAAAGACTGATATTGGTCTTCGGTCAGACGTGCCCGAAGTTCGGTTTTAGCTCTCATTAAGTCCTCGGTAGTTTTTGAATATTCATGTTCGTTTTTATCAATGATGGCCCTGAGCATTTGTAGGGAGTATTCTTGATGTATATTTTTCCACGTTTGTACAAAATCTGGATCGTCTGCGAACTACGAGGGTTCCTTGTAGTTCCTCAGTCCCCTAGGGACACGTTCACACTCATTGTACAATCTCGGGGAATTCACAGTCCAAAAAAGCCTTGTTTCTTTCTCGGCTAAAGATGTCACTTTAAATTCCAGATTTTTAACACTGATAACTTGTAGCATATCTTTTGTGTTGCATTGACTGAAAAAGCTGATGGCATCTTTCCGTCCGGCTCCCACTGCACTATCCGATCTATCCATTAGACTGCTTGCGGAATCATCTGAATCCATGATCACAATTCAATTTGTATTCTTATTCCTTTTCTTATTTGGGCTAATAGGTGTGCTCTGACCGCATGCAAGACTTCAATTATACAACAGGTGCAAGAAAACAGATTGGCCGGCACAGCTACCTCTAAAAAGCCTCTCAACTGGGTAACTCCAATAGCTGGCACGCATGGAGTTAAATTATGAAGCAGTCTTAGGCAACAATGAATACTGCAATCCTCTGGGTTCCCAGTCCCCCGGAGCAAGACTTTCAATCATCAAAGGCAAAGAAATAACGGGGACGTCACTCACCGGGATGCAGTGAAAACGTCTTTATTTCAAAAGTGCAGACATGCGGGCAGCACGGACATCCAGAGCCACAGCTGAACAGTCGTAAGCTGGGTTACAGCTGTATCGCGTGTGTTCACACGCTTCTTCAGACCCTACCTGTTCCGGTTACACGTCACCATTATAGCTACTCCTACCTTGTGACGTGTGTGGAACAGGTGTACAATTAAAGACATAAAATTCAAAATGTAAAAACAAATACAAAAAGCATTAGGCTGCAGCAATGCAACATGGATCCTTATACAAAATGGTACAATACTTGGATGTACGTATGCGGTATGCACTGCTGAGGGCAGTAATATGCGCAACCATACGCAGAAAAAACTCTATTTTTTTGTAAAACACCAGCCAGTGAATACTATTGTTTGGACTTTGACAGTATGTAGCCCCTTGACAGACTAACAAGTACAAAATGGTACAATACTTGGATGTACGTATGCAGTATGCACTGATGAGGGCAGTATATGCGCAACAATACGCAGAAAAAATGAGTATTTTTTAAAAACACCAGCATGTGATTACTTTTGCCAGGAGTCAGGACTTTCCCTCAATCTAGACTTGTTACAGATAAAGAATAGTAGACTGCTTTGATGTAGGCATGTGTTATGCACGTATGAGGGCAGACAAATGCACTACAGTCCGCTGAAAAATAACGTATTTGTGAACAGCAGCAGGACCCAACAGTGCAGCACCACAAAAAAAAATACAGGGATTAAACCCTAAATTGCACTCTGTCACACAATTCTGAACAGCAGATGATTTGTGGAGCAAAAAAAACACTGAATTGCGCTGAAAAGATAAGGAGATAAGATGGTTGATAAAGTTCAGGCAGCCTGTTGATCTGTATGAGGCAGCTAACAGCTATCTGCCCCTCTTTGCTGCAATGCTCAATAACGTGAATAGGAGGTTTAACTATCAATGACCCTTCTCAGTGAGAACAGTAAAGCACTCTGCACTCCTGTCTTTTCCTAATGCTCATGTGACTAGCAGTTGCAGTGGTACGCTCTGGTATAAGCTAGTCACACACACGCAGTCCCGTTCTCTCTATCTCTGAGTGTATAGACGAAATGAAGAGAGGCAAGATGGCTGCCGATTATATAGGGCTGTGACATCACAGGGGTCAATGAATACTGATAGGCTGCATCTCACATGTGATTCAGGGTCTTCCCGCCTACCTTCATTCCTGCCGCTGTTTCCCGCCCTCCCATAATGCCCTGCCCCATGTACTCACATGTAAATTCGCCATTTTAGGTCTCCAATAGCTTGGAACACTGTAAAATGAAGTTTAATTAAATCAAATATTTTATGAAATTCGTAACGAATTCGGGTTCGTCAGCTTCGATTCGCTCATCTCTAGTTATAATGTATTATATTATGATCACTATTTCCCAGGTGTCCTTTTACCTGCACATTAGTTAATCTTTCAGCTCTGTTGGTTAATATTAAGTCTAGGAGGGCGCCCCCTCTGGTCGGGCTCTGCACCATTTGGGACAGATAATTGTATTTAGTTATAGTCAGAATCCTGTTTCCTTTATGAGATTCACAGGTCTCAGTCTCTCAGTTTATATCAGGATAGTTAAAGTCCCCCATTCTTATCACATCATTTTGATTTTCTCCCTTGTTTATTTGCCTCAGTGATAATGTGATAATTTTCCTCAGACATCAACCACTCCAGTTCGTCAGTTTTATTGGACAGACTTCTGGCATTAGTCATCATGCAATTAAGTGGTGTATGTTTTTTCTTCCTATGAAGCCTATCCCTATTAACTATTCTAACCCCCACCCCCCCCCTCTACTCCACCCCAGGTACATTACTAAGTCCGTAGTGGATATCTGGTACAAATACTAATAAAGCCAGTTACGAATCAATGCATTGTTTAATATACAATATTAAAATATTAATCTAAAATATCTCTAAAGTTATGCCTCCGCAGGGCCCTTGCGGCATATAGGCTCACTTAAGAGAATATACTGACACAATTCTTCACAAATTATGTATTCAGTTCTTTGTATGCACCACTGAGGAAGGGGTCAGGATACCATCCAGGATACCCCGAAATGCGTTTGGTATTGCTACAAGTTCGCACCCGATGCAGTTCACCTGCGTTTTTATCTTAACTTTTTATTTTTTCACTATTTGCATTTTTTGCATTATTTCTTTATATGTTATAAAGGGACTATATTGGATCGATTGTCGGTTCATTTATATTACTGTCCGGGATAACTAGTAAATAAGGACTATAACCATCACCACCAGAAGGACTATAATCACCAGCAGACCTTTTGTGATCCACCAGCAAACTTCTGTGATTCAGCGTTAGCTACTGGACCCAACAACCATGTCCAGATTTTTCAGCCACTCTAAAACCTCCCGTCCAAAGTCAGGGTAAACTCCAACTTACGGGACATACTGGGATTGAGTGCAACCGAGGTCAGCTGACCTGCAATCAGCTGACCGATTACATCACACGCCGCTGCCTGTACATGCCGCTTACATCGGGCGGTATTCATCTCCACGCCTAAGCGAGCATTGCTATCATCTGTCGGCAGCGGTATTAGACTGTGAGAAGGGGCCTGACTCCATTACTGGTTGTCGCCACCTCCAGTCATAAAGTCACAACCCCGGGGAGATATACATCAAGACCTTGAGATCATCTAACCAAAGGGCGGTGAGTGGCACAGTTCGCCAAAACTTCTCTTCAACAGAATATTTACAAAGACATATTTACAACTAAAGATACAGTGTCTGCTGGGGAAAAACTATAAACTATATTGTATCAATTATTTAGAGAGTCAAAACAGGACACAATATTATTTATTCACAGGATGTGAATCAATAGGAATCATTGAAAAGACCCATATTTCTTTTTCAGGATACATTAATTGGATTCCATATTGTACATTTTGGATTTATTTTGCAACATATTTTTCAGGACTTTACTTCCACAGGATAATACATTACAGGACTTCATTTTTTTGGCAACATTATTATATTTATTTTTTACAGGATTTTCTATGTAGTTTCATTTATTTACATTCCTTGAGTGAAGGAATTCAGTTAACCTCGTGTCCCTTAGTGTGAGCTCCACATACCATTTCTCCTTTCTTTCTACATTACTAAGTCCCCCTCTCTATCTACACTGTCTTCCCCCTCTATGTTATAGGTTCCCTCCCCCCCAGTCCCTAGTTTAAACACTCCTCCACCGTTGTAGCCATCTTCTCCCCGATCACAGCTGCACCCTCCCCATTGAGGTGCAGCCCGTCCCTACGGTAGAGCCGGTAACCAACAGCGAAGTCAGCCCAGTTCTCCATGAACCCGAACCCCTCCTTCCTACACCAGCTTCTGAGCAACTTGTTTACCTCCCTGATCTCCCGCTGCCTCTCTGGTGTGGCTCGTGGTACAGGTAATATTTCAGAAAATATTACCTTGGAGGTCCTTGCCTTAAGCTTGCGGCCTAAGTCCTGAAATCATTTTTTAGGACACTCCACCTACCTCTTACTTTGTCATTGGTGCCAATATGTACCATGACAGCTGGGTCTTCTCCAGCCCCACCCAGCAACCTGTCAACCCGATCCGCATTGTGCCGAACTCGAGCGCCCGGAAGACAACACACTGTTTGGCGATCCCGGTCTTTGTGACAGATCGCCCTGTCTGTCCCCCTAATAATTGAGTCCTCCACTACCAGTACTTGTCTAGCCTGCCCTGCACTCCTCCCTCTCTCCTTACTGGAGCAGACACCCCCCTGGTGGTCAGAGGCGACTGTACTGCTAGCTCTGAAATGGCATCCCCCTCATCCGCCAACAGGGTAAACTTGTTGGGGTGTGCCAGTTCAGGACTAGCCTCCCTGACACTTTTCCCTCTACCCCGTTTTCTAACTGTAACCCAGCTAACTGCCTGACTGTCCTGAACCTCTGACCCACTCAGAGGTGGGTCACTCAGTATGCTTAATTCAGTATGCTTAATTGTTATCTAGATCAAGAGTTCTAGGGGTAAGTGTGTAGTACCGATAGACCCTAGTAGCTAAAGCATTGGGCAGAAAGCTTCAGGCAACCCAATCTGCAACCAGTGTATAACAAGGTAAATAATATGTGGTATTATATCAAATGTATGTCAAGGATAAAAAAGTAACAGTGAGATTGATTTCAGTATGTAGAAGCCTTACAGTCATTATACATACTTCATGTCAAGATATCAGTCAGAGATTTCATAGTCAAATATCTTTATGTCAGTCAAATGTCAAATGTCAGACATAAATCAAAAATCAAATGTTATGTGTTGATAAAATTTTCATCTATAGACGGATGTTACAGCTAGGATGCATTAATTAAATTTCATGCATAGTCAGTAGATGCATAAACTAAAGAAAAGTGGAGATACCAAAAGTATAATATAACAGGACAATTAGTATTGCTAGTACTATCCTGTTCATCCAGTTCGTTAATAAGTTCCAGCCATCCTGTTCGTGAATAAGCTCCATAGCATGTATGGACATTATTTAAATGCACAGAGACTCTCTATATATTTTTTCATCATTTTTGTTATCTTCAGCCTGAACTTGGACATTTGGATTAATGCTTCAGGACTGAATCTGGCCCTCTGGCCATTTCGACTCTTTTTAAGTAAGGGGGTTTGTAAGGGGGTTTGTGGTGTCCCGGTACAGAACCTTGTCCTGTTCCTCCCTTAGGTCCCCTCAGGAAGAGTCCCTGCAGTCCATAGGGCTCTCCTGCAGAGCTCACCCCTTGCTCACCTCATGTAAATATATTGTAAATGTATGGTGTATATTGTTCAGGGTATATAAAGTTGTACAAGTGTATAGGACCTTCCTGGGTCATGTGATACTGTCATGTGATGTACCCAGAGTTCCCTGGGTACAGGACCTACAGGCTTTGCAACCAATGTGCTGTAATCCAGCCTCCTTAGAATATAAGGGTCTGTAGTCTCTAAATTCACTTAATTCCTGGCACTCAAGCAAGCACAATCAGCATATACTACTCAATTCATCTCAGCTAGGCCAAAGCCTAAAGAACCTGCAGCCACTTCAAAACGTGAGTTATCAAGCTATATCTACAAATTCCTAGTGACTACTATTCAACTCAAGCATACAATTAGTAGCACAGTGGCCGGCAGAAATCTCAATACTACAAGTCCCAGCAAGCCTGCAAGGTATCTTGCATCCCGGTTGCCTCTAGGGAAACTGCATCATTGTAAAGACTGTTCCATGAGAAGTTTAAGTAAAAGTTCCAGTTATCTCATAATTCCTGCTGTGGACATTCCATTATTTCCTGCCGTTTTTGGGCTGGTTGTCGGCAGGGCCTTCTACAGAAAACAACCGCACCCTGGTGTCATGACAAAATAGGGGTTAATACCACCTTACCCCACAGGGTTAATACCACCAGACCCTGCAACACCATTGCCTCACCCCGCTTACCACACTTTACTTTTTTGAGACTTTATTGGTTTGGGTCTCACTTGCTTCTCTCCGCTCGCTGTAGTCGACCATTTTTCATTTTATTTGGGATGTCCTAGGTGTTTGCCAAGTTTTAGTTACAGTGGGTCGTAAAAATTAAAAATTTAAATTCTATTGTAACTCCTGATTTTTTATTTTTACAAGGGGTTAACGCAGAAAAAGCACCATAAAATTTGTTACCCAATTTCTCTTGATTCTGGAAATACCCCATATGTGGATGTAAGTTGGGGGCCATGTTGCCTTTACACAGCCCCCATGGTGTCAGAACAGCGGTAACCCCCCCACAAGTCACCCCAGTTTGGAAACTGCACCACTGCAATTAACATTTATACCCCACTTGCATTTGACAGATTTTTGGAAGATTGCTTTGCGTCCACATAAGGGGTATATCTGTACTTGGAAAAAATAGGGTTACAAATTTTGGGGGACTTTTTTCCTTTTGTCCCCTTATGAAAAAGAAAAGTTGGGGGTTGCACTAGCATGTTAGTGTAAAAAAAACATTTTTTTTACACTAATATGCTGCAGTTGACCCATACTTTTAATTACCACAAGCAGTAAAAGAAGAAAAAGACCCCCAAAATTTGTAACGCAATTTCTCTCAAGTACGGATATACCTCATATGTGGACGTAAAGCGATCTGTGGGCACACAACAGGGCTCAGGAGTGAGAGAGCACCATGTTCATTTGAGGCCTAAATTAATGATTTGCACATGCATCCTTGCAGAGGTTCTAAAATAAACGCAATAGTAAAAACAACCACATTTGACCCCATTTCGGAAACCACACCCCTCAAGAAATGCAACAAGGGGTGCAGTGAGTATTTACACCGCACTGGTGTTCAACAGATTTTAAGAACAGTAGGCTGTGCATATGTAAAATTTTATTTTTCATATTACGGACCACCGTTCCAAAAATCTTTCAGACACCTGTGGGGCGTAAATGCTCACTGCACCCCTTGTAATATTCCTTGAGGGGTGTAGTTTCCAAAATGTGGTCACATATGGTATTCCACCCAAATCTCACACAAAATAAACTAAAATTTATTTATGTAAGAAACACTTTAAAGTAGGTAAATTTCCATGACCAATAATACTGGTATACAAGGAGTAAATATATACCACAACACAAAAACTGGATATTTTCTGATCTGCGGCGTCCTCTTTCCTTTTCTTCTTTGTCTGGATCAGACCACCATGTCGATCTCTTACCATCTACAGGGCAAACATGTCAGACTCTACATTTTTTCAGTGTCCTCCCATCTATAGGCCCACAAACTGTAATAATCCCCTTCAGGTAGGTAGGTAGCCAGGTAAATAGGTAACTAGGTAGGTAGATCAGGAAGCCAGATATGTAGGTAAGTGACTAGCCAGGTAGGTAGATAGGTAGGTAGGGGGCTAGCAAGGTAGTTAGGCAGCCATGTATGAAGGCCATGCATGTAGTTAGGTAGCCAGGTATGTAGGTAAGTAGTTAGGCATCCAGGTATAAAGTTAGGTAGCCCCCCCTTCCCTGTTGGTATAGACAGCGGAGTTAACCTCCCCTTACCTGTAGATATAGACAGCAGAGTTAACTCCCCTTCCTTGTAGGCATAGGCAGCAGAGTTAACCCCCTTCCCCATAGGTGTAGGCAGCAGATTTAACCCCCCTCCCCTGTAGGTATAGGAACAGAGTAGATCCCTCCCCCTTTCCCCATAGGTATAGGCATCAGTTAACTCCCCCTTTCCCCATAGGTATAGGCAGCTGTTCAACCCCCCCCCCTTTCTCCATAGGAATAGACAGCAGTTAGTTCCCCCCCCCTCTCCCCATAGGTACAGGCATCAGTTAACACCCCTCCCTTTTCCCCATAGGTATAGGTAGCAGTTAACCCCCCTTTCCCCATAGGTATAGGTAGCAGTTATTTTTTTCCCCTTCAATATTTCTTTATTGAAAAAATTTATAATTTACATTTTAATAAATAACATTTTATACATTGAATTTCAAGATGTTATCTTTTTTCCCACCCCCCTCCCCTACCCTCACCTTTCTCCCCCATGACATATCTCCCCTTACTGGGTGGACGGGAGGCAGAGGGACAACACATTCCCATTCTATTAATATTTCCATTATACTATATCAATTCATTTTCTTTTCTCTTTGCTTTCCCTTCCCTTTCTCTCTCTTTTCTTTTCTTTTTATTTCCATTTTAGATCTTTTATTTGTATCTTCCCAATTATTTCTACCCGCTTTTATTCTTGTGTCCCCCTGATTCCCATCCCCCTCACATAATAATAATGAAATAATAATAATAAAAAAAAACTCTAATTTCTTTCTTTTAACCAAATAACCTTCCTGTCACCTCCCTCCACTCCCATACCTCTGGTTTAGTTGGGGTCAGCCATCTCCTGATTATTAACCCCTTCATGACCCAGCCCATTTTCACCTTCATGACCTGGGCATTTTTTGAAAATCTGACCACTGTCACTTTAAACATTAATATCTCTGGAATGCTTTTACTTATCATTCTGGTTCCGAGATTGTTTTTTCGTGACATATTCTACTTTATGTTATCGGTAAAATCTCACTGATATTTGCATCCTTTCTTGGTAAAAAATCTAAAAATTTCATGAAAATTTAGAAAATTTAGCATTTTTCTAACTTTGAAAGTCTCTGCTTGAAAGGAAAATGGATATTCCAAATAAATTACATATTGATTCACATATACAATATGTCTACTTTGTGTTTGCATTAAAAAATTGACAAGTTTTTACTTTTGGAAGACACCAGAGGGCTTCAAAGTTCCGCAGCAATTTTCCAATTTTTCTCAAGATTTTCAAAATCGTAATTTTTCAGGGCCCAGTTCAGGTTGGAAGTGGATTTTAAGGATCTTCATATTAGAAATACCCCATAAATGACCCCATTATAAAAACTGCACCCCCCAAAGTATTCAAAATGACATTCAGTAAGTGTTTTAACCCTTTAGGTGTTTCACAGGAATAGCAGCAAAGTGAAGGAGAAAATTCTAAATCTTCATTTTTTACACTCGCATTTTCTTGTAGACCCAATTTTTGAATTTTTACAAGGGGTAAAAGGAGAGAAATCACCCTAAAATTGGTAACCCAATTTCTCTTGAGTAAGGAAATACCTCATATGCGTATGTAAAGTGTTCGGCGGGCGCAGTAGAGGGCTCAGAAGGGAAGGAGCGACAATGGGATTTTGGAGAGTGAGTTTTTCTGAAAGGGTTTTTGGGGGGCATGTCCCATTTAGGAAGCCCCTATGGTGCCAGAACAGTGGACCCCCCCCCCACATGTGACCCCATTTTGGAAACTATACCCCTCATGGAATTTAATAAGGGGTGCAGTGAGCATTTACACCCCACTGGCGTTTGACAGATATTTGAAACAGTGGACTGTGCAAATCAAAAATTTTATTTTTCATTTTCACAGACCACTGTTCCAAAAATCTGTCATACACCAGTGGGGTGTAAATGCTCACTGCACCTCTTATTACATTCCGTGAGGGGTGTAGTTTCCAAAATGGGGTCACATGTGGATATTTATTGTTTTGCGGTTGTCAGAACTGCTGTAACAATCAGCCACCCCTGTGCAAATCACCTCAAATGTACATGGTGCACTCTCCCTTCTGGGCCTTGTTGTGCGCCCCCAGAGCACTTTGCGCCCACATATGGGGTATCTCCGTACTCAGGAGAAATTGCGTTGCAAATTTAGAGCGGTGTGGGTCCCGATCCCCATGATCCGGACTCACACACCGCGCTGCTAAGTATTCTGATAGCGAAACGCTGCTATCAGCTAGTCAGATTTGACCAGCTGATAGCAGCGATCGCTGGGGGGGGGTGGGGGACGAAACCCCCCGTGGTCGCACGGTAAGATGGCTGGCTATCAGTGATAGCCACCATCTTTCCGGGCGCTGCGGGATGCCGCGAGTAGCGGCAGTAATGTCCATGACGAACCTGTATGTCATGGGTCGGGAACACCTTGCCACCCATGACGTACAGGTATGTCATAGGTCGGGAAGGGGTTAATAATCTAGCATAAAAGAGCATCATCAGTAGTTCCTTTCTTTCTTTTGTTGTTTTATTTACTTTTCTATCATCACCCAAGATAATCAAAGCTATATCATCTTTTATCGCATATTTAATTTTTCTCTCAATATCATCAATTATTGACACCAAATATTCTTGTATTTTTTTCACATTCCCATATAATATGCAGGAATCCCGCGTTTTTCATTTTATATCTTAGACAGTTGCCATTTTCCCTCCCACCAATCCTGAAGAGGAATTTTGGTGTATAATAAATTCTATATACTATGTTCCATTGTATCACTTGATGGTCTAAACTTGGGGAAATTCTTTTTATATTCCTGAATACAATCATCCAACCGCATTTATTTCTCTCACCTAATTCTTCGTCCCATTGTAGGAAGCATTTATCTTTTAAGTTATTTTTTTTATTTTCCATTATTTTGGTATAAATTACTGCCATAACTTTCTTTACAATTTTTCCCTCCTCCATTTTTCTTATAGTTTCAGTTACTTCCACTATCCGATTACCACTGTCTCTTAGTGACCCGCATATGGCACTTTTTAAACCCTGAAATTCCAACCACATACCTTTTCCTAATTTAAATTCTTCCTCTCTCCACTTTCTTAACTCTCCTTTTCTCCACACGTCTCTCAAAATGTTACATCCCCTACTTTGCAAGTTGTTAGCTTCCATCTTAGCTACCTCTTTCAAGTTTACATTATGCCAAATTGGCGCTGTCTCTAATATTCCCGTTTTTTCATTTATTTTTTAAAGTTTTCCCAGGTTTTACAAATCCCTACTATTATAGCATTTTCCTTCCACCTCCCTTCTTTTAACTGGCCTGACTCAAGAACCTGATAACATTTTCGTATTTACCTTTTGTTTTTTCTTTGATATTTTTAAAGATTCCAAATCTCCTCCACTCCACCACATAGTACATCTGACTTTCTAAAAAATATCCCTGTATATCAGGAAATTTAAGTCCTCCTTTCTCTCTTCCTTTACTTAAGTATTCTATTTTTATCCTCGTTCTTTTCCTTCCCCATATTAGGGTGTTTAGCATAGCTATTATCCTTCTAAAAATTCCTTTCTCGCACCAGATAGGGGCCGCTACGAAGATGTATAATAGTTTTGGTAGAATTACTGTTTTAATTAAGACTATCCTCTCTGCTCTCGTAAGATTTAGTTTATTCCATGTTCTTACCTTGTTTTCCAATTTTTTTTTTATCAATGGGTATGTGTTTATTTTGTGATATTCTCCTATTTTCCCAGATATCTGTACACCTAAATAAGAAAAACGTTCTCCTTTATCCAGGATTCTAAGCTCCTTAATGATTCCAAGTTCTACTTTACCTAATGGAAGTAGCACTGATTTCTCCCAGTTTATAACCAAACCTGCATAGTTCCCATATTCCCCAATCACTTCCATAACCTTCTCTATGGAGTTTTCAAGCTTTTTCAAATATAATAATAAGTCGCCTGCGTATATTGATATTTTATCCCCATTCCCCTCCACTCCAAATCCTTTTATTTGCTGATCTTCTCTGACTTTAACCGCTAGGGGTTCGAACACTAGCGCAAAAAGTAGAGGAGATAAGGGGCATCACTGTCTTGTACCCCGGGTCACTAAAAAACTCTCTGATCTTTTCCCTTCTATATTTATTCTAGCTTCCGCTCCATTATATAGCATCTTGATCATTTCTATATAATCCTTCTGACACCCATATTTTTCCAGTACTCCCCATAGGAACTCCCACTCCACCCTGTCAAACCCTTTACTTGCGTCAAGTGACATGATGGAGTGGGTTCCCTCTCTTCTCTCCACCGACTGTACTCCAGTAAGGGTCCTGTAGATATTATGCTTGGTCATCCTACCTGGGATAAATCCGCATTGATCTTCATGCACCAGTTCCCCTACCTTTTTTTCCAAACGCAATGCCAGAGCCTTCGCCAGGATCTTTACATCCGTGTTCAATAATGATATTGGACGATGTGATTCCATTTCTTTCTTAACTTTATTCGGTTTCAACAGTAATATTGTTTCTGCTTCTTTCATTGTTTCGGGTAAGGTTCCTGTTTTTAAAGAACTATTTATAGTTCTAAGCAGGGCTGGGATAAGGATTCTCCTAAATTTCCTATATATTTCAAACGGGAATCCCTCCGTGCTGGGACTTGTGTTCCCTTTGATCTCATTTAAAGCTTCTTCTAACTCCCTAAGGGTCATTGGGCCCCCCGTTTCTTTCTCTTGTTGTATTGATGTCACAGCAAGCCCTCTGGTCCCCGCCTCCGGACAAGAGCGCCCGCGTTCTCGCCTCCTCTCTCCGGGATCCCGGCGTCTCCCACTTGGACATACCGACCGGGAGCAGGGGATTCCTTGTGTCGGGGATGCGGCTGCCGTGGCGGCTAGTCCCCACTCACGCGCCGCGTCCCTGTCTAACTCACCCAGCACCTCGCTCCATACGCCGACTCGCTCTGCTTCTCGGCACGTGCGTCCCCGCTCTCTAGGGCGCGCGCACGCCGCCTTCAGTAAATTTAAATGGCCAGCGCACCATTGATTGGTGCGCTGGCTAATTGTTCCCTGCTCCTTCCCCATAAAAGTTACCTGCCCCTTCCTGCCCTTGCCAGATCTTTGTGCCCTAGTGCCTCTGAGAAAGCTTTCCATATTGTGTGTATTGCCTTGCCTGTTGCCGAACCCGTTGCTACCGCCTACTCGCCTTTGAACCCTTGCCGCCTGCCCTGACCTCTGCTTCGTCCGACTACGCTCCTGCCTGCTCCCTGTGTACCACGCCATATCAGCTGCCAGAGAGGTTGAGTTGCTACTGGAGGATACGACCTGGTGGTTACCGCTGCAGCAAGTTCATCCTGCCTTGCGGCGGGCTCTGGTGAAAACCAGTAACCACTTAAAACCGGTCCTCTGGTACAACCCGCACCTTCGCCTCTCTGGTCAAGAGGATCCACTACCAGTCCTGCCGGTAAGATCCGGCCATGGATCCCGCTGATGTTCCTCTGCCAAACCTAGCGGACCTCACCTTCATTGTGGCCCAGCAAGGTCAGCAGCTAGCCCAGCTAACCGCCATGCTGCAGCAGCTCCTGCCGTCTCAGCAACAGCCAGCTCCTCCGCTTGCATCTGCTGTATCTCCTCCGCCCGCAGTTGCCACCGGTTCCAGAGTCCGCCTATCCCTGCTGGACAATTGTGACGGAGATCCTAAGCAGTGCCGAGGGTTCCTGTCACAGTGCTCTCTCCACCTCGAGATACTGTCTGACCAGTTTCCTTCCGAGCGAGCCAAGGTAGCCTTTATCCTCAGTCTGCTCTCCGGGAAGGCCCTGGCCTGGGCTACACCGCTATGGGACCGCGCTGATCCTGCCACCTCCTCCGTCCAGAGTTTCTACCAAGAGTTCCGGAATGTTTTCGAGGAACCTGCCCGGGTTACCTCCACAGAGACTGCCTTACTAAATTTGTCCCAGGGAGGCTCTACTGTGGGTGACTACGCCATTCAGTTTCGCACCCTAGCCTCAGAACTGAACTGGAACAATGATACCCTTTGTGCCACATTTAAAAAGGGACTTAACAGTGAAGTAAAGGACGGCCTGGCTGCACGTGAACTACCTTCCACCCTTAGTGACCTCATCTTGTTGGCCACTAGAATCGACAAGCGTTTCGCCGATAGGAACTCCTTCTTGAAAAAGGAAACGCTCAACCTAGACGCTACCCTCGTCTGGCTCCCGTTTTTCAGCGTCTACCTCAACCTCTCTCCGGGCCTCCAGCCGTGGAAGCCATGCAGGTGGATCGTTCACGCCTGACTCTGCAAGAACGAAGCCATCGCAGATACGAGAACCTGTGTATGTACTGCGCCAGTACTGAGCACTTCCTGCGAGACTGTCCTCTTCGTCCACCGCGTTCCAGAAAAGCTTGCACCTAATAAACATGGGAGAGGCGTTGCTAGGTGTGGATTCCTCCTCTCCACATCTCATCATATCCGTGCAGTTGTTCCTCTTGGATTCCGGTTCAACTTCATTCACGCCTCCTTGGTTGACAAGTACCGCATTCCGGTTGTCCGCCTAACTAAGCCTCTTTTTATTTCTACGGTTAATGGTGAGAGACTCTCTGTCACTGTGCAGTTCCGTACCCTGCCACTGCAGATGGATATTGGAATTTTTCATACAGAGACTCTAGAGTTCCTAGTCCTTCCCTTCTGCTCCTCCGAACTCCTCCTGGGTCTGCCATGGCTACAACGTCACAGTCTTGTTCTGAACTGGTCATCCGGTGAAATCCTGCATTGGGGCCCCTGATGTTCGGACCGGTGTCTCAAGCCTGCTCCTGTCAAGCGACTTTCGCAAGTTTCTCCGCCTCCAGGACTGCCTAAACCATATCATTGCTTTGCGGATGTCTTCTGCATAAAACAAGCCGAGGTCCTTCCTCCTCACAGACCCTATGATTGTCATATCGACCTTATGCCTGGTTCTACGCCATCCCGGGGTAGAATTTATCCTCTCTCACCTCCTGAGACTCTTGCCATGTCCGAATATATTCGTGAAAACCTACAGAGAGGATTCATAAGGAAGTCTTCTTCTCCTGCTGGGGCTGGTTTCTTCTTCGTGACCAAGAAGGACGGTTCCCTCCTTCCTTGCATAGACTACAGAGGACTCAATAAAATCACCATTAAGAACCGTTACCCTCTGCCCCTAATCTCAGAGTTATTTGATCGCCTACGTGGGGCAAAGATTTTCACCAAATTGGATCTTCGAGGGGCCTATAATTTGGTTCGTATCCGGGAGGGCGACGAGTGGAAGACCGCCTTTAACACAAGAGACGGTCACTTTGAGTACCTGGTGATGCCCTTCGGCCTCTGTAATGCACCAGCCGTCTTCCAGGAATTCGTCAACGATATCTTCAGGGACTTACTCTACTCCTGTGTGGTCGTATACTTGGATGACATCCTTGTCTTCTCCTCCGACCTGGACCAACACCGGGTCCATGTGCGACAAGTGCTTACCCGCCTGAGGAGAAATCGTCTATACGCCAAGATCGAAAAATGTCTTTTTGAGCAGTCCTCCTTGCCTTTTCTTGGGTTACATTATTTCTACTCAAGGACTTCAAATGGACCCCGCCAAGCTCTCGGCGGTTTTGGATTGGCCACGCCCCTCTGGACTCCGAGCCATACAAAGGTTTTTGCGCTTCGCTAATTATTACAGACAATTCATCCCTCACTATTCCACTCTGGTGTCCCCAATTGTGGCCTTGACTAAAAAGGGCGCTAACCCTAAATCCTGGCCTTCCCAAGCTGAAGAAGCCTTCCAGTCCCTGAAGGTCACCTTTGCCTCAGCACCGGTTCTCTCTAGACCTGATTCCACCAAGCCCTTCTCTCCCGAAGTGGATGCCTCCTTGGTGGGAGCCGGAGCCGGAGCCGTGCTCACACAGAAATCTTCCAAGGGCAAGACCTTAACTTGTGGCTTCCTTTCTAAAACATTCTCTCCCGCGGAGAGAAATTATTCCATAGGGGACAGAGAACTGTTGGCTATTAAATTTGCACTGGAGGAATGGAGACATCTTCTTGAGGGAGCCACCCATCCTGTGAATATCTTTACGGACCACAAGAACCTGGCCTATCTCCAGTCTCCTCAAAGACTAAATCCTCGTCAGGCTCGCTGGTCTCTGTTCTTCGCCCGTTTTAATTTTGAGATCCATTTCCGTCCGGCTTCTAAGAACATTAGGGCAGACGCTCTGTCTCGCTCTTCTGATGTGGCGGGCGACGAGTTAACACCTCAACACATTATCCCACCAGAACGCCTGATTGCAGTCGCTCCTGCGAAACTGAGCCATCTTCCTCCTGGCAAATCCTACGTAGTTCCACGTCACCGGGTGCAAATTCTCAAGTGGGGCCACGCTTCTCATGTCGCTGGTCATCCCAAAGGTATTGGTGGCCTTCTCTTGAAAAGGATGTCTCGGACTTCGTCCAAGCCTGTATGATTTGTGCCCGAGATAAGTCGCCTGGAATGAGACCTGCAGGCCTCTTCTTACCTCTTCCTGTTACAGAGATTCCCTGGTCTCATATCGCTATGGACTTTGTTACTGATCTTCCCACCTCCCATGGCAACTCCGTTATTTGGGTCGTGGTAGACCGCTTCTCCAAGATGGCTCACTTTGTGCCCTTGCCCGGTCTTCCCTCTGCACCCGTGTTGGCCAAACAGTTCATTCAACACATCTTCCGCCTCCATGGCCTCCCTAAACATATTGTCTCTGATCGTGGCGTGCAGTTTGTCTCCAAGTTCTGGAGAGCCCTATGTGGTCTGCTCGGGATCAAGTTGGACTTTTCCTCTTCATACCATCCACAGTCTAACGGCCAAGTGGAACGGGTGAACCAAATTTTGGGGAACTATCTGCGTCACTTTGTATCCTCACGCCATGACGATTGGGCGGATCTACTTCCATGGGCGGAGTTCTCCTACAACTACAAACAATCTTCTGCTTCCAACAAGTCTCATTTCTTTGTAGTTTTTGGCCATCATGCTCTTCCTCCTCTGCCACGATATCCCACTCCTTCTTCCGTGCCTGCCGTTAACACTCTGGTACAGGATTTTTCCTCCATCTGGCGAGAGACTCACGTTGCCCTCCTCATGTCTTCCTCCCGTCTGAAACTTCAAGCAGACAAGAAACGCAGAGCTCCTCCGGATTTCCGCCCAGGCGACAAAGTATGGCTGTCCTCCAAGTACATTCGTTTTAGGGTCCCGAGTTACAAATTGGGTCCACGCCATATCAGCTGCCAGAGAGGTCGAGTTGCTACTGGAGGATACGACCTGGTGGTTACCGCCGCATTAAGTCCATCGCCTCTCTGGTCAAGAGGATCCACTACCAGTCCTGCCGATACGTGACAACCTCTCATTCTTAACCGCTTTTCCCCCAAGGTCACCGCTCCTGCTCCTGTCACTGGGTCCTCTGACGTCTTCTCGGTAAAAGAAATCCTCGCCTCCTAGGTCATCAGAGATAAAAAAAAAATTTGTTGACTGGGAGAATTGTGGCTCCGAAGAGAGGTCTTGGGAGCCTGATAACAATATCTTCAACAAGGAGCTCATCCATAGGTTCCTGGGCTCCAAAAAGAGGGAGAGACCTAAGGGGGGGGGGTACTGTAACACCGAGCGCTCCGGGTCCCGCGGCTTCCCCGGAGCGCTCACGGTGTTCGGCTTGTAGCAGCGCTCTGGTCACTGTCCCTGACCGGGAGCGCTGTCCCCCTGCCTGCGGCGGGGATGCGATCCGCTTGGTGGTCTGTCCCCGCCCGCAGGTCGCATCCCAAGTGACTTACCAGTCGGGTCCTGCTGTGTCTTCCTCTAATTGTGTCTTCCACTAATTGGTGCCTGGCCCAATTAAGTTAAATGCATAAATACTCACTTCCTTTTCCTCCCCTTGCCGGATCTTGTTACCTTGTGCCAGAGAAAGCGTTTCTTGTGTCCCTTTGCCTGTGTATCCAGACCCTTTGCCGTTGCCCCTGACTACGAAACGTTGCTGCCTGCCTTGACCTTCTGCTACGTCTGACCTCGCCTTGCCTTGTCCCTTTGTACCGCGCCTGTCTCAGCTCTCAGTGAGGTTGAGTCGCTATTGGGTAGAATGACCTGGGGGTTACCTGCCGCAGCGAGTCCATCCCGCTTTGCGGCGGGCTCTGGTGAAAACCAGTAACCTCTTAGATTCCGTTCCCCTGGTATGGCCCACGCCATCGCCTCACTGACACAGGGGATCCACTCCTGAGTCCTTCCTGCATACCAGTCCGGATCCTGACACCTGGCTACCCTGTGGGAAGCCCATAAATTTGTAGTCATTGCATTGCTCTGGGATCCCGCCTCAAGAAGGATGCTTTGGCTCTCTCCCGGGATCTTAAGGCAAAGATTTGTAGATTAGAGGCATTGTTACTATCCTCGCCCTCCCTCGCCCTCCCTTTCCCTCGCCCTCCATTACCGTGCTGCTGCCCAGTCTCCCTCGGCTCTCAGGAACTCTTCTGGCACTCTTCACTATCACCCGGATGATGTCTTCCTTCTCTCTATTACCTCCCCTCTCAACTCCAGTCTGACCTGGTGGAGTGTGATCTCTCCTTTCTGTTGGCCTGTGACCTGCCATTCCTGTCAGCTACTGATGGAGCCTCCTTAAATGCTCCAATCACCTTGCAGGAGCTTCAGGAGGTGGTTCAGTCCCTTCCTTCAGGGCAATCTCCTGGGCCAGACGGGTTCACTTATCTCTACTATCGGACGTTTGCTTCTCAACTTCTTCCTGGATGGGTGAGAGGTCCTGCAGTCGTTTTTATATTCCCTGATCACTCTCATTCCTAAACTGGACAAGGATCCTCATGATTGTTCAAGCTATCGGACTATCGCTCTCCTTAATGCTGATTTAAAGGTGTTTGCCAAGGTTTTTGCTAACTGTCTGTGCTGTTTTCTTCCCTCCCTTATCCATAAGCACCAGGTGGGTTTCATCCCCAGTCGTCAGGGTGCGGACAACACTAGGAGAGTGGTGGGTCTAATAGACTTGGTCAATCGGTGCTCGGAGCAGGCTTTGGTGCGGAAAAGGCCTTAAATAGGCTAGGTTACGCCGAGGGGCCTCTACTCCTGCCCTACTGCCACTATCAAACTTCCTCATGTCACTTCCTCTAGCTTTCCTCTTTATAATGGCACTCGACAGGGGTGTCCGCTGTCTCCCCTGATTTTTGCTCTTTGTATTGAGCTTCTGGCTGCTCTAATCCGGGAGACCTGGATATCTCGGATTTGTAGCTGCATGATTTCAAAAGCTCTCTTTTCACTACAATGCTAGTTTTCCCCCAAATTTTAAATTTTTACATGGGATAATAGGACAAAATGACCCCGAAAATGTGTAACCCCATCTCTTCTGAGTATGGAAATACCCCATGTGTGGACATCAAGTGCTCTGCTGGCGCACTACAATGCTCAGAAGAGAAGGAGTCACATTTGGCTTTTGAAAAGCGAATTTAGCTGAAATGGTTTTTTGAGGGCATGTAGCATTTAGGAAGCCCCTATGGTGCCAGGAGAGCAAAAAAAAAAAAAACATGGCATGCTATTTTGGAAACTACACCCCTCAAGGAATGCAACAAGGGGTACGGTGAGCCTAAACACTTCACAAGTGTTTAACGACTTTTTGTTAAAGTCGGATGTGTCAATGAAAAAAACCATTTTTTTTTCACTAAAATGCTGTTTTTCCCCCCAAATTTTACATTTTTACAAGTGGTAATAGGAGAAAATGACCCTCAAAATTTATAACCCCATTTCTTCTGAGTATGGAAATACCCAATGTGTGGATGTCAAGTGCTCTGCTGGTGCACTACAATGCTCAGAAGAGGAGGAGCACCATAGAGCTTTTAGAGAATTTGGTTGGAATAGAAGCTGGGGGCCATGTGCGTTTACAAAGCCCCCCGTGGGGCCAGAACAGTGGAACCCCCCCACATGTGACCCCATTTTGCAAACTACACCCCTCACAGAATTTAATAAGGGGTGCAGTGAGTATTTACACCCCACTGGCATTTGACAGATCTGTGGAACAGTGGGATGTGCAAATGAAAAATTAAATTTTTCATTTTCACGGACCACTGTTCCAAAAATCTGTCAGACACCTGTGGGGCGTAAATGCTCACTGTACCCCTTATTACATTACGTGAGGGATTTAATTTCCAAAATGGGGTCAAATGTGAGAGCCAGAACAATGGACCAGAGCCAGAACAATGGACCCCCCCCCCCTTCCATTGTTCTGGCTCTATGGGGGCTTTGTAAACACACGTGTCCTTCAATTCCGGACAAATCCTAATGGCGCTCCTTCTCTTCTGAGCATTGTAGTGCACCAGCAGAGCACTTTACATCCACATATGTGGTATGTTCTTACTCAGAAGAGATGGGGTTGCAAATTTTGGTGGGCTTTTTATCCTATTTTTCCTTGTGAAAATGAAAAATTTAGGGTAACACCAGCATTCTAGTGAAACAAATTTTTTTTTTCATTTTTCCATCCAACTTTGAAGAATTTTCATTAAACACCTGTGGGGTGTTTAGGCTCACTATACCCCTTGTTACGTTCCGTGAAGGGTGTAGTTTCCAAAATGGGGTCACATGTGGGTATTTATTTTTTTGCGTTTATGGCAGAACCACTCTAAAATCAGCCACCCCTGTGCAAATCACCAATTTAGGCTTCAAATGTACATAGTGTGCTCTCACTCCTGAGCCTTGTTGTGCACCCGCAGAGCATTTTACGCCCACATCTGGGGTATTTCCGTACTCAGGAAAAATTGTGTTACAATTTTTTTTTTTTCCTTTTAACACTTGTGATAATAAAAAGTATGGGGCAACATCAGCATGTCAGTGGAATTTTTATTTATTTTTTTACACTAACAGGCTGGCGCATTACAATGCTCAGGCACACTACACCGATGGGTAAGTGGATCTTCGGCGCCCGGTCCCCTTTGGTTTCCCGTTCTGCCCAGCCTATTGTGGGTAGCCCAACTTTTCCTTTTCATAAGGGGTTAAAGGAGAAAAAGCCCCCCAAAATTTGTAGTGCAATTTCTCCCGAGTACGGAAATACCCCATATGTGGCCCTAAACTGTTTCCTTGAAATACGGCAGGGCTCCGAAGTGAGAGAGCGCCATGCGCATTTGAGGACTAAATTAGGGATTGCATAGGGGTGGACATAGGGGTATTCTACACCAGTGATTCCCAAACAGGGTGCCTCCAGCTGTTGCTAAACTCCCAGCATGCCTGGACAGAAAGTGGCTGTCCAGAAATGCTGGGAGTTGTTGTTTTGCAACAGCTGGAGGCTCCATTTTGGAAACACTGATGTACAATAAGTTTTTCATTTTTATTGGGGGGGGGCAGTGTAAGGGGGTGTATATGTAGTGTTTTCCCTTTATTATGTGTTAGTGTATTGTAGTGTTTTTAGGGTACGTTCGCACTGGCAAAGGTTTACATTGAGCTTCCCGGGGACCGAAATTCCCATGGGCGTACAGGTACGCCCTGGGTCCTTAAGACCCAGGTACAGAAGGCGTATCCATACACCCTGGGTCCTGTACGGGTTAAGTATCTAAGTGTCCTCCTTACCCCTTGATAGTCTTCCTTTTATTCCACTAACTTCCCTCCTTTGTTCAGTGCCCTTAGGACGTTAATTATTTCGTTAATTAGGACGTTATATTTCATTTTTTGTCCGTATTGCAGCAGTTAAAATGATGGTCCTTCCCATGCTACTTTACATTTTTGAGACTTTATCGGTCTGGGTCCCACTTGCTGCTCTCCGCTCGCTGTACTCAACCATTTTTAATTTTATTTGGGATGTCAAGCGGGACCGTTTGCTTATGTCCTAGTTGTTTGCCAAGTTTTTGTTACAGTGGGTCGTAAAAATAAAAAAATTTAATTCTGTTGTAACCCCTGATTTTTTATTTTTACAAGGGGTTAATGCAGAAAAAGCTCCATAAAATTTGTTACCTAATTTCTCTTGATTCTGGAAATACCCATATCTGGATGTAAGTCGGGGGGCCATGTCGCCTTTACACAGCCCCCATGGTGCCAGAACAGTGGAAACTCCCCACAAGTCACCCCAGTTTGGAAACTGCACCCCTGCAGTGAGCATTTACACCCCACTTGCATTTGACAGATTTTTGGAAGATTGCTTTGCGTCCACATATGGGGTATATCTGTAAAAGTTGGGGGCTGCACTAGTTGGGGGCAACACCACCATGTTAGTGTAAACATTTTTTTTTTTTACACTAACATGCTGTTGTTGCCCCATACTTTTAATTTTCATAAGCAGTAAAAGAAGAAAAAAGACTCCCAAAATGTGTAACACAATTTCTCTCAAGTACTGATATACCCCATATGTGGACGCAAAGCGTTCTGCGGGCACACAACAGGGCTCAGGAGTGAGAGAGCACCATGTTCATTTGAGGCCTAAATTAGTGATTTCCACATGGATCCTTGCAGAGGTTCTAAAATAAACGCAATAGAATAAACAACCACATGTGACCCCATTTTGGAAACCACACCCCTCAAGAAATGTAACAAGGGGTGCAGTGAGCATTTACACCACACTGGTGTTCAACAGATTTTTTGGAACAGTAGGCTGTGCATATGTAAATTACATTTTTGATACTACAGACCACTGTTCCAAAAATCTTTAGTTTCGAAAATGGGGTCACATATGCTTTTTCTTTTTATTGTTTTTTTTTTTTTTTGCGCTTATGTCAGAAGCCACCCCTGAGCAAATCACCAATTTAGGCCTCAAATGTACATTTGCTGTCTCCTGAGCCATGTTGTGCACCCACACAGGGACGTGCACAGACATTTTGAAGGGCAGAGGCTCAAGTAAAAAAAAGAGGGCACTTTTCACAAATTAAAAAACATCTGCCAGACTTAATGGGCAGATGTACTGCGGCCCAGGGACACAGTGGACTCCCGCCGGGCCTCCTCGACATTCCTATGCCCATAAAAGTTGGTATTTTTGTAAAATCGAGTCAAGAACAGTTTCTATGAAGGTCTGCCATGTGTATATACACTTTGGCTGTGCTGTCAGTCTTATTTACAGAAAACATGTGACAGCTGCCCTATAATATACTGTATTATAGATTAGATTTATACAAAACCTGTGCAGAGAAAGAGCGGTGCAGTCGCCCATAGCAACCAATCAGATCGTTTTGCAGAGGGCTTTTCCTCTGCAAAGGTTTTAATAAATCTCCCCCTATATGCCCCCACCTGAGCTCTATATGACAGAACCCATCACCAATCACCCAGCACCCATCACCAATCACCCAGCACCAATCACCCAGCACCCATCCCCAATCACTCAGCACCCATCAACAATCACCCAGCACCCATCACCAATCACCCAGCACCCATCACTCAGCACCAATCACCCAGCACCAATCACCCAGCACCAATCACCCAGCACCAATCACCCAGCACCCATCACCAATCACCCATCACCAATCACCCATCACCAATCACCCAGCACCCATCACCAATCACCCAGCACCCATCACCAATCACCCAGCACCAATCACCCAGCACTTATCACCAATCATCCAGCACCAATCACCCAGCACGCAGCACCAATCACCCAGCACCAATCACCCAGCACCCAGCACCAATCACCCAGCACCAATCACCCAACACCCATCACCCAGCACCAATCACCCAGCACCAATCACCCAGCACCCATCACCCAGCACCCATCCCCAATCACCCAGCACCCATCTTATGCAGGAATCTTCTCACAGCCCTGGTTCTTACACTGAAGAGATGGACACCTCACTAATATATACGTACAGTCTACAATATATTAGAGTTGGCAAAAAAAGAATTATAAATATACAAAGACGTCCATGCATAGCACAGCATACAGGATGGAGGCAGGGAAGCTCCGCCTCCATTGCGCACAAGACTGACATCGCATACTAGCAATGTGGGGCAATATCTAGAAAATGGAAAGACCAATTTTTGTATACTGCACTGTAACCTAGTGCATTGGGTTTAGTGCGAATAAACAGCCTGTCAGTTTCCCTTTAATTATATACCTTACCCCCCTTAATGATCTATATACTGTGCCACCAATCATCTATTGATTCCCTATATACTATGCCACCATTAATGAACTATATACTGTGCCACCATTAATGAACTATATACTGTGCCACCATTAATGAACTATATACTGTGCCACCATTCATCTATTAATTCCCTATATACTGTGTCACCATTAATGAACTATATACTGTGCCAGCATTAATGAACTATATACTGTGCCACCATTAATGAATTATATACTGTGCCACCATTCATCTATTAATTCCCTATATACTGTGCCACCATTAATGAACTATATACTGTGCCACCATTAATGAATTATATACTGTGCCACCATTCATCTATTAATTCCCTATATACTGTGCCACCATTAGTTAACTATATACTGTGCCACCATTAATGAATTATATACTGTGCCACCATTCATCTATTAATTCCCTATATACTGTGCCACCATTAATGAACTATATACTGTGCCACCATTAATGAACTATATACTGTGCCAGCATTAATGAACTATATACTGTGCCACCATTAATGAACTATATACTGTGCCACCATTAATGAACTATATACTGTGCCACCATTAATGAACTATATACTGTGCCACCATTAATGAACTATATACTGTGCCACCATTAATGAACTATATACTGTGCCACTATTATTTAACTATACTGTGCCACCACTAAGGGTGCGTTCACACGTGCATATTTTCTGCTGCAGATCTGCTGCAGATTTGCTTTAGCAGATTTCTCTACCCATTGTCAATGGGAAGGCACATACATTACATAGGTCATATACACACATACAGTACATAGGTAATATACACACATACAGTACATAGGTAATATACACACATACAAAGAGACACTGACACATACATACAGGTACAAATATACATTAAGAAACATAAATACACAGACACACATATAACATGGAATATATACTAAAAGATACAGCCGATAAGCACATCATACATACAGGTACACACATACAATCACTCACAGATATATACACACATACATACATACACACACAAACACATATATACACACATACAGATTCACTTGCTCATATACATACACACATACATAGATTCACTTGCTCATATATATACACACACACACACATATACATACATACACACATACATAGATTCACTTGCTCATATATATATACACACACACATACATAGATAGATTCACTTGCTCACATATACACACACATATACATACCAGTGGCGTTGCGACCCGGGTGCGGGGGGTGCGGCCCTAACCTAATAGGGTGACACCAAGACGCTCCGCAGCACCCCCCTCCCCAGCTACACTGACACCCCCCTACTGTGCCCGACCGGCCTCCCATCCGTCAGCACCCCCCCCCCCCCGCCTTCACCTGCGCTGTATGTGTGCGGTGCGCCCGTCCATCAGCAACCCCCCCCCTTTCAGTGCGCCCGTCCATCATCACACCACCCCTCTCACCTTCACCAGCACTGTGCCCGGCCTCCGCTCCCACGTCTGCGCCGGCCTGACGTCACACCGCATGGCCGCGCAGGGGGACGTCAGTTACGTCACTCGCAGGGCGCCCAGTGAGAAGGATCGCTGCGCTGGATGGGTGAGTGTGTGTGTCTGTCTCTCTGTCTGTCTGTCTCTATCTATGTTTGTGTGTGTGACTCTGTGTGTGTGTGTGACTGTGTGACTCTCTGAGTGTGTGTGTGTGACTGTGTGTGTGTGTGTTTGTGCGACTCTGTGTGTTTGTGTGACTGTGTGTGTGACTGTGTGTTTGTGTGACTCTCTGAGTGTGTGTGTGACTTTGTGTGTGTGTGTGTGTGACTGTGTTTGTGTGACTGTGTGTGTGACTATGTGTGTGTCTGTCTGTGAGTGTGTGTGTCTCTGACTGTGTGTGTGTTTGTGTGTGTGTCTCTCTGTGTTGTATGTGGTTTTTTTTGTGTGTGCGTGTGTGTGTGTGTGGGGGGGGGGGGGGGGGGGTTGAACCAGCGATCTAATGTGGGGAGACTTTGACCCATTGTGGGGAACCTGCAAGGGAACATGCGGCTTAATGTGGGGAAGCTACTACCTAATGTGGGGAGTCTTTTCTACCTAATGTGGGGAGTCTATTCTACCTAATGTGGGGAATCTGTGCTACCGAATGTGGGGAATCTATGCTACCTAATGTGGGGAAACTGCTACCTAATGTGGGGAATCTGTGCTACCTAATGTGTGGAAATTGCTACCTAATGTGGGGTAACTGGTACCTACCCAATGTGGGGGAACTGGTACCAAATGTGGAGAATCTATGCTGCCTAATGTGGGGAAAAGATGCTACCTAATGTGGGGAAACTGCTACCTACCTAATGTGGGGGAACTGCTGCCTACCTAATGCTTCCCCCTGGCAGTAGCACCCTCATCATCCACCAGCAACACCCCCCCCCCCCAGCAGCACCTCCATCAGCAGATCCAGTCAGGAGGATGATCCTGCCGATGGATGATGGGGGTAATACTGCCAGGGGGGATGGCCAGTAGCACCCTAATCATCCTCCAGCAACACCCCCCCCCCCAGTAGTAGCACCCCCATCATCCACCAGCAACACCACCAATACCTCCCTCCCGTGGTAATAGCATCAGCTAACGGATGTTGAGGGGTGTTACTGCTGTTGTGGTATTATATTTAGAGGGTGCACTGTATGGCAACGTTATATTCAGAGGGCGCAGTTTGTGGTAGTATTATATTCAGAGGGCGCAGTTTGTGGTAGTATTATTAGAGATGAGCGAACGTACAGTAAATTCGATTTGTCACGAACTTCTCGGCTCGGCAGTTGATGTCTTATCCTGCGTAAATTAGTTCAGCCTTCAGGTGCTCCGGTGGGCTTGAAAAGGTGCATACAGTCCTAGGAAAGAGTCTCCTAGGACTGTATCCACCTTTTCCAGCCCACCGAAGCACCTGAAAGCTGAACTAATTTATGCAGGAACTGCATCAACTGCCGAGCTGAGAAGTTTGTGACGAGTTGAATTTACTGTAGTTCGCTCATCTCTAAGTATTATATTCATAGGGCGCAGGGGGTGGTAGTATTATATTCAGAGTGTACAGTATGTGTTGGTATTATATTCAGAGGGTACAGTATGTGGTAGTATTATATTCAGTGGGTACAGTATGTGGCTGTATTATATTCAGGGGTAAAGTATGTGGCAGATTTATATTCAGAGTGTACAGTGTCTGTTGGCATTATATTCAGAATGTACAGTGTGTGGTAGTATTATATTCAGTGGGTATGGTGTATGGAAGGTTTATAATCAAAGAGTATAGTGTATAGTAGTATTATATTTAGAGGATACAATGTCTGGCAGGTTTATAATAATAATTGTTTTCATATAGAGGATGAGAATGCGCTGACATAGTGAGGAGACGTCTGGGCGTCACATTCTACAGACAGAAGTTTAAGCTGGACCAGGCGTTATGTACCATCTGAATTAGATAAGGGAAGACTATAGAGAAGACGTCACCTGTAGTCACTGATATCATTGTTCATTCTCCTCTCTATGTCCTATCAGACCTGTAGTCCCTTGTCAGTTCTACAGTTAGGTCAGTGAAACTACAACTCCCAGCATAACCTCACCACTGCTCAAAGGGGTACTCTACTGGAAAACATTTTTTTTAATCAACTGGTGCTACAAAGTTAAACAGATTTGTAAATTACTTCTATTTAAAAATCTTAATCCTTCCAGTACTTATTAGCTGCTGTATAAGCGATTCACAGGAAGTTATTTTCTTTTTTAATTTATTTTCTGTCTGACCACAGTGCTCGGTGCTGACACCTCTGTCCATGTCAAGAACTGTCCATAGTAGGAGCATACAAGGAGTAAATATATACCACTGATCTGCAGCGTCCTCTTTCCTTTTCTTCTCTGTCTGAATCAGACCACCATGTCAATCTCTTACTATCTGCCGGGCAAACATGTCAGACTCTGCATTTTTTCAGTGTCCACCCATCTATAGACCCACAAACTGTAATAATCCCCTTCAGGTAGATAGGTATCCACGTAAATAAGTAACTAGGTAGGCGGATCAGGAATCCAGATATGTAGGTAGGTGACTAGCCAGGTAGGTAGGTAGGGGGCAAGCAAGGTAGTTAGGCAGCCATGTATGAAGGCCAGACATGTACATAGTTAGGTAGCCAGGTATGTAGGTAGTTAGATAGCCCGGTATGTAGGTAAGTATTTAGGCATACATATAAAGTTAGGTAGCCCCCCCCCTTCCCTGTTGGTATAGACAGCAGAATTACCCCCCCCCCCTCTTCCTTGTAGGTATAGGCAGCAGAGTTAACCCCCCTTCCCTGTAGGCATAGGCGGTAGAGTTAACCCCCCTTCCCCATAGGTTTAGGCAGCAGAGTTAACCCTCCCCCCTGTAGGTATAGGAACAGAGTAGACCCCTCCCCCTTTCCCCATAGGTATAGGCAGAAGTTAACCCCCCCCTTTCCTCATAGGTATAGGCAGCAGTTAACCTCCCTTTCCCCATAGGAATAGACAGCAGTTAGCCCCCCCCCCCTTTCCCATAGGTATAGGCATCAGTCAACACCCCCCCCTTTCCCCATAGATATAGGCAGCAGTCAACCCCCCCTTTCCCCATAGGTATAGGTAGCAGTTAACACCTCCCCCCCTTTCCCCATAGGTATAGGCAGCAGTTAACCCCCCCCCCCCCGCTTTCCACATAGGTATAGGTAGCAGTTAACCCCTCTTTCCCCATAGGTATTGGCAGAAGTTAATTCGCCCCCCCCTTTCCCCATAAGTATAAGCAGCAGTTAACACCCCCCATTTCCCCATGGGTATAGGCAGCAGTTAAACTCCCCACCCCTTTCCCCATATCGTTAAGCCCCCTAACCCTTTGCCCATATAGGCAGCAATTAAACCCCCACCCTTTCCGCTACAATGGTTAAGAAAAAATGATGCTCACCTGATATCCCACGCAGCGATCTCCTCAGCAGCAGGGCCCATGTCTTCTCTCCTTCACAGTGCAGGCACCGATGAGTGACGTCATCGGCGCCTGCACTGCATGTTGCATGGGGGGGGGGGGCGGAGGTCACGTCTCCTCCGTGTGTAGGCCGCAGATACGGCTCGCACAGAGGAGATGCGTTCTGTTGTATGTGCGTGTACCGCACATACAGGTGTGGTGGCCCAGTACGGGAGGTGTTTCTCCAGGCTTCCCCAGGTCCCCCTGCATTAGTTTCTCAATGGTAAATATGTTGTACTGTATAAAATGTGTTATCACCTTAAGAGTTATACCATGTGATATGCCATGTGCTTGTTACCCAGGAGGTACCAGTTACCAGGTGATTCCAGGGGTGACCTATGGGCTCCCTGCTAGTCTCCCCCATATAAGCCCTGGGTGGAGCTAGCCTCTCTCTCTTTAAGCTCTGCTCTTCTGCTAAGCTGAGGTCCACTGCAGTCGTGCCTAGTGTGTGTGTCCAGAGGGTTGGTAACCTCAAAGTCAAGTCCTGCAGCCACCATCAAGTCAAGTAAGCTAAAGTTACAGCTTTATGAGTCAAGTCAAGTCAGTCCCTGTCATTTGTCAATTCAGCGTGGTTTGCATTTAATTGTCCTGTCCTACTACGAGTCCTAGCAAGCCCTTAAGGTCTCTGCGTCACTGGTCAACTCCTTGTGCCGTGGCTGAACTGTATAAACTTTACCAACTGTCTACCCTCAGTAAAGCTACCGTTGTCAGTAACTTGGCATCGGAGTCTTTATTGCCCCCGTGCCTAGCCCAGGATCCAGCAGTATACCTTTGGTTGGTTTTAGGCTAAACCACGCACTGGCATCATGAATACAAGGGGTTAATGCCATCTGCCCCTAGGGTAACAATATCTGCCCTTATAAAACCCCGCTACCACACAGGAGAAAGCAGCGCTGTCTGCCGGGATGAGTGTCCCGGATCCTTAGTAGCGGCGGGCCCTTTACCCGGCCGGGCCCTCAGACAACGTCTGATCCGACCATCCGGTCAGTCCTCCCCTGTATGGAGTATTTCCGTATTCAGGGGAAATTGTGTTATAAATTTTGGGGGTCTTTTTCTCCTTTTACCTCCTTGTGAAAATGAAAGGTATTGGGGAACACCAGCATGTGAGTGTAAAAAGTGAATTTCTCTTACACTAACATGCTGGTGTAGCCCCCAACTTTTCTTTTTCATAAGGAGTAAAAGTAGCAAAACTCCTCCAAAATTTGTAACACAAATTTTCCTGAGTATGTAAATACCCCATTTGTGGCCCTAAACTGATGCTTTGAAATACGACAGGGCTCCGGAGAGAGCTCCATGCGCATTTTAGGCATAAATTAGGGATTTGCATAGGAGTGGACTCCTATGCAACCATTGTGCTTGCCTCTTCCACTAAAAGTACCCTACAGCAGTGTTTCCCAAACAGGATGCCTCCAGCTGTTGCAACACTACAACTCCCAGCATGTTTGGACAGTCAATGGCAGTTCGGCCACGCTGTGGAGTTGTTGATTTGCAATAGCTGGAGGCTGCATTTAGTAAACAGTGCCGTATGAGCTGTTATTAATTTTTATTGGGGGGTTGGGTCGGGAGGTAATGATGCAAAGGTGTGTGTCTATGTAGTGTTTTACTCTTTATTTTTGTGTTAGTGAAGTGTAGGTGATTTTTCTGTACGAACACACAGTCGGGTTTACAACAAGTTTTCCGCTACAAGTTTGATCCACGGCAAATTTCTCACAACTCAAACTCGGAACGGGGAACTTACGGCACCGATCTCTTTTTTTTCCAGGCCATTGGGTCACCAGAGATCCGAATGGCCTGGAAATGTCATATGGAAGGTCACAGTTTAGAGACCACTGCACAGTGGTCACCAAACTGTGGCCCTCCAGATGTTGCAAAACTACAACTTTCAGCATCCCCAGACAGCCAACCCCATGTTTCCTGCTGTGAGTTTGAAGAGGAGCAGGCTCTCTGTGCCAAATTTTTGGCAGCAAATTTCTGCTGATGAAAATCCACCTCAACCCCTATTTTATAATGCAGATCTGTCACAAATATGCAGCAAAATGAGCATAATGAGCGGCTGTTCTGACTCGGATTTAACTAAGGTTCATTATTTTTCTCTAGGATACAGCATGGCGGCAGCAGCTACATCATAAGTATTTAAAATATTTTTAATGCTGCCCCCCAGGTTCCTGGTTGAAAATATAGCCCAGTGTGTCAGAAATGTGACAGACCCTATTTAACTCTTCCCATTTCATTTATTTTCTTTTTTTTTTTCTTCTTCCCTGCCTTCTAAGATAACTTTTTATTTTTCCACCAACAGAGTCGTATAATGGGGATTTTTTTTATTTATAGCACAACATTCTTTAATATTTTGTCTTGTAAAATGTTAGATATCACAATGGAAGCCTAACAGATCCCATTAAAAATAACACTATAAAATCATACAGTGGCCTTACCAGCTTTCTTTCTTAACCTTCCCTTATGACATCACACATGTGACATCAGTCTTTGGTTGATACCTTTACCAGCCACTAGTACAGTTCAGGCCTTAGGTATCAGAGGGAGCGCACACAAAGAGCAGGAGATGAGGAAGAGGACAAGATGACACAGGAGAGGTACATCAATCCTAAATATTGATCAGAATACATCTAGAGTTCTAGACTTGCAAATAATGACTAGATCTTTTAAATATAATGTGTCACAATAATAGTGTTAATTGTATTAAATCTAGTTATTTAACTATACACTTTGCTGATGATCACAAATGACCAAGTATATACTGTTTATATTCAATTCTATTATACAAAGAGTTGTTGGGGTGTATGTCCTGTATGGGTATATTAAGTCTATGGGGGAGAATCATCAAAACCTGTGTAGAGGAAGAGTGGAGCATCAGATCAGATCGCTTCTTTCAGTTTTTAGAGGCCTTTTTAAAATGAAAGAATCAATCTTATTGGTTTCTACGGGCAACTGGTCAACATTTCCTCTGCGCTGGTGTTGATAAATCTCCCCCTATATGTATAGTTTTCTATACTAAGAAAGTCAAAAGCACCTAAATGTCTAAAACACACCTATATGTTCAGTGTATGTGACCTACTAATGGGGGTGACAGGGAAGTAATGTAAGAGATGTCTGACCTTAAACATGACCTCCTGTTATAACCTAAAACAAGAAATTAGGCTGAAATAACGTATATTTCACTATTATAATGCTGGATTTCTTGTATGACTATTAGTACTGAATCATAAAAAGAAATGCATACATTGAATTTTCTTTAACATGATTGTCCCACAGAGCAAATTTGGTAAAATCAGATGTGTGCCCCATACATATATGTAAAGGGGTACAAAAATAATTGATATCCCTGTAGAGTTCTTCTCCCTCATGGATCTGATCCCCTAGTATCCTCTCTGAGCTGTAACCCTACCGTTGCCAGGCAACTTTCCCCCAATCCCCCTTGCTTATAAGCACAGTGGAAACAAACTGCCATTACCTTCAGGACACTGCAGTTGAACTGAGCATGTGTTAGGGTGCATTCACACCACGTTTTAGCTATACAGGGACCTGATTTGGCTGGGGGCAGTGAAAACCAGGTGCTCCCTTATCCCAGCCGGACCTGGCCCCCTTCTCATTCATTTGAATGATCTGACCAGAGTCAAACTGCGGTTTTCAGTTGGTTCAGAAAAACGGATATGGGGCAAAAATGAGCCGACCGGAGACATTGTTTGACTCCGGTTGGCTCATTTAAATGAATGAGAAGGGGGCCGGGACCGGCTGGGATATGGGAGCGCCCGGTTTTCACTCCCCCCAGCTGGATCCGGTCCCCATATAGCTAAAACGTGGTGTGAACCCACCCTTACCCCGACTTAGTGGGTCGTAACCAACAGTTATCAATACAATGCAGGTACATGGAGAATTAGTAATCTTATATCTCTCAAACAATATTGTAATCCTGGTACATTTAAATATGTTAAATGTCACATAATGCATTAGTATAGAACTTTTTTTTGTTGGTATTTTTTTTTTTAAATGAGACAACTTCTTTAACCCTTTAAGGACCCAGCCATTTTACACCTTAGGACCAGGCCATATTTTGCACATCTGACCACTGTCACTTTAAACATTAATAACTCTGGAATGCTTTTAGTTATCATTCTGATTCCGAGATTGTTTATTCATGACATATTCTACTTAAACATAGTGGTAACATTTTGTGGTAACTTGCATCCTTTCTTGGGGAAAAATCCCAAAATTTGATGAAAAATTTGAAAATTTAGCATTTTTCTAACTTTGAAGCTCTCTGCTTGTAAGGAAAATGGATATTCCAAATATTTTTTTTATATTCACATATGCAATATGTCCACTTTATGTTTGCATCATAAAATTTACGTGTTTTCACTTTTGGAAGACACCAGAGGGCTTCAAAGTTCCAAACTCACAATTTTTCAGGGACCAGTTCAGGTTTGAAGTGGATTTGAAGGGTCTTCATCTTAGAAATACCCCACAAATGACCCCATTATAAAAACTGCAACCCCCAAAGTATTCAAAATGACATTCAGACAGCGTTTTAACCCTTTAGGTGTTTCACAGGAATAGCAGCAAAGGGAAGGAGAAAATTCACAATCTTCATTTTTTACACTCGCATGTTCTTGTAGACCCAATTTTTGAATTTTTACAAGGGGTAAAAGGAAAAAATGTATACTTATATTTGTAGCCCAATTTCTCTCGAGTAAGCACATACCTCATATGTCTATGTAAAGTGTTCGACGAGCGCAGTAGAGGGCTCAGAAGCGAAGAAGGGGGTTTTGGAGAGTACGTTTTTCTGAAATGGTTTTTGGGGGGCATGTTGCATTTAGGAAGCCCCTATGGTGCCAGAACAGCAAAAAAAAACAAACACATTCCATACCATTTTGGAAACTAGACCCCTTGAGGAGCGTAACAAGGAATTAAGTGAGCCTTAATACCCCACAGGTTTTTCACCACTTTTGCATATGTAAAAAAATAAATAAAAAATTCACTAAAATGTGGGTTTCCCCCCAAATTTCACATTTTTGCAAGGGTTAATAGCAGAAAATACCCCCCAAAATTTGTAACCCCATCTCTTCTGAGTATGGAGGTACTCCATAAGTTGACCTGAAGTGCACTACTGGTGAGAAGAGAAGGAGTCATATTTGGCTTTTTGAGAGCAAATTTTGCTCGGGGGGCATGTCGCATTTAGGAAGCCCCTATGGTGCCAGGACAGCAAAAGAAAAAACACATGGCATACCATTTTGGAATTTAGACCCCTTGAGGAATGTAACAAGGAATCAAGTGAGCCTTAATACCCCACAGGGGTTTCACGACTTTTGCATACGTAAAAAAAAAAAAAATTTCACTAAAATGTGTGTTTCTCCCCCAAAATTTCACATTTTTGCAAGGGTTAATAGGGGAAGCCCCTATGGTGCAAGGACAGCAAAATAACCCTCACATAGCATACCATTTTGGAAACTAGACCCCTTGAGGAACGTAACAAGGGGTACAGTGAGCACTTACCCCCCCCCCCCCCACTGGTGTCTGTCAGATCTTTGGAACAGAGGGCTGTGTACAAAATGTTTTATTTGCACAACCCACTGTTCCAAAGATCTGTCAGACACCAGTGGGGTGTAAATTCTCACTGCACCCCTCATTACATTCCGTGAGGGGTGTAGTTTCCGAAATTGGGTCACATGTGGGGTTTTATTTTTTTTGCGTTTGTCAAAACCGCTGTAACAATCAGCCACCTCTGTGCAAATCATATCAAATGTACATGGTGCACTCTCCCTTCTGGGCCTTGTTGTGCGCCCCCAGAGCACTTCACGCGCACATATGGGGTATCTCCGTAGTCGGGAGAAATTGGTTTACAAATTTTGCGGGGCTTTTTTCCCTTTTACCTCCTGTCAAAATGAGAAGAATAGGGCAACATCAGCATGTTAGTGTAAAAAAATTATTTTTTTACACTAACATGCTGGTGTAGACCCCAGCTTCACCTTTTCATAAGGGGTGAAAGGAGAAAAAGCCCCCCAAAATTTGTTAGGCAATTTCTCCCGAGTACGGTGATACCCCATATGTGGCCCTAAACTGTTGCCTTGAAATACGACAGGGCTCCGAAGTGAGAGAGCGCCATGTGCATTTGAGGCCTGAATTAGGGATTTGCATAGGGGTGGACATAGGGGTATTCTACGCCAGTGATTCCCAAACAGGGTGCCTCCAGCTGTTGCAAAACTCCCAGCATGCTTGGACAGTCAACGGCTGTCTGGCAATACTGGGAGTTGTTATTTTGCTACAGCTGGAGGCTCCATTTTGGAAACAGTGGCGCACCAGACGTTTTTCATTTTTATTGGGGAGGGGAGGGGGGCTGTGTAGGGGTATGTGTATATGTAGTGTTTTTACTTTTTATTTTATTTTGTGATAGTATAGTGTAGTGTAGTGTTTTTAGGGTACAGTCACATGGGCGGGGGATTACAGCGAGTTTCCCGCTGCGAGTTTGAGCTGCCAGGCAAAATTTGCTGCATTGCAAACTTGCAGCCTGATACTCACTGTAAGCCCCCTGCCCATGTGAATGTACCCTGTACATTCACAGGGGGGCCTCCAGCTGTTGCAAAACTACAACTCCCAGCATGCACTGTCTATCAGTGCATGCTGGTAGGTATAGTTTTGCAACAGCTGGAGGCACACGGGTTGGGAAACACTGAGTTAGGAAACAGACAATGTTTCCCAACCAGTGTGCCTCCAGTTGTTGCAAAACCACTACTCCCAAACATTCTCAGGCATGCTGGAAGTAGATGTTCTGCAACATCTTTAGAGCCAGATGTTGCCGAACTACAACTCCCAGTATGCTTGGAGTTGTAGTTTTGCAACATTTGGAGGACTACAGTTTGCAGACCACTAATACAGTGGTTCCCAATCTGTGCCCTTCCAGATGTTGCAAAACTACAACTTCCAGTATGCCAAAACTGTCCAGGCATGCTGGGAGTTGTAGTTCTGCAACATCTGAAGGGCCAGATGTTACAGAACTACAACTCCCAGCATGCCTGGACAGTAATGGCATGCTGAGGATGTGTAGTTTTGCAACATCTGGAAGGGCACAGTGGTCTCCAAACTGTGGACCTCCAGATGTTGCAAAACTGCAACTCCCAGCATGCCCAGGGCATTTGCCCTGGATGCCTGCTGAAGCATTTCAGCAGGCATCCGCTTCTGATCTCAGCCCGGCGCGCGGCAGGGACCGGAAAACGCCAGGACGTACGGGGACGTCCTGGGTCCTTAAAGCCCAGGGTGCGGGGACGTCCCCGTACGTCCTGGGTCCTTAAGGGGCTAAAGGTGTACTCCGCCCATAGACATCTTATCCCTTATCCAAAACATTGTGGATGAGATGTCTGATCCTGGAGTGGGTCTGGCCACTGGGACCCCCCACGATATCTGGGCCGACTCTTCGGAATCTGTGGCAATCCATATCGCCAAACCACACCCCCTCTATTCATGTCTATGGGAGGGGGCGTGACGGCACAGAGATCGCGGGGGTTCCCAGTGGCAAGACACCTGCCATCAGACATCTTATTCCCTATCCTTTCTATAGCGGATAAGATGTTCAGGGGCAGAGTACCACTTTAAAGGGAATTTATCAACTCTATTTGCTCCAAAGAACTTCAGACCCTATTGTACCTTTTTTTTTTTTTTTAGCTGATAATAGTTGCCTAATTTGTAAAATCAGTGTTCAATTTTTCAGCCAAGTTCCAAAGAGGTGGGGTTAATCTGCTGAAGTGCCGAAGCTTGGCACACCTCCTCGCTTGCTCCCACCTCCCAGGCCCTCCTTGATTGATGTTCTGAGCCCGGTTTTTCAATCAAGAAGGAGCTGGAGGGGAGAGCAAGTAAGTGGATGTGCCGGGATGAGACACTTGAGCAGCTTAGATCAGCCTCTTTGCACCCTACATTTGTGTATTACACCTGAATATTAGACAATACTGGATTAAACTATGTGGAATGTTGATTTAGGGATCTATCCAATTGCTAGCAGGCCATAGACACAAGATTACATATAAGATAAGGTTATATGCCGACCAGGTATTATATTGTAGTTCCCAGCGAATTGAATCTAACTTTGAAGGGGAAGTGCCTTTAGGCACTTCCCCCTTCAAAGTTAGCGGGTCATGTAGAAATTTTTCTGTACCATGTCTATGACAATCATGGGTGCTTTTTGCCTTCCTTAGGTTGTAGGGCTATTGTTACCATTAAAATTGTCAGAACCCTAAAATAAACCCTAACAGACCCAACTAAACTAAGGAATACATGTTCATAGTTATTAAAAAGAGGAAACACACCCCTCAAGGAACATAACAAGGGGTACAGTGAGCCTTAACACCCCACAGGTGTTTGATGACTTTTTGTAAAATTTGGATGAGTAAATAAAAAAAATAGGAGGAAATACGAGAAAATGCCCCTCAAAATTTGTAACCCCATTTCTTCTGGGTTTGGAAGTCTTCCATGTATGGATGTAAAGTGCTCTGCTATCAAACTACAATGATCAGAAGAGAAGAAGCGCCATTGGGCTTTTGGAGAGAGAATTCGTCTGGAATTCAAGTCAGGGGACATGTGCGTTTACAAAGCCCCCATGGTGCCAGAACAGTGGACCCCCACCACATGTGACTGTATTTCGGAAACAACACCCCTCACAGAATGTAACAATGGGTGCAGTGAGCATTTACACCCCACTGACGTTTGACAGACTTTTGGAACAGTGGGCTGTGCAAATGAAAACTTAAATTTTTCATTTTCATGGACCCCTGTTCCAAAAATCTGTCAGACACCAGTAGGGCATAAATGCTCACTGCACCCCTTATTACATTCCATGAGGGGTGTAGTTTCCAAAATGGGGTCACATGTTGGAGGGGGTTCCGCTGTTCTGGCACCATAGGGGCTTTGTAAACGCACATGGCCTTCAATTTTAGCCAAATTCTCTCTCCAAAAGTCCAATAGCGCTCCTTCTCTTCTGAGCCCTGTAGTGAGCCAGCAGAGCACTTTATGTCCACACATGGGGTATTTATATATTCAGAAGAAATGGTGATACAAATTATGGGGGGCTTTTTCTCAATTACCCCTTGTGAAAATGAAAAATTTGGGATAACATTAGAAATTAGAAATATTAGCAATAAATTCATCATAAAATATACTTACTGTTAAATACTTTAACTCAATATAAAATAAAAATAAAAACAATAAAAATTAATAAAATTTAAAAATATATATATATAAAAAATATGTATAGAAAAATCTAAAATCACTAACTAAAAAATAAAATACACAAAATACATAAAAAAATACAAATAATAACATAAATAAATATAACAAAAATAAAATATAGCACCAATCACTAATAATAAATAAAGATTATACAAGCAAGTACTTTCCGAATAAGATAACGTTTTTTCACTTCCATCTACTGTATATATATATATATATATAATTCCCTCTGCTTCCCTTCTCCCTTCCTTATTACCCCACCCCTCCCTTGCAACTTACATGCTACTCAAGAAATCCATATCTTAGGACATCATATATCCCAGACTACCATAGCTTATTACATAACAAACAGAATAAATAGCAGTCTATACCGATTCACAGAATATAAATAAATAAAATATTTTTTTCTTTTAAAATTGCATGAGTTACAAGATAATTTACATGAGAATATAATTACTCATGTTAATAACACACTTTTACATACTCCATGGTCTGCACTATGGATAATTTGGAACATACCCTACACAGTCTAAGTCCCATAACATGCGCAGTAGTACTCTAGAAGTGAAATACAGACAAAGTCCGAAGTCATGCGCACAGGTCCAGCAATATGTAGATATCGCGAAAAGTGAATCATCCATCATGAGGCTTGCGCATTGATTACCAATGCGCGGACATGTGTACCTACTGTGACATCACATGTAAACAAAGGTGGTGATAGGCGCAGACGCTAAACACATGCCAGACCATAACAAACTGTATGATTAGTTGCGACTTTTCGCAGGATTGGTACACAACTATTGCGGGACACAAGATTGTGATGTGCGGCCATCTGATTGGCGATAGCACGTCACAGGAAATGAACGCAATGTGAGATTATATAAAGCCTACCTAGCGTCCGGGGCACCATTAGCCTCAAAGTCCTTGACCAAGCTGGTTTATTGAGCGAAACGTCGAGGAGGCTAGCCATGTTTTAATACAGCGTGTGTTCACTGTTAGTAATGTTAATGCAGCATGCATACTCACCTACTAGTGCACAGATCATAGTGCACAATATATATTAATTGTTGAGCACTAACAGAAACTTAGTAGCTAGGAGAGGTTTTCCTTTCCCATAAAAAATTCTGTGACACCGCCGATAATTTTAAACCGTGTGTTTCATAAGGGTAGCTTTTTAGTTTGTGAATTGAATAAAGTTTAAAAGTTTTAGGGGGGCTTCTAGTAAGGGTTTTCCCCAGAAGGGGTAGCCCCTTTAAGGTTGATATTGCACTATTACCCTGGAACCTTCAGGGATCCTTTTTTGTTTAATTCACTGACCATAGAAGGAAAGTAAACATTGCTGGTTAGCTCAATGGTGCTGATCGGGACCTCCGCGATAAAATCGTGGCGTCCCGAACAGCTTGCAGGACGCGAGGAGGATCCCTACCTGCCTCCTCGTTGTCCGATCGCCAAATGACTGCTCCATGCCTGAGATCCAGGCAGGAGCAGTTGAGTGGCAATAACACTGATCAATGCCATGCTAAAAGAAACAAAAAATAACACATACCCCAAACATTGCAAACACAAAACCCCCAAAAACCTGTCAATAGTCTCTGTCAACATCATCCTGAGAGGGATAATACACTGCACTACAATAGAAATAAAAATCCCTATCATCTATATGTCAATGGGTTCCATCTTTTCTTTTGTTCTTTTTTCTAATGCGGTTTTATAATCCCTGAGACAAGTAGTTCTGGCCCTAGAGTGTTATATATATTAGCGTCTGTAGCATGTATAAGGGACATGTTATCATACCTGTGTCTTTTTATAGGTTATTGATGCCCGGTGAGAGGGTGAAAGGGACCTATACCCCCGTCAGCTGCAGGAAAGGAACAAAGAGACAGGTAATTAATATTTATATTAATTACTGATAACAATCAGGCTAGATACAACATCTAAACCTGCAAAGATGTCATAGTCTCTACCTTATACATGAAGATATATGTGTTTTTAATAAGTATATCGTCTATAGACAGCTTCTTATATAACACAACCATGTCTCAGGTACAGAGATTAGGAACATTTATGATTTCTAATATCTGTTTTTTATTTGTAGTAATCCCTTTTTCAATACACTGACCGCATATTTAAGACATAACTGTACTGTAAAGAAAAATCTATAAGTTAATGTAATAAATCACATACTATAACTGATTATTGCCATTTAAAACTATGAAAAATACATTATGTTGATTATAAAACAGAAATACAGAATGGAGACAACCGTCTGTGGCTCAAGCTCGACTGCCCATTTCTTTGAGTGGCCCCTCAATGTTCTGGAAACGGGTGGAGGACATTGTCTCCATTAGAATGGGTCCCCCTACGATGCTTCGGCTGTTGATCTGAAGTGCATTCTGTGCTTTGGAATCTAGGGGGCAAACTGTATTTCTGTTATTAATTTTTAGTTTAGCAATTCCCACCGCAACATGGTTAACCTCTATCCTAAATTTCTGCACAAAATTGATAAAAGACATTCCAAGAAATATTTAAATTTATGAATAAAGAAACAAAAAATAACACATACCCCAAACATTACAAACACAAAACCCCCAAAAACCTAACAATAGTCTCTGTCAACATCATCCTGGGAGGGATAATACACTGCACTGCAATAGAAATAAAAATTCCTATCATCTATATCTCAATGGGTTCCATCTTTTCTTTTGTTCTTTTTTCTAATGCGGTTTTATAATCCCTGAGACAAGTAGTTCTGGCCCTAGAGTGTTATATATATTAGCGTCTGTAGCATGTATAAGGGACATGTTATCATACCTGTGTCTTTTTATAGGTGATTAATGCCCGGTGAGAGGGTGAAAGGGACCTATACCCCCGTCAGATGCAGGAAAGGAACAAAGAGACAGGTAATTAATATTTATATTAATTACTGATAACAATCAGGCTAGATATAACATCTAGACCTGCAGAGATGTCATAGTCTCTACCTTATACATGAAGATATATGTGTTTTTAATAAGTATATCGTCTATAGACAGCTTCTTATATAACACAACTGTGTCTCAGGTACAGAGATTGGGAACATTTATGATTTCTAATATCTGTTTTTTATTTGTAGTAATCCCTTTTTCAATAGACAGACCGCAGATTTAAGACATAACTGTACTGTAAAGAAAAATCTCTAAGTTAATGTAATAAATCACATACTATAACTGATTATTGCCATTTAAAACTATGAAAAATACAGTATGTTGATTATAAAACAGAAATACAGAATGGAGACAACCGTCTGTGGCTCAAGCTCGACTGCCCCTTTCTTTGAGTGGCCCCTCAATGTTGTGGAAACGGGTGGAGGACATTGTCTCCATTAGAATGGGTCCCCCTACGATGCTTCGGCTGTTGATCTGAAGTGCATTCTGTGCTTTGGAACCTCGGGGGCAAACTGTATTTCTGTTATTAATTTTTAGTTTAGCAATTCCCACTGCAACATGGTTAACCTCTATCCTAAATTTCTGCACAAAATTGATAAAAGACATTCCAAGAAATATTTTTCCAAACAAAAATATATAAAATATTGATGAAGTTGATGAATAATAATAACAGCAAAAATAACAGTTTTTGATTAAAAAACAAATAAAGAACAATAATTTATAAAAAATTTTGATCCTGCCCCCTTCCCCAAAAATAAAAAAACATATATTACCCTTAAAATTTATGAATAAAGAAACAAAAAATAACACATACCCCAAACATTGCAAACACAAAACCCCCAAAAACCTAACAATAGTGTCTGTCAACATCATCCTGGGAGGGATAATACACTGCACTACAATAGAAATACAAATCAAATCCCTATCATCTATATCTCAATGGGTTCCATCTTTTCTTTTGTTCTTTTTTCTAATGCGGTTTTATAATCCCTGAGACAAGTAGTTCTGGCCCTAGAGTGTTATATATATTAGCGTCTGTAGCATGTATAAGGGACATGTTATCATACCTGTGTCTTTTTATAGGTGATTAATGCCCGGTGAGAGGGTGAAAGGGACCTATAACCCCGTCAGCTGCAGGAAAGGAATAAAGAGACAGGTAATTAATATTTATATTAATTACTGATAACAATCAGGCTAGATATAACATCTAGACCTGCAGAGATGTCATAGTCTCTACCTTATACATGAAGATATATGTGTTTTTAATAAGTATATCGTCTATAGACAGCTTCTTATATAACACAACTGTGTCTCAGGTACAGAGATTGGGAACATTTATGATTTCTAATATCTGTTTTTTATTTGTAGTAATCCCTTTTTCAATAGACAGACCGCAGATTTAAGACATAACTGTACTGTAAAAAAACATATCTATAAGTTAATGTAATAAATCACATACTATAACTGATTATTGCCATTTAAAACTATGAAAAATACATTATGTTGATTATAAAACAGAAATACAGAATGGAGACAACCGTCTGTGGCTCAAGCTCGACTGCCCCTTTCTTTGAGTGGCCCCTCAATGTTGTGGAAACGGGTGGAGGACATTGTCTCCATTAGAATGGGTCCCCCTACGATGCTTCGGCTGTTGATCTGAAGTGCATTCTGTGCTTTGGAACCTCGGGGGCAAACTGTATATCTGTTATTAATTTTTAGTTTAGCAATTCCCACTGCAATATGGTTAACCTCTATCCTAAATTTCTGCCCAAAATTGATAAAAGACATTCCAAGAAATATTTTGCCAAATAAAAATATATAAAATATTGATGAAATTGATGAATAATAACAACAAAAATAACAGTTTTTGATTAAAAAACAAAAAAACAAAAATAATTTATAAAATATTTTGCTCCTGCCCCCTTCCCCCAAAAATAAAAAAACATATATTACCCTTAAAATTTATGAATAAAGAAACAAAAAATAACACATACCCCAAACATTACAAACACAAAACCCCCCAAAACCTAACAATAGTCTCTGTCAACATCATCCTGAGAGGGATAATACACTGCACTGCAATAGAAATAAAAATCCCTATCATCTATATCTCAATGGGTTCCATCTTTTCTTTTGTTCTTTTTTCTAATGCGGTTTTATAATCCCTGAGACAAGTAAATCTGGCCCTAGAGTGTTAAATATATTAGCGTCTGTAGCATGTATAAGGGACATGTTATCATACCTGTGTCTTTTTATAGGTGATTAATGCCCGGTGAGAGGGTGAAAGGGACCTATACCCCCGTCAGCTGCAGGAAAGGAACAAAGAGACAGGTAATTAATATTTATATTAATTACTGATAACAATCAGGCTAGATATAACATCTAGACCTGCAGAGATGTCATAGTCTCTACCTTATACATGAAGATATATGTGTTTTTAATAAGTATATCGTCTATAGACAGCTTCTTACATAACACAACCATGTCTCAGGTACAGAGATTAGGAACATTTATGATTTCTAATATCTGTTTTTTATTTGTAGTAATCCCTTTTTCAATAGATTGACCGCAGATTTAAGACATAACTGTACTGTAAAGAAAAATCTATAAGTTAATGTAATAAATCACATACTATAACTGATTGTTGCCATTTAAAACTATGAAAAATACATTATGTTGATTATAAAACAGAAATACAGAATGGAGACAACCGTCTGTGGCTCAAGCTCGACTGCCCATTTCTTTGAGTGGCCCCTCAATGTTCTGGAAACGGGTGGAGGACATTGTCTCCATTAGAATGGGTCCCCCTACGATGCTTCGGCTGTTGATCTGAAGTGCATTCTGTGCTTTGGAATCTCGGGGGCAAACTGTATTTCTGTTATTAATTTTTAGTTTAGCAATTCCCACCGCAACATGGTTAACCTCTATCCTAAATTTCTGCACAAAATTGATAAAAGACATTCCAAGAAATATTTAAATTTATGAATAAAGAAACAAAAAATAACACATACCCCAAACATTACAAACACAAAACCCCCAAAAACCTAACAATAGTCTCTGTCAACATCATCCTGGGAGGGATAATACACTGCACTGCATTAGAAATAAAAATCCCTATCATCTATATCTCAATGGGTTCCATCTTTTCTTTTGTTCTTTTTTCTAATGCGGTTTTATAATCCCTGAGACAAGTAGTTCTGGCCCTAGAGTGTTATATATATTAGCGTCTGTAGCATGTATAAGGGACATGTTATCATACCTGTGTCTTTTTATAGGTGATTAATGCCCGGTGAGAGGGTGAAAGGGACCTATACCCCCGTCAGATGCAGGAAAGGAACAAAGAGACAGGTAATTAATATTTATATTAATTACTGATAACAATCAGGCTAGATATAACATCTAGACCTGCAGAGATGTCATAGTCTCTACCTTATACATGAAGATATATGTGTTTTTAATAAGTATATCGTCTATAGACAGCTTCTTATATAACACAACTGTGTCTCAGGTACAGAGATTGGGAACATTTATGATTTCTAATATCTGTTTTTTATTTGTAGTAATCCCTTTTTCAATAGACAGACCGCAGATTTAAGACATAACTGTACTGTAAAGAAAAATCTCTAAGTTAATGTAATAAATCACATACTATAACTGATTATTGCCATTTAAAACTATGAAAAATACATTCTGTTTTTTATAAAACAGAAATACAGAATGGAGACAACCGTCTGTGGCTCAAGCTCGACTGCCCCTTTCTTTGAGTGGCCCCTCAATGTTTTGGAAACGGGTGGAGGACATTGTCTCCATTAGAATGGGTCCCCCTACGATGCTTCGGCTGTTGATCTGAAGTGCATTCTGTGCTTTGGAACCTCGGGGGCAAACTGTATTTCTGTTATTAATTTTTAGTTTAGCAATTCCCACTGCAACATGGTTAACCTCTATCCTAAATTTCTGCACAAAATTGATAAAAGACATTCCAAGAAATATTTTGCCAAATAAAAATATGTAAAATATTGATGAAATTGATGAATAATAATAACAACAAAAATAACAGTTTTTGATTAAAAAACAAAAAAACAAAAATAATTTATAAAATATTTTGCTCCTGCCCCCTTCCCCCAAAAATAAAAAAACATATATTACCCTTAAAATTTATGAATAAAGAAACAAAAAATAACACATACCCCAAACATTACAAACACAAAACCCCCAAAAACCTAACAATAGTCTCTGTCAACATCATCCTGGGAGGGATAATACACTGCACTACAATAGAAATAAAAATCCCTATCATCTATATCTCAATGGGTTCCATCTTTTCTTTTGTTCTTTTTTCTAATGCGGTTTTATAATCCCTGAGACAAGTAAATCTGGCCCTAGAGTGTTATTTATATTAGCGTCTGTAGCATGTATAAGGGACATGTTATCATACCTGTGTCTTTTTATAGGTGATTAATGCCCGGTGAGAGGGTGAAAGGGACCTATACCCCCGTCAGCTGCAGGAAAGGAACAAAGAGACAGGTAATTAATATTTATATTAATTACTGATAACAATCAGGCTAGATATAACATCTAGACCTGCAGAGATGTCATAGTCTCTACCTTATACATGAAGATATATGTGTTTTTAATAAGTATATATCGTCTATAGACAGCTTCTTATATAACACAACTGTGTCTCAGGTACAGAGATTGGGAACATTTATGATTTCTAATATCTGTTTTTTGTTCGTAGTAATCCCTTTTTCAATAGACAGACCGCAGATTTAAGACATAACTACTGTAAAGAAAAATCTATAAGTTAATGTAATAAATCACATACTATAACTGATTATTGCCATTTAAAACTATGAAAAATACATTCTGTTGATTATAAAACAGAAATACAGAATGGAGACAACCGTCTGTGGCTCAAGCTCGACTGCCCATTTGTTTGAGTGGCCCCTCAATGTTCTGGAAACGGGTGGAGGACATTGTCTCCATTAGAATGGGTCCCCCTACGATGCTTCGGCTGTTGATCTGAAGTGCATTCTGTGCTTTGGAACCTCGGGGGCAAACTGTATTTCTGTTATTAATTTTTAGTTTAGCAATTCCCACTGCAACATGGTTAACCTTTATCCTAAATTTCTGCACAAAATTGATAAAAGACATTCCAAGAAATATTTTGCCAAATAAAAATATATAAAATATTGATGAAATTGATGAATAATAATAACAACAAAAATAACAGTTTTTGATTAAAAAACAAAAAAACTAAAATAATTTATAAAATATTTTGCTCCTGCCCCCTTCCCCCAAAAATAAAAAAACATATATTACCCTTAAAATTTATGAATAAAGAAACAAAAAATAACACATACCCCAAACATTACAAACACAAAACCCCCAAAAACCTAACAATAGTCTCTGTCAACATCATCCTGGGAGATATAATACACTGCACTGCAATAGAAATAAAAATCCCTATCATCTATATCTCAATGGGTTCCATCTTTTCTTTTGTTCTTTTTTCTAATGCGGTTTTATAATCCCTGAGACAAGTAGTTCTGGCCCTAGAGTGTTATATATATTAGCGTCTGTAGCATGTATAAGGGACATGTTATCATACCTGTGTCTTTTTATAGGTGATTAATGCCCGGTGAGAGGGTGAAAGGGACCTATACCCCCGTCAGCTGCAGGAAAGGAACAAAGAGACAGGTAATTAATATTTATATTAATTACTGATAACAATCAGGCTAGATATAACATCTAGACCTGCAGAGATGTCATAGTCTCTACCTTATACATGAAGATATATGTGTTTTTAATAAGTATATCGTCTATAGACAGCTTCTTATATAACACTACTGTGTCTCAGGTACAGAGATTGGGAACATTTATGATTTCTAATATCTGTTTTTTGTTTGTAGTAATCCCTTTTTCAATAGACAGACAGCAGATTTAAGACATAACTGTACTGTAAAGAAAAATCTATAAGTTAATGTAATAAATCACATACTATAACTGATTATTGCCATTTAAAACTATGAAAAATACATTATGTTGATTATAAAACAGAAATACAGAATGGAGACAACCGTCTGTGGCTCAAGCTCGACTGCCCCTTTCTTTGAGTGGCCCCTCAATGTTGTGGAAACGGGTGGAGGACATTGTCTCCATTAGAATGGGTCCCCCTACGATGCTTCGGCTGTTGATCTGAAGTGCATTCTGTGCTTTGGAACCTCGGGGGCAAACTGTATTTCTGTTATTAATTTTTAGTTTAACAATTCCTACTGCAACATGGTTAACCTCTATCCTAAATTTCTGCACAAAATTGATAAAAGACATTCCAAGAAATATTTTGCCAAGTAAAAATATATAAAATATTGATGAAATTGATGAATAATAATAACAACAAAAATAACAGTTTTTGATTAAAAAACAAAAAAACAAAAATAATTTATAAAATATTTTGCTCCTGCCCCCTTCCCCCCCCCAAAAAAAAACATATATTACCCTTTAAATTTATGAATAAAGAAACAAAAAATAACACATACCCCAAACATTACAAACACAAAACCCCCAAAAACCTAACAATAGTCTCTGTCAACATCATCCTGGGAGGGATAATACACTGCACTGCAATAGAAATAAAAATCCCTATCATCTATATCTCAATGGGTTCCATCTTTTCTTTTGTTCTTTTTTCTAATGCGGTTTTATAATCCCTGAGACAAGTAGTTCTGGCCCTAGAGTGTTATATATATTAGCGTCTGTAGCATGTATAAGGGACATGTTATCATACCTGTGTCTTTTTATAGGTGATTGATGCCCGGTGAGAGGGTGAAAGGGACCTATACCCCCGTCAGCTGCAGGAAAGGAACAAAGAGACAGGTAATTAATATTTATATTAATTACTGATAACAATTAGGCAAGATACAACATCTAAACCTGCAAAGATGTGATAGTCTCTACCTTATACATGAAGATATATGTGTTTTTAATAAGTATATCGTCTATAGACAGCTTCTTATATAACACAACCATGTCTCAGGTACAGAGATTAGGAACATTTATGATTTCTAATATCTGTTTTTTATTTGTAGTAATCCCTTTTTCAATAGATTGACCGCATATTTAAGACATAACTGTACTGTAAAGAAAAATCTATAAGTTAATGTAATAAATCACATACTATAACTGATTGCTGCCATTTAAAACTATGAAAAATACATTATGTTGATTATAAAACAGAAATACAGAATGGAGACAACCGTCTGTGGCTCAAGCTCGACTGCCCATTTCTTTGAGTGGCCCCTCAATGTTCTGGAAACGGGTGGAGGACATTGTCTCCATTAGAATGGGTCCCCCTACGATGCTTCGGCTGTTGATCTGAAGTGCATTCTGTGCTTTGGAATCTCGGGGGCAAACTGTATTTCTGTTATTAATTTTTAGTTTAGCAATTCCCACCGCAACATGGTTAACCTCTATCCTAAATTTCTGCACAAAATTGATAAAAGACATTCCAAGAAATATTTAAATTTATGAATAAAGAAACAAAAAATAACACATACCCCAAACATTACAAACACAAAACCCCCAAAAACCTAACAATAGTCTCTGTCAACATCAACCTGGGAGGGATAATACACTGCACTGCAATAGAAATAAAAATCCCTATCATCTATATCTCAATGGGTTCCATCTTTTCTTTTGTTCTTTTTTCTAATGCGGTTTTATAATCCCTGAGACAAGTAGTTCTGGCCCTAGAGTGTTATATATATTAGCGTCTGTAGCATGTATAAGGGACATGTTATCATACCTGTGTCTTTTTATAGGTGATTAATGCCCGGTGAGAGGGTGAAAGGGACCTATACCCCCGTCAGCTGCAGGAAAGGAACAAAGAGTCAGGTAATTAATATTTATATTAATTACTGATAACAATCAGGCTAGATATAACATCTAGACCTGCAGAGATGTCATAGTCTCTACCTTATACATGAAGATATATGTGTTTTTAATAAGTATATCGTCTATAGACAGCTTCTTATATAACACAACTGTGTCTCAGGTACAGAGATTGGGAACATTTATGATTTCTAATATCTGTTTTTTGTTTGTAGTAATCCCTTTTTCAATAGACAGACAGCAGATTTAAGACATAACTGTACTGTAAAGAAAAATCTATAAGTTAATGTAATAAATCACATACTATAACTGATTATTGCCATTTAAAACTATGAAAAATACATTATGTTGATTATAAAACAGAAATACAGAATGGAGACAACCGTCTGTGGCTCAAGCTCGACTGCCCATTTCTTTGAGTGGCCCCTCAATGTTCTGGAAACGGGTGGAGGACATTGTCTCCATTAGAATGGGTCCCCCTACGATGCTTCGGCTGTTGATCTGAAGTGCATTCTGTGCTTTGGAATCTCGGGGGCAAACTGTATTTCTGTTATTAATTTTTAGTTTAGCAATTCCCACCGCAACATGGTTAACCTCTATCCTAAATTTCTGCACAAAATTGATAAAAGACATTCCAAGAAATATTTTGCCAAACAAAAATATATAAAATATTGATGAAGTTGATGAATAATAATAACAGCAAAAATAACAGTTTTTGATTAAAAAACAAATAAACAATAATAATTTATAAAATATTTTGCTCCTGCCCCCTTCCCCAAAAATAAAAAAATATATATTACCCTTAAAATTTATGAATAAAGAAACAAAAAATAACACATACCCCAAACATTGCAAACACAAAACCCCCAAAAACCTAACAATAGTCTCTGTCAACATCATCCTGGGAGGGATAATACACTGCACTACAATAGAAATAAAAATCCCTATCATCTATATCTCAATGGGTTCCATCTTTTCTTTTGTTCTTTTTTCTAATGCGGTTTTATAATCCCTGAGACAAGTAGTTCTGGCCCTAGAGTGTTATATATATTAGCGTCTGTAGCATGTATAAGGGACATGTTATCATACCTGTGTCTTTTTATAGGTGATTAATGCCCGGTGAGAGGGTGAAAGGGACCTATACCCCCGTCAGCTGCAGGAAAGGAACAAAGAGACAGGTAATTAATATTTATATTAATTACTGATAACAATCAGGCTAGATATAACATCTAGACCTGCAGAGATGTCATAGTCTCTACCTTATACATGAAGATATATGTGTTTTTAATAAGTATATCGTCTATAGACAGCTTCTTATATAACACAACTGTGTCTCAGGTACAGAGATTGGGAACATTTATGATTTCTAATATCTGTTTTTTGTTTGTAGTAATCCCTTTTTCAATAGACAGGCAGCAGATTTAAGACATAACTGTACTGTAAAGAAAAATCTATAAGTTAATGTAATAAATCACATACTATAACTGATTATTGCCATTTAAAACTATGAAAAATACATTATGTTGATTATAAAACAGAAATACAGAATGGAGACAACCGTCTGTGGCTCAAGCTCGACTGCCCCTTTCTTTGAGTGGCCCCTCAATGTTGTGGAAACGGGTGGAGGACATTGTCTCCATTAGAATGGGTCCCCCTACGATGCTTCGGCTGTTGATCTGAAGTGCATTCTGTGCTTTGGAACCTCGGGGGCAAACTGTATTTCTGTTATTAATTTTTAGTTTAGCAATTCCCACTGCAACATGGTTAACCTCTATCCTAAATTTCTGCACAAAATTGATAAAAGACATTCTAAGAAATATTTTGCCAAATAAAAATATAGAAAATATTGATGAAATTGATGAATAATAATAACAACAAAAATAACAGTTTTTGATTAAAAAACAAAAAAACTAAAATAATTTATAAAATATTTTGCTCCTGCCCCCTTCCCCCCCCCAAAAAAAAACATATATTACCCTTTAAATTTATGAATAAAGAAACAAAAAATAACACATACCCCAAACATTACAAACACAAAACCCCCAAAAACCTAACAATAGTCTCTGTCAACATCATCCTGGGAGGGATAATACACTGCACTGCAATAGAAATAAAAATCCCTATCATCTATATCTCAATGGGTTCCATCTTTTCTTTTGTTCTTTTTTCTAATGCGGTTTTATAATCCCTGAGACAAGTAGTTCTGGCCCTAGAGTGTTATATATATTAGCGTCTGTAGCATGTATAAGGGACATGTTATCATACCTGTGTCTTTTTATAGGTGATTGATGCCCGGTGAGAGGGTGAAAGGGACCTATACCCCCGTCAGCTGCAGGAAAGGAACAAAGAGACAGGTAATTAATATTTATATTAATTACTGATAACAATTAGGCAAGATACAACATCTAAACCTGCAAAGATGTGATAGTCTCTACCTTATACATGAAGTTATATGTGTTTTTAATAAGTATATCGTGTATAGACAGCTTCTTATATAACACAACCATGTCTCAGGTACAGAGATTAGGAACATTTATGATTTCTAATATCTGTTTTTTATTTGTAGTAATCCCTTTTTCAATAGATTGACCGCATATTTAAGACATAACTGTACTGTAAAGAAAAATCTATAAGTTAATGTAATAAATCACATACTATAACTGATTGCTGCCATTTAAAACTATGAAAAATACATTATGTTGATTATAAAACAGAAATACAGAATGGAGACAACCGTCTGTGGCTCAAGCTCGACTGCCCATTTCTTTGAGTGGCCCCTCAATGTTCTGGAAACGGGTGGAGGACATTGTCTCCATTAGAATGGGTCCCCCTACGATGCTTCGGCTGTTGATCTGAAGTGCATTCTGTGCTTTGGAATCTCGGGGGCAAACTGTATTTCTGTTATTAATTTTTAGTTTAGCAATTCCCACCGCAACATGGTTAACCTCTATCCTAAATTTCTGCACAAAATTGATAAAAGACATTCCAAGAAATATTTAAATTTATGAATAAAGAAACAAAAAATAACACATACCCCAAACATTACAAACACAAAACCCCCAAAAACCTAACAATAGTCTCTGTCAACATCATCCTGGGAGGGATAATACACTGCACTGCAATAGAAATAAAAATCCCTATCATCTATATCTCAATGGGTTCCATCTTTTCTTTTGTTCTTTTTTCTAATGCGGTTTTATAATCCCTGAGACAAGTAGTTCTGGCCCTAGAGTGTTATATATATTAGCGTCTGTAGCATGTATAAGGGACATGTTATCATACCTGTGTCTTTTTATAGGTGATTGATGCCCGGTGAGAGGGTGAAAGGGACCTATACCCCCGTCAGCTGCAGGAAAGGAACAAAGAGACAGGTAATTAATATTTATATTAATTACTGATAACAATTAGGCAAGATACAACATCTAAACCTGCAAAGATGTGATAGTCTCTACCTTATACATGAAGATATATGTGTTTTTAATAAGTATATCGTGTATAGACAGCTTCTTATATAACACAACCATGTCTCAGGTACAGAGATTAGGAACATTTATGATTTCTAATATCTGTTTTTTATTTGTAGTAATCCCTTTTTCAATAGATTGACCGCATATTTAAGACATAACTGTACTGTAAAGAAAAATCTATAAGTTAATGTAATAAATCACATACTATAACTGATTGCTGCCATTTAAAACTATGAAAAATACATTATGTTGATTATAAAACAGAAATACAGAATGGAGACAACCGTCTGTGGCTCAAGCTCGACTGCCCATTTCTTTGAGTGGCCCCTCAATGTTCTGGAAACGGGTGGAGGACATTGTCTCCATTAGAATGGGTCCCCCTACGATGCTTCGGCTGTTGATCTGAAGTGCATTCTGTGCTTTGGAATCTCGGGGGCAAACTGTATTTCTGTTATTAATTTTTAGTTTAGCAATTCCCACCGCAACATGGTTAACCTCTATCCTAAATTTCTGCACAAAATTGACAAAAGACATTCCAAGAAATATTTAAATTTATGAATAAAGAAACAAAAAATAACACATACCCCAAACATTACAAACACAAAACCCCCAAAAACCTAACAATAGTCTCTGTCAACATCATCCTGGGAGGGATAATACACTGCACTGCAATAGAAATAAAAATCCCTATCATCTATATCTCAATGGGTTCCATCTTTTCTTTTGTTCTTTTTTCTAATGCGGTTTTATAATCCCTGAGACAAGTAGTTCTGGCCCTAGAGTGTTATATATATTAGCGTCTGTAGCATGTATAAGGGACATGTTATCATACCTGTGTCTTTTTATAGGTGATTGATGCCCGGTGAGAGGGTGAAAGGGACCTATACCCCCGTCAGCTGCAGGAAAGGAACAAAGAGACAGGTAATTAATATTTATATTAATTACTGATAACAATTAGGCAAGATACAACATCTAAACCTGCAAAGATGTGATAGTCTCTACCTTATACATGAAGATATATGTGTTTTTAATAAGTATATCGTCTATAGACAGCTTCTTATATAACACAACCATGTCTCAGGTACAGAGATTAGGAACATTTATGATTTCTAATATCTGTTTTTTATTTGTAGTAATCCCTTTTTCAATAGACTGACCGCAGATTTAAGACATAACTGTACTGTAAAGAAAAATCTATAAGTTAATTTAATAAATCACATACTATAACTGATTATTGCAATTTAAAACTATGAAAAATACATTATGTTGATTATAAAAAAAGAAATACAGAATGGAGACAACCGTCTGTGGCTCAAGATCGACTGCCCATTTCTTTGAGTGGCCCCTCAATGTTCTGGAAAAGGGTGGAGGACATTGTCTCCATTAGAATGGGTCCCCCTACGATGCTTCGGCTGTTGATCTGAAGTGCATTCTGTGCTTTGGAATCTCGGGGGCAAACTGTATTTCTGTTATAAATTTTTAGTTTAGCAATTCCCACCGCAACATGGTTAACCTCTATCCTAAATTTCTGCACAAAATTGATAAAAGACATTCCAAGAAATATTTTGCCAAATAAAAATATGTAAAATATTGATGAAGTTGATGAATAATAACAGCAAAAATAACAGTTTTTGATTAAAAAACAAATAAACAATAATAATTTATAAAATATTTTGCTCCTGCCCTCTTCCCCAAAAATAAAAAAACATATATTACCCTTAAAATTTATGAGTAAAGAAAAAAAAAATAACACATACCCCAAACATTGCAAACACAAAACCCCCAAAAACCTAACAATAGTGTCTGTCAACATCATCCTGGGAGGGATAATACACTACACTACAATAGAAATAAAAATCCCTATCATCTATATCTCAATGGGTTCCATCTTTTCTTTTGTTCTTTTTTCTAATGCGGTTTTATAATCCCTGAGACAAGTAAATCTGGCCCTAGAGTGTTATTTATATTAGCGTCTGTAGCATGTATAAGGGACATGTTATCATACCTGTGTCTTTTTATAGGTGATTAATGCCCGGTGAGAGGGTGAAAGGGACCTATACCCCCGTCAGCTGCAGGAAAGGAACAAAGAGACAGGTAATTAATATTTATATTAATTACTGATAACAATCAGGCTAGATATAACATCTAGACCTGCAGAGATGTCATAGTCTCTACCTTATACATGAAGATATATGTGTTTTTAATAAGTATATATCGTCTATAGACAGCTTCTTATATAACACAACTGTGTCTCAGGTACAGAGATTGGGAACATTTATGATTTCTAATATCTGTTTTTTGTTCGTAGTAATCCCTTTTTCAATAGACAGACCGCAGATTTAAGACATAACTACTGTAAAGAAAAATCTATAAGTTAATGTAATAAATCACATACTATAACTGATTATTGCCATTTAAAACTATGAAAAATACATTCTGTTGATTATAAAACAGAAATACAGAATGGAGACAACCGTCTGTGGCTCAAGCTCGACTGCCCATTTGTTTGAGTGGCCCCTCAATGTTCTGGAAACGGGTGGAGGACATTGTCTCCATTAGAATGGGTCCCCCTACGATGCTTCGGCTGTTGATCTGAAGTGCATTCTGTGCTTTGGAACCTCGGGGGCAAACTGTATTTCTGTTATTAATTTTTAGTTTAGCAATTCCCACTGCAACATGGTTAACCTCTATCCTAAATTTCTGCACAAAATTGATAAAAGACATTCCAAGAAATATTTTGCCAAATAAAAATATATAAAATATTGATGAAATTGATGAATAATAATAACAACAAAAATAACAGTTTTTGATTAAAAAACAAAAAAACTAAAATAATTTATAAAATATTTTGCTCCTGCCCCCTTCCCCCAAAAATAAAAAAACATATATTACCCTTAAAATTTATGAATAAAGAAACAAAAAATAACACATACCCCAAACATTACAAACACAAAACCCCCAAAAACCTAACAATAGTCTCTGTCAACATCATCCTGGGAGATATAATACACTGCACTGCAATAGAAATAAAAATCCCTATCATCTATATCTCAATGGGTTCCATCTTTTCTTTTGTTCTTTTTTCTAATGCGGTTTTATAATCCCTGAGACAAGTAGTTCTGGCCCTAGAGTGTTATATATATTAGCGTCTGTAGCATGTATAAGGGACATGTTATCATACCTGTGACTTTTTATAGGTGATTAATGCCCGGTGAGAGGGTGAAAGGGACCTATACCCCCGTCAGCTGCAGGAAAGGAACAAAGAGACAGGTAATTAATATTTATATTAATTACTGATAACAATCAGGCTAGATATAACATCTAGACCTGCAGAGATGTCATAGTCTCTACCTTATACATGAAGATATATGTGTTTTTAATAAGTATATCGTCTATAGACAGCTTCTTATATAACACTACTGTGTCTCAGGTACAGAGATTGGGAACATTTATGATTTCTAATATCTGTTTTTTGTTTGTAGTAATCCCTTTTTCAATAGACAGACAGCAGATTTAAGACATAACTGTACTGTAAAGAAAAATCTATAAGTTAATGTAATAAATCACATACTATAACTGATTATTGCCATTTAAAACTATGAAAAATACATTATGTTGATTATAAAACAGAAATACAGAATGGAGACAACCGTCTGTGGCTCAAGCTCGACTGCCCCTTACTTTGAGTGGCCCCTCAATGTTGTGGAAACGGGTGGAGGACATTGTCTCCATTAGAATGGGTCCCCCTACGATGCTTCGGCTGTTGATCTGAAGTGCATTCTGTGCTTTGGAACCTCGGGGGCAAACTGTATTTCTGTTATTAATTTTTAGTTTAACAATTCCTACTGCAACATGGTTAACCTCTATCCTAAATTTCTGCACAAAATTGATAAAAGACATTCCAAGAAATATTTTGCCAAGTAAAAATATATAAAATATTGATGAAATTGATGAATAATAATAACAACAAAAATAACAGTTTTTGATTAAAAAACAAAAAAACAAAAATAATTTATAAAATATTTTGCTCCTGCCCCCTTCCCCCCCCCAAAAAAAAAACATATATTACCCTTTAAATTTATGAATAAAGAAACAAAAAATAACACATACCCCAAACATTACAAACACAAAACCCCCAAAAACCTAACAATAGTCTCTGTCAACATCATCCTGGGAGGGATAATACACTGCACTGCAATAGAAATAAAAATCCCTATCATCTATATCTCAATGGGTTCCATCTTTTCTTTTGTTCTTTTTTCTAATGCGGTTTTATAATCCCTGAGACAAGTAGTTCTGGCCCTAGAGTGTTATATATATTATCGTCTGTAGCATGTATAAGGGACATGTTATCATACCTGTGTCTTTTTATAGGTGATTGATGCCCGGTGAGAGGGTGAAAGGGACCTATACCCCCGTCAGCTGCAGGAAAGGAACAAAGAGACAGGTAATTAATATTTATATTAATTACTGATAACAATTAGGCAAGATACAACATCTAAACCTGCAAAGATGTGATAGTCTCTACCTTATACATGAAGATATATGTGTTTTTAATAAGTATATCGTCTATAGACAGCTTCTTATATAACACAACCATGTCTCAGGTACAGAGATTAGGAACATTTATGATTTCTAATATCTGTTTTTTATTTGTAATAATCCCTTTTTCAATAGATTGACCGCATATTTAAGACATAACTGTACTGTAAAGAAAAATCTATAAGTTAATGTAATAAATCACATACTATAACTGATTGCTGCCATTTAAAACTATGAAAAATACATTATGTTGATTATAAAACAGAAATACAGAATGGAGACAACCGTCTGTGGCTCAAGCTCGACTGCCCATTTCTTTGAGTGGCCCCTCAATGTTCTGGAAACGGGTGGAGGACATTGTCTCCATTAGAATGGGTCCCCCTACGATGCTTCGGCTGTTGATCTGAAGTGCATTCTGTGCTTTGGAATCTCGGGGGCAAACTGTATTTCTGTTATTAATTTTTAGTTTAGCAATTCCCACCGCAACATGGTTAACCTCTATCCTAAATTTCTGCACAAAATTGATAAAAGACATTCCAAGAAATATTTAAATTTATGAATAAAGAAACAAAAAATAACACATACCCCAAACATTACAAACACAAAACCCCCAAAAACCTAACAATAGTCTCTGTCAACATCATCCTGGGAGGGATAATACACTGCACTGCAATAGAAATAAAAATCCCTATCATCTATATCTCAATGGGTTCCATCTTTTCTTTTGTTCTTTTTTCTAATGCGGTTTTATAATCCCTGAGACAAGTAGTTCTGGCCCTAGAGTGTTATATATATTAGCGTCTGTAGCATGTATAAGGGACATGTTATCATACCTGTGTCTTTTTATAGGTGATTGATGCCCGGTGAGAGGGTGAAAGGGACCTATACCCCCGTCAGCTGCAGGAAAGGAACAAAGAGACAGGTAATTAATATTTATATTAATTACTGATAACAATCAGGCTAGATACAACATCTAAACCTGCAAAGATGTCATAGTCTCTACCTTATACATGAAGATATATGTGTTTTTAATAAGTATATCGTCTATAGACAGCTTCTTATATAACACAACTGTGTCTCAGGTACAGAGATTGGGAACATTTATGATTTCTAATATCTGTTTTTTGTTTGTAGTAATCACTTTTTCAATAGACAGACAGCATATTTAAGACATAACTGTACTGTAAAGAAAAATCTATAAGTTAATGTAATAAATCACATACTATAACTGATTATTGCCATTTAAAACTATGAAAAATACATTATGTTGATTATAAAACAGAAATACAGAATGGAGACAACCGTCTGTGGCTCAAGCTCGACTGCCCATTTCTTTGAGTGGCCCCTCAATGTTCTGGAAACGGGTGGAGGACATTGTCTCCATTAGAATGGGTCCCCCTACGATGCTTCGGCTGTTGATCTGAAGTGCATTCTGTGCTTTGGAATCTCGGGGGCAAACTGTATTTCTGTTACTAATTTTTAGTTTAGCAATTCCCACTGCAACATGGTTAACCTCTATACTAAATTTCTGCACAAAATTGATAAAAGACATTCCAAGAAATATTTTGCCAAGTAAAAATATATAAAATATTGATGAAATTGATGAATAATAATAACAACAAAAATAACAGTTTTTGATTAAAAAACAAAAAAACTAAAATAATTTATAAAATATTTTGCTCCTGCCCCCTTCCCCCAAAAATAAAAAAACATATATTACCCTTAAAATTTATGAATAAAGAAACAAAAAATAACACATACCCCAAACATTACAAACACAAAACCCCCAAAAACCTAACAATAGTCTCTGTCAACATCATCCTGGGAGGGATAATACACTGCACTGCAATAGAAATAAAAATCCCTATCATCTATATCTCAATGGGTTCCATCTTTTCTTTTGTTCTTTTTTCTAATGCGGTTTTATAATCCCTGAGACAAGTAGTTCTGGCCCTAGAGTGTTATATATATTAGCGTCTGTAGCATGTATAAGGGACATGTTATCATACCTGTGTCTTTTTATAGGTGATTAATGCCCGGTGAGAGGGTGAAAGGGACCTATACCCCTGTCAGCTGCAGGAAAGGAACAAAGAGACAGGTAATTAATATTTATATTAATTACTGATAACAATCAGGCTAGATATAACATCTAGACCTGCAGAGATGTCATAGTCTCTACCTTATACATGAAGATATATGTGTTTTTAATAAGTATATCGTCTATAGACAGCTTCTTATATAACACTACTGTGTCTCAGGTACAGAGATTGGGAACATTTATGATTTCTAATATCTGTTTTTTGTTTGTAGTAATCCCTTTTTCAATAGACAGACAGCAGATTTAAGACATAACTGTACTGTAAAGAAAAATCTATAAGTTAATGTAATAAATCACATACTATAACTGATTATTGCCATTTAAAACTATGAAAAATACATTATGTTGATTATAAAACAGAAATACAGAATGGAGACAACCGTCTGTGGCTCAAGCTCGACTGCCCATTTCTTTGAGTGGCCCCTCAATGTTCTGGAAACGGGTGGAGGACATTGTCTCCATTAGAATGGGTCCCCCTACGATGCTTCGGCTGTTGATCTGAAGTGCATTCTGTGCTTTGGAATCTCGGGGGCAAACTGTATTTCTGTTATTAATTTTTAGTTTAGCAATTCCCACCGCAACATGGTTAACCTCTATCCTAAATTTCTGCACAAAATTGATAAAAGACATTCCAAGAAATATTTTGCCAAACAAAAATATATAAAATATTGATGAAGTTGATGAATAATAATAACAGCAAAAATAACAGTTTTTGATTAAAAAACAAATAAACAATAATAATTTATAAAATATTTTGCTCCTGCCCCCTTCCCCAAAAATAAAAAAATATATATTACCCTTAAAATTTATGAATAAAGAAACAAAAAATAACACATACCCCAAACATTGCAAACACAAAACCCCCAAAAACCTAACAATAGTGTCTGTCAACATCATCCTGGGAGGGATAATACACTGCACTACAATAGAAATACAAATCCCTATCATCTATATCTCAATGGGTTCCATCTTTTCTTTTGTTCTTTTTTCTAATGCGGTTTTATAATCCCTGAGACAAGTAAATCTGGCCCTAGAGTGTTATATATATTAGCATCTGTAGCATGTATAAGGGACATGTTATCATACCTGTGTCTTTTTATAGGTGATTAATGCCCGGTGAGAGGGTGAAAGGGACCTATACCCCCGTCAGCTGCAGGAAAGGAACAAAGAGACAGGTAATTAATATTTATATTAATTACTGATAACAATCAGGCTAGATATAACATCTAGACCTGCAGAGATGTCATAGTCTCTACCTTATACATGAAGATATATGTGTTTTTAATAAGTATATCGTCTATAGACAGCTTCTTATATAACACAACTGTGTCTCAGGTACAGATATTGGGAACATTTATGATTTCTAATATCTGTTTTTTGTTTGTAGTAATCCCTTTTTCAATAGACAGACAGCAGATTTAAGACATAACTGTACTGTAAAGAAAAATCTATAAGTTAATGTAATAAATCACATACTATAACTGATTATTGCCATTTAAAACTATGAAAAATACATTATGTTGATTATAAAACAGAAATACAGAATGGAGACAACCGTCTGTGGCTCAAGCTCGACTGCCCCTTTCTTTGAGTGGCCCCTCAATGTTGTGGAAACGGGTGGAGGACATTGTCTCCATTAGAATGGGTCCCCCTACGATGCTTCGGCTGTTGATCTGAAGTGCATTCTGTGCTTTGGAACCTCGGGGGCAAACTGTATTTCTGTTATTAATTTTTAGTTTAGCAATTCCCACTGCAACATGGTTAACCTCTATCCTAAATTTCTGCACAAAATTGATAAAAGACATTCTAAGAAATATTTTGCCAAATAAAAATATAGAAAATATTGATGAAATTGATGAATAATAATAACAACAAAAATAACAGTTTTTGATTAAAAAACAAAAAAACAAAAATAATTTATAAAATATTTTGCTCCTGCCCCCTTCCCCCCCCAAAAAAAAACATATATTACCTTTTAAATTTATGAATAAAGAAACAAAAAATAACACATACCCCAAACATTACAAACACAAAACCCCCAAAAACCTAACAATAGTCTCTGTCAACATCATCCTGGGAGGGATAATACACTGCACTGCAATAGAAATAAAAATCCCTATCATCTATATCTCAATGGGTTCCATCTTTTCTTTTGTTCTTTTTTCTAATGCGGTTTTATAATCCCTGAGACAAGTAGTTCTGGCCCTAGAGTGTTATATATATTAGCGTCTGTAGCATGTATAAGGGACATGTTATCATACCTGTGTCTTTTTATAGGTGATTGATGCCCGGTGAGAGGGTGAAAGGGACCTATACCCCCGTCAGCTGCAGGAAAGGAACAAAGAGACAGGTAATTAATATTTATATTAATTACTGATAACAATTAGGCAAGATACAACATCTAAACCTGCAAAGATGTGATAGTCTCTACCTTATACATGAAGATATATGTGTTTTTAATAAGTATATCGTCTATAGACAGCTTCTTATATAACACAACCATGTCTCAGGTACAGAGATTAGGAACATTTATGATTTCTAATATCTGTTTTTTATTTGTAGTAATCCCTTTTTCAATAGACAGACCGCAGATTTAAGACATAACTGTACTGTAAAGAAAAATTTATAAATTAATGTAATAAATCACATACTATAACTGATTATTGCCATTTAAAACTATGAAAAATACATTATGTTGATTATAAAACAGAAATACAGAATGGAGACAACCGTCTGTGGCTCAAGCTCGACTGCCCCTTTCTTTGAGTGGCCCCTCAATGTTGTGGAAACGGGTGGAGGACATTGTCTCCATTAGAATGGGTCCCCCTACGATGCTTCGGCTGTTGATCTGAAGTGCATTCTGTGCTTTGGATCCTCGGGGGCAAACTGTATTTCTGTTATTAATTTTTAGTTTAGCAATTCCCACTGCAACATGGTTAACCTCTATCCTAAATTTCTGCACAAAATTGATAAAAGACATTCCAAGAAATATTTTGCCAAATAAAAATATATAAAATATTAAAATATTGATGAAATTGATGAATAATAATAACAACAAAAATAACAGTTTTTGATTAAAAAACAAATAAATAATAATAATTTATAAAATATTTTGCTCCTGCCCCCTTCCCCCAAAAATAAAAAACATATCTTACCCTTAAAATTTATAAATAAAGAAACAAAAAGTAACACATACCCCAAACATTGCAAACACAAAACCCCCAAAAACCTAACAATAGTGTCTGTCAACATCATCCTGAGAGGGATAATACACTGCACTACAATAGAAATAAAAATCCCTATCATCTATATCTCAATGGGTTCCATCTTTTCTTTTGTTCTTTTTTCTAATGCGGTTTTGTCATCCCTGAGACAAGTAGTTCTGGCCCTAGAGTGTTATGTATATTAGCGTCTGTAGCATGTATAAGGGACATGTTATCATACCTGTGTCTTTTTATAGGTGATTAATGCCCGGTGAGAGGGTGAAAGGGACCTATACCCCCGTTAGCTGCAGGAAAGGAACAAAGAGACAGGTAATTAATATTTATATTATTTACTGATAACAATCAGGCTAGATATAACATCTAGACCTGCAGAGATGTCATAGTCTCTACCTTATACATGAAGATATATGTGTTTTTAATAAGTATATCGTCTATAGAAAGCTTCTTATATAACACAACTGTGTCTCAGGTACAGAGATTGGGAACATTTATGATTTCTAATATCTGTTTTTTATTTGTAGTAATCCCTTTTTCAATAGACAGACCGCAGATTTAAGACATAACTGTACTGTAAAAAAACATATCTATAAGTTAATGTAATAAATCACATACTATAACTGATTATTGCCATTTAAAACTATGAAAAATACATTATGTTGATTATAAAACAGAAATACAGAATGGAGACAACCGTCTGTGGCTCAAGCTCGACTGCCCCTTTCTTTGAGTGGCCCCTCAATGTTGTGGAAACGAGTGGAGGACATTGTCTCCATTAGAATGGGTCCCCCTACGATGCTTCGGCTGTTGATCTGAAGTGCATTCTGTGCTTTGGAACCCCGGGGGCAAACTGTATTTCTGTTATTAATTTTTAGTTTAGCAATTCCCACTGCAATATGGTTAACCTCTATCCTACATTTCTGCACAAAATTGATAAAGACATTCCAAGAAATATTTTGCCAAATAAAAATGTATAAAATATTGATGAAGTTGATGAATAATAATAACAACAAAAATAACAGTTTTTGATTAAAAAACAAATAAACAATAATAATTTATAAAATATTTTGCTCCTGCCCCCTTCCCCCAAAAATAAAAAAACATATATTACCCTTAAAATTTATGAATAAAGAAACAAAAAATAACACATACCCCAAACATTACAAACACAAAACCCCCAAAAACCTAACAATAGTCTCTGTCAACATCATCCTGGGAGGGATAATACACTGCACTACAATAGAAATAAAAATCCCTATCATCTATATCTCAATGGGTTCCATCTTTTCTTTTGTTCTTTTTTCTAATGCGGTTTTATAATCCCTGAGACAAGTATTTCTGGCCCTAGAGTGTTATATATATTAGCGTCTGTAGCATGTATAATTGACATGTTATCATACCTGTGTCTTTTTAAAGTTGATTGATGCCCGGTCAGAGGGTGAAAGGGACCTATAACCTCGTTAGCTGCAGGAAAGGAACAAAGAGACAGGTAATTAATTTTTATATTAATTACTGATAACAATCAGGCTAGATACAACATCTAAACCTGCAAAGATGTCATAGTCTCTACCTTATACATGAAGATATATGTGTTTTTAATAAGTATATCGTCTATAGACAGCTTCTTATATAACACAACCATGTCTCAGGTACAGAGATTAGGAACATTTATGATTTCTAATATCTGTTTTTTATTTGTAGTAATCCCTTTTTCAATAGACTGACCGCAGATTTAAGACATAACTGTACTGTAAAGAAAAATCTATAAGTTAATGTAAGAAATCACATACTATAACTGATTATTGTCATTTAAAACTATGAAAAATACATTATGTTGATTATAAAACAGAAATACAGAATGGAGACAACCGTACGTGGCTCAAGCTCAAGCATATGTTCAATGAATCTAGGGACTCCTTTCCTGGATCTAATAGAGTAAACGTGTTCCCTGAAGCGAGTGTTCATCGCTCGCTTTGTGCTTCCTACATAGAATCTCCCACAGGTACAGTTCATTGCATAAACCACCCACTGAGTCCTGCAAGTTATTAACATTTTAATAGGAATTTCTTTTCCTCCTACAAAGGCTGTTTTGCCTGTCTTAAGGTGTGGGCACCAAATACAAGAGCCACACCTGTGTTTACCCACAGGGCCGGCTCCAGTCAACGAATCTTTCTTTACAGATTTTGAAGTGAAGTTGCTACTAGTAACGACATCTTTCAAATTTTTGCAACGTCAGAATGTTACCAATGGTTTCTCATTCAAAATTTTACACAAATCATTATCATTCATAATAAGTGGCCAGTTCTTATGCAAAGCAGATCTGATGATTTTCTCAAGGGGGCTAAATTTAAATGAAAAAGAAAAGCGAGGTCATTATTTTTGTATTCTACTTTTTTTTAACGTTTTTTTGAAAAGGAGATTTCTCCTATCCTGAGCGAAAGCTCTCTCAAGGGCTTCATTCAACAATTTCTCAGGATACCCACGAGCCTCCATTCTCCTCTTCAGATCTCCAGTTTGTTTGTCATCAGTATTATTAATTCTCCGTAGGTGCAAAAATTGCCCATACGGCAGTGAAGTTTTTACGTGTTCAGGATGATAGCTGGAGAACTGAAGAAGGGAGTTGGAGGCTGTGGGCTTTCTAAATCCAGAGGTGCAGATATTACCATCCTTTAACTCCACCAATACATCTAGAAATTCCATTTCTTTTTTGTCAGCCTTACTAGTAAATTTGAGATTCATGTCATTGCTTGTGTTAAGATAATCCACAAACTTCCCGAAGTCCGCCAGTGTGCCATCCCAGGCTATGAAGACATCGTCAACGAACCTAAGATAGCACCTGACGGACTTAAGGAAGGGATTCTGATCAGAAAAAACAAATTTGTTTTCGAATGCAGCAACATACAGATTTGCAAAGGTACAGGCGACGGGGGTGCCCATGGCCACACCCCCGATCTGCCTGTACCACACTTCATCAAACTGGAATGTGTTGTTCTCCAAAATAAAGGAAAAGGATTCACATATAAAGTCAATAGTACTTTCTGTTTTAGTTGTGTGTGTTAGTATCTCACGTATGCACTCTACACCTCTTTTTTGTGGTATACTAGTGTATAGGCTCTCTATATGGATCGAGGCTAAAATGATATTCTCAGAACAGGGTAGGTCTTGAATGCATACAAGGAACTGATTTGTATCCTTCACCAGCGATGGCACTTCTTGCAGAAGGGGTCGCAGCAGCCACTCCAGGTATTTAGAGAGTGGCTCTGTGACCGACCCCCTCCCCGAGACAATGGGGTGCCCGGGGGGGGGGGTTCTGCAAGGTCTTGTGCACCGTCGGCAAGAAGTACCATCGCGGGTAGGATGGAAAAGATGGTATAAGATTCTCTGCTCTCCTTTTTGAAAGAATCCCTTTCTCTACATTTTTCCGCAACAAAGTTTGTAGATTTGTTTTAATTTTGGGGATGGAATTTGTCTGCAATCTCTGATATGTGAGGGGATCGCTCAGCTGACGCAGAGCTTCTTTTTGATAATATTCACTGGACATTACAACTACATGTCCGCCTTTGTCGGATTTTTTTAATCACGACATCATTCATTTTTTTAAGGCGTTCAAGAGCAGTCCTCTCACCATATCTGAGATTGCAAACATCTTTTTTGTAAATAAGGGATTTTACATCATTTAACATTCGGTTATGAAACATATCCAAATTACTACCAGGAGTAACCTGGGGACAGCATGTAGATTTTATCCCTCCCTTAAATTCTTCCAACATTATCACATCCCTATCACCCTCTGGATTGTTCTCAAATCCTTCCTGCAAATCAATTAAGTAGTCTAAACATTCCAATTCTGTAGCAGTAGCATTCTGCAAAACACTAAAACCTAACGGTCCTATGACTGTGGGAATTTTTCCCTCCAGTTGACTTTGAGGGGTGTTTTTACTAGCATATGTTTTCTTAAGATTTAACTTTCTAATGTATTTGAAAAGATCAACTTCAAAGTCCACCACGTCAAAGTTCTCCGTCATGCAGAAGTTAAGGCCTCTTGACAAAAATGTAAGGGTGTCACTGTCCAAAATTTTATCTGTTAAATTAATTACTGCACACAGATCACTTGAATGTCACTTTACTTGTGCCATGTCACCTTCTTCTTGTCCTTCTTTACTTTCAACTTCTTTTGTTGGTTTTCCTCTTTTCTTTCTTCTTGGTCCCCACCGGGGTTTCCTCCTAAAGGGTATCCTGCTTGTTGTTTATCATCATTTTTATTTTTAAATCTTGTTGTAACACCTTGATTATTAAAATTTTTTTCAAATCTCTTTGGCTGCTGTTCATCGTAACTTTTTGTTTAAAATAATTGTTACGATTGCTTCTTGTTCGCTGTCTCCTCTGACTACTCGTTTGAAACACTCTGTCTGTATTGTAATCAAGTTTGTCACAAATTAATTTATCTTTCTTTTGATCTTTTATTATAGCTTGCAATCCCACAATCTTTTTCTCTAATTTCTTTGTGAAAGACTGATATTGGTCTTCGGTCAGACGTGCCCGAAGTTCGATTTTAGCTCTCATTAAGTCCTCGGTAGTTTTTGAATATTCATGTTCGTTTTTATCAATGATGGCCCTGAGCATTTGTAGGGAGTATTCTTGATGTATATTTTTCCACGTTTGTACAAAATCTGGATCGTCTGCGAACTGCGAGGGTTCCTTATAGTTCCTCAGTCCCCTAGGGACACGTTCACACTCATTGTACAATCTCGGGGAATTCACAGTCCAAAAAAGCCTTGTTTCTTTCTCGGCTAAAGATGTCACTTTAAATTCCAGATTTTTAACACTGATAACTTGAAGCATATCTTTTGTGTTGCATTGACTGAAAAAGCTGATTGCATCTTTCCGTCCGGCTCCCACTGCACTATCCGATCTATCCATTAGACTGCTTGCGGAATCATCTGAATCCATGATCACAATTCAATTTGTATTCTTATTCCTTTTCTTATTTGGGCTAATAGGTGTGCTCTGACCGCATGCAAGACTTCAATTATACAACAGGTGCAAGAAAACAGATTGGCCGGCACAGCTACCTCTAAAAAGCCTCTCAACTGGGTAACTCCTATAGCTGGCACGCATGGAGTTAAATTATGAAGCAGTCTTAGGCAACAATGAATACTGCAATCCTCTGGGTTCCCAGTCCCCCGGAGCAAGACTTTCAATCATCAATGGCAAAGAAATAACGGGGACGTCACTCACCGGGATGCAGTGAAAACGTCTTTATTTCAAAAGTGCAGACATGCGGGCAGCACGGACATCCAGAGCCACAGCTGAACAGTTGTAAGCTGGGTTACAGCTGTATCGTGTGTGTTCACACGCTTCTTCAGACCCTACCGATTCCGGTTACACGTCACCATTATAGCTACTCCTACCTAGTGACATGTGTGGAACAGGTGTACAATTAAAGACATAAAATTCAAAATGTAAAAACAAATACAAAAAGCATTAGGCTGCAGCAATGCAACATGGATCCTTATACAAAATGGTACAATACTTGGATGTACGTATGCGGTATGCACTGCTGAGGGCAGTAATATGCGCAACTATACGCAGAAAAAATAAGTATTTTTTAAAAACACCAGCATGTGATTACTTTTGCCAGGAGTCAGGACTTTCCCTCGATCTAGACTTGTTACAGATAAAGAATAGTAGACTGCTTTGATGTAGGCATGTGTTATGCACGTATGAGGGCAGACAAATGCACTACAGTCCGCTGAAAAATAACGTATTTGTGAACAGCAGCAGGACCCAACAGTGCAGCACCACAAAAAAAAAAATACAGGGATTAAACCCTAAATTGCACTCTGTCACACAATTCTGAACAGCATATGATTTGTGGAGCAAAAAAAACACTGAATTGCGCTGAAAAGATAAGGAGATAAGATGGTTGATAAAGTTCAGGCAGCCTGTTGATCTGTATGAGGCAGCTAACAGCTATCTGCCCCTCTTTGCTGCAATGCTCAATAACGTGAATAGGAGGTTTAGCTATCAATGATCCTTCTCAGTGAGAACAGCAAAGCACTCTGCACTCCTGTCTTTCCCTAATGCTGATGTGACTAGCAGTTGCAGTGGTACGCTGTGGTATAAGCTAGTCACACACACGCAGTCCCGTTCTCTCTATCTCTGAGTGTATAGATGAAATGAAGAGAGGCAAGATGGCTGCCGATTATATAGGGCTGTGACATCACAGGGGTCAATGAATACTGATAGGCTGCATCTAACATGTGATTCAGGGTCTTCCCGCCTACCTTCATTCCTGCTGCTGTTTCCCGCCCTCCCATAATGCCCTGCCCCATGTACTCACATGTAAATTCGCCATTTTAGGTCTCCAATAGCTTGGAACACTGTAAAATGAAGTTTAATGAAATCAAATATTTTATGAAATTCGTAACGAATTCGGGTTCGTCAGCTTCGATTCGCTCATCTCTAGTTATAATGTATTATATTATGATCACTATTTCCCAGGTGTCCTTTTACCTGCACATTAGTTACTCTTTCAGCTCTGTTGGTTAATATTAAGTCTAGGAGGGCGCCCCCTCTGGTCGGGCTCTGCACCATTTGGGACAGATAATTGTATTTAGTTATAGTCAGAATCCTGTTTCCTTTATGAGATTCACAGGTCTCAGTCTCTCAGTTTATATCAGGATAGTTAAAGTCCCCCATTCTTATCACATCATTTTGATTTTCTCCCTTGTTTATTTGCCTCAGTGATAATGTGATAATTTTCCTCAGACATCAACCACTCCAGTTCGTCAGTTTTATTGGACAGACTTCTGGCATTAGTCATCATGCAATTAAGTGGTGTATGTTTTTTCTTCCTATGAAGCCTATCCCTATTAACTATTCTAACCCCCCCCCTCTACTCCACCCCAGGTACATTACTAAGTCCGTAGTGGATATCTGGTACAAATACTAATAAAGCCAGTTACGAATCAATGCATTGTTTAATATACAATATTAAAATATTAATCTAAAATATCTCTAAAGTTATGCCTCCGCAGGGCCCTTGCGGCATATAGGCTCACTTAAGAGAATATAGGGACACAATTCTTCACAAATTATGTATTCAGTTCTTTGTATGCACCACTGAGGAAGGGGTCAGGATACCATCCAGGATACCCCGAAATGCGTTTGGTATTGCTACAAGTTCGCACCCGATGCAGTTCACCTGCGTTTTTATCTTAACGTTTTATTTTTTCACTATTTGCATTTTTTGCATTATTTCTTTATATGTTATAAAGGGACTATATTGGAACGATTGTCGGTTCATTTATATTACTGTCCGGGATAACTAGTAAATAAGGACTATAATCACCAGCAGACCTTTTGTGATCCACCAGCAAACTTCTTTGATTCAGCGTTAGCTACTGGACTCAACAACCACGTCCAGATTTTTCAGCCACTCTAAAACCTCCCGTCCGAAGTCAGGGTAAACTCCAACTTACGGGACATACTGGGATTGAGTGCAACCGAGGTCAGCTGACCTGCAATCAGCTGACCGATTACATCACACGCCGCTGCCTGTACACGCCGCTTACATCGGGCGGTATTCATCTCCACGCCTAAGCGAGCATTGCTATCATCTGTCGGCAGCGGTATTAGACTGTGAGAAGGGGCGTGACTCCATTACTGGTTGTCGCCACCTCCAGTCATAAAGTCACAACCCCGGGGAGATATACATCAAGACCTTGAGATCATCTAACCAAAGGGCGGTGAGTGGCACAGTTCGCCAAAACTTCTCTTCTCTTCAACAGAATATTTACAAAGACATATTTACAACTAAAGATACAGTGTCTGCTGGGGAAAAACTATAAACTATATTGTATCAATTATTTAGAGATTCAAAACAGGACACAATATTATTTATTCACAGGATTTGAATCAATAGGAATCATTGAAAAGACCCATATTTCTTTTTCAGGATACATTAATTGGATTCCATATTGTACATTTTGGATTTATTTTGCAACATATTTTTCAGGACTTTACTTCCACAGGATAATCCATTACAGGACTTCATTTTTTTGGCAACATTATTATATTTATTTTTTACAGGTTTTTCTATGTAGTTTCATTTATTTACATTCCTTGAGTGAAGGAATTCAGTTAACCTCGTGTCCCTTAGTGTGAGCTCCACATACCATTTCTCCTTTCTTTCTACATTACTAAGTCCCCCTCTCTATCTACACTGTCTTCCCCTCTATGTTATAGGTTCCCTCCCCCCCAGTCCCTAGTTTAAACACTCCTCCACCGTTGTAGCCATCTTCTCCCCGATCACAGCTGCACCCTCCCCATTGAGGTGCAGCCCGTCCCTACGGTAGAGCCGGTAACCAACAGCGAAGTCAGCCCAGTTCTCCATGAACCCGAACCCCTCCTTCCTACACCAGCTTCTGAGCAACTTGTTTACCTCCCTGATCTCCCGCTGCCTCTCTGGTGTGGCTCGTGGTACAGGTAATATTTCAGAAAATATTACCTTGGAGGTCCTTGCCTTAAGCTTGCGGCCTAAGTCCTGAAATAATTTTTTAGGACACTCCACCTACCTCTTACTTTGTCATTGGTGCCAATATGTACCATGACTGCTGGGTCTTCTCCAGCCCCACCCAGCAACCTGTCAACCCGATCCGCATTGTGCCGAACTCGAGCGCCCGGAAGACAACACACTGTTTGGCGATCCCGGTCTTTGTGACGGATCGCCCTGTCTGTCCCCCTAATAATTGAGTCCTCCACTACCAGTACTTGTCTAGCCTGCCCTGCACTCCTCCCTCTCTCCTTACTGGAGCAGACACCCCCCTGGTGGTCAGAGGCTGCTGTACTGCTAGCTCTGAAATGGCATCCCCCTCATCCGCCAACAGGGTAAACTTGTTGGGGTGTGCCAGTTCAGGACTAGCCTCCCTGACACTTTTCCCTCTACCCCGTTTTCTAACTGTAACCCAGCTAACTGCCTGACTGTCCTGAACCTCTGACCCACTCAGAGGTGGGTCACTCAGTATGCTTAATTCAGTATGCTTAATTGTTATCTAGATCAAGAGTTCTAGGGGTAAGTGTGTAGTACCGATAGACCCTAGTAGCTAAAGCATTGGGCAGAAAGCCTCAGGCAACCCAATCTGCAACCAGTGTATAACAAGGTAAATAATATGTGGTATTATATCAAATGTATGTCAAGGATAAAAAAGTAACAGTGAGATTGATTTCAGTATGTAGAAGCCTTACAGTCATTATACATACTTCATGTCAAGATATCAGTCAGAGATTTCATAGTCAAATATCTTTATGTCAGTCAAATGTCAAATGTCAGACATAAATCAAAAATCAAATGTTATGTGTTGATAAAATTTTCATCTATAGACGGATGTTACAGCTAGGATGTATTAATTAAATTTCATGCATAGTCAGTAGATGCATAAACTAAAGAAAAGTGGAGATACCAAAAGTACAATATAACAGGACAATTAGTATTGCTAGTACTATCCTGTTCATCCAGTTCGTTAATAAGTTCCAGCCATCCTGTTCGTGAATAAGCTCCATAGCATGTATGGACATTATTTAAATGCACAGAGACTCTCTATATATTTTTTCATCATTTTTGTTATCTTCAGCCTGAACTTGGACATTTGGATTAATGCTTCAGGACTGAATCTGGCCCTCTGGCCATTTCGACTCTTTTTAAGTAAGGGGGTTTTTAAGGGGGTTTGTGGTGTCCCGGTACAGAACCTTGTCCTGTTCCTCCCTTAGGTCCCCTCAGGAAGAGTCCCTGCAGTCCATAGGGCTCTCCTGCAGAGCTCACGCCTTGCTCACCTCATGTAAATATATTGTAAATGTATGGTGTATATTGTTCAGGGTATATAAAGTTGTACAAGTGTATAGGACCTTCCTGGGTCATGTGATACTGTCATGTGATGTACCCAGAGTTCCCTGGGTACAGGACCTACAGGCTTTGCAACCAATGTGCTGTAATCCAGCCTCCTTAGAATATAAGGGTCTGTAGTCTCTAAATTCACTTAATTCCTGGCACTCAAGCAAGCACAATCAGCATATACTACTCAATTCATCTCAGCTAGGCCAAAGCCTAAAGAACCTGCAGCCACTTCAAAACGTGAGTTATCAAGCTATATCTACAAATTCCTAGTGACTACTATTCAACTCAAGCATACAATTAGTAGCACAGTGGCCGGCAGAAATCTCAATACTACAAGTCCCAGCAAGCCTGCAAGGTATCTTGCATCCCGGTTGCCTCTAGGGAAACTGCATCATTGTAAAGACTGTTCCATTAGAAGTTTAAGTAAAAGTTCCAGTTATCTCATAATTCCTGCTGTGGACATTCCATTATTTCCTGCCGTTTTTGGGCTGGTTGTCGGCAGGGCCTTCTACAGAAAACAACCGCACCCTGGTGTCATGACAAAATAGGGGTTAATACCACCTTACCCCACAGGGTTAATCCCACCAGACCCTGCAACACCATTGCCTCACCCCGCTTACCACACTTTACTTTTTTGAGACTTTATTGGTTTGGGTCTCACTTGCTTCTCTCCGCTCGCTGTAGTCGACCATTTTTCATTTTATTTGGGATGTCCTAGGTGTTTGCCAAGATTTTGTTACAGTGGGTCGTAAAAATTAAAAATTTAAATTCTATTGTAACTCCTGATTTTTTATTTTTACAAGGGGTTAACGCAGAAAAAGCACCATAAAATTTGTTACCCAATTTCTCTTGATTCTGGAAATACCCCATATGTGGATGTAAGTTGGGGGCCATGTTGCCTTTACACAGCCCCCATGGTGTCAGAACAGCGGTAACCCCCCACAAGTCACCCCAGTTTGGAAACTGCACCACTGCAATTAACATTTATACGCCACTTGCATTTGACAGATTTTTGGAAGATTGCTTTGCGTCCACATATGGGGTATATCTGTACTTGGAAAAAATAGGGTTACAAATTTTGGGGGACTTTTTTCCTTTTGCCCCTTATTAAAAAGAAAAGTTGGGGGTTGCCCTAGCATGTTAGTGTAAAAAAAACATTTTTTTTACACTAATATGCTGCAGTTGACCCATACTTTTAATTACCACAAGCAGTAAAAGAAGAAAAAGACCCCCAAAATTTGTAACACAATTTCTCTCAAGTACGGATATACCTCATATGTGGACGTAAAGCGATCTGTGGCCACACAACAGGGCTCAGGAGTGAGAGAGCACCATGTTCATTTGAGGCCTAAATGAATGATTTGCACATGCATCCTTGCAGAGGTTCTAAAATAAACGCAATAGTAAAAACAACCACATTTGACCCCATTTCGGAAACCACACCCCTCAAGAAATGCAACAAGGGGTGCAGTGAGTATTTACACCGCACTGGTGTTCAACAGATTTTAAGAACAGTAGGCTGTGCATATGTAAAATTTTATTTTTCATATTACGGACCACCGTTCCAAAAATCTTTCAGACACCTGTGGGGCGTAAATGCTCACTGCCCCCCTTGTAATATTCCTTGAGGGGTGTAGTTTCCAAAATGTGGTCACATATGGTATTCCACCCAAATCTCACACAAAATAAACTAAAATGTATTTATGTAAGAAACACTTTAAAGTAGGTAAATTTCCATGACCAATAATACTGGTATACAAGGAGTAAATATATACCACAACACAAAAACTGGATATTTTCTGATCTGCGGCATCCTCTTTCCTTTTCTTCTTTGTCTGGATCAGACCACCATGTCGATCTCTTACCATCTACAGGGCAAACATGTCAGACTCTACATTTTTTCAGTGTCCTCCCATCTATAGGCCCACAAACTGTAATAATCCCCTTCAGGTAGGTAGGTAGCCAGGTAAATAGGTAACTAGGTAGGTAGATCAGGAAGCCAGATATGTAGGTAAGTGACTAGCCAGGTAGGTAGATAGGTAGGTAGGGGGCTAGCAAGGTAGTTAGGCAGCCATGTATGAAGGCCATGCATGTAGTTAGGTAGCCAGGTATGTAGGTAAGTAGTTAGGCATCCAGGTATAAAGTTAGGTAGCCCCCCCTTCCCTGTTGGTATAGACAGCGGAGTTAACCTCCCCTTACCTGTAGATATAGACAGCAGAGTTAACTCCCCTTCCTTGTAGGCATAGGCAGCAGAGTTAACCCCCTTCCCCATAGGTGTAGGCAGCAGATTTAACCCCCCTCCCCTGTAGGTATAGGAACAGAGTAGATCCCTCCCCCTTTCCCCATAGGTATAGGCATCAGTTAACTCCCCCTTTCCCCATAGGTATAGGCAGCTGTTAACCCCCCCTTTCTCCATAGGAATAGACAGCAGTTAGTTCCCCCCCCCTCTCCCCATAGGTACAGGCATCAGTTAACACCCCTCCCCTTTCCCCATAGGTATAGGTAGCAGTTAACCCCCCTTTCCCCATAGGTATAGGTAGCAGTTATTTTTTTCCCCTTCAATATTTCTTTATTGAAAAAATGTATCATTTACATTTTAATAAATAACATTTTATACATTGAATTTCAAGATGTTATCTTTTTTCCCACCCCCCTCCCCTACCCTCACCTTTCTCCCCCATGACATATCTCCCCTTACTGGGTGGACGGGAGGCAGAGGGACAACACATTCCCATTCTATTAATATTTCCATTATACTATATCAATTCATTTTCTTTTCTCATTGCTTTCCCTTCCCTTTCTCTCTCTTTTCTTTTCTTTTTTTTTCCATTTTAGATCTTTTATTTGTATCTTCCCAATTATTTCTACCCGCTTTTATTCTTGTGTCCCCCTGATTCCCATCCCCCTCACATAATAATAATGAAATAATAATAATAAAAAAAAAACCTCTAATTTCTTTCTTTTAACCAAATAACCTTCCTGTCACCTCCCTCCACTCCCATACCTCTGGTTTAGTTGGGGTCAGCCATCTCCTGATTATTAATAATCTAGCATAAAAGAGCATCATCAGTAGTTCCTTTCTTTCTTTTGTTGTTTTATTTACTTTTCTATCATCACCCAAGATAATCAAAGCTATATCATCTTTTATCGCATATTAAATTTTTCTCTCGATATCATCAATTATTGACACCAAATATTCTTGTATTTTTTTCACATTCCCATATAATATGCAGGAATCCCGCGTTTTTCATTTTACATCTTAGACAGTTGCCATTTTCCCTCCCACCAATCCTGAAGAGGAATTTTGGTTTATAATAAATTCTATATACTATGTTCCATTGTATCAGTTGATGGTCTAAACTTGGGGAAATTCTTTTTATATTCCTGAATACAATCATCCAACCGCATTTATTTCTCTCACCTAATTCTTCGTCCCATTGTAGGAAGCATTTATCTTTTAAGTTATTTTTTTATTTTTCATTATTTTGGTATAAATTACTGCCATAACTTTCTTTACAATTTTTCCCTCCTCCATTTTTCTTATAGTTTCAGTTACTTCCACTATCCGATTACCACTGTCTCTTAGTGACCCGCATATGGCACTTTTTAAACCCTGAAATTCCAACCACATACCTTTTCCTAATTTAAATTCTTCCTCTCTCCACTTTCTTAACTCTCCTTTTCTCCACACGTCTCTCAAAATGTTACATCCCCTACTTTGCAAGTTGTTAGCTTCCATCTTAGCTACCTCTTTCAAGTTTACATTATGCCAAATTGGCGCTGTCTCTAATATTCCCGTTTTTTTCATTCATTTTTTTAAAGTTTTCCCAGGTTTTACAAATCCCTACTATTATAGCATTTTCCTTCCACCTCCCTTCTTTTAACTGGCCTGACTCAAGAACCTGATAACATTTTCGTATTTACCTTTTGTTTTTTCTTTGATATTTTTAAAGATTCCAAATCTCCTCCACTCCACCACATAGTACATCTGACTTTCTAAAAAATATCCCTGTATATCAGGAAATTTAAGTCCTCCTTTCTCTCTTCCTTTACTTAAGTATTCTATTTTTATCCTCGTTCTTTTCCTTCCCCATATTAGGGTGTTTAGCATAGCTATTATCCTTCTAAAAATTCCTTTGTCGCACCAGATAGGGGCCGCTACGAAGATGTATAATAGTTTTGGTAGAATTACTGTTTTAATTAAGACTATCCTCTCTGCTCTCGTAAGATTCAGTTTATTCCATGTTCTTACCTTGTTTTCCAATTTTTTTTTATCAATGGGTATGTGTTTATTTTGTGATATTCTCCTATTTTCCCAGATATCTGTACACCTAAATAAGAAAAACGTTCTCCTTTATCCAGGATTCTAAGCTCCTTAATGATTCCAAGTTCTACTTTACCTAATGGAAGTAGCACTGATTTCTCCCAGTTTATAACCAAACCTGCATAGTTCCCATATTCCCCAATCACTTCCATAACCTTCTCTATGGAGTTTTCTAGCTTTTTCAAATATAATAATAAGTCGCCTGCGTATATTGATATTTTATCCCCATCCCCCTCCACTCCAAATCCTTTTATTTGCTGATCTTCTCTGACTTTAACCGCTAGGGGTTCGAACACTAGCGCAAAAAGTAGAGGAGATAAGGGGCATCACTGTCTTGTACCCCGGGTCACTAAAAAACTCTCTGATCTTTTCCCTTCTATATTTATTCTAGTTTCCGCTCCATTATATAGCATCTTGATCATTTCTATATAATCCTTCTGACACCCATATTTTTCCAGTACTCCCCATAGGAACTCCCACTACACCCTGTCAAATGCTTTACTTGCGTCAAGTGACATGATGGAGTGGGTTCCCTCTCTTCTCTCCACCAACTGTACTCCAGTAAGGGTCCTGTAGATATTATGCTTGGTCATCCTACCTGGGATAAATCCGCATTGATCTTCATGCACCAGTTCCCCTACCTTTTTTTCCAAACGCAATGCCAGAGCCTTCGCCAGGATCTTTACATCCGTGTTCAATAATGATATTGGACGATGTGATTCCATTTCTTTCTTAACTTTATTCGGTTTCAACAGTAATATTGTTTTTGCTTCTTTCATTGTTTCGGGTAAGGTTCCTGTTTTTAAAGAAATATTTATAGTTCTAAGCAGGGCTGGGAAAAGGATTCTCCTAAATTTCCTATATATTTCAAACGGGAACCCCTCCGTGCTGGGACTTGTGTTCCCTTTGATCTCATTTAAAGCTTCTTCTAACTCCCTAAGGGTCATTGGGCCCCCCGTTTCTTTCTCTTGTTGTATTGATGTCACAGCGAGCACTCTGGTCCCCGCCTCCGGACCAGAGCGCCCGCGTTCTCGCCTCCTCTCTCCGGGATCCTGGCGTCTCCCGCTTGGACATACTGACCGGGAGCAGGGGATTCTTTGTGTCGGGGATGCGGCTGCCGTGGCGGCTAGTCCCCACTCACGCGCCGCGTCCCTGTCTAACTCACCCAGCACCTCGCTCCATACGCCAACTCGCTCTGCTTCTCGGCACGTGCGTCCCCGCTCTCTAGGGCGCGCGCACGCCGCCTTCAGTAAATTTAAAGGGCAAGCGCACCATGGATTGGTGCGCTGGCTAATTGTTCCCTGCTCCTTCCCCATAAAAGTTACCTGCCCCTTCCTGCCCTTGCCAGATCTTTGTGCCCTAGTGCCTCTGAGAAAGCTTTCCATATTGTGTGTATTGCCTTGCCTGTTGCCGAACCCGTTGCTACCGCCTACTCGCCTTTGAACCCTTGCCGCCTGCCCTGACCTCTGCTTCGTCCGACTACGCTCCTGCCTGCTCCCTGTGTACCACGCCATATCAGCTGCCAGAGAGGTTGAGTTGCTACTGGAGGATACGACCTGGTGGTTACCGCTGCAGCAAGTCCATCCTGCCTTGCGGCGGGCTCTGGTGAAAACCAGTAACCACTTAAAACCGGTCCTCTGGTACAACCCGCGCCTTCGCCTCTCTGGTCAAGAGGATCCACTACCAGTCCTGCCGGTAAGATCCGGCCATGGATCCCGCTGATGTTCCTCTGCCAAACCTAGCTGACCTCACCTTCATTGTGGCCCAGCAAGGTCAGCAGCTAGCCCAGCTAACCGCCATGCTGCAGCAGCTCCTGCCGTCTCAGCAACAGCCAGCTCCTCCGCTTGCATCTGCTGTATCTCCTCCGCCCGCAGTTGCCACCGGTTCCAGAGTCCGCCTATCCCTGCTGGACAAGTGTGACGGAGATCCCAAGCAGTGCCGAGGGTTCCTGTCACAGTGCTCTCTCCACCTCGAGATACTGTCTGACCAGTTTCCTTCCGAGCGAGCCAAGGTAGCCTTTATGCTCAGTCTGCTCTCCGGGAAGGCCCTGGCCTGGGCTAAACCGCTATGGGACCGCGCTGATCCTGCCACCTCCTCCGTCCAGAGCTTCTACCAAGAGTTCCGGAATGTTTTCGAGGAACCTGCCCGGGTTACCTCCACAGAGACTGCCTTACTAAATTTGTCCCAGGGAGGCTCTACTGTGGGTGACTACGCCATTCAGTTTCGCACCCTAGCCTCAAAACTGAACTGGAACAATGATACCCTTTGTGCCACATTTAAGAAGGGACTTAACAGTAAAGTAAAGTACGGCCTGGCTGCACGTGAACTACCTTCCACCCTTAGTGACCTCATCTTGTTGGCCACTAGAATCGACAAGCGTTTTGCCGATAGGAACTCCTTCTTGAAAAAGGAAACGCTCAACCTAGACGCTACCCTCGTCTGGCTCCCGTTTTTCAGCGTCTACCTCAACCTCTCTCCGTGCCTCCAGCCGTGGAAGCCATGCAGGTGGATCGTTCACGCCTGACTCCGCAAGAACGAAGCCATCGCAGATACGAGAACCTGTGTATGTACTGCGCCAGTACTGAGCACTTCCTGCGAGACTGTCCTCTTCGTCCACCGCGTTCCAGAAAAGCTTGCACCTAATAAACATGGGAGAGGCGTTGCTAGGTGTGGATTCCTCCTCTCCTCTCCAGTTGTTCCTCTTGGATTCCGGTTCAACTTCATTCACTCCTCCTTGGTTGACAAGTACCGCATTCCGGTTGTCCGCCTAACTAAGCCTCTTTTTAGTTCTACGGTTAACGGTGAGAGACTCTCTGTCACTGTGCAGTTCCGTACCCTGCCACTGCAGATGGATATTGGAATTTTTCATACAGAGACTCTAGAGTTCCTAGTCCTTCCCTTCTGCTCCTCCGAACTCCTCCTGGGTCTGCCATGGCTACAACGTCACAGTCTTGTTCTGAACTGGTCATCTGGTGAAATCCTGCATTGGGGCCCCTGATGTTCGGACCGGTGTCTCAAGCCTGCTCCTGTCAAGCGACTTTCGCAAGTTTCTCCGCCTCCAGGACTGCCTAAACCATATCATTGCTTTGCGGATGTCTTCTGCAAAAAACAAGCCGAGGTCCTTCCTCCTCACAGACCCTATGATTGTCATATCGACCTTATGCCTGGTTCTACGCCATCCCGGGGTAGAATTTATCCTCTCTCACCCCCTGAGACTCTTGCCATGTCCGAATATATTCGTGAAAACCTACAGAGAGGATTCATAAGGAAGTCTTCTTCTCCTGCTGGGGCTGGTTTCTTCTTCGTGACCAAGAAGGACGGTTCCCTCCTCCCTTGCATAGACTACAGAGGACTCAATAAAATCACCATTAAGAACCGTTACCCTCTGCCCCTAATCTCAGAGTTATTTGATCGCCTACGTGGGGCAAAGATTTTCACCAAATTGGATCTTCGAGGGGCCTATAATTTGGTTCGTATCCGGGAGGGCGACGAGTGGAAGACCGCCTTTAACACAAGAGACGGTCACTTTGAGTACCTGGTGATGCCCTTCGGCCTCTGTAATGCACCAGCCGTCTTCCAGGAATTCGTCAACAATATCTTCAGGGACTTACTCTACTCCTTTGTGGTCGTATACTTGGATGACATCCTTGTCTTCTCCTCCGACCTGGACCAACACCGGGTCCATGTGCGACAAGTGCTTACCCGCCTGAGGAGAAATCGTCTATACGTCAAGATCGAAAAATGTCTTTTTGAGCAGTCCTCCTTGCCTTTTCTTGGGTTACATTATTTCTACTCAAGACTTCAAATGGACCCCGCCAAGCTCTCGGCGGTTTTGGATTGGCCACGCCCCTCTGGACTCCGAGCCATACAAAGGTTTTTGCGCTTCGCTAATTATTACAGACAATTCATCCCTCACTATTCCACTCTGGTGTCCCCAATTGTGGCCTTGACTAAAAAGGGCGCTAACCCTAAATCCTGGCCTTCCCAAGCTGAAGAAGCCTTCCAGTCCCTGAAGGTCACCTTTGCCTCAGCACCGGTTCTCTCTAGACCTGATTCCACCAAGCCCTTCTCTCCCAAAGTGGATGCCTCCTTGGTGGGAGCCGGAGCCGTGCTCACACAGAAATCTTCCAAGGGCAAGACCTTAACTTGTGGCTTCCTTTCTAAAACATTCTCTCCCGCAGAGAGAAATTATTCCATAGGGGAGAGAGAACTGTTGGCTATTAAATTAGCACTGGAGGAATGGAGACATCTTCTTGAGGGAGCCACCCATCCTGTGAATATCTTTACGGACCACAAGAACCTGGCCTATCTCCAGTCTGCTCAAAGACTAAATCCTCGTCAGGCTCGCTGGTCTCTGTTCTTCGCCCGTTTTAATTTTGAGATCCATTTCCGTCCGGCTTCTAAGAACATTAGGGCAGACGCTCTGTCTCGCTCTTCTGATGTGGCGGGCGACGAGTTAACACCTCAACACATTATCCCACCAGAACGCCTGATTGCAGTCGCTCCTGCGGAACTGAGCCATCTTCCTCCTGGCAAATCCTACGTACTTCCACGTCACCGGGTGCAAATTCTCAAGTGGGGCCACGCTTCTCATTTCGCTGGTCATCCCAAAGGTATTGGTGGCCTTCTCTTGAAAAGGATGTCTCGGACTTCGTCCAAGCCTGTATGATTTGTGCCCGAGATAAGTCGCCTGGAATGAGACCTGCAGGCCTCTTCTTACCTCTTCCTGTTACAGAGATTCCCTGGTCTCATATCGCTATGGACTTTGTTACTGATCTTTCCACCTCCCATGGCAACTCCGTTATTTGGGTCGTGGTAGACCGCTTCTCCAAGATGGCTCACTTTGTGCCCTTGCCCGGTCTTCCCTCTGCACCCGTGTTGGCCAAACAGTTCTTTCAACACATCTTCCGCCTCCATGGCCTCCCTAAACATATTGTCTCTGATCGTGGCGTGCAGTTTGTCTCCAAGTTCTGGAGAGCCCTATGTGGTCTGCTCGGGATCAAGTTGGACTTTTCCTCTTCATACCATCCACAGTCTAACGGCCAAGTGGAACGGGTGAACCAAATTTTGGGGAACTATCTGCGTCACTTTGTATCCTCACGCCATGACGATTGGGCGGATCTACTTCCATGGGCGGAGTTCTCCTACAACTACAAACAATCTTCTGCTTCCAACAAGTCTCCTTTCTTTGTAGTTTTTGGCCATCATCCTCTTCCTCCCCTGCCACGATATCCCACTCCTTCTTCCGTGCCTGCCGTTAACACTCTGGTACAGGATTTTTCCTCCATCTGGCGAGAGACTCACGCTGCCCTCCGCATGTCTTCCTCCCGTATGAAACTTCAAGCAGACAAGAAACGCAGAGCTCCTCCGGATTTCCGCCCAGGCGACAAAGTATGGCTGTCCTCCAAGTACATTCGTTTTAGGGTCCCGAGTTACAAATTGGGTCCACGCCATATCAGCTGCCAGAGAGGTCGAGTTGCTACTGGAGGATACGACCTGGTGGTTACCGCCGCATTAAGTCCATCGCCTCTTTGGTCAAGAGGATCCACTACCAGTCCTGCCGGTACGTGACAACCTCTCATTCTTAACCGCTTTTCCCCAAGGTCACCGCTCCTGCTCCTGTCACTGGGTCCTCTGACGTCTTCTCGGTAAAAGAAATCCTCGCCTCCAAGGTCGTCAGAGATAAAAAAAAAAAATTGTTGACTGGGAGAATTGTGGCTCCGAAGAGAGGTCTTGGGAGCCTGATAACAATATCTTCAACAAGGAGCTCATCCATATTTTCCTGGGCGCCAAAAAGTGGGAGAGACCTAAGGGGGGGGGGGTACTGTAACACCGAGCGCTCCGGGTCCCGCGGCTTCCCCGAAGCGCTCACGGTGTTCGGCTTGTAGCAGCGCTCTGGTCACTGTCCCTGACCGGGAGCACTGTCCCCCTGCCTGCGGCGGGGATGCGATCCGCTTGGTGGGCTGTCCCCGCCCGCAGGTCGCATCCCAAGTGACTTACCAGTCGGGTCCTGCTGTGTCTTCCTCTAATTGTGTCTTCCACTAATTGGTGCCTGGCCCAATTAAGTTAAATGCATAAATACTCACTTCCTTTTCCTCCCCTTGCCGGATCTTGTTACCTTGTGCCAGAGAAAGCGTTTCTTGTGTCCCTTTGCCTGTGTATCCAGACCCTTTGCCGTTGCCCCTGACTACGAAACGTTGCTGCCTGCCTTGACCTTCTGCTACGTCTGACCTCGCCTTGCCTTGTCCCTGTGTACCGCGCCTATCTCAGCTGTCAGTGAGGTTGAGTCGCTATTGGGTGGAATGACCTGGGGGTTACCTGCCGCAGCGAGTCCATCCCGCTTTGCGGCGGGCTCTGGTGAAAACCAGTAACCTCTTAGATTCCGTTCCCCTGGTATGGCCCACGTCATCGCCTCACTGACACAGGGGATCCACTCCTGAGTCCTTCCTGCATACCAGTCCGGATCCTGACACCTGGCTACCATGTGGGAAGCCCATAAATTTGTAGTCATTGCATTGCTCTGGGATCCCGCCTCAAGAAGGATGCTTTGGCTCTCTCCCGGGATCTTAAGGCAGAGATTCGTAGATTAGAGGCATTGTTACTATCCTCGCCCTCCCTTTCAGTCTTGCGGAGGCTAGTGGCTGCCCAGGCTCATCTGTGGGCCTTAGCCCTCCATAAAGTGGAGCGTCTCATACTGAGCATCTTATACTAAGCAGTGGTTTTATGAATGTGGTAATAAGGTCCACACTATGTTGGCACGGCACCTCCATTACCGTGCTGCTGCCCAGTCTCCCTCGGCTCTCAGAAACTCTTCTGGCACTCTTCGCTCTCACCCGGATGATGTCTTCCTTCTCTCTATTACCTCCCCTCTCAACTCCAGTCTGACCTGGTGGAGTGTGATCTCTCCTTTCTGTGGGCCTGTGACCTGCCATTCCTGTCAGCTACTGATGGAGCCTCCTTAAATGCTCCAATCACCTTGCAGGAGCTTCAGGAGGTGGTTCAGTCCCTTCCTTCAGGGCGCTCTCCTGGGCCAGACGGGTTCACTTCTCTCTACTATCGGACGTTTGCTTCTCAACTTCTTCCTGGATGGGTGAGAGGTCCTGCAGTCGTTTTTATATTCCCTGATCACTCTCATTCCTAAACTGGACAAGGATACTCATGATTGTTCAAGCTATCGGACTATCGCTCTCCTTAATGCTGATTTAAAGGTGTTTGCCAAGGTTTTTGCTAACTGTCTGTGCTGTTTTCTTCCCTCCCTTATCCATAAGCACCAGGTGGGTTTCATCCCCAGTCGTCAGGGTGCGGACAACACTAGGAGAGTGGTGGGTCTAATAGACTTGGTCAATCGGAGCAGGCTTTGGTGCGGAAAAGGCCTTAAATAGGCTAGGTTGCGCTGAGGGGCCTCTACTCCTGCCCTACTGCCACTATCAAACTTCCTCATGTCACTTCCTCTAGCTTTCCTCTTTATAATGGCACTCCACAGGGGTGTCCGCTGTCTCCCCTGATTTTTGCTCTTTGTATTGAGCTTCTGGCTGCTCTAATCCGGGAGACCTGGATATCTCGGATTTGTATCTGCATGATTTCAAAAGCTCTCTTTTTGCGGATGATGCTCTTCTTACTCTGACCCATCCCCTGACATCCCTTCCTAATCTCTACAGGGTCCTGCAGTGCTATGGGGTGGTCTCGGGCTATAAGGTGAACCTATCTAAGACATGGGCGATGCCCTTTAATCTCAAGGTGTTTCTCTCCACTCTTCTTCGGGCTGATTACTTCTTTAAGTGGTCTCCCTTTGCTGTTAAAGGGGTACTCCTGCTCAGTGTTTGGAACAAACTGTTCCAAATGCTGGAGCCGGTGTAGGGAGCTTGTGATGTCATAGCCCCACCCCTCATGACATCACGCTCCACCCCCTCAATCCAAGTCTATGGGAGGGGGCGTGGCAGCCGTCTTGCCCCCTCCCATAGACTTGCATTGAGGGGGCGGGTCAAACGCTGAGCAGCGGAGGACCCAGCCAATTTTCACTGTAGGACCCGGCCACTTTATGAACATCTGACCACTTTCAATTTAACCATTAATAACTCTGGGATGCTTGTACCTTTCATTCTGATTCCGAGACAGTTTTTTAGTGACATATTCTACTTTATGTTAGTGGCAAAATTTTGTCGATACTTGCATCGTTTCTTGGTGAAAAATTCCAAAATTTGTTTTTAACTTTGAAGCTATCTGCTTATAAGGAAAATGAATATTACAAATAAATGATATATTGATTCACATATACAACATATCTACTTTATGATTGCATCATAAAGTTGACATGTTTTTACTTTTGGAAGACATCAGAGAGCTTCAAAGTATAGCAGCAATGTTCCAATTTTTCACAAAATTTTCAAAATCGAAATTTTTCAGGGACCAGTTCTGTTTTGAAGTAGATTTGAAGGGCCTTCTTATTAGAAATACCCCACAAATGACCCAAAACTTCACCCCTCAAAGTATTCAAAATGACATTAAAAAGGTTTGTTAACCGTTTAGGTGTTTCACAGGAATAGCAGCAAATTGAAGGAGAAAATTCAAAATCTTCATTTTTTACACTGGCATGTTTTTGTAGACCCAGTTTTAGAATTTTTACAAGGGGTAAAAGGAGAGAAATCTTCCTAAAATGTGTAACCCAATTTCTCGTGAGTAAAGAAATACCTCATTTGTGTATGTTCAGTGTTCGGCGAGTGCACTAGAGGGCTTAGAAGGGAAGGAGCGACAATGGGATTTTGGAGAGTGATTTTTTCTGAAATGGTTTTTGTGGGGCATGTCGCATTTAGGAAGCCCCTATGGTGCCAGAACAGCAAATAAAACAAATGGCATACTATTTTGGAAACTACACCCCTCAAGGCATGTAACAAGGGGTCCAGTGAGCCTTAACACACCACACGTGTTTCACGGCTTTTTGTTAAAGTTGGACGTGTTAACGATTTTTTTTTTTCACTAAAATGCTAGTTTTCCCCCAAATTTTAAATTTTTACAAGGGATAATAGGACAAAATGACCCCGAAAATGTGTAACCCCATCTCTTCTGAGTATGGAAATACCCCATGTGTGGACGTCAAGTGCTCTGCTGGCGCACTACAATGCTCAGAAGAGAAGGAGTCACATTTGGCTTTTGAAAAGCAAATTTAGCTGAAATGGTTTTTGGAGGGCATGTAGCATTTAGGAAGCCCCTATGGTGCCAGGAGAGCAAAAAAAAAAAAACACATGGCATGCTATTTTGGAAACTACACCCCTCAAGGGCAACAAGGGGTATGGTGAGCCTAAACACTTCACAGGTGTTTAACGACTTTTTGTTAAAGTCGGATGTGTCAATGAAAAAACCCATTTTTTTCACTAAAATGCTGTTTTTTCCCACAAATTTTACATTTTTACAAGGGGTAATAGGAGAAAATGACCCTCAAAATTTATAACCCCATTTCTTCTGAGTATGGAAATACCCAATGTGTGGATATCAAGTGCTCTGCTGGTGCACTATAATGCTCAGAAGAGGAGGAGCGCCATAGAGCTTTTAGAGAATTTGGTTGGAATAGAAGCTGGGGGCCATGTGCGTTTACAAAGCCCCCCGTGGGGCCAGAACAGTGGAGCCCCCCCCACACGTGACCCCATTTTGCAAACTACACCCCTCACAGAATTTAATAAGGGGTGCAGTGAGTATTTACACCCCACTGGTGTTTGACAGATCTGTGGAACAGTGGGATGTGCAAATGAAAAATTAAATTTTTCATTTTCACGGACCACTGTTCCAAAAATCTGTCAGACACCTGTGGGGCGTAAATGCTCACTATACCCCTTATTACATTACGTGAGGGATTTAATTTCCAAAATGGGGTCACATGTGAGAGCCAGAACAATGGACAAGAGCCAGAACAATGGACCCCCCCCCCCTTCCATTGTTCTGGCTCTATGGGGGCTTTGTAAACACACGTGTCCTTCAATTCCGGACAAATCCTAATAACGCTCCTTCTCTTCTGAGCATTGTAGTGCACTAGCAGAGCACTTTACATCCACGTATGTGGTATGTTCTTACTCAGAAGAGGTGGGGTTACAAATTTTGGTGGGCTTTTTATCCTATTTTTCCTTGTGAAAATGAAAAATTTAGGGTAACACCAGCATTTTAGTGAAACAAATTTTTTTTTTTCATTTTTCCATCCAACTTTGAAGAATTTTCATTAAACACCTGTGGGGTGTTTAGGCTCACTATACCCCTTGTTACGTTCCGTGAAGGGTGTAGTTTCCAAAATGGGGTCACATGTGGGTATTTCTTTTTTTGCGTTTATGGCAGAACCACTCTAAAATCAGCCACCCCTGTGCAAATCACCAATTTAGGCTTCAAATGTACATAGTGTGCTCTCACTCCTGAGCCTTGTTGTGCACCCGCAGAGCATTTTACGCCCACATCTGGGGTATTTCCATACTCAGGAAAAATTGTGTTACAATTTTTTTTTCTTCCTTTTAACACTTGTGATAATAAAAAGTATGGGGCAACACCAGCATGTCAGTGGAATTTTTATTTATTTTTTTACACTAACAGGCTGGCGCATTACAATGCTCAGGCGCACTACACCGATGGGTAAGTGGATATTCGGCGCCCGGTCCCCTTTGGTTCCCCGTTCTGCCCAGCCTATTGTGGGTAGCCCAACTTTTCCTTTTCATAAGGGGTTAAAGGAGAAAAAGCCCCCCAAAATTTGTAGTGCAATTTCTCCCGAGTACGGAAATACCCCATATGTGGCCCTAAACTGTTTCCTTGAAATACGGCAGGGCTCCGAAGTGAGAGAGCGCCATGCGCATTTGAGGACTAAATTAGGGATTGCATAGGGGTATTCTACACCAGTGATTCCCAAACAGGGTGCCTCCAGCTGTTGCTAAACTCCCAGCATGCCTGGACAGTCAGTGGCTGTCCAGAAATGCTGGGAGTTGTTGTTTTGCAATAGCTGGAGGCTCCATTTTGGAAACACTGATGTACAATAAGTTTTTCATTTTTATTGGGGGGGGGGGGCAGTGTAAGGGGGTGTATATGTAGTGTTTTCCCTTTATTATGTGTTAGTGTATTGTAGTGTTTTTAGGGTATGTTCGCACTGGCAAAGCATTGAGCTTCCCGGGGACCGAAATTCCCATGGGCGTACAGGTACGCCCTGGGTCCTTAAGACCCAGGTACAGAAGGCGTATCCATACACCCTGGGTCCTGTACGGGTTAAGTATCTAAGTGTCCTCCTTACCCCTTGATAGTCTTCCTTTTATTCCACTAACTTCCCTCCTTTGTTCAGTGCCCTTAGGATGTTAATTATTTCGTTAATTAGGACGTTATATTTCATTTTTTGTCCGTATTGCAGCTGTTAAAATGATGGTCCTTCCCATGCTACTTTACATTTTTGAGACTTTATCGGTCTGGGTCCCGCTTGCTGCTCTCCGCTCGCTGTACTCAACCATTTTTAATTTTATCTGGGATGTCAAGCGGGACCGTTTGCTTATGTCCTAGTTGTTTGCCAAGTTTTTGTTACAGTGGGTCGTAAAAATAAAAAAATGTAATTCTGTTGTAACCCTGATTTTTTATTTTTACAAGGAGTTAATGTAGAAAAAGCTCCATAAAATTTGTTACCTAATTTCTCTTGATTCTGGAAATACCCATATCTGGATGTAAGTCAGGGGCCGTGTCGCCTTTACACAGCCCCCATGGTGCCAGAACAGTGGAAACTCCCCACAAGTCACCCCAGTTTGGAAACTGCACCCCTGCAGTGAGCAGTTACACCCCACTTGCATTTGACAGATTTTTGGAAGATTGCTTTTCGTCCACATATGGGGTATATCTGTACTTGGAAAAAATAGTGTTACAAATTTTGGGGGACTTTTTTCATTTTGCCTTTTATGAAAAAGATAAGTTGGGGGCTGCACTAGTTGGGGGCAACACCAGCATGTTAGTGTAAAATTATTATTTTTTTTACACTAACATGCTGGTGTTGCCCCATACTTTTAATTTTCATAAGCAGTAAAAGAAGAAAAAGACTCCCAAAATTTGTAACACAATTTCTCTCAAGTACTGATATACCCCATATGTGGACGCAAAGCGTTCTGCGGGCACACAACAGGGCTCAGGAGTGAGAGAGCACCATGTTCATTTGAGGCCTAAATTAGTGATTTCCACATGGATCCTTGCAGAGGTTCTAAAATAAACGCAATAGAATAAACAACCACATGTAACCCCATTTTGGAAACCACACCCCTCAAGAAATGTAACAAGGGGTGCAGTGAGCATTTACACCACACTGGTGTTCAACAGATTTTTTGGAACAGTAGGCTGTGCATATGTAAATTACATTTTTGATACTACAGACCACTGTTCCAAAAATCTTTCAGACATCTGTGGGGTGTAAATGCTCACTTCACTCCTTGTAACATTCCATGAAGGGTTTAGTTTCCCAAATGGGGTCACATATGCTTTTTTTTTTTATTGTTTTTTTTTTTTTTTTCGCTTATGTCAGAAGCCACCCCTGAGCAAATCACCAATTTAGGCCTCAAATGTACATTTGCTGTCTCCTGAGCCATGTTGTGCACCCACACAGGGACGTGCACAGACATTTTGAAGGGCAGGGGCTCAAGTAAAAAAAAGAGGGCACTTTTCATAAATTAAAAAACGTCTGCCAGACTTAATGGGCAGATGTGCTGCGGCCCAGGGACACAGTGGACTCCCGCCGGGCCTCCTCGACATTCCTATGCCCATAAAAGTTGGTGTTTTTGTAAAATCGAGTCAAGAACAGTTTCTATGAAGGTCTGCCATGTGTATATACACTTTGGCTGTGCTGTCAGTCATATTTACAGAAAACATGTGACAGCTGCCCTATAATATACTGTATTATAGATTAGATTTATACAAAACCTGTGCAGAGAAAGAGCGGTGCAGTCGCCCATTGCAACCAATCAGATCGTTTTGCAGAGGGCTTTTCCTCTGCAAAGGTTTTAATAAATCTCCCCCTATATGCCCCCACCTGAGCTCTATATGACAGAACCCATCACCAATCACCCAGCACCCATCACCAATCACCCAGCACCAATCACCCAGCACCCATCACCCATCCCCAATCACTCAGCACCCATCAACAATCACCCAGCACCCATCACCAATCACCCACCACCCATCACCCAGCACCAATCACCCAGCACCAATCACCCAGCACCAATCACCCAGCACCCATCACCAATCACCCAGCACCCATCACCAATCACCCATCACCAATCACTCATCACCAATCACCCAGCACCCATCACCAATCACCCAGCACCCATCACCAATCACCCAGCACCAATCACCCAGCACCCATCACCAATCATCCAGCACCAATCACCCAGCACCCATCACCAATCACCCAGCACGCAGCACCAATCACCCAGCACCAATCACCCAGCACCCAGCACCAATCACCCAGCACCAATCACCCAGCACCCATCACCCAGCACCCATCACCCAGCACCAATCACCCAGCACCCATCACCCAGCACACATCCCCAATCACCCAGCACCCATCTTATGCAGGAATCTTCTCACAGCCCTGGTTTTTACACTGAAGAGATGGACACCACACTAATACATACTTACAGTCTACAATATACTAGAGTTGGCAAAAAAAGAATAATAAATATACAAAGACGTCCATGCATAGCACAGCATACAGGATGGAGGCAGGGAAGCTCCGCCTCCATTGCGCACAAGACTGACTTCGCATACTAGCAATGTGGGGCAATACCTAGAAAATGGAAAGACCAATTTTTGTATACTGCACTGTAACCTAGTGCATTGGGTTTAGTGCGAGTAAACAGCCTGTCAGTTTCCCTTTAATTATATACCTTACCCCCCTTAATGATCTATATACTGTGCCACCATTCATCTATTGATTCCCTATATACTGTGCCACCATTAATGAACTATATACTGTGCCACCATTAATGAACTATATACTGTGCCACCATTAATGAACTATATACTGTGCCACCATTCATCTATTAATTCCCTATATACTGTGCCACCATTAATGAACTATATACTGTGCCACCATTAATGAACTATATACTGTGCCAGCATTAATGAACTATATACTGTGCCACCATTAATGAACTATATACTGTGCCACCATTAATGAACTATATACTATGCCACCATTAATGAACTATATACTGTGCCACTATTATTTAACTATACTGTGCCACCACTAAGGGTGCATTCACACGTGCATATTTTCTGCTGCAGATCTGCTGCAGATTTGCTTTAGCAGATTTCTCTACCCATTGTCAATGGGAAGCAAAATCTGCAGCAGATCTGCAGCAAAAATAGGCACGTTTGAACGCACCCTAAGGATCTATACACAGTGCCAGCATACACAAAAAATATAATGTTCCAATATAATGAAATATATACTGGGCTTCCATAAATTCCCTATATACTGTGCTTACATTCCTCCAATAATTCCTTAATAATGTGCTTCATACAATAAATACAAGCACATAACATAAAGGCACATACATTACATAGGTCATATACACACATACAGTACATAGGTAATATACACACATACAAAGAGACACTGACACATACATACAGGTACAAATATACATTAAGAAACATAAATACACAGACACACATATAACATGGAATATATACTAAAAGATACAGCCAATAAGCACATCATACATACAGGTACACACATACAATCACTCACAGATATATACACACATACATACATACACACACACACACATACATACACACATACAGATTCACTTGCTCATATACATACACACATACATAGATTCACTTGCTCATATATATACACACACACACACACACATATACATACATACACACATACATAGATTCACTTGCTCATATATATATACACACACACATACATAGATGGATTCACTTGCTCACATTATATACACACACATATACATACCAGTGGCGTTGCGACCCAGGTGTGGGGGGTGCGGCCCTAACCTAATGGGGTGACATCAAGATGCTCCGCAGCACCCCCCTCCCCAACTACACTGACACCCCCCTACTGTGCCCGACCGGCCTCCCATCCGTCAGCACCCCCCCGCCTTCACCTGCGCTGTGTGTGTGCGGTGCGCCCGTCCATCAGCAACCCCCCCCCCCTTTCAGTGCGTCCGTCCGTCATCACACCACCCCCCTCACCTTCACCAGCACTGTGCCCGGCCTCCGCTCCCACGTCTGCGCCGGCCTGACGTCACACCGCATGCGCCGGCCTGACGTCACACTCGCAGGGCGCCCAGTGAGAAGGATCGCTGCGCTGGATGGGTGAGTGTGTGTGTCTGTCTCTCTGTCTGTCTCTATCTATGTTTGTGTGTGTGACTCTGTGTGTGTGTGTGTGACTGTGTGACTCTCTGAGTGTGTGTGTGTGTGTGTGTGACTGTGTGTGTGTGTGTTTGTGCGACTCTGTATGTTTGTGTGACTGTGTGTGTGACTGTGTGTTTGTGTGACTCTCTGAGTGTGTGTGACTCTGTGTGTGTGTGTGTGACTGTGTTTGTGTGAGTGTGTGTGACTCTGTGTGTGTGTCTGTCTGTGAGTGTGTGTGTCTCTGACTGTGTGTGTGTTTGTGTGTGTCTCTCTCTATGTTGTATGTGGGGTTTTTTTTGTGTGTGCGTGTGTGTGTATGTGGGGGGGGGGGGGGGGGGGGGTTGAACCAGCGATCCAATGTGGGGAGACTTTGACCCATTGTGGGGAACCTGCAAGGGAACATGCGGCCTAATGTGGGGAAACTACTACCTAATGTGGGGAGTCTATTCTACCTAATGTGGGGAGTCTATTCTACCTAATGTGGGGAATCTGTGCTACCGAATGTGGGGAATCTATGCTACCTAATGTGGGGAAACTGCTACCTAATGTGGGGAATCTGTGCTACCTAATGTGTGGAAATTGCTACCTAATGTGGGGTAACTGGCACCTACCTAATGTGGGGGAACTGGTACCAAATGTGGGGAATCTGAGCTGCCTAATGTGGGGAAAAGATGCTACCTAATGTGGGGAAACTGCTACCTACCTAATGTGGGGGAACTGCTGCCTACCTAATGCTCCCCCCCCCTGGCAGTAGCACCCTCATCATCCACCAGCAACACCCCCCCCCCCCCAGCAGCACCTCCATCAGCAGATCCTGTCAGGAGGATGATCCTGCCGATGGATGATGGGGGTAATACTGCCAGGGGGGATGGCCAGTAGCACCCTCATCATCCTCCAGCAACACCCCCCCCCCCCCAGTAGTAGCACCCCCATCATCCACTAGCAACACCACCAATACCTCCCTCCCGTGGTAATAGCATCAGCTAACGGATGTTGAGGGGTGTTACTGCGGTTGTGGTATTATATTCAGAGGGTGCACTGTATGGCAACGTTATATTCAGAGGGCGCAGTTTGTGGTAGTATTATATTCAGAGGGCGCAGTGGGTGGTAGTATTATATTCAGAGGGCGCAGTTTGTGGTAGTATTATATTCAGAGGGCGCAGTTTGTGGTAGTTTTATTAGAGATGAGCGAACTTACAGTAAATTCGATTCGTCACAAACTTTTCGGCTCGGCAGTTGATGACTTATCCTGCGTAAATTAGTTCAGCCTTCAGGTGCTCCGGTGGGCTGGAAAAGGTGGATACAGTCCTAGGAAAGAGTCTCCTAGGACTGTATCCACCTTTTCCAGCCCACCGGAGTACCTGAAAGCTGAACTAATTTATGCAGGAACTGCATCAACTGCCGAGCCGAGAAGTTTGTGACGAGTTGAATTTACTGTAGTTCGCTCATCTCTAAGTATTATATTCAGAGGGCGCAGGGGGTGGTAGTATTATATTCAGAGTGTACAGTATGTGTTGGTATTATATTCAGAGGGTACAGTATGTGGTAGTATTATATTCAGTGGGTACAGTATGTGGCTGTATTATATTCAGGGGTAAAGTATGTGGCAGATTTATATTCAGAGTGTACAGTGTCTGTTGGCATTATATTCAGAATGTACAGTGTGTGGTAGTATTATATTCAGTGGGTATGGTGTATGGAAGGTTTATAATCAAAGAGTATAGTGTATAGTAGTATTATATTTAGAGGATACAGTGTCTGGCAGGTTTATAATAATAATTGTTTTCATATAGAGGATGAAAATGCGCTGATATAGTGAGGAGACGTCTGGGCGTCACATTCTACAGACAGAAGTTTTAGCTGGACCAGGCGGTATGTACCATTTGAATTAGATAAGGGAAGACTATAGAGAAGACGTCACCTGTAGTCACTGATATCATTGTTCATTCTCCTCTCTATGTCCTATCAGACCTGTAGTCCCTTGTCAGTTCTACAGTTAGGTCAGTGAAACTACAACTCCCAGCATAACCTCACCACTGCTCAAAGGGGTACTCTACTGGAAAACATTTTTTTAATCAACTGGTGCTACAAAGTTAAACAGATTTGTAAATTACTTCTATTTAAAAATCTTAATCCTTCCAGTACTTATTAGCTGCTGTATAAGCGATTCACAGGAAGTTATTTTCTTTTTTAATTTATTTTCTGTCTGATCACAGTGCTCTGTGCTGACACCTCTGTCCATGTCAAGAACTGTCCATAGTAGGAGCAAATCCCCATAGCAAACCTCTCCTGCTCTGGACAGTTCCTGACATGGACAGAGGTGTCAGCAAATAGCACTGTGGTCAGACTGGAAATAACTACACAACTTCCTGTGGAGCATACACCAGCTTATAAGTACTGTAAGTATTAAGATTTTAAATAGAAGTAATTTAAAAATCTGTTTAACTTTCTGGCACCAGTTGATATAAAAGTAAATGTTTTCCAGTGGAGTACCCCTTTAAGTAATTCTGGGAGCAGTATATTTAAATGATGAAAACTTCTTTAACTCTTTCCCATTCTGTGGCAACTGGTATATCTGATTATTATACTGGAATTTCTCACAATGCGCTACAACAGTGGTGTCTGTCACAACAGGCTAAAAACTTACTGGGGGGAGGAGGGAGGTATGGGAGTGACACCATTTTCTACCGCACCGGGTGACACCAACCCTAGCAACGCCACTGTATACATACATACATATACATAGATTCACTTGCTCATATATATATATATATATACACATATACATAGATTCACTTGCTCACATATATATATATATATACACACACACACACACACACACACACACATACACACACATACATACATACACATATACATAGATTCACTTGCTCACATATATAGGCACATACATAGAGATAGACACACACACAAACACACATATATATGCACCTGACACTGACATACAATCACTCACATATACACACACACACTTAGACACAATCACTCACATATATTTACAGTCACTTACAGTAAGGGCTGCATAGACTGAATTTTGTGTCTGGACATGCAGTGGGCGGGGCTTCTCTCTGCCTCCGCTGCTCCTGTCTCCTCCATGTGGAGAGAAGCAGAGAAATGGCAGATAATGACAGGGTGAGTGGCGCCCCTTGCTGCAGGGAGGGCAGAGCACCCTCCATTAATCCACATGCAAATCTCCCCAGCAATGGATCCTTTTTACTTCACCTGTCACCCTGCAGCTCTTTTTGTGAGGGCACTAGAGGGGCAGGTGAGGAAAAGGGCAGGGGCTCCAGCCCCCCTTTCACTCCTATGTGTGCACGTCCCTGCACCCACACATTGCTTTGTGTCCACATATGGAGTCAGGGGTGGACTGACAACACTTGGGGCCCCCGGACCAAAAAAAGGAAGGGCCCACTGCCTCCTCAGTCTTCTACCACGTCCCTTTTCCACCCAAATCTCCCACATAATAAACTAAAATGTATTTATGTAAGAAACACTTTAACGTAGGCAAATTTCCATGACCAATAATACTGGTATACAAGGAGTAAATATATACCACTGATCTGCAGCGTCCTCTTTCCTTTTCTTCTCTGTCTGGATCAGACCACCATGTCATTCTCTTACCATCTGCAGGGCAAACATGTCAGACTCTACATTTTTTCAGTGTACACCCATCTATAGGCCCACAAACTGTAATAATCCCCTTCAGGTAGATAGGTAGCCACGTAAATAAGTAACTAGGTAGGCGGATCAGGAATCCAGATATGTAGGTAGGTGACTAGCCAGGTAGGTAGGTAGGGGGCTAGCAAGGTAGTTAGGCAGCCATGTATGAAGGCCAGACATGTACATAGTTAGGTAGCCAGGTATGTAGGTAGTTAGATAGCCCGGTATGTAGGTAAGTATTTAGGCATACATATAAAGTTAGGTAGCCCCCCACCCTTCCCTGTTGGTATAGACAGCAGAATTACCCCCCCCCCTCTTCCTTGTAGGTATAGGCAGCAGAGTTAACCCCCCTTCCCTGTAGGCATAGGCGGTAGAGTTAACCCCCCTTCCCCATAGGTTTAGGCAGCAGAGTTAACCCTCCCCCCCTGTAGGTATAGGAACAGAGTAGACCCCTCCCCCTTTCCCCATAGGTATAGGCAGCAGTTAACCCCCCCCTTTCCTCATAGGTATAGGCAGCAGTTAACCTCCCTTTCCCCATAGGAATAGACAGCAGTTAGCCCCCCCCCTTTCCCATAGGTATAGGCTACAGTCAACACCCCCCCTTTCCCCATAGATATAGGCAGCAGTCAACCCCCCCTTTCCCCATAGGTATAGGTAGCAGTTGACACCTCCCCCCCTTTCCCCATAGGTATAGGCAGCATTTACCCCCCCCCCCCCCGCTTTCCACATAGGTATAGGTAGCAGTTAACCCCTCTTTCCCCATAGGTATTGGCAGAAGTTAATTCGCCCCCCCCCCTTTCCCCATAAGTATAAGCAGCAGTTAACACCCCCCATTTCCCCATGGGTATAGGCAGCAGTTAAACTCCCCACCCCTTTCCCCATATCGTTAAGCCCCCTAACCCTTTGCCCATATAGGCAGCAATTAAACCCCCACCCTTTCCGCTACGATGGTTAAGAAAAAATGATGCTCACCAGATATCCCACGCAGCGATCTCCTCAGCAGCAGGGTCCATGTCTTCTCTCCTTCACAGTGCAGGCACCGATGAGTGACGTCATCGGCGCCTGCACTGCATGTTGCATGGGGGGGGCGGAGGTCACGTCTCCTCCGTGTGTAGGCCGCAGATACGGCTCGCACAGAGGAGATGCGTTCTGTTGTATGTGCGTGCACCGCACATACAGGTGTGGTGGCCCAGTACGGGAGGTGCTTCTCCAGGTGTCCCCAGGTCCCCCTGCATTAGTTTCTCAATGGTAAATATGTTGTACTGTATAAAATGTTTTATCACCTTAAGAGTTATACCATGTGATATGCCATGTGCTTGTTACCCAGGAGGTACCAGTTACCAGGTCATCCCAGGGGTGACCTATGGGCTCCCTGCTAGTCTCCCCCATATAATCCCTGGGTGGAGCTAGCCTCTCTCTCTTTGAGCTCTGCTCTTCTGCTAAGCTGAGGTCCACTGCAGTCGTGCCTAGTGTGTGTGTCCAGAGGGTTGGTAACCTCAAAGTCAAGTCCTGCAGCCACCATCAAGTCAAGTAAGCTAAAGTTAAAGCTTTATGAGTCAAGTCAAGTCAGTCCCTGTCATTTGTCAATTCAGCGTGGTTTGCATTTAATTGTCCAGTCCTACTACGAGTCCTAGCAAGCCCTTAAGGTCTCTGCGTCACTGGTCAACTCCTTGTGCCGTGGCTGAACTGTATAGACTTTACCAACTGTCTACCCTCAGTAAAGCTACCGTTGTCAGTAACTTGGCGTCGGAGTCTTTATTGCCCCCGTGCCTAGCCCAGGATCCAGCAGTATACCTTTGGTTGGTTTTAGGCTAAACCACGCACTGGCATCATGAATACAAGGGGTTAATGCCATCTGCCCCTAGGGTAACAATATCTGCCCTTATCAAACCCCGCTACCACACAGGAGAAAGAAGCGCTGTCTGCCGGGATGAGTGTCCCGGATCCTTAGTAGCGGCGGGCCCTTTACCCGGCTGGGCCCTCAGACAACGTCTGATCCGACCATCCGGTCAGTCCTCCCCTGTATGGAGTATTTCCGTATTCAGGGGAAATTGTGTTATACATTTTGGGGGTCTTTTTCTCCTTTTACCTCCTTGTGAAAATGAAAGGTATTGGGGAACACCAGCATGTGAGTGTAAAAAGTGAATTTCTCTTACACTAACATGCTGGTGTAGCCCCCAACTTTTCTTTTTCATAAGGAGTAAAAGTAGCAAAACTCCTCCAAAATTTGTAACACAAATTTTCCTGAGTATGTAAATACCCCATTTGTGGCCCTAAACTGATGCTTTGAAATACGACAGGGCTCCGGAGAGAGCTCCATGCGCATTTTAGGCATAAATTAGGGATTTGCATAGGAGTGGACTCCTATGCAACCATTGTGCTTGCCTCTTCCACTAAAAGTACTCTACAGCAGTGTTTCCCAAACAGGATGCCTCCAGCTGTTGCAATACTACAACTCCCAGCATGTTTGGACAGTCAATGGCAGTTCGGCCACGCTGTGGAGTTGTTGATTTGCAATAGCTGGAGGCTGCATTTAGTAAACAGTGCCGTATGAGCTGTTATTAATTTTTATTGGGGGGTTGGGTCGGGAGGTAATGATGCAAAGGTGTGTGTCTATGTAGTGTTTTACTCTTTATTTTTGTGTTAGTGAAGTGTAGGTGTTTTTTCTGTACGTACACACACAGTCGGGTTTACAACAAGTTTTCCGCTACAAGTTTGATCCACGGCAAATTTCTCACAACTCAAACTCGGAACGGGGAACTTACGGCACCGATCTCTTTTTTTTCCAGGCCATTGGGTCACCAGAGATCCGAATGGCCTGGAAATGTCATATGGAAGGTCACAGTTTAGAGACCACTGCACAGTGGTCACCAAACTGTGGCCCTCCAGATGTTGCAAAACTACAACTTTCAGCATCCCCAGACAGCCAACCCCATGTTTCCTGCTGTGAGTTTGAAGAGGAGCAGGCTCTCTGTGCCAAATTTTTGGCAGCAAATTTCTGCTGATGAAAATCCACCTCAACCCCTATTTTATAATGCAGATCTGTCACAAATATGCAGCAAAATGAGCATAATGAGCGGCTGTTCTGACTCGGATTTAAAGGACATCTGCAATGCTGAGCAAAAAAACTTTTTTATACCTCATTTAATAGGTCTTTGAAAGACCTTTCCAACGATGTCTCCCCCATCAAAATTGGCCCAGTCGTTCTCCCGTTATCATCACACGAATTATGGAGAAGTGAAAGAAAAACTACATCTCCCATCATGCCTTGTGCTTACTTCCTGTAAGCTGCTGCCCTCCCCCTGTTCTATCCCCCGAGCAAATTGTTATATTGTAATGTCCACATCTCCCTCCCCTATGCATATACCCTCCCCTTCTGCTCATCTCCCCCTCCCCCGGCTGGCTCCTGTCCAGTGATGAAGCAGGCTGCCTCCGTGCTCACTGTAGACAGACAGCCTGCATAGCTAGAATCAGCAGTGTCTGCACTGGAGAGTGGATAGTGAAAGTAAAAATGGTAAAAAAAAAACATAATTGTTTGTCTATAAAACTGTCCTGATATTGGTCCCTCCATCTTTTTCCCAACTACAACTCCAAGCATGCCCAGTTATTTTATATGCTGTTCGGGCATGCTGGAAATTCCAGTGGTGCCTCCAGCTGTTGCAAGACTACAAATCCCAGCATGCCCTGTCAGCTTTCTGCTGTTTGAGTGTATAAAGGAGTTGTAGTTCACCAACACCTCTACTGTATCAGGAGACTCCTGGGAGTTGTAGTTCACCAACACCTCTATTGTATCTCTGTAGTCTCCTGGGAATTGTAGTTCACAAACACCTCTATTGTATCACTGTAGTCTCCTGGGAGTTGTAGTTCACCAACACCTCTATTGTATCTCTGTAGTCTCCTGGGAGTTGTAGTTCACAAACACCTCTATTGTATCTCTGTAGTCTCCTGGGAGTTGTAGTCCATACACCAGTGTTTCCCAACCAGGGTGCCTCCAGATGTTGCAAAACTACTACTCCCAGCATTCCCTGGTTGGGAAACACTGGCATACACACACACATAACAGGGACTACAACTCCCAGCATGTGTCTTTCAGTAGTCCCCCCCCCTCACACACAGAATCATCTCCAGTATGATATTTATTCCCTGTAGTCTATACACCACCAGCCCGTGCAGTGTAATATGTCTCCTTCACACACACGTCCTCCCCTCCCTGCTCTGTGGTTTGCTCTGTGTTTCCCCCATGAAAACTTGAAACCTCCCCGTGATAAGTGAGGTCCTATGTAGACAGAGCAGGGGAGGGGGGAGGAGCTGTGGACGTCCTCATTCTCCCCCTGCTTCAATCTTACAGATAGGAGACAGAAAGAGATTACAGATAGGGGCGTTTCTGAGGCTGAGCCTATGGCTGCCTCAGAAAGCACCCGCTCATGCATATGCATAAGCAGGGAGGAGCTGACAGAGGCTAGGGGGAGCACAAACACTGCTGGGAGGAAGAGATCTCTGTCCCCAAGATGGCGGCTGCAATGTAATGAATAGGGGACGGACGCAGGACTACTGGGCTATGCTGGCAACTCTAATATCTCAGAAACGGCTGCATATAGGTAAATAGGACTAATTGACTGAATTGTATAACTTTTGTTTGGGGAACATTTGGGCAGGGATTTTTGACCACTACAGTTGTCCTTTAACTAAGGTTCATTATTTTTCTCTAGGATACAGCATGGCGGCAGCAGCTACATCATAAGTATTTAAAATATTTTTAATGCTGCCCCCCAGGTTCCTGGTTGAAAATATAGCCCAGTGTGTCAGAAATGTGACAGACCCTATTTAACTCTTCCCATTTCATTTATTTTCTATTTTTTTTCTTCTTCCCTGCCTTCTAAGATAACTTTTTATTTTTCCACCAACAGAGTCGTATAATGGGGATTTTTTTTATTTATAGCACAACATTCTTTAATATTTTGTCTTGTAAAATGTTAGATATCACAATGGAAGCCTAACAGATCCCATTAAAAATAACACTATAAAATCATACAGTGGCCTTACCAGCTTTCTTTCTTAACCTTCCCTTATGACATCACACATGTGACATCAGTCTTTGGTTGATACCTTTACCAGCCACTAGTACAGTTCAGGCCTTAGGTATCAGAGGGAGCGCACACAAAGAGCAGGAGATGAGGAAGAGGACAAGATGACACAGGAGAGGTACATCAATCCTAAATATTGATCAGAATACATCTAGAGTTCTAGACTTGCAAATAATGACTAGATCTTTTAAATATAATGTGTCACAATAATAGTGTTAATTGTATTAAATCTAGTTATTTAACTATACACTTTGCTGATGATCACAAATGACCAAGTATATACTGTTTATATTCAATTCTATTATACAAAGAGTTGGGGGGTGTATGTCCTGTATGGGTATATTAAGTCTATGGGGGAGAATCATCAAAACCTGTGTAGAGGAAGAGTGGAGCATCAGATCAGATCGCTTCTTTCAGTTTTTAGAGGCCTTTTTAAAATGAAAGAATCAATCTTATTGGTTTCTACGGGCAACTGGTCAACATTTCCTCTGCGCTGGTGTTGATAAATCTCCCCCTATATGTATAGTTTTCTATACTAAGAAAGTCAAAAGCACCTAAATGTCTAAAACACACCTATATGTTCAGTGTATGTGACCTACTAATGGGGGTGACAGGGAAGTAATGTAAGAGATGTCTGACCTTAAACATGACCTCCTGTTATAACCTAAAACAAGAAATTAGGCTGAAATAACGTATATTTCACTATTATAATGCTGGATTTCTTGTATTAGTACTGAATCATAAAAAGAAATGCATACATTGAATTTCCTTTAACATGATTGTCCCACAGAGCAAATTTGGTAAAATCAGATGTGTGCCCCATACATATATGTAAAGGGGTACAAAAATAATTGATATCCCTGTAGAGTTCTTCTCCCTCATGGATCTGATCCCCTAGTATCCTCTCTGAGCTGTAACCCTACCGTTGCCAGGCAACTTTCCCCCAATCCCCCTTGCTTATAAGCACAGTGGAAACAAACTGCCATTACCTTCAGGACACTGCAGTTGAACTGAGCATGTGTTAGGGTGCATTCACACCACGTTTTAGCTATACAGGGACCTGATTTGGCTGGGGGCAGTGAAAACCAGGTGCTCCCTTATCCCAGCCGGACCTGGCCCCCTTCTCATTCATTTGAATGATCTGACCAGAGTCAAACTGCGGTTTTCAGTTGGTTCAGAAAAACGGATATGGGGCAAAAATGAGCCGACCGGAGACATTGTTTGACTCCGGTTGGCTCATTTAAATGAATGAGAAGGGGGCCGGGACCGGCTGGGATATGGGAGCGCCCGGTTTTCACTCCCCCCAGCTGGATCCGGTCCCCATATAGCTAAAACGTGATGTGAAAACACCCTTACCCCAACTTAGTGGGTCGTAACCAACAGTTATCAATACAATGCAGGTACATGGAGAATTAGTAATCTTATATCTCTCAAACAATATTGTAATCCTGGTACATTTAAACATGTTAAATGTCACATAATGCATTAGTATAGAACTTTTGTTTGTTGGTATTTTTTTTTTTTTTATAAATGAGACAACTTCTTTAACCCCTTAAGGACCCAGCCATTTTACACCTTAGGACCAGGCCATATTTTGCACATCTGACCACTGTCACTTTAAACATTAATAACTCTGGAATGCTTTTAGTTATCATTCTGATTCCGAGATTGTTTATTCGTGACATATTCTACTTTAACATAGTGGTAACATTTTGTGGTAACTTGCATCCTTTCTTGGGGAAAAATCCCAAAATTTGATGAAAATTTAGCATTTTTCTAACTTTGAAGCTCTCTGCTTGTAAGGAAAATGGATATTCCAAATATTTTTTTTATATTCACATATGCAATATGTCCACTTTATATTTGCATCATAAAATTTACGTGTTTTCACTTTTGGAAGACACCAGAGGGCTTCAAAGTTCCAAACTCACTATTTTTCAGGGACCAGTTCAGGTTTGAAGTGGATTTGAAGGGTCTTCATCTTAGAAATACCCCACAAATGACCCCATTATAAAAACTGCACCCCCCAAAGTATTCAAAATGACATTCAGTCAGCGTTTTAACCCTTTAGGTGTTTCACAGGAATAGCAGCAAAGGGAAGGAGAAAATTCACAATCTTCATTTTTTACACTCGCATGTTCTTGTAGACCCAATTTTTGAATTTTTACAAGGGGTAACAGGAGAAAATGTATACTTATATTTGTAGCCCAATTTCTCTCGAGTAAGCACATACCTCATATGTCTATGTAAAGTGTTCGGCGAGCGCAGTAGAGGGCTCAGAAGCGAAGAAGGGGGTTTTGGAGAGTACGTTTTTCTGAAATGGTTTTTGGGGGGCATGTTGCATTTAGGAAGCCCCTATGGTGCCAGAACAGCAAAAAAAAAAAAAAACACATGCCATACCATTTTGGAAACTAGACCCCTTGAGGAGCGTAACAAGGAATTAAGTGAGCCTTAATACCCCCACAGGGGTTTCACGACTTTTGCATACGTAAAAAAAAAAAATGTCCCTAAAATGTGTGTTTCCCCCCCAAAATTTCACATTTTTGCAAAGGTTAATAGGGGAAGCCCCTATGGTGCAAGGACAGAAAAATAACCCCCACATAGCATACCATTTTGGAAACTAGACCCCTTGAGGAACGTAACAAGGGGTACAGTGAGCATTTACCCCCCCCCCCCCCACTGGTGTCTGTCAGATCTTTGGAACAGTGGGCTGTACAAAATGTTTTATTTGCACAGCCCACTGTTCCAAAGATCTGTCAGACACCAGTGGGGTGTAAATTCTCACTGCACCCCTCATTACATTCCGTGAGGGGTGTAGTTTCCGAAATTGGGTCACATGTGGGGTTTTATTTTTTTTGCGTTTGTCAAAACCGCTGTAACAATCAGCCACCTCTGTGCAAATCACATCAAATGTACATGGTGCACTCTCCCTTCTGGGCCTTGTTGTGCGCCCCCAGAGCACTTTGCGCCCACATATGGGGTATCTCCGTAGTCGGGAAAAATTGCTTTACAAATTTTGGGGGGCTTTTTTCCCTTTACCTCTTGTCAAAATAAAAAGTATAGGGCAACATCAGCATGTTAGTGTAAAAAAATTATTTTTTTACACTAACATGCTGGTGTAGACCCCAGCTTCACTTTTTCATAAGCGGTGAAAGGAGAAAAAGCCCCCCAAAATTTGTTAGGCAATTTCTCCCGAGTACGGTGATACCCCATATGTGGCCCTAAACTGTTGCCTTGAAATACGACAGGGCTCCGAAGTGAGAGAGCGCCATGTGCATTTGAGGGCTGAATTAGGGATTTGCATAGGGGTGGACATGGGGGTGTTCTACGCCAGTGATTCCCAAACAGGGTGCCTCCAGCTGTTGCAAAACTCCCAGCATGCTTGGACAGTCAACGGCTGTCTGGCAATACTGGGAGTTGTTGTTTTGCAGCAGCTGGAGGCTCCATTTTGGAAACAGTGGCGCACCAGACGTTTTTCATTTTTATTGGGGAGGGGAGGGGGGCTGTGTAGGGGTATGTGTATATGTAGTGTTTTTTACTTTTTATTTTATTTTGTGATAGTATAGTGTAGTGTAGTGTTTTTAGGGTACAGGGGCGGGGGATTACAGCGAGTTTCCCGCTGCGAGTTTGAGCTGCCGTGCAAAATTTGCTGCATCGCAAACTTGCAGCCTGATACTCACTGTAAGCCCCCTGCCCATGTGAATGTACCCTGTACATTCACAGGGGGGCCTCCAGCTGTTGCAAAACTACAATTCCCAGCATGCACTGTCTATCAGTGCATGCTGGTAGGTATAGTTTTGCAACAGCTGGAGGCACACGGGTTGGGAAACACTGAGTTGGGAAACAGACAATGTTTCCCATCCAGTGTGTCTCCAGTTGTTGCAAAACCACTACTCCCAAACATTCTCAGGCATGCTGGAAGTAGATGTTCTGCAACATCTTTAGAGCCAGATGTTGCCGAACTACAACTCCCAGCATGCTTGGAGTTGTAGTTTTGCAACATCTGGAGGACTACAGTTTGTAGACCACTAATACAGTGGTTCCCAATATGTGCCCTTCCAGATGTTGCAAAACTACAACTCCCAGTATGCCAAAACTGTCCAGGCATGCTGGGAGTTGTAGTTCTGCAACATCTGAAGGGCCAGATGTTACAGAACTACAACTCCCAGCATGCCTGGACAGTAATGGCATGCTGAGGATGTGTAGTTTTGCAACATCTGGAAGGGCACAGTGGTCTCCAAACTGTGGACCTCCAGATGTTGCAAAACTGCAACTCCCAGCATGCCCAGGGCATTTGCCCTGGATGCCTGCTGAAGCATTTCAGCAGGCATCCGCTTCTGATCTCAGCCCGGCGCGCGGCAGGGACCGGAAAACGCCAGGACGTACGGGGACGTCCTGGTTCCTTAAAGGCCAGGGTGCGGGGACGTCCCCGTACGTCCTGGGTCCTTAAGGGGCTAAATGTGTACTCCGCCCATAGACATCTTATCCCCTATCCAAAACATTGTGGATGATATGTCTGATCCTGGAGTGGGTCTGGCCACTGGGACCCCCCACGATATCTGGGCCGACTCTGCGGAATCTGTGGCAATCCATATCGCCAAACCACACCCCCTCTATTCATGTCTATGGGAGGGGGCGTGACGGCACAGAGATCGCGGGGGTTCCCAGTGGCAAGACACCTGCCATCAGACATCTTATTCTCTATCCTTTCTATAGCGGATAAGATGTTTAGGGGCAGAGTACCACTTTAACCCCTTAAGGACCAGACCATTTTACACCTTAGGACCAGAGCGTTTTTTGCACATCTGACCACTGTCACTTTAAACATTAATAACTCTGGAATGCTTTTAGTTATCAATCTGATTCCGAGATTGTTTTTTCATGACATATTCTACTTTAACATAGTGGTAAAATTTTGTGGTAACTTGCATCCTTTCTTGGCTCTGCTTGTAAGGAAAATGGATATTCTAAATATTTTTTTATTTTATTCACATTTCCAATATGTCTACTTTATGTTTGCATCATAAAATTGACGTGTTTTTACTTTTGGAAGACACCAGAGGGCTTCAAAGTTCAGCAGCAATTTTCCAATTTTTCACAAAATTTTGAACCTCGCTTTTTTTCAGAGACCAGTTCAGGTTTGAAGTGGATTTGAAGGGTCTTCCCATTAGAAATACCCCACAAATGACCCCATTATAAAAACTACACCCCCCCAAAGTATTCAAAATGACAATCAGTAAGTGTTTTAACCCTTTAGGTGTTTCACAGGAATAGCAGCAAAGTGAAGGAGAAAATTCCCAATCTTTATTTTTTACACTCGCATGTTCTTGTAAACCCAATTTTTACAAGGGGTAAAAGGAGAAAATGTATACTTATATTTGTAGCCCAATTTCTCTCGAGTAAGCACATACCTCATATGTCTATGTAAAGTGTTCGGCGGGCGCAGTAGAGGGCTCAGAAGCGAAGGAGCGACAAGGGGATTTTGGAGAATACGTTTTTCAGAAATGGTTTTTGGGGGGCATGTTGCATTTAGGAAGCCCCTATGGTGCCAGAACAGCAAAAATAACCCACATGGCATACCATTTTGGAAACTAGACCCCTTGGGGAACGTAACAAGGAGTAAAGTGAGCCTTAATACCCCACAGGTGTTTCACGACTTTTGCATATGTAAAAAAAATATTTTTTTTTTCACTAAAATGTGTGTTTCCCCCCAAATTTCACATTTTTTCAAGGGTTAATAGCAGAAAATACCCCCCAAAATTTGTAACCCCATCTCTTCTGAGTATGGAGGTACCCCATAAGTTGGCATGAAGTGCATTACGGGCGAACTACAATGCTCCGAAGAGAAGGAGTGATATTTGACTTTTTGAGAGCAAATTTTGCTCGGGGGGCATGTCGCATTTAGGAAGCCCCTATGGTGCCAGAACAGCAAAAAAAAAACACATGGCATACCATTTTGGAAACTAGACCCCTTGAGGAACGTAACAAGGAATAAAGTGAGCCTTAATACCCCACACGGGTTTCACGACTTTTGCATATGTAAAAAAATATATATATTTTTTTCACTAAAATGTGTGTTTCCCCCAAATTTCACATTTTTGCAAGGGTTAATAGCAGAAAATACCCCCCAAAATTTGTAACCCCATCTCTTCTGAGTATGGAGGTACCCCATAAGTGGACCTGAAGTGCACTACGTGCGAACTACAATGCTCAGAAGAGGAGGCGCACCATTGAGCTTTTGGAAAGAGAATTCATTTGGAATGGTAGTCAGGGGCCATGTGCATTTACAAAGCCCCCCGTGGTGCCAGAACAGTGGACCCCCCCACATGTGACCCCATTTTGGAAACTACACCCCTCACAGAATTTAATAAGTGGTGCAGTGAACATTTACACCCCACTGGCGTTTGACAGATCTTTGGGACAGTGGGCTGTGCAAATGGAAAATTACATTTTTCATTTTCACGGATCACTGTTCCAAAAATCTGTCAGACACCTGTGGGGCGTAAATGCTCACTGCGCCCCTTATTATATTACATGAGGGGTGTAGTTTCCAAAATGGGGTCACATATGGGGGGGTCCATTGTTCTGGTACCATGGGGGCTTTGTAAACACAAGTGGCCTTCAATTCCGGACAAATTTTCTCTTCAAAATCCCAATGGCGCTCCGTGAGGGGTGTCGTTTCCAAAATGGGGTCACATGTCTGTATTTATTGTTTTGTGTTTATGTCAGAACCACTGTAAAATCAGCCACCCCTGTGCAAATCACCAATTTAGGCATCAATTGTACATGGTGTGCTCTCACTCCTGAGCCTTGTTGTGCGTCCGCAGAGCATTTTACGCCCACATATGGGGTATCTCCGTACTCAGGAGAAATTGCGTTACAAATTTTGGGTGTTTTTTTTTCCTTTTACCTCCCGTGAAAATAAAAAGTAAAGGACAACACCAGCATGTTAGTGTAAAAAAAAAATTTTTTTTTACACCAGCAGGCTGGTGTAGACCCCAACTTTTCTTTTTCATAAGGGTAAAAGGAAAACAAGCCCCCAAAATTAGTAACGCAATTTCTCCCGAGTACGGAGATACCCCATATGTGGCACTAAACTGTTTCCTTGAAATATGACAGGGCCCTGAAGTTAGAGAGCGCCATGCGCATTTGAGGACTAAATTAGGGATTGCACAGGGGTGGACATAGGGGTATTCTACGCCAGTGATTCCCAAACAGGGTGCCTCCAGCTGTTGCTAAACTCCCAGCATGCCTGGACAGTCAGGGGCTGTCCGTAAATGCTGGGAGTTGTTGTTTTGCAACAGCTGGAGGCTCTGTTTTGGAAACACTGCCGTACAATACGTTTTTTATTTTTTATTAGGGGGACAGTGTAAGGGGGTGTATATGTTGTGTTTTACTCTTTATTATGTGTAAGTGTAGTGTAGTGTTTTTAGGGTACATTCACACTGGCGGGTTTACAGTGAATTTACCGCTAGGAGTTTGTGCTGCGGTGAAAAATTTGCCACAGCCCAAACTTGAAGCAGAAAACTTACTGTAATCCCGCCAGTGTGAATGTACCCTGTACGTTCACATGGGGGGGCAAACCTCCAGCTGTTTCAAAACTACAACTCCTAGCATGTACTGACAGACCGTGCATGCTGGGAGTTGTACTTTTGCAACAGCTGGAGGCACACTGGTTGGAAAACCTTCAGTTAGGTTCTGTTACCTAACTCAGTATTTTCCAACCAGTGTGCCTCCAGCTGTTGCAAAACTTCAACTCCCAGCATGTACTGATCGCCAAAAGGCATGCTGGGAGATGTAGTTATGCAACAGCTGGAGGGATCGCAACTACAACTCCCAGCATGCAGAGACAGCTGTTTGCTGTTTAGACTTGCTGGGAGTTGCAGTTTTGCAACATCTGGAGAGCTATAGTTTAGAGACCACTGCATAGTGGTCTCCAAACTGTGGACCTCCAGATGTTGCAAAACTACAACTCCCAGCATGCCCAGACAGCAAACTGCTGTCTGGGCATGCTGGGAGTTGTAGTTTTGCAAGATCTCGAGGTGCACAGTATAGAGATCACTTTGCAGTGGTCTCAAACTGTGGACCTCCAGCTGTTGCAAAACTGCAACTCCCAGCAAGCCTAAACAGCTCTCTGGGCATGCTGGGAGTTGTAGTTTTGCAACATCTGGAGGGTTACAGTTTAGAGACCACTATAGTGGTCTCAGACTGTAGCCCTCCAGATGTTGCTAAGTAACTCACCGGCTTCCGTTGGATCCAGGGAGCTGCGTCGCGGTCCTCTTCTTCCGCCGATCGTCGCCCGCTGCCGCCGCTGATCGTCGCCGCTCCCGTCGCCGATGGGTAAGTGGATCTTCGGTGCCGGTCCCTGTCGGTTTCCCCGTCCTGCCCCGCCTATTGTGGGAGGGCAGGACGGGGAAACCGAAAGTAAACCCCTCCGCCCCCGATCTGCTATTGGTGGTCGCGTCTAGACCACCAATAGCAGAGATAGGAGGGGTGGCAACCCTGCCACCTCACTCCTATCGCTACAGGGGGATCATGGGTGTTTAGGACACCCGCGATCCCCGTTCTATTCTGGGTCACCGGGTCACCATAGACCAGCATGACCCGGAATCGGCGCAAATCGCAAGTGTGAATTCACTTGCGATTTGCGCAGATCGCCGACATGGGGGGGTCTAATGACCCCCCTGGGCATTTGCGCGGGGTTCCTGCTGATAGATATCAGCAGTCACCCCGGCGCGATCCCCGTCCGGCGCGCGGCGGGGACCGAAATTCCCACGGGCGTACAGGTACGCCCTTGGTCCTTAAGTACCAGGGAGCAAAGGCGTACCTGTACGCCCTTGGTCCTTAAGGGGTTAAAGGGAATTTATCAACTCTATTTGCTCCAAAGAACTTCAGACCCTATTGTACCTTTTCTTTTTTTTTAGCTGATAATAGTTGCCTAATTTGTAAAATCAGTGTTCAATTTTTCAGCCAAGTTCCAAAGAGGTGGGGTTAATCTGCTGAAGTGCCAAAGCTTGGCACACCTCCTCGCTTGCTCCCACCTCCCAGACCCTCCTTGATTGATGTTCTGAGCCTGGTTTTTCAATCAAGAAGGAGCTGGAGGGGAGAGCAAGTAAGTGGATGTGCCGGGATAAGACACTTGAGCAGCTTAGATCAGCCTCCTTGCACCCTACATTTGTGTATTACACCTGAATATTAGACAATACTGGATTAAACTATGTGGAATGTTGATTTAGGGATCTATCCAATTGCTAGCAGGCCATGGACACAAGATTACATATAAGATAAGGTTATATGCCGACCAGGTATTATATTGTAGTTCCCAGCGAATTGAATCTAACTTTGAAGGGGAAGTGCCTTTAGGCACTTCCCCCTTCAAAGTTAGCGGGTCATGTAGAAATTTTTCTGTACCATGTCTATGACAATCATGGGTGCTTTTTGCCTTCCTTAAGTTGTAGGGCTATTGTTACCATTAAAATTGTCAGAACCCTAAAATAAACCCTAACAGACCCAACTAAACTAAGGAATACATGTTCATAGTTATTAAAAAAGAGGAAACACACCCCTCAAGGAACATAACAAGGGGTACAGTGAGCCTCAACACCCCACAGGTGTTTGATGACTTTTTGTAAAATTTGGATGAGTAAATAAAAAAAATAGGAGGAAATACGAGAAAATGCCCCTCAAAATTTGTAACCCCATTTCTTCTGGGTTTGGAAGTCTCCCATGTATGGATGTAAAGTGCTCTGCGAGCGAACTACAATGATCAGAAGAGAAGAAGCGCCATTGGGCTTCTGGAGAGAGAATTCGTCTGGAATTCAAGTCAGGGGACATGTGCGTTTACAAAGCCCCCATGGTGCCAGAACAGTGGACCCCCCCCCCCACATGTGACTCTATTTCGGAAACAACACCCCTCACAGAATGTAACAATGGGTGCAGTGAGCATTTACACCCCACTGACGTTTGACAGACTTTTGGAACAGTGGGCTGTGCAAATGAAAACTTAAATTTTTCATTTTCATGGACCCCTGTTCCAAAAATCTGTCAGACACCAGTAGGGCATAAATGCTCACTGCACCCCTTATTACATTCCATGAGGGGTGTAGTTTCCAAAATGGGGTCACATGTTGGGGGGGGGGGGTTCCGCTGTTCTGGCACCATGGGGGCTTTGTAAACGCACATGGCCTTCAATTCCAGCCAAATTCTCTCTTCAAAAGTCCAATGGCGCTCCTTCTCTTCTGAGCCCTGTAGTGAGCCAGCAGAGCACTTTATGTCCACACATGGGGTATTTATATATTCAGCAGAAATGGTGATACAAATTATGGGGGGCTTTTTCTCAATTACCCCTTGTGAAAATGAAAAATTTGGGATAACATTAGAAATTAGAAATATTAGCAATAAATTCATCATAAAATATACTTACTGTTAAATACTTTAACTCAATATAAAATAAAAATAAAAACAATAAAAATTTATAAAATGTAAAAATATATATATAAAAAATATGTATAGAAAAATCTAAAATCACTAACTAAAAAATAAAATATACAAAATACATAAAAAATACTAATAATAACATAAATAAATATAGCAAAAATAAAATATAGCACCAATCACTAATAATAAATAGATTAAGATTATACAAGCAAGTACTTTCTGAATAAGATAAAGTTTTTTCACTTCCATCTACTGTATATATATATATATATATATATATATATATATATATATATAATTCCCTCTGCTTCCCTTCTCCCTTCCTTATTCCCCCCCACCCCTCCCTTGCAACTTACATGCTACTCAAGAAATCCATATCTTAGGACATCATATATCCCAGACTACCATAGCTTATTACATAACAAACAGAATAAATAGCAGTCTATACCAATTCACAGAATATAAATAGATAAAATATTTTTTTCTCCTATAAAATTGCATGAGTTACAAGATCATTTACATGAGAATATAATTACTCATGTTCATACCACACTTTTACATACTCCATTGTCACGATGCCGGCTGGCAGGTAGTGGATCCTCTGTGCCAGAAAGGGATTGGCGTGGACCGTGCTAGTGGATCGGTTCTAAGTCACTACTGGTTTTCACCAGAGCCCGCCGCAAAGCGGGATGGTCTTGCTGCGGCGGTAGTGACCAGGTCGTATCCACTAGCAACGGCTCAACCTCTCTGGCTGCTGAAGATAGGCGCGGTACAAGGGAGTAGACAGAAGCAAGGTCGGATGTAGCAGAAGGTCGGGGCAGGCAGCAAGGATCGTAGTCAGGGGCAACGGCAGGAGGTCTGGAACACAGGCTAGGAACACACAAGGAACGCTTTCACTGGCACGATGGCAACAAGATCCGGCAAGGGAGTGCAGGGGAAGTGAGGTGATATAGGGAAGTGCACAGGTGAAAACACTAATTGGAACCACTGCGCCAATCAGCGGCGCAGTGGCCCTTTAAATCGCAAAGACCCGGCGCGCGCGCGCCCTAGGGAGCGGGGCCGCGCGCGCCGGGACAGGACCGACGGAGAGCGAGTCAGGTACGGGAGCCGGGGTGCGCATCGCGAGCGGGCGCTACCCGCATCGCGAATCGCATCCCGGCTGGAGGTGGTATCGCAGCGCCCCGGGTCAGTGGATCTGACCGGAGCGCTGCAGTGAGGAGAGTGTAGCGAGCGCTCCGGGGAGGAGCGGGGACCCGGAGCGCTCGGCGTAACAGTACCCCCCCCCTTGGGTCTCCCCCTCTTCTTAGATCCTGAGAACCTGAGGAGCAGACTTTTGTCTAGGATATTGTCCTCAGGTTCCCAGAATCTCTCTTCTGGACCACAACCCTCCCAATCGACTAAAAAAAAGGTTTTGCCTCTGACCTTTTTAGATGCCAGAATCTCTTTGACGGAGAAGATGTCCGAGGAGCCGGAAACAGGAGTGGGGGGAACAGATTTGGGAGAGAGTTCAACTTCAGAAGCATCCGAGGAACGAGAGAGAGCATCGGCCCTAATGTTCTTATCGGCAGGCCGAAAGTGGATTTCAAAATTAAATCGGGCAAAGAACAGAGACCACCTGGCCTGGCGAGGATTCAGCCGTTGGGCAGACTGGAGGTAGGAGAGGTTCTTGTGATCGGTGTAAATAATAACTGGAAATCTTGATCCCTCCAGCAGATGCCTCCATTCCTCAAGTGCTAATTTAATGGCTAGAAGCTCTCGATCCCCGATGGAGTAGTTCCTCTCCGCCGGAGAGAAGGTCCTAGAAAAAAAACCACAAGTAACAGCATGCCCGGAAGAATTTTTTTGTAGAAGGACAGCTCCAGCTCCCACTGAGGAGGCATCAACCTCCAATAGGAAGGGTTTAGATGGGTCAGGTCTGGAGAGCACAGGAGCCGAAGAAAAGGCAGACTTGAGCCGTTTAAAGGCGTCTTCCGCTTGAGGAGGCCAAGACTTGGGATCAGCATTTTTTTTGGTTAAAGCCACGATAGGAGCCACCACGGTAGAAAAATGTGGAATAAATTGCCTGTAATAATTGGCGAACCCCAAAAAACGTTGGATAGCCCGAAGTCCAGAGGGGCGTGGCCAATCTAAGACGGCAGAGAGTTTGTCTGGATCCATTTGTAGTCCCTGGCCAGAGACCAAGTATCCTAGGAAAGGAAGAGATTGGCATTCAAACAGACATTTCTCTATTTTGGCATAGAGTTGATTGTCACGAAGTCTCTGAAGAACCATACGGACATGCTGGCGGTGTTCTTCTAGATTGGCAGAAAAAATCAGGATATCGTCTAGATATACAACAACACAGGAGTATAAGAGATCACGAAAAATTTCATTAACAAAGTCTTGGAAGACGGCAGGGGCGTTGCACAGGCCAAAGGGCATGACCAGATACTCAAAGTGTCCATCTCTAGTGTTAAATGCCGTCTTCCATTCAACCCCCTCTCTGATGCGGATGAGATTATAAGCACCTCTTAAGTCCAGTTTGGTAAAGATGTGGGCACCTTGGAGGCGATCAAAGAGTTCAGAGATGAGGGGTAGGGGGTAGCGGTTCTTAACCGTGATTTTATTAAGACCGCGGTAGTCAATGCAAGGACGTAGAGAGCCATCTTTTTTGGACACAAAGAAAAATCCGGCTCCGGCAGGAGAGGAGGATTTACGGATAAAGCCCTTTTTTAAATTTTCCTGGACGTATTCAGACATGGCAAGAGTCTCTGGGGCGGACAGAGGATAAATTCTGCCCCGGGGTGGAGTAGTGCCCGGGAGGAGGTCGATAGGACAATCATAAGGCCTGTGAGGAGGTAGAGTCTCAGCTTGTTTTTTGCAAAAAACATCCGCAAAGTCCATATAGGCCTTAGGGAGACCGGTTACAGGAGGAACCACAGAGTCACGGCAAGGGTTACTGGGAACCGGTTTTAGGCAGTCCTTGGAACAAGAGGGCCCCCAACTCTTGATCTCCCCAGTGGACCAATCCAGGGTTGGGGAATGAAGTTGAAGCCAGGGAAGTCCAAGGAGAATTTCAGAAGTGCAATTGGGGAGGACCAAAAGTTCAATCCTCTCGTGATGAGATCCGATGCACATTAGAAGGGGCTCCGTGCGGAAACGTATGGTACAGTCCAATCTTTCATTGTTTACACAATTGATATAGAGGGGTCTGGCGAGACTGGTCACCGGGATGTTGAACCTGTTGACGAGGGAGGCCAAAATAAAATTTCCTGCAGATCCGGAGTCCAAGAAGGCCATAGTAGAGAAGGAGAAGGCAGAGGCAGATATCCGCACAGGCACAGTAAGACGTGGAGAAGCAGAGTAGACATCAAGGACTGTCTCACCTTTGTGCGGAGTCAGCGTACGTCTTTCCAGGCGAGGAGGACGGATAGGACAATCCTTCAGGAAGTGTTCGGTACTGGCACAGTACAGGCAGAGATTCTCCATGCGGCGTCGTGTCCTCTCTTGAGGTGTCAGGCGAGACCGGTCGACCTGCATAGCCTCCTCGGCGGGAGGCACAGGAACAGATTGCAGGGGACCAGAGGAGAGAGGAGCCGGGGAGAAGAAACGCCTCGTGCGAACAGAGTCCATATCCTGGCGGAGCTCCTGACGCCTTTCGGAAAAACGCATGTCAATGCGAGTGGCAAGGTGAATGAGTTCATGTAGGTTAGCAGGGATTTCTCGTGCGGCCAGAACATCTTTAATGTTGCTGGATAGGCCTTTTTTAAAGGTCGCGCAGAGGGCCTCATTATTCCAGGATAATTCTGAAGCAAGAGTACGGAATTGTACGGCATACTCGCCAACGGAAGAATTACCCTGGACCAGGTTCAACAGGGCAGTCTCAGCAGAAGAGGCTCGGGCAGGTTCCTCAAAGACACTTCGAATTTCCGAGAAGAAGGAGTGTACAGAGGCAGTGACGGGGTCATTGCGGTCCCAGAGCGGAGTGGCCCAAGACAGGGCTTTTCCAGACAGAAGGCTGACCACGAAAGCCACCTTAGACCTTTCAGTGGGAAACTGGTCCGACATCATCTCCAAGTGCAGGGAACATTGGGAAAGAAAGCCACGGCAAAACTTAGAGTCCCCATCAAATTTATCCGGCAAGAATAGTCGTAGACCAGAAGCGGCCACTCGCTGCGGAGGAGGTGCAGGAGCTGGCGGAGGAGATGATTGCTGAAGCTGTGGTAGTAACTGCTGTAGCATAACGGTCAGTTGAGACAGCTGTTGGCCTTGTTGCGCTATCTGTTGTGACTGCTGGGCGACCACCGTGGTGAGGTCAGCGACAACTGGCAGAGGAACTTCAGCGGGATCCATGGCCGGATCTACTGTCACGATGCCGGCTGGCAGGTAGTGGATCCTCTGTGCCAGAGAGGGATTGGCGTGGACCGTGCTAGTGGATCGGTTCTAAGTCACTACTGGTTTTCACCAGAGCCCGCCGCAAAGCGGGATGGTCTTGCTGCGGCGGTAGTGACCAGGTCGTATCCACTAGCAACGGCTCAACCTCTCTGGCTGCTGAACATAGGCGCGGTACAAGGGAGTAGACAGAAGCAAGGTCGGACGTAGCAGAAGGTCGGGGCAGGCAGCAAGGATCGTAGTCAGGGGCAACGGCAGGAGGTCTGGAACACAGGCTAGGAACACACAAGGAACGCTTTCACTGGCACGATGGCAACAAGATCCAGCAAGGGAGTGCAGGGGAAGTGAGGTGATATAGGGAAGTGCACAGGTGAAAATACTAATTGGAACCACTGCGCCAATCAGCGGCGCAGTGGCCCTTTAAATCGCAAAGACCCGGCGCGCGCGCGCCCTAGGGAGCGGGGCCGCGCGCGCCGGGACAGGACCGACGGAGAGCGAGTCAGGTACGGGAGCCGGGGTGCGCATCGCGAGCGGGCGCTACCCGCATCGCGAATCGCATCCCGGCTGGAGGTGGTATCGCAGCGCCCCGGGTCAGTGGATCTGACCGGAGCGCTGCAGTGAGGAGAGTGTAGCGAGCGCTCCGGGGAGGAGCGGGGACCCGGAGCGCTCGGCGTAACATCCATGGTCTGCACTATGGATAATTTGGAACATACCCTACACAGTCTAAGTCCCATAACATGCGCAGTAGTACTCTAGAATAGTGTTGAGCGGCATAGGCCATATTCGAATTCGCGAATATTCGCGAATATATGGACGAATATTCGTCATATATTCGCGAATATTCGCATATTCGTTATATTCTCGTTTTATTTCGCATATGCGAATATTCACGTATGCGAAAATTAGCGTATGTGAATATTAGCAAATACAAAATTCGCATAAGCGAAAATTCGTATATGCGAAAATTAGCATATGCTAATTTTCACATATGCTAATTTTCGCACGCCAGTCTCACACAGTAGTATTAAAGCCTTCTTTACACCACACAAGCTGGAAGCAGAGAGGGGTGATCACTGTGATGTGTACTGTGAAGAGAAAAAAAAAAAAAAAAAACGAATATTCGTAATTACGAATATATAGCGCTATATTCGCGAAATTCGTGAATTCGCGAATATGCGATATTCGCGAATAATATTCGAATTGCGAATATTCGCGAGCAACACTACTCTAGAAGTGAAATACAGACAAAGTCTGAAGTCATGCGCACAGGTCCAGCAATATGTAGATATCGTGAGAAGTGAATCATCCATCATGAGGCTTGCGCATTGATTACCAATGCGCAGACGTGCGTACCTACTGTGACATCACATGTAAACAAAGGTGGTAATAGGCGCAGACACTAAACACATGCCAGACCATAACAAACTGTATGATTGGTTGCGACTTTTCGCAGGATTGGTACACAACTATTGCGGGACACAAGATTGTGATGTGCGGCCATCTGATTGGCGATAGCACGTCACAGGAAATGAACGCAATGTGAGATTATATAAAGCCTACCTAGCGTCCGGGGCACAATTAGCCTCAAAGCCCTTGTTACGCCTAGCGCTCCGGGTCCCCGCTCCTCCCCGGAGCGCTCACGGCGTCTTTCTCCCTGCAGCGCCCCGGTCAGTCCCGCTGACCGGGAGCGCTGCACTGTCATGGCCGTCGGGGATGCGATTCGCACAGCGGGACGCGCCCGCTCGCGAATCGCACCCCAGGTCACTTACCCGTCCCGGTCCCCTGCTGTCTTGTGCTGGCGCGCGCGGCTCCGCTCTCTAGGGCGCGCGCGCGCCAGCTCTCTGAGACTTAAAGGGCCAGTGCACCAATGATTGGTGCCTGGCCCAATTAGCTTAATTGGCTTCCATCTGCTCCCTGGCTATATCTGATCTCCTCCCTTGCACTCCCTTGCCGGATCTTGTTGCCTTGTGCCAGTGAAAGCGTTTAGTGTGTCCAAAGCCTGTGTACCTGAACTTCTGCTATCCATCCTGACTACGAACCTTGCCGCCTGCCCCCGACCTTCTGCTACATCTGACCTTGCCTCTGCCTAGTCCTTCTGTCCCACGCCTTCTCAGCAGTCAGCGAGGTTGAGCCGTTGCTAGTGGATACGACCTGGTTGCTACTGCCGCAGCAAGACCATCCCGCTTTGCGGCGGGCTCTGGTGAAAACCAGTAGCCTCTTAGAACCGGTCCACTAGCACGGTCCACGCCAATCCCTCGCTGACACAGCGGATCCACAACCCGTAGCCGAATCGTGACAGCCCTTGACCAAGCTGGTTTATTCAGCGAAACGTCGAGGAGGCTAGCCATGTTTTAATACAGCGTGTGTTCACTGTTAGTAATGTTAATGCAGCATGCATACTCACCTACTAGTGCACAGATCATAGCGCACAATATATATTAATTGTTGAGCACTAACAGAAACTTAGTAGCTAGGAGAGGTTTTCCTTTCCCATAAAAAATTCTGTGACACCGCCGATAATTTTAAACCGTGTGTTTCATAAGGGTAGCTTTTTAGTTTGTGAATTGAATAAAGTTTAAAAGTTTTAGGGGGGCTTCTAGTAAAGGTTTTCCCCAGAAGGGGTAGCCACTTAAAGATTGATATGGCACTATTACCCTGGAACCTTCAGGAATCCTTTTTTGTTTAATTCACTGACCATAGAAGGAAAGTAAACATTGCTGGTTAGCTCAATGGTGCTTGCAGGACGCAAGGAGGATCCCTACCTGCCTCCTCGCTGTCCGATCGCCAAATGACTGCTCCATGCCTGAGATCCAGGCAGAAGCAGTTGAGTGGCAATAACACTGATCAATGCCATGCTAAAAGAAACGAAAAATAACACATACCCCAAACATTGCAAACACAAAACCCCCAAAAACCTGTCAATAGTCTCTGTCAACATCATCCTGGGAGGGATAATACACTGCACTACAATAGAAATAAAAATCCCTATCATCTATATCTCAATGGGTTCCATCTTTTCTTTTGTTCTTTTTTCTAATGCAGTTTTATAATCCCTGAGACAAGTAGTTCTGGCCCTAGAGTGTTATATATATTAGCGTCTGTAGCATGTATAAGGGACATGTTATCATACCTGTGTCTTTTTATAGGTGATTGATGCCCGGTGAGAAGGTGAAAGTGACCTTTACCCCTGTCAGCTGCAGGAAAGGAACCAAGAGACAGGTAATTAATATTTATATTAATTACTGATAACAATCAGGCTAGATATAACATCTAGACCTGCAGAGATGTCATAGTCTCTACCTTATACATGAAGATATATGTGTTTTTAATAAGTATATCGTCTATAGACAGCTTCTTATATAACACAACTGTGTCTCAGGTACAAAGATTGGGAACATTTATGATTTCTAATATCTGTTTTTTATTTGTAGTAATCCCTTTTTCAATAGACAGACCGCAGATTTAAGACATAACTGTACTGTAAAGGAAAATCTATAAGTTAATGTAATAAATCACATACTATAACTGAATATTGCCATTTAAAACTATGAAAAATACATTATGTTGATTATAAAACAGAAATACAGAATGGAGACAACCGTCTGTGGCTCAAGCTCGACTGCCCCTTTCTTTAAGTGGCCCCTCAATGCTGTGGAAACGGGTGGAGGACATTGTCTTCATTAGAATGGGTCCCCCTACGATGCTTCGGCTGTTGATCTGAAGTGCGTTCTGTGCTTTGGAACCTCGGGGGCAAACTGTATTTCTGTTATTAATTTTTAGTTTAGCAATTCCCACTGCAACATGGTTAACCTCTATCCTAAATTTCTGCACAAAATTGATAAAAGACATTCCAAGAAATATTTTGCCAAATAAAAAAATATAAAATATTGATGAAATTGATGAATAATAATAACAACAAAAATAACAGTTTTTGATTAAAAAACAAAAAAACAAAAATAATTTATAAAATATTTTGCTCCTGCCCCCTTCCCCCAAAAAATTAAAAAACATATATTACCCTTAAAATTTATGAATAAAGAAACAAAAAATAACACATACCCCAAACTTTACAAACACAAAACCCCAAAAAACCTAACAATAGTCTCTGTCAACATCATCCTGGGAGGGATAATACACTGCACTGCAATAGAAATAAAAATCCCTATCATCTATATCTCAATGGGTTCCATCTTTTGCTGTTTTTTCTAATGCGGTTTTATAATCCCTGAGACAAGTAGTTCTGGCCCTAGAGTGTTATATATATTAGCATCTGTAGCATGTATAATGGACATGTTATCATACCTGTGTCTTTTTATAGGTGATTGATGCCCGGTGAGAGGGTGAAAGGGACCTATACCCCCGTCAGCTGCAGTAAAGGAACAAAGAGACAGGTAATTAATATTTATATTAATTACTGATAACAATCAGGCTAGATACAACATCTAAACCTGGAAAGATGTCATAGTCTCTACCTTATACATGAAGATATATGTGTTTTTAATAAGTATATCGTCTATAGACAGCTTCTTATATAACACAACCATGTCTCAGGTACAGAGATTAGGAACATTTATGATTTCTAATATCTGTTTTTATTTGTAGTAATCCCTTTTTCAATAGACTGACCGCAGATTTAAGACATAACTGTACTGTAAAGAAAAATCTATAAGTTAATGTAATAAATCACATACTATAACTGATTATTGCCATTTAAAACTATGAAAAATACATTATGTTGATTATAAAACAGAAATACAGAATGGAGACAACCGTCTGTGGCTCAAGCTCGACTGCCCCTTTCTTTGAGTGGCCCCTCAATGTTGTGGAAACGGGTGGAGGACATTGTCTTCATTAGAATGGGTCCCCCTATGATGCTTCGGCTGTTGATCTGAAGTGCATTCTGTGCTTTGGAACCTCGGGGGCAAACTGTATTTCTGTTATTAATTTTTAGTTTAGCAATTCCCACCGAAACATGGTTAACCTCTATCCTAAATTTCTGCACAAAATTGATAAAAGACATTCCAAGAAATATTTTGCCAAATAAAAATATATAAAATATTGATGAAATTGATGAATAATAATAACAACAAAAATAACAGTTTTTGATTAAAAAACAAAAATAATTTATAAAATATTTTGCTCCTGCCCCCTTCCCCCAAAAATAAAAAAAACATATATTACCCTTAAAATTTATGAATAAAGAAACAAAAAATAACACATACCCCAAACATTACAAACACAAAACCCCCAAAAACCTAACAATAGTCTCTGTCAACATCATCCTGGGAGGGATAATACACTGCACTGCAATAGAAATAAAAATCCCTATCATCTATATTTCAATGGGTTCCATCTTTTCTTTTGTTCTTTTTTCTAATGCGGTTTTATAATCCCTGAGACAAGTAGTTCTGGCCCTAGAGTGTTATATATATTAGCGTCTGTAGCATGTATAAGGGACATGTTATCATACCTGTGTCTTTTTATAGGTCATTAATGCCCGGTGAGAGGGTGAAAGGGACCTATACCCCCGTCAGCTGCAGGAAAGGAACAAAGAGACAGGTAATTAATATTTATATTAATTACTGATAACAATCAGGCTAGATACAACATCTAGACCTGCAGAGATGTCATAGCCTCTACCTTATACATGAAGATATATGTGTTTTTAATAAGTATATAGTCTATAGACAGCTTCTTATATAACACAACTGTCTCAGGTACAGAGATTGGGAACATTTATGATTTCTAATATCTGTTTTTTTATTTGTAGTAATCCCTTTTTCAATAGACAGACCGCAGATTTAAGACATAACTGTACTGTAAAGAAAAATCTATAAGTTAATGTAATAAATCACATACTATAACTGATTATTGCCATTTAAAACTATGAAAAATACATTATGTTGATTATAAAACAGAAATACAGAATGGAGACAACCGTCTGTGGCTCAAGCTCGACTGCCCCTTTCTTTGAGTGGCCCCTCAATGTTGTGGAAACGGGTGGAGGACATTGTCTCCATTAGAATGGGTCCCCCTACGATGCTTCGGCTGTTGATCTGAAGTGCATTCTGTGCTTTGGAACCTCGGGGGCAAACTGAATTTCTGTTATTAATTTTTAGTTTAGCAATTCCCACCGAAACATGGTTAACCTCTATCCTAAATTTCTGCACAAAATTGATAAAAGACATTCCAAGAAATATTTTGCCAAATAAAAATATATAAAATATTGATGAAGTTGATGAATAATAATAACAACAAAAATAACAGTTTTTGATTAAAAAACAAATAAACAATAATAATTTATAAAATATTTTGCTCCTGCCCCCTTCCCCAAAAATAAAAAAACATATATTACCCTTAAAATTTATGAATAAAGAAACAAAAAATAACACATACCCCAAACATTGCAAACACAAAACCCCCAAAAACCTAACAATAGTGTCTGTCAACATCATCCTGGGAGGGATAATACACTGCACTACAATAGAAATAAAAATCCCTATCATCTATATCTCAATGGGTTCCATCTTTTCTTTTGTTCTTTTTTCTAATGCGGTTTTATAATCCCTGAGACAAGTAGTTCTGGCCCTAGAGTGTTATATATATTAGCGTCTGTAGCATGTATAAGGGACATGTTATCATACCTGTGTCTTTTTATAGGTCATTAATGCCCGGTGAGAGGGTGAAAGGGACCTATACCCCCGTCAGCTGCAGGAAAGGAACAAAGAGACAGGTAATTAATATTTATATTAATTACTGATAACAATCAGGCTAGATATAACATCTAGACCTGCAGAGATATCATAGTCTCTACCTTATACATGAAGATATATGTGTTTTTAATAAGTATATCGTCTATAGACAGCTTCTTATATAACACAACTGTGTCTCAGGTACAGAGATTGGGAACATTTATGATTTCTAATATCTGTTTTTTATTTGTAGTAATCCCTTTTTCAATAGACAGACCGCAGATTTAAGACATAACTGTACTGTAAAGAAAAATCTATAAGTTAATGTAATAAATCACATACTATAACTGATTATTGCAATTTAAAACTATGAAAAATACATTATGTTGATTATAAAACAGAAATACAGAATGGAGACAACCGTCTGTGGCTCAAGCTCGACTGCCCCTTTCTTTGAGTGGCCCCTCAATGTTGTGGAAACGGGTGGAGGACATTGTCTCCATTAGAATGGGTCCCCCTACGATGCTTCGGCTGTTGATCTGAAGTGCATTCTGTGCTTTGCAATCTCGGGGGCAAACTGTATTTCTGTTATTAATTTTTAGTTTAGCAATTCCCACCGAAACATGGTTAACCTCTATCCTAAATTTCTGCACAAAATTGATAAAAGACATTCCAAGAAATATTTTGCCAAATAAAAATATATAAAATATTGATGAAATTGATGAATAATAATAACAACAAAAATAACAGTTTTTTATTAAAAAACAAATAAACAATAATAATTTATAAAATATTTTGCTCCTGCCCCCTTCCCCAAAAATAAAAAAAACATATATTACCCTTAAAATTTATGAATAAAAAAACAAAAAATAACACATACCCCAAACATTGCAAACACAAAACCCCCAAGAACCTAACAATAGTCTCTGTCAACATCATCCTGGGAGGGATAATACACTGCACTGCAATAGAAATAAAAATCCCTATCATCTATATTTCAATGGGTTCCATCTTTTCTTTTGTTCTTTTTTCTAATGCGGTTTTATAATCCCTGAGACAAGTAGTTCTGGCCCTAGAGTGTTATATATATTAGCGTCTGTAGCATGTATAAGGGACATGTTATCATACCTGTGTCTTTTTATAGGTCATTAATGCCCGGTGAGAGGGTGAAAGGGACCTATACCCCCGTCAGCTGCAGGAAAGGAACAAAGAGACAGGTAATTAATATTTATATTAATTACTGATAACAATCAGGCTAGATATAACATCTAGACCTGCAGAGATATCATAGTCTCTACCTTATACATGAAGATATATGTGTTTTTAATAAGTATATCGTCTATAGACAGCTTCTTATATAACACAACTGTGTCTCAGGTACAGAGATTGGGAACATTTATGATTTCTAATATCTGTTTTTTATTTGTAGTAATCCCTTTTTCAATAGACAGACCGCAGATTTAAGACATAACTGTACTGTAAAGAAAAATCTATAAGTTAATGTAATAAATCACATACTATAACTGATTATTGCAATTTAAAACTATGAAAAATACATTATGTTGATTATAAAACAGAAATACAGAATGGAGACAACCGTCTGTGGCTCAAGCTCGACTGCCCCTTTCTTTGAGTGGCCCCTCAATGTTGTGGAAACGGGTGGAGGACATTGTCTCCATTAGAATGGGTCCCCCTACGATGCTTCGGCTGTTGATCTGAAGTGCATTCTGTGCTTTGCAATCTCGGGGGCAAACTGTATTTCTGTTATTAATTTTTAGTTTAGCAATTCCCACCGAAACATGGTTAACCTCTATCCTAAATTTCTGCACAAAATTGATAAAAGACATTCCAAGAAATATTTTGCCAAATAAAAATATATAAAATATTGATGAAATTGATGAATAATAATAACAACAAAAATAACAGTTTTTTATTAAAAAACAAATAAACAATAATAATTTATAAAATATTTTGCTCCTGCCCCCTTCCCCAAAAATAAAAAAACATATATTACCCTTAAAATTTATGAATAAAAAAACAAAAAATAACACATACCCCAAACATTGCAAACACAAAACCCCCAAGAACCTAACAATAGTCTCTGTCAACATCATCCTGGGAGGGATAATACACTGCACTGCAATAGAAATAAAAATCCCTATCATCTATATTTCAATGGGTTCCATCTTTTCTTTTGTTCTTTTTTCTAATGCGATTTTATAATCCCTGAGACAAGTAGTTCTGGCCCTAGAGTGTTATATATATTAGCGTCTGTAGCATGTATAAGGGACATGTTATCATACCTGTGTCTTTTTATAGGTGATTAATGCCCGGTGAGAGGGTGAAAGGGACCTATACCCCCGTCAGCTGCAGGAAAGGAACAAAGAGACAGGTAATTAATATTTATATTAATTACTGATAACAATCAGGCTAGATACAACATCTAAACCTGCAAAGATGTCATAGTCTCTACCTTATACATGGAGATATATGTGTTTTTAATAAGTATATCGTCTATAGACAGCTTCTTATATAACACAACCATGTCTCAGGTACAGAGATTAGGAACATTTATGATTCCTAATATCTGTTTTTTATTTGTAGTAATCCCTTTTTCAATAGACAGACCGCAGATTTAAGACATAACTGTACTGTAAAGAAAAATCTATAAGTTAATGTAATAAATCACATACTATAACTGATTATTGCAATTTAAAACTATGAAAAATACATTATGTTGATTATAAAACAGAAATACAGAATGGAGACAACCGTCTGTGGCTCAAGCTCGACTGCCCCTTTCTTTGAGTGGCCCCTCAATGTTGTGGAAACGGGTGGAGGACATTGTCTCCATTAGAATGGGTCCCCCTACGATGCTTCGGCTGTTGATCTGAAGTGCATTCTGTGCTTTGGAACCTCGGGGGCAAACTGTATTTCTGTTATTAATTTTTAGTTTAGCAATTCCCACCGAAACATGGTTAACATCTATCCTAAATTTCTGCACAAAATTGATAAAAGACATTCCAAGAAATATTTTGCCAAATAAAAATATATAAAATATTGATGAAATTGATGACTAATAATAACAACAAAAATAACAGTTTTTGATTAAAAAACAAAAAAACAAAAATAATTTATAAAATATTTTGCTCCTGCCCCCTTCCCCCAAAAATAAAAAAACATATATTACCCTTAAAATTTATGAATAAAGAAACAAAAAATAACACATACCCCAAACATTGCAAACACAAAACCCCCAAAAACCTAACAATAGTGTCTGTCAACATCATCCTGGGAGGGATAATACACTGCACTACAATAGAAATAAAAATCCCTATCATCTATATCTCAATGGGTTCCATCTTTTCTTTTGTTCTTTTTTCTAATGCGGTTTTATAATCCCTGAGACAAGTAGTTCTGGCCCTAGAGTGTTATATATATTAGCGTCTGTAGCATGTATAAGGGACATGTTATCATACCTGTGTCTTTTTATAGGTGATTAATGCCCGGTGAGAGGGTGAAAGGGACCTATACCCCCGTCAGCTGCAGGAAAGGAAAAAAAAGACAGGTAATTAATATTTATATTAATTACTGATAACAATCAGGCTAGATACAACATCTAAACCTGCAAAGAGGTCATAGTCTCTACCTTATACATGAAGATATATGTGTTTTTAATAAGTATATCGTCTATAGACAGCTTCTTATATAACACAACCATGTCTCAGGTACAGAGATTAGGAACATTTATGATTTCTAATATCTGTTTTTTATTTGTAGTAATCCCTTTTTCAATAGACAGACAGTAGATTTAAGACATAACTGTACTGTAAAGAAAAATCTATAAGTTAATGTAATAAATCACATACTATAACTGATTATTGCCATTTAAAACTATGAAAAATACATTATGTTGATTATAAAACAGAAATACAGAATGGAGACAACCGTCTGTGGCTCAAGCTCGACTGCCCATTTCTTTGAGTGGCCCCTCAATGTTGTGGAAACGGATGGAGGACATTGTCTCCATTAGAATGGGTCTCCCTACGATGCTTCGGCTGTTGATCTGAAGTGCATTCTGTGCTTTGGAATCTCGGGGGCAAACTGTATTTCTGTTATTAATTTTTAGTTTAGCAATTCCCACCGCAACATGGTTAACCTCTATGCTAAATTTCTGCACAAAATTGATAAAAGATATTCCAAGAAATATTTTGCCAAATAAAAATATATAAAATATTGATGAAGTTGATGAATAATAATAACAACAAAAATAACAGTTTTTGGTTAAAAAACAAATAAACAATAATAATTTATAAAATATTTTGCTCCTGCCCCCTTCCCCAAAAATAAAAAAACATATATTACCCTTAAAATTTATGAATAAAGAAACAAAAAATAACACATACCCCAAACATTGCAAACACAAAACCCCCAAAAACCTAACAATAGTGTCTGTCAACATAATCCTGGGAGGGGGTGATACACTGCACTACAATAGAAATAAAAATCCCTATCATCTATATCTCAATGGGTTCCATCTTTTCTTTTTGTTCTTTTTTCTAATGCGGTTTTATACTCCCTGAGACAAGTAGTTCTGGCCCTAGAGTGTTATATATATTAGCGTCTGTAGCATGTATAAGGGACATGTTATCATACCTGTGTCTTTTTATAGGTGATTGATGCCCGGTGAGAAGGTGAAAGTGACCTATACCCCTGTCAGCTGCAGGAAAGGAACCAAGAGACAGGTAATTAATATTTATATTAATTACTGATAACAATCAGGCTAGATATAACATCTAGACCTGCAGAGATGTCATAGTCTCTAACTTATACATGAAGATATATGTGTTTTTAATAAGTATATCGTCTATAGAGAGCTTCTTATATAACACAACTGTGTCTCAGGTACAGAAATTGGGAACATTTATGATTTCTAATATCTGTTTTTTATTTGTAGTAATCCCTTTTTCAATAGACAGGCCGCAGATTTAAGACATAACTGTACTGTAAAGAAAAATCTATAAGTTAATGTCATAAATCACATACTATAACTGATTATTGCCATCTAAAACTATGAAAAATCCATTATGTTGATTATAAAACAGAAATACAGAATGGAGAACAACCGTCTGTGGCTCAAGCTCGACTGCCTATTTCTTTGAGTGGCCCCTCAATGTTGTGGAAACGGGTGGAGGACATTGTCTCCATTAGAATGGGTCCCCCTACTATGCTTCGGCTGTTGATCTGAAATGCATTCTGTGCTTTGGAATCTCGGGGGCAAACTGTATTTCTGTTATTAATTTTTAGTTTAGCAATTCCCACTGCAACATGGTTAACCTCTATCCTAAATTTCTGCACAAAATTGATAAAAGACATTTCAAGAAATATTTTGCCAAATAAAAATATATAAAATATTGATGAAATTGATGAATAATAATAACAACAAAAATAACAGTTTTTGATTAAAAAACAAAAAAACTTATTTATAAAATATTTTGCTCCTGCCCCCTTCCCCCAAAAATAAAAAAACATATATTACCCTTAAAATGTATGAATAAAGAAACAAAAAATAACACATACCCCAAACATTACAAACACAAAACCCCCAAAAACCTAACAAAAGTCTCTGTCAACATCATCCTGGGAGGGATAATACACTGCACTGCAATAGAAATAAAAATCCCTATTATCTATATCTCAATGGGTTCCATCTTTTCTTTTGTTCTTTTTTCTAATGCAGTTTTATAATCCCTGAGACAAGTAGTTCTGGCCCTAGAGTGTTATATATATTAGCGTCTGTAGCATGTATAAGGGACATGTTATCATACCTGTGTCTTTTTATAGGTTATTTTATAGGACCTACAGGCTTTGCAACCAATGTGCTGTAATCCAGCCTCCTTAGAATATAATGGGCTGTAGTCTCTAAATTCACTTAATTCCTGGCACTCAAGCAAGCACAATCAGCATATACTACTCAATTCATCTCAGCTAGGCCAAAGCCTAAAGAACCTGCAGCCACTTCAAAACGTGAGTTATCAAGCTATATCTACAAATTCCTAGTGACTACTATTCAACTCAAGCCTACAATTAGTAGCACAGTGGCCGGCAGAAATCTCAATACTACAAGTCCCAGCAAGCCTGCAAGGTATCCTGCATCCCGGTTGCCTCTAGGGAAACTGCATCATTGTAAAGACTGTTCCATGAGAAGTTTAAGTAAAAGTTCCAGTTATCTCATAATTCCTGCTGTGGACATTCCATTATCTCCTGCCGTTTTTGGGCTGGTTGTCGGCAGGGCCTTCTACAGAAAACAACCGCACCCTGGTGTCACGACAAATTAGGGGTTAATACCACCTTACCCCACAGGGTTAATACCACCAGACCCTGCAACACCATTGCCTCACCCCGCTTACCACACTTTACTTTTTTGAGACTTTATTGGTTTGGGTCTTGCTTGCTTCTCTCCGCTCGCTGTAGTCGACCATTTTTCATTTTATTTGGGATGTCCTAGGTGTTTGCCAAGTTTTTGTTACAGTGGGTCGTAAAAATTAAAAATTTAAATTCTATTGTAACTCATGATTTTTTATTTTTACAAGGGGTTACCGCAGAAAAAGCACCATGAAATTTGTTTCCCAATTTCTCTTGATTCTGGAAATACCCCATATGTGGATGTAAGTTGGGGGCCATGTTGCCTTTACACAGCCCCCATGGTGTCAGAACAGCGGTAACCCCCCACAAGTCACCCCAGTTTGGAAACTGCACCACTGCAATTAACATTTATACCCCACTTGCATTTGACAGATTTTTGGAAGATTGCTTTGCATCCACATATAGGGTATATCGGTACTTGGAAAAAATAGGGTTACAAATTTTGGGGGACTTTTTTCCTTTTGCCCCTTGTGAAAAAGAAAAGTTGGGGGTTGCACTAGCATGTTAGTGTAAAAAAAAAAATTTTTTTTACACTAATATGCTGCAGTTGACCCATACTTTTAATTACCACAAGCAGTAAAAGAAGAAAAAGACCCCCAAAATTTGCAACACAATTTCTCTCAAGTACGAATATACCTCATATGTGGACGTAAAGCGATCTGTGGGCACACAACAGGGCTCAGGAGTGAGAGAGCACCATGTTCATTTGAGGCCTAAATTAATGATTTGCACATGCATCCTTGCAGAGGTTCTAAAATAAACGCAATAGTAAAAACAACCACATTTGACCCCATTTCGGAAACCACACCCCTCAAGAAATGCAACAAGGGGTGCAGTGAGTATTTACACCGTACTGGTGTTCAACAGATTTTAAGAACAGTAGGCTGTGCATTTGTAAAATTTTATTTTTCATATTACGGACCACCGTTCCAAAAATCTTTCAGACACCTGTGGGGCGTAAATGCTCACTGCACCCCTTGTAATATTCCTTGAGGGGTGTAGTTTCCAAAATGTGGTCACATATGGTATTCCACCCAAATCTCACACAAAATAAACTAAAATGTATTTATGTAAGAAACACTTTAAAGTAGGTAAATTTCCATGACCAATAATACTGGTATACAAGGAGTAAATATATACCACAACACAAAAACTGGATATTTTCTGATCTGCGGCGTCCTCTTTCCTTTTCTTCTTTGTCTGGATCAGACCACCATGTCGATCTCTTACCATCTGCAGGGCAAACATGTCAGACTCTACATTTTTTCAGTGTCCTCCCACCTATAGGCCCACAAACTGTAATAATCCCCTTCAGGTAGGTAGGTAGCCAGGTAAATAGGTAACTAGGTAGGTAGATCAGGAAGCCAGATATGTAGGTAAGTGACTAGCCAGGTAGGTAGGTAGGTAGGTAGGGGGCTAGCAAGGTAGTTAGGCAGCCATGTATGAAGGCCATGCATGTAGTTAGGTAGCCAGGTATGTAGGTAAGTAGTTAGGCATCCAGGTATAAAGTTAGGTAGCCCCCCCTTCCCTGTAGATATAGACAGCAGAGTTAACTCCCCTTCCTTGTAGGCATAGGCAGCAGAGTTAACCCCCTTTCCCATAGGTGTAGGCAGCAGATTTAACCCCCCTCCCCTGTAGGTATAGGAACAGAGTAGATCCCTCCCCCTTTCCCTATAGGTATAGGCATCAGTTAACCCCCCCCTTTCCCCATAGGTATAGGCAGCTGTTACCCCCCCCCCCCCTTTCTCCATAGGAATAGACAGCAGTTAGTTTCCCCCCCCCCTCTCCCTTTTAAAGATTCCAAATCTCCTCCACTCCACCACATAGTACATCTGACTTTCTAAAAAATATCCCTGTATATCAGGAAATTTAAGTCCTCCTTTCTCTCTTCCTTTACTTAAGTATTCTATTTTTATCCTCGTTCTTTTCCTTCCCCATATTAGGGCGTTTAGCATAGCTATTATCCTTCTAAAAATTCCTTTCTCGCACCAGATAGGGGCCGCTACGAAGATGTATAATAGTTTTGGTAGAATTACTGTTTTAATTAAGACTATCCTCTCTGCTCTCGTAAGATTCAGTTTATTCCATGTTCTTACCTTGTTTTCCAATTTTTTTTAATCAATGGGTATATGTTTATTTTGTGATATTCTCCTATTTTCCCAGATATCTGTACACCTAAATAAGAAACACGTTCTCCTTTATCCAGGATTCTAAGCTCCTTATTGATTCCAAGTTCTACTTTACCTAATGGAAGTAGCACTGATTTCTCCCAGTTTATAACCAAACCTGAATAGTTGCCATATTCCCCAATCACTTCCATAACCTTCTCTATGGAGTTTTCAAGCTTTTTCAAATATAATAATAAGTCGCCTGCGTATATTGATATTTTATCCCCATCCCCCTCCAATCCAAATCCTTTTATTTGCTGATCTTCTCTGACTTTAACCGCTAGGGGTTCGAACACTAGCGCAAAAAGTAGAGGAGATAAGGGGCATCACTGTCTTGTACCCCGGGTCACTAAAAAACTCTCTGATCTTTTCCCTTCTATATTTATTCTAGCTTCCACTCCATTATATAGCATCTTGATCATTTCTATATAATCCTTCTGACACCCATATTTTTCCAGTACTCCCCATAGGAACTCCCACTCCACCCTGTCAAACGCTTTACTTGCGTCAAGTGACATGATGGAGTGGGTTCCCTCTCTTCCCTCCACCGACTGTACTCCAGTAAGGGTCCTGTAGATATTATGCTAGGTCATCCTACCTGGGATAAATCCGCATTGATCTTCATGCACCAGTTCCCCTACCTTTCTTTCCAAACGCAATGCCAGAGCCTTCGCCAGGATCTTTACATCCGTGTTCAATAATGATATTGGACGATGTGATTCCATTTCTTTCTTATCTTTATTCGGTTTCAACAGTAATATTGTTTCTGCTTCTTTCATTGTTTCGGGTAAGGTTCCTGTTTTTAAAGAACTATTTATAGTTCTAAGCAGGGCTGGGATAAGGATTCTCCTAAATTTCCTATATATTTCAAACGGGAACCCCTCCGTGCTGGTACTTGTGTTCCCGTTGATCTCATTTAAAGCTTCTTCTAACTCCCTAAGGGTCATTGGGCCCCCCGTTTCTTTCTCTTGTTGTATTGATGTCATAGCGAGCACTCCGGTCCCCGCCTCCGGACCAGAGCGCCCGCGTTCTCGCCTACTCTCTCCGGGATCCCGGCGTCTCCCGCTCGGACATACCGACCGGGAGCACGGGATTCCTTGTGTCGGGGATGCGGCTGCCGTGGCGGCTAGTCCCCACTCAAGCGCCGCGTCCCTGTCTAACTCACCCAGCACCTCGCTCCATACGCCGACTCTCTTTGCTTCTCAACATGCGCGTCCCTGCTCTCTAGGGCGCGCGCACGCCGCCTTCAGTAAATTTAAAGGGCCAGCGCACCATTGATTGGTGCGCTGGCTAATTGTTCCCTGCTCCTTCCCCATAAAAGTTACCTGCCCCTTTCTGCCCTTGCCAGATCTTTGTGCCCTAGTGCCTCTGAGAAAGCTTTCCATATTGTGTGTATTGCCTTGCCTGTTGCCGAACCCGTTGCTACCGCCTACTCGCCTTTGAACCCTTGCCGCCTGCCCTGACCTCTGCTTCGTCCGACTACGCTCCTGCCTGCTCCCTGTGTACCACGCCATATCAGCTGCCAGAGAGGTTGAGTTGCTACTGGAGGATACGACCTGGTGGTTACCGCCGCAGCAAGTCCATCCTGCCTTGCGGTGGGCTCTGGTGAAAACCAGTAACCACTTAAAACCGGTCCTCTGGTACAACCCGCGCCTTCGCCTCTCTGGTCAAGAGGATCCACTACCAGTCCTGCCGGTAAGATCCGGCCATGGATCCCGCTGATGTTCCTCTGCCAAACCTAGCGGACCTTACCTCCATTGTGGCCCAGCAAGGTCAGCAGCTAGCCCAGCTAACTGCCATGGTGCAGCAGCTCCTGCTGTCTCAGCAACAGCCAGCTCCTCCGCTTGCATCTGCTGTATCTCCTCCGCCCGCAGTTGCCACCGGTTCCAGAGTCCGCCTATCCCTGCTGGACAAGTGTGACGGAGATCCCAAGCAGTGCCGAGGGTTCCTATCACAGTGCTCTCTCCACCTCGAGATACTGTCTGACCAGTTTCCTTCCGAGCGAGCCAAGGTAGCCTTTATCCTCAGTCTGCTCTCCGGGAAGGCCCTGGCCTGGGCTACACCGCTATGGGCCGGCGCTGATCCTGCCACCTCCTCCGTCCAGAGCTTCTACCAAGAGTTCCGGAATGTTTTCGAGGAACCTGCCCGGGTTACCTCCACAGAGACTGCCTTACTAAATTTGTCCCAGGGAGGCTCTACTGTGGGTGACTACGCCATTCAGTTTCGCACCCTAGCCTCAGAACTGAACTGGAACAATGATACCCTTTGTACCACATTTAAGAAGGGACTTAACAGTGAAGTAAAGGACGGCCTGGCTGCACGTGAACTACCTTCCACCCTTAGTGACCTCATCTTGTTGGCCACTAGAATTGACAAGCGTTTCGCCGATAGGAACTCCTTCTTGATAAAGGAAACGCTCAGCCAAGACGCTACCCTCGTCTGACTCACGTTTTCAGCGTCTACCTCAACCTCTCTCCGGGCCTCCAGCCGTGGAAGCCATGCAGGTGGATCGTTCACGCCTGACTCCGCAAGAACGAAGCCATCGCAGATACGAGAACCTGTGTATGTACTGCGCCAGTACTGAGCACTTCCTGCGAGACTGTCCTCTTCGTCCACCGCGTTCCAGAAAAGCTTGCACCTAATAAACATGGGAGAGGCGTTGCTAGGTGTGGATTCCTCCTCTCCACATCTCATCATATCCGTGCAGTTGTTCCTCTTGGATTCCGGTTCAGCCGGCAACTTCATTCACGCCTCCTTGGTTGACAAGTACCGCATTCCGGTTGTCCGCCTAACTAAGCCTCTTTTTATTTCTACGGTTAACGGTGAGAGACTCTCTGTCACTGTGCAGTTCCGTACCCTGCCACTGCAGATGGATATTGGAATTTTTCATACAGAGACTCTAGAGTTCCTAGTCCTTCCCTTCTGCTCCTCCGAACTCCTCCTGGGTCTGCCATGGCTACAACGTCACAGTCTTGTTCTGAACTGGTCATCAGGTAAAATCCTGCATTGGGGCCCCTGCTGTTCGGACCGGTGTCTCAAGCCTGCTCCTGTCAAGCGACTTTCGCAAGTTTCTCCGCCTCCAGGACTGCCTAAACCATATCATTGCTTTGCGGATGTCTTCTGCAAAAAACAAGCCGAGGTCCTTCCTCCTCACAGACCCTATGATTGTCATATCGACCTTATGCCTGGTTGTACGCCATCCCGGGGTAGAATTTATCCTCTCTCACCTCCTGAGACTCTTGCCATGTCCGAATATATTCGTGAAAACCTACAGAGAGGATTCATAAGGAAGTCTTCTTCTCCTGCTGGGGCTGGTTTCTTCTTCGTGACCAAGAAGGACGGTTCCCTCCTCCCTTGCATAGACTACAGAGGACTCAATAAAATCACCATTAAGAACCGTTACCCTCTGCCCCTAATCTCAGAGTTATTTGATCGCCTACGTGGGGCAAAGATTTTCACCAAATTGGATCTTCGAGGGGCCAATAATTTGGTTCGTATCCGGGAGGGCGACGAGTGGAAGACCGCCTTTAACACAAGAGACGGTCACTTTGAGTACCTGGTGATGCCCTTCGGCCTCTGTAATGCACCAGCCGTCTTCCAGGAATTCGTCAACGATATCTTCAGGGACTTACTCTACTCCTGTGTGGTCGTATACTTGGATGACATCCTTGTCTTCTCCTCCGACCTGGACCAACACCGGGTCCATGTGCGACAAGTGCTTACCCGCCTGAGGAGAAATCGTCTATACGCCAAGATCGAAAAATGTCTTTTTGAGCAGTCCTCCTTGCCTTTTCTTGGGTTACATTATTTCTACTCAAGGACTTCAAATGGACCCCGCTAAGCTCTCGGCGGTTTTGGATTGGCCACGCCCCTCTGGACTCCGAGCCATACAAAGGTTTTTGCGCTTCGCTAATTATTACAGACAATTCATCCCTCACTATTCCACTCTGGTGTCCCCAATTGTGGCCTTGACTAAAAAGGGCGCTAGCCCTAAATCCTGGCCTTCCCAAGCTAAAGAAGCCTTCCAGTCCCTGAAGGTCACCTTTGCCTCAGCACCGGTTCTCTCTAGACCTGATTCCACCAAGCCCTTTTCTCCCGAAGTGGATGCCTCCTTGGTGGGAGCCGGAGCCGTGCTCACACAGAAATCTTCCAAGGGCAAGACCTTAACTTGTGGCTTCCTTTCTAAAACATTCTTTCCCGCGGAGAGAAATTATTCCATAGGGGACAGAGAACTGTTGGCTATTAAATTAGCACTGGAGGAATGGAGACATCTTCTTGAGGGAGCCACCCATCCTGTGAATATCTTTACGGACCACAAGAACCTGGCCTATCTCCAGTCTGCTCAAAGACTAAATCCTAGTCAGGCTCGCTGGTCTCTGTTCTTCGCCCGTTTTAATTTTGAGATCCATTTCCGTCCGGCTTCTAAGAACATTAGGGCAGACTCTCTGTCTCGCTCTTCTGATGTGGCGGGCGACGAGTTAACACCTCAACACATTATCCCACTAGAACGCCTGATTGCAGTCGCTCCTGCGGAACTGAGCCATCTTCCTCCTGGCAAATCCTACGTACTTCCACGTCACCGGGTGCAAATTCTCAAGTGGGGCCACGCTTCTCATTTCGCTGGTCATCCCAAAGGTATTGGTGGCCTTCTCTTGAAAAGGATGTCTCGGACTTCGTCCAAGCCTGGAGATTTGTGCCCAAGATAAGTCGCCTGGAATGAGACCTGCAGGCCTCCTCTTACCTCTTCCTGTTACAGAGATTCCCTGGTCTCATATTGCTATGGACTTTGTTACTGATCTTCCCACCTCCCATGGCAACTCCGTTATTTGGGTCGTGGTAGACCGCTTCTCCAAGATGGCTCACTTTGTGCCCTTGCCGGTCTTCCCTCTGCACCCGTGTTGGCCAAACAGTTCTTTCAACACATCTTCCGCCTCCATGGCCTCCCTAAGCATATTGTCTCTGATCGTGGCGTGCAGTTTGTCTCCAAGTTCTGGAGAGCCCTATGTGGTCTGCTCGGGATCAAGTTGGACTTTTCCTCTTCATACCATCCACAGTCTAACGGCCAAGTGGAACGGGTGAACCAAATTTTGGGGAACTATCTGCGTCACTTTGTATCCTCACGCCATGACGATTGGGCGGATCTACTTCCATGGGCGGAGTTCTCCTACAACTACAAACAATCTTCTGCTTCCAACAAGTCTCCTTTCTTTGTAGTTTTTGGCCATCATCCTCTTCCTCCTCTGCCACGATATCCCACTCCTTCTTCCGTGCCTGCCGTTAACACTCTGGTACAAGATTTTTCCTCCATCTGGCGAGAGACTCACGCTGCCCTCCTCATGTCTTCCTCCCGTATGAAACTTCAAGCAGACAAGAAACGCAGAGCTCCTCCGGATTTCCGCCCAGGCGACAAAGTATGGCTGTCCTCCAAGTACATTCGTTTTAGGGTCCCGAGTTACAAATTGGGTCCACGCCATATCAGCTGCCAGAGAGGTCGAGTTGCTACTGGAGGATACGACCTGGTGGTTACCGCCGCATTAAGTCCATCGCCTCTCTGGTCAAGAGGATCCACTACCAGTCCTGCCGGTACGTGACAACCTCTCATTCTTAACCGCTTTTCCCCCAAGGTCACCGCTCCTGCTCCTGTCACTGGGTCCTCTGACGTCTTCTCGGTAAAAGAAAGCCTAGCCTCCAAGGTCGTCAGAGGTAAAAAAAAAAAAATTTGTTGACTGGGAGAATTGTGGCTCCGAAGAGAGGTCTTGGGAGCCTGATAACAATATATTCAACAAGGAGCTCATCCATAGGTTCCTGGGCTCCAAAAAGAGGGAGAGACCTAAGGGGGGGGGGGGTACTGTAACACCAAGCGCTCCGGGTCCCGCGGCTTCCCCGGAGCACTCACGGTGTTCGGCTTGTAGCAGCGCTCTGGTCACTGTCCCTGACCGGAAGCGTTGTCCCCCTGCCTGCGGCGGGGATGCGATCCGCTTGGTGGGCTGTCCCCGCCCGCAGGTCGCATCCCAAGTGACTTACCAGTCGGGTCCTGCTGTGTCTTCCTCTAATTGTGTCTTCCACTAATTGGTGCCTGGCCCAATTAAGTTAAATGCATAAATACTCACTTCCTTTTCCTCCCCTTGCCGGATCTTGTTACCTTGTGCCAGAGAGAGCGTTTCTTGTGTCCCTTTGCTTGTGTATCCAGACCCTTTGCCGTTGCCCCTGACTACGAAACGTTGCTGCCTGCCTTGACCTTCTGCTACGTCTGACCTCGCCTTGCCTTGTCCCTGTGTACCGCACCTGTCTCAGCTGTCAGTGAGGTTGAGTCGCTATCGGGTGGAATGACCTGGGGGTTACCTGCCGCAGCGAGTCCATCCCGCTTTGCGGCGGGCTCTGGTTAAAACCAGTAACCGCTTAGATTCCGTTCCCCTGGTATGGCCCACGCCATCGCCTCACTGACACAGGGGATCCAATCCTGAGTCCTTCCTGCATACCAGTCCGGATCCTGACACCTGGCTTCCCTGTGGGAAGCCCATAAATTTGTAGTCATTGCATTGCTCTGGGATCCCGCCTCAAGAAGGATGCTTTGGCTCTCTCCCGGGATCTTAAGGCAGAGATTCGTAGATTAGAGGCATTGTTACTGTCCTCGCCCTCCCTTTCAGTCTTGCGGAGGCTAGTGGCTGCCCAGGCTCATCTGTGGGCCTTAGCCCTCCATAAAGTGGAGCATCTCATACTGAACATCTTATACTAAGCAGTGGTTTTATGAATGTGGTAATAAGGTCCACACTATGTTGGCACGGCACCTCCATTACCGTGCTGCTGCCCAGTCTCCCTCGGCTCTCAGGAACTCTTCTGGCACTCTTCACTATCACCCGGATGATGTCTTCCTTCTCTCTATTACCTCCCCTCTCAACTCCAGTCTGACCTGGTGGAGTGTGATCTCTCCTTTCTGTGGGCCTGTGACCTGCCATTCCTGTCAGCTACTGATGGAGCCTCCTTAAATGCTCCAATCACCTTGCAGGAGCTTCAGGAGGTGGTTCAGTCCCTTCCTTCAGGGCGCTCTCCTGGGCCAGACGGGTTCACTTATCTCTACTATCGGACGTTTGCTTCTCAACTTCTTCCTGGATGGGTGAGAGGTCCTGCAGTCGTTTTTATATTCCCTGATCACTCTCATTCCTAAACTGGACAAGGATCCTCATGATTGTTCAAGCTATCGGACTATCGCTCTCCTTAATGCTGATTTAAAGGTGTTTGCCAAGGTTTTTGCTAACTGTCTGTGCTGTTTTCTTCCCTCCCTTATCCATAAGCACCAGGTGGGTTTCATCCCCAGTCGTCAGGGTGCGGACAACACTAGGAGAGTGGTGGGTCTAATAGACTTGGTCAATCGGCGCTCGGAGCAGGCTTTGGTGCGGAAAAGGCCTTGAATAGGCTAGGTTGCGCTGAGGGGCCTCTACTCCTGCCCTACTGCCACTATCAAACTTCCTCATGTCACTTCCTCTAGCTTTCCTCTTTATAATGGCACTCGACAGGGGTGTCCGCTGTCTCCCCTGATTTTTGCTCTTTGTATTGAGCTTCTGGCTGCTCTAATCCGGGAGACCTGGATATCTCGGGTTTGTAGCTGCATGATTTCAAAAGCTCTCTTTTTGCGGATGATGCTCTTCTTACTCTGACCCATCCCCTGACATCCCTTCCTAATCTCTACAGGGTCCTGCAGTCCTATGGGGTGGTCTCGGGCTATAAGGTGAACCTATCTAAGACATGGGCGATGCCCTTTAATCTCAAGGTGTTTCTCTCCACTCTTCTTCGGGCTGATTACTTCTTTAAGTGGTCTCCCTTTGCTGTTAAAGGGGTACTCCTGCTCAGTGTTTGGAACAAACTGTTCCAAACGCTGGAGCCGGTGTAGGGAGCTTGTGATGTCATAGCCCCACCCCTCATGACATCACGCTCCACCCCCTCAATCCAAGTCTATGGGAGGGGGCGTGGCAGCCGTCTTGCCCCCTCCCATAGACTTGCATTGAGGGGACGGGTCAAATGCTGAGCAGCGGAGGACCCAGCCAATTTTCACTGTAGGACCCGGACACTTTATGAACATCTGATCACTTTCAATTTAACGATTAATAACTCTGGGATGCTTGTACCTTTCATTCTGATTCCGAGACAGTTTTTTCGTGACATATTCTACTTTATGTTAGTGGCAAAATTTTGTCGATACTTGCATCGTTTCTTGGTGAAAAATTCAAAAATTTGTTTTTAAATTTGAAGCTATCTGCTTATAAGGAAAATGAATATTCAAAATAAATGATATATTGATTCACATATACAACATATCTACTTTATGATTGCATCATAAAGTTGACATGTTTTTACTTTTGGAAGACATCAGAGAGCTTCAAAGTATAGCAGCAATGTTCCAATTTTTCACAAAATTTTCAAAATCGAAATTTTTCAGGGACCAGTTCTGTTTTGAAGTAGATTTGAAGGGCCTTCTTATTAGAAATACCCCACAAATGACCCAAAACTTCACTCCTCAAAGTATTCAAAATTACATTAAAAAGGTTTGTTAACCCTTTAGGTGTTTCACAGGAATAGCAGCAAATTGAAGGAGAAAATTCAAAATCTTCATTTTTTACACTGGCATGTTTTTGTAGACCCAGTTTTAGAATTTTTACAAGGGGTAAAAGGAGATAAATCTTCCTAAAATGTGTAACCCAATTTCTCGCGAGTAAAGAAATACCTCATTTGTGTATGTTCAGTGTTCGGCGAGTGCACTAGAGGGCTTAGAAGGGAAGGAGCGATTTTGGAGAGTGAGTTTTTCTGAAATGGTTTTTGTGGGGCATGTCGCATTTAGGAAGCCCCTATGGTGCCAGAACAGCAAATAAAACACATGGCATACTATTTTGGAAACTACACCCCTCAAGGCATGTAACAAGGGGTCCAGTGAGCCTTAACACACCTCAGGTGTTTCACGGCTTTTTGTTAAAGTTGGACGTGTTAACGATTTTTTTTTTTCACTAAAATGCTAGTTTTCCCTCAAATTTTAAATTTTTACAAGGGATAATAGGACAAAATGACCCCGAAAAAGTGTAACCCCATCTCTTCTGAGTATGGAAATACCCCATGTGTGGACGTCAAGTGCTCTGCTGGCGCACTACAATGCTCAGAAGAGAAGGAGTCACATTTGGCTTTTGAAAAGCGAATTTAGCTGAAATGGTTTTTGGAGGGCATGTAGCATTTAGGAAGCCCCTATGATGCCAGGAAAGCAAAAAAAAAAAACACATGGCATGCTATTTTGGAAACTACACCCCTCAAGGAATGCAACAAGGGGTACGGTGAGCCTAAACACTTCACAGGTGTTTGACGACTTTTTGTTAAAGTCGGATGTGTCAATGAAAAAAAACATTTATTTTCACTAAAATGCTGTTTTTTCCCCCAAATTTTACATTTTTACAAGGGGTAATAGGAGAAAATGACCCTCAAAATTTATAACCCCATTTCTTCTGAATATGGAAATACCCAATGTGTGGATGGCAAGTGCTCTGCTGGTGCACTACAATGCTCAGAAGAGGAGGAGCGCCATAGAGCTTTTAGAGAATTTGGTTGGAATAGAAGCTGGGGGCCATGTGCGTTCACAAAGCCCCCCGTGGGGCCAGAACAGTGGAACCCCCCCACATGTGACCCCATTTTGCAAACTACACCCCTCACAGAATTTAATAAGGGGTGCAGTGAGTATTTACACCCCACTGGCATTTGACAGATCTGTGGAACAGTGGGATGTGCAAATGAAAAATTAAATTTTTCATTTTCACGGACCACTGTTCCAAAAATCTGTCAGACACCTGTGGGGCGTAAATGCTCACTGTACCCCTTATTACATAACGTGAGGGATTTAATTTCCAAAATGGGGTCAAATGTGAGAGCCAGAACAATGGACCAGAGCCAGAACAATGGACCCCCCCCCCTTCCATTGTTCTGGCTCTATGGGGGCTTTGTAAACACACGTGTCCTTCAATTCCGGACAAATCCTAATGGCGCTCCTTCTCTTCTGAGCATTGTAGTGCACCAGCAGAGCACTTTACATCCACATATGTGGCATGTTCTTACTCAGAAGAGATGGGGTTACAAATTTTGGTGGGCTTTTTATCCTATTTTTCCTTGTGAAAATGAAAAATTTAGGGTAACACCAGCATTTTAGTGAAACAAATTTTTTTTTTTCATTTTTCCATCCAACTTTGAAGAATTTTCATTAAACACCTGTGGGGTGTTTAGGCTCACTATACCCCTTGTTACGTTCCGTGAAGGGTGTAGTTTCCAAAATGGGGTCACATGTGGGTATTTCTTTTTTTGCGTTTATGGCAGAACCACTCTAAAATCAGCCACCCCTGTGCAAATCACCAATTTAGGCTTCAAATGTACATAGTGTGCTCTCACTCCTGAGCCTTGTTGTGCACCCGCAGAGCATTTTACGCCCACATCTGGGGTATTTCCGTACTCAGGAAAAATTGTGTTACAATTTTTTTTTTCCTTTTAACACTTGTGATAATAAAAAGTATGGGGCAACACCAGCATGTCAGTGGAATTTTTATTTATTTTTTTACACTAACAGGCTGGCGCATTACAATACTCAGGCGCACTACACCGATGGGTAAGTGGATCTTCGGCGCCCGGTCCCCTTTGGTTCCCCGTTCTGCCCAGCCTATTGTGGGTAGCCCAACTTTTCCTTTTCATAAGGGGTTAAAGGAGGAAAAGACCCCCAAAATTTGTAGTGCAATTTCTCCCGAGTATGGAAATACCCCATATGTGGCCCTAAACTGTTTCCCTGAAATACGGCAGGGCTCCGAAGTGAGAGAGCGCCATGCGCATTTGAGGACTAAATTAGGGATTGCATAGGGGTGGACATAGGGGTATTCTACACCAGTGATTCCCAAACAGGGTGCCTCCAGCTGTTGCTAAACTCCCAGCATGCCTGGACAGTCAGTGGCTGTCCAGAAATGCTGGGAGTTGTTGTTTTGCAACAGCTGGAGGCTCCATTTTGGAAACACTGATGTAAAATAAGTTTTTCATTTTTATTGGGGGGGGGGGCAGTGTAAGGGGGTGTATATGTAGTGTTTTCCCTTTATTATGTGTTAGTGTATTGTAGTGTTTTTAGGGTACGTTCGCACTGGCAAAGGTTTACATTGAGCTTCCCGGGGACCGAAATTCCCATGGGCGTACAGGTACGCCCTGGGTCCTTAAGACCCAGGTACAGAAGGCGTATCCATACACCCTGGGTCCTGTACGGGTTAAGTATCTAAGTGTCCTCCTTACCCCTTGATAGTCTTCCTTTTATTCCACTAACTTCCCTCCTTTGTTCAGTGCCCTTAGGACGTTAATTATTTCGTTAATTAGGACGTTATATTTCATTTTTTGTCCGTATTGCAGCTGTTAAAATGATGGTCCTTCCCATGCTACTTTACATTTTTGAGACTTTATCGGTCTGGGTCCCGCTTGCTGCTCTCCGCTCGCTGTACTCAACCATTTTTAATTTTATTTGGGATGTCAAGTGGGACCGTTTGCTTATGTCCTAGTTGTTTGCCAAGTTTTTGTTACAGTGGGTCGTAAAAATAAAAAAATTTAATTCTGTTGTAACCCCTGATTTTTTATTTTTACAAGGGGTTAATGCAGAAAAAGCTCCATAAAATGTGTTACCTAATTTCTCTTGATTCTGGAAATACCCATATCTGCATGTAAGTCGGGGGGCCATGTCGCCTTTACACAGCCCCCATGGTGCCAGAACAGTGGAAACTCCCCACAAGTCACCCCAGTTTGGAAACTGCACCCCTGCAGTGAGCATTTACACCCCACTTGCATTTGACAGATTTTTGGAAGATTGCTTTGCGTCCACATATGGGGTATATCTGTAAAAGTTGGGGGCTGCACTAGTTGGGGGCAACACCAGCATGTTAGAGTAAACATTTTTATTTTTTTACATTAACATGCTGTTGTTGCCCCATACTTTAAATTTTCATAAGCAGTAAAAGAAGAAAAAAACTCCCAAAATTTGTAACACAATTTCTCTCAAGTACTGATATACCCCATATGTGGACGCAAAGCGTTCTGCGGGCACACAACAGGGCTCAGGAGTGAGAGAGCACCATGTTCATTTGAGGCCTAAATTAGTGATTTCCACATGGATCCTTGCAGAGGTTCTAAAATAAACGCAATAGAATAAACAACCACATGTGACCCCATTTTGGAAACCACACCCCTCAAGAAATGTAACAAGGGGTGCAGTGAGCATTTACACCACACTGGTGTTCAGCAGATTTTTTGGAACAGTAGGCTGTGCATATGTAAATTACATTTTTGATACTACAGACCACTGTTCCAAAAATCTTTCAGACATCTGTGGGGTGTAAATGCTCACTTCACTCTTTGTAACATTCCATGAAGGGTTTAGTTTCCAAAATGGGGTCACATATGCTTTTTTTTATTTTTTTATTTTTTTTTGGCGCTTATGTCAGAAGCCACCCCTGAGCAAATCACCAATTTAGGCCTCAAATGTACATTTGCTGTCTCCTGAGCCATGTTGTGCACCCACACAGGGACGTGCACAGACATTTTGAAGGGCAGGGGCTCAAGTAAAAAAAAGAGGGCACTTTTCATAAATTAAAAAACGTCTACCAGACTTAATGGGCAGATGTACTGCGGCCCAGGGACACAGTGGACTCCCGCCGGGCCTCCTCGACATTCCTATGCCCATAAAAGTTGGTATTTTTGTAAAATCGAGTCAAGAACAGTTTCTATGAAGGTCTGCCATGTGTATATACACTTTGGCTGTGCTGTCAGTCTTATTTACAGAAAACATGTGACAGCTGCCCTATAATATACTGTATTATAGATTAGATTTATACAAAACCTGTGCAGAGAAAGAGCGGTGCAGTCGCCCATAGCAACCAATCAGATCGTTTTGCAGAGGGCTTTTCCTCTGCAAAGGTTTTAATAAATCTCCCCCTACATGCCCCCACCTGAGCTCTATATGACAGAACCCATCACCAATCACCCAGCACCCATCACCAATCACCCAGCACCAATCACACAGCACCCATCACCCATCCCCAATCACTCAGCACCCATCAACAATCACCCAGCACCCATCACCAATCACCCAGCACCCATCACTCAGCACCAATCACCCAGCACCAATCACCCAGCACCAATCACCCAGCACTCATCACCAATCACCCAGCACCCATCACCAATCACCCATCACCAATCACCCATCACCAATCACCCAGCACCCATCACCAATCACCCAGCACCCATCACCAATCATCCAGCACCAATCACCCAGCACGCAGCACCAATCACCCAGCACCCAGCACCAATCACCCAGCACCAATCACCCAGCACCAATCACCCAACACCCATCAACCAGCACCAATCACCCAGCACCAATCACCCAGCACCCATCACCCAGCACCCATCCCCAATCACCCAGCACCCATCTTATGCAGGAATCTTCTCACAGCCCTGGTTCTTACACTGAAGAGATGGACACCTCACTAATATATACGTACAGTCTACAATATATTAGAGTTGGCAAAAAAAGAATTATAAATATACAAAGACGTCCATGCATAGCACAGCATACAGGATGGAGGCAGGGAAGCTCCGCCTCCATTGCGCACAAGACTGACTTCGCATACTAGCAATGTGGGGCAATACCTAGAAAATGGAAAGACCAATTTTTGTATACTGCACTGTAACCTAGTGCATTGGGTTTAGTGCGAATAAACAGCCTGTCAGTTTCCCTTTAATTATATACCTTACCCCCCTTAATGATCTATATACTGTGCCACCAATCATCTATTGATTCCCTATATACTGTGCCACCATTAATGAACTATATACTGTGCCACCATTAATGAACTATATACTGTGCCACCATTAATGAACTATATACTGTGCCACCATTCATCTATTAATTCCCTATCTACTGTGCCACCATTAATGAACTATATACTGTGCCAGCATTAATTAACTATATACTGTGCCACCATTAATGAATTATATACTGTGCCACCATTCATCTATTAATTCCCTATATATTGTGCCACCATTAATGAACTATATACTGTGCCACCATTAATGAATTATATACTGTGCCACCATTCATCTATTAATTTCCTATATACTGTGCCACCATTAATGAACTATATACTGTGCCACCATTAATGAATTATATACTGTGCCACCATTCATCTATTAATTCCCTATATACTGTGCCACCGTTAATGAACTATATACTGTGCCACCATTAATGAACTATATACTGTGCCAGCATTAATGAACTATATACTGTGCCACCATTAATTAACTATATACTGTGCCACCATTAATGAACTATATACTGTGCCACCATTAATGAACTATATACTGTGCCAACATTAATGAACTATATACTGTGCCACCATTAATGAACTATATACTGTGCCACCATTAATGAACTATATACTGTGCCACCATTAATGAACTATATACTGTGCCACCATTAATGAACTATATACTGTGCCACCATTAATGAACTATATACTGTGCCACTATTATTTAACTATACTGTGCCACCACTAAGGGTGCGTTCACACGTGCATATTTTCTGCTGCAGATCTGCTGCAGATTTGCTTTAGCAGATTTCTCTACCCATTGTCAATGGGAAGCAAAATCTGCAGCAGATCTGCAGCAAAAATAGGCACGTTTGAACGCACCCTAAGGATCTATACACAGTGCCAGCATACACAAAAAATATAATGTTCCAATATAATGAAATATATACTGTGCTTCCATAAATTCCCTATATACTGTGCTTACATTCCTCCAATAATTCCTTAATAATGTGCTTCATACAATAAATACAAGCACATAACATAAAGGCACATACATTACATAGGTCATATACACACATACAGTACATAGGTAATATACACACATACAGTACATAGGTAATATACACACATACAAAAAGACACTGACACATACATACAGGTACAAATATACATTAAGAAACATAAATACACAGACACACTTATAACATGGAATATATACTAAAAGATACAGCCGATAAGCACATCATACATACAGGTACACACATACAATCACTCACAGATATATACACACATACATACATACATACACACACACACACATACATACACACATACAGATTCACTTGCTCATATACATACACACATACATAGATTCACTTGCTCATATATTTACACACACACACACATATACATGCATACACACATACATAGATTCACTTGCTCATATATATATATACACACACACATACATAGATAGATTCACTTGCTCACATATACACACACATATACATACCAGTGGCGTTGCGACCCGGGTGCGGGGGGTGCGGCCCTAACCTAATAGGGTGACACCAAGACGCTCCGCAGCACCCCCCTCCCCAGCTACACTGACACCCCCCTACTGTGCCCGACCGGCCTCCCATCCGCCAGCACCCCCCCGCCTTCACCTGCGCTGTGTGTGTGCGGTGCGCCCGTCCATCAGCAACCCCCCCCCCTTTCAGTGCGCCCGTCCGTCATCACACCACCCCCCTCACCTTCACCAGCACTGTGCCCGGCCTCCGCTCCCACGTCTGCGCCGGCCTGACGTCACACCGCATGGCCGCGCAGGGGGACGTCAGTTACGTCACTCGCAGGGTGCCCAGTGAGAAGGATCGCTGCGCTGGATGGGTGAGTGTGTGTGTCTGTCTCTCTGTCTGTCTGTCTCTATCTATGTTTGTGTGTGTGACTCTGTGTGTGTGTGTGACTGTGTGACTCTCTGAGTGTGTGTGTGTGTGACTGTGTGTGTGTGTTTGTGCGACTCTGTGTGTTTGTGTGACTGTGTGTGTGACTGTGTGTTTGTGTGACTCTCTGAGTGTGTGTGTGACTCTGTGTGTGTGTGTGTGAGTGTGTTTGTGTGACTGTGTGTGTGACTCTATGTGTGTGTCTGTCTGTGAGTGTGTGTGTCTCTGACTGTGTGTGTGTTTGTGTGTGTGTCTCTCTTTGTTGTATGTGTTTTTTTTTTTCTGTGTGCGTGTGTGTGTGTGTGTGTGTGGGGAGGGGGGGTTGAACCAGCGATCTAATGTGGGGAGACTTTGACCCATTGTGGGGAACCTGCAAGGGAACATGCGGCCTAATGTGGGGAAACTACTACCTAATGTGGGGAGTCTTTTCTACCTAATGTGGGGAGTCTATTCTACCTAATGTGGGGAATCTGTGCTACCGAATGTGGGGAATCTATGCTACCTAATGTGGGGAAACTGCTACCTAATGTGGGGAATCTGTGCTACCTAATGTGTGGAAATTGCTACCTAATGTGGGGTAACTGGTACCTACCTAATGTGGGGGAACTGGTACCAAATGTGGGGAATCTATGCTGCCTAATGTGGGGAAAAGATGCTACCTAATGTGGGGAAACTGCTACCTGCCTAATGTGGGGGAACTGCTGCCTACCTAATGCTCCCCCCTGGCAGTAGCACCCTCATCATCCACCAGCAACACCCCCCCCCCAGCAGCACCTCCATCAGCAGATCCTGTCAGGAGGATGATCCTGCCGATGGATGATGGGGGTAATACTGCCAGGGGGGATGGCCAGTAGCACCCTAATCATCCTCCAGCAACACCCCCCCCAGTAGTAGCACCCCCATCATCCACCAGCAACACCACCAATACCTCCCTCCCGTGATAATAGCATCAGCTAACGGATGTTGAGGGGTGTTACTGCGGTTGTGGTATTATATTTAGAGGGTGCACTGTATGGCAACGTTATATTCAGAGGGCGCAGTTTGTGGTAGTATTATATTCAGAGGGCACAGTTTGTGGTAGTATTATTAGAGATGAGCGAACGTACAGTAAATTCGATTTGTCACGAACTTCTCGGCTCGGCAGTTGATGTCTTATCCTGCGTAAATTAGTTCAGCCTTCAGGTGCTCCGGTGGGCTTGAAAAGGTGCATACAGTCCTAGGAAAGAGTCTCCTAGGACTGTATCCACCTTTTCCAGCCCACCGAAGCACCTGAAAGCTGAACTAATTTATGCAGGAACTGCATCAACTGCCGAGCTGAGAAGTTTGTGACGAGTTGAATTTACTGTAGTTCGCTCATCTCTAAGTATTATATTCAGAGGGCGCAGGGGGTGGTAGTATTATATTCAGAGTGTACAGTATGTGTTGGTATTATATTCAGAGGGTACAGTATGTGGTAGTATTATATTCAGTGGGTACAGTATGTGGCTGTATTATATTCAGGGGTAAAGTATGTGGCAGATTTATATTCAGAGTGTACAGTGTCTGTTGGCATTATATTCAGAATGTACAGTGTGTGGTAGTATTATATTCAGTGGGTATGGTGTATGGAAGGTTTATAATCAAAGAGTATAGTGTATAGTAGTATTATATTTAGAGGATACAGTGTCTGGCAGGTTTATAATAATAATTGTTTTCATATAGAGGATGAGAATGCGCTGACATAGTGAGGAGACGTCTGGGCGTCACATTCTACAGACAGAAGTTTTAGCTGGACCAGGCGGTATGTACCATCTGAATTAGATAATGGAAGACTATAGAGAAGACGTCACCTGTAGTCATTGATATCATTGTTCTCCTCTCTATGTCCTATCAGACCTGTAGTCACTTGTCAGTTCTACAGTTAGGTCAGTGAAACTACAACTCCCAGCATAACCTCACCACTGCTCAAAGGGGTACTCTACTGGAAAACATTTTTTTTAATCAACTGGTGCTACAAAGTTAAACAGATTTGTAAATTACTTCTATTTAAAAATCTTAATCCTTCCAGTACTTATTAGCTGCTGTATAAGCGATTCACAGGAAGTTATTTTCTTTTTTAATTTATTTTCTGTCTGACCACAGTGCTCTGTGCTGACACCTCTGTCCATGTCAAGAACTGTCCATAGTAGGAGCAAATCCCCATAGCAAACCTCTCCTGCTCTGGACAGTTCCTGACATGGACAGAGGTGTCAGCAAATAGCACTGTGGTCAGACTGGAAATAACTACACAACTTCCTGTGGAGCATACACCAGCTTATAAGTACTGTAAGTATTAAGATTTTAAATAGAAGTAATTTAAAAATCTGTTTAACTTTCTGGCACCAGTTGATATAAAAGTAAATGTTTTCCAGTGGAGTACCCCTTTAAGTAATTCTGGGAGCAGTATATTTAAATGATGAAAACTTCTTTAACCCTTTCCCATTCTGTGGCAACTGGTATATCTGATTATTATACTGGAATTTCTCACAATGCGCTACAACAGTGGTGTCTGTCACAACAGGCTAAAAACTTACTGGGGGGAGGAGGGAGGTATGGGAGGGATACCATTTTCTACCGCACCGGGTGACACCAACCCTAGCAACGCCACTGTATACATACATACATATACATAGATTCACTTGCTCACATATATATATATATATATATATATACACACACACACACACACACACACACACACATACGCACACATACATACATACACATATACATAGATTCACTTGCTCACATATATAGGCACATACATAGAGATAGACACACACACAAACACACATATATATGCACCTCACACTGACATACAGTCACTCACATATATACACAGTCACTTACACTAAGGCCCCAGCCATCCCTCTCTGCACAGGCACATACATAGAGATACACACAAACACATACACACAAATATATATACATACACACACACACACTGACATACAATCACTCACATATACACACACACACTTAGACACAATCACTCACATATATTTACAGTCACTTACAGTAAGGGCTGCATAGACTGAATTTTGTGTCTGGACATGCAGTGGGCGGGGCTTCTCTCTGCCTCCGCTGCTCCTGTCTCCTCCGTGTGGAGAGAAGCAGAGAAATGGCAGATAATGACAGGGTGAGTGGCGCCCCTTGCTGCAGGGAGGGCACAGCTTCTCCATTAAACCACATACAAATCTCCCCAGCAATGGATCCTTTTTACTTCACCTGTCACCCTGCAGCTCTTTTTGTGAGGGCACTAGAGGGGCAGGTGAGGAAAAGGGCAGGGGCTCCAGCCCCCCTTTCACTCCTATGTGTGCACGTCCCTGCACCCACACATTGCTTTGTGTCCACATATGGAGTCAGGGGTGGACTGACAACACTTGGGGCCCCCGGACCAAAAAAAGGAAGGGCCCACTGCCTCCTCAGTCTTCTACCACGTCCCTTTTCCACCCAAATCTCCCACATAATAAACTAAAATGTATTTATGTAAGAAACACTTTAACGTAGGCAAATTTCCATGACCAATAATACTGGTATACAAGGAGTAAATATATACCACTGATCTGCAGCGTCCTCTTTCCTTTTCTTCTCTGTCTGGATCAGACCACCATGTCAATCTCTTACCATCTGCAGGGCAAACATGTCAGACTCTACATTTTTTCAGTGTACACCCATCTATAGACCCACAAACTGTAATAATCCCCTTCAGGTAGATAGGTAGCCACGTAAATAAGTAACTAGGTAGGCGGATCAGGAATCCAGATATGTAGGTAGGTGACTAGCCAGGTAGGTAGGTAGGGGGCTAGCAAGGTAGTTAGGCAGCCATGTATGAAGGCCATACATGTACATAGTTAGGTAGCCAGGTATGTAGGTAGTTAGATAGCCCGGTATGTAGGTAAGTATTTAGGCATACATATAAAGTTAGGTAGCCCCCCCCCCCCTTCCCTGTTGGTATAGACAGCAGAATTACCCCCCCCCCCTCTTCCTTGTAGGTATAGGCAGCAGAGTTAACCCCCCTTCCCTGTAGGCATAGGCGGTAGAGTTAACCCCCCTTCCCCATAGGTTTAGGCAGCAGAGTTAGCCCTCCCCCCTGTAGGTATAGGAACAGAGTAGATCCCTCCCCCTTTCCCCATAGGTATAGGCAGCAGTTAACCCCCCCCCCCCTTTCCCCATAGGTATAGGCAGCAGTTAACCTCCCTTTCCCCATAGGAATAGACAGCAGTTAGCCCCCCCCCCTTTCCCATAGGTATAGGCATCAGTCAACACCCCCCCTTTCCCCATAGATATAGGCAGCAGTCAACCCCCCCTTTCCCCATAGGTATAGGTAGCAGTTAACACCTCCCCCCCCCCTTTCCCCATAGGTATAGGTAGCAGTTAACCCCTCTTTCCCCATAGGTATTGGCAGAAGTTAATTCACCCCCCCCCTTTCCCCATAAGTATAAGCAGCAGTTAACACCCCCCATTTCCCCATGGGTATAGGCAGCAGTTAAACTCCCCACCCCTTTCCCCATATCGTTAAGCCCCCTAACCCTTTGCCCATATAGGCAGCAATTAAACCCCCACCCTTTCCGCTACGATGGTTAAGAAAAAATGATGCTCACCTGATATCCCACGCAGCGATCTCCTCAGCAGCAGGGCCCATGTCTTCTCTCCTTCACAATGCAGGCACCGATGAGTGACGTCATCGGCGACTGCACTGCATGTTGCATGGGGGGGGGGCGGAGGTCACGTCTCCTCCGTGTGTAGGCCGCAGATACGGCTCGCACAGAGGAGATGCGTTCTGTTGTATGTGCGTGTACCGCACATACAGGTGTGGTGGCCCAGTACGGGAGGTGTTTCTCCAGGTTTCCCCAGGTCCCCCTGCATTAGATTCTCAATGGTAAATATGTTGTACTATGCCATGTGCTTGTTACCCAGGAGGTACCAGTTACCAGGTGATCCCAGGGGTGACCTATGGGCTCCCTGCTAGTCTCCCCCATATAATCCCTGGGTGGAGCTAGCCTCTCTCTCTTTGAGCTCTGCTCTTCTGCTAAGCTGAGGTCCACTGCAGTCATGCCTAGTGTGTGTGTCCAGAGGGTTGGTAACCTCAAAGTCAAGTCCTGCAGCCACCATCAAGTCAAGTAAGCTAAAGTTACAGCTTTATGAGTCAAGTCAAGTCAGTCCCTGTCATTTGTAAATTTAGCGTGGTTTGCATTGAATTGTCCAGTCCTACTACGAGTCCTAGCAAGCCCTTAAGGTCTCTGCGTCACTGGTCAACTCCTTGTGCCGTGGCTGAACTGTATAAACTTTACCAACTGTCTACCCTCAGTAAAGCTACCGTTGTCAGTAACTTGGCGTCGGAGTCTTTATTGCCCCCGTGCCTAGCCCAGGATCCAGCAGTATACCTTTGGTTGGTTTTAGGCTAAACCACGCACTGGCATCTGCCCCTAGGGTAACAATATCTGCCCTTATCACACCCCGCTACCACACAGGAGAAAGCAGCGCTGTCTGCCGGGATGAGTGTCCCGGATCCTTAGTAGCGGCGGGCCCTTTACCCGGCCGGGCCCTCAGACAACGTCTGATCCGACCATCCGGTCAGTCCTCCCCTGTATGGAGTATTTCCGTATTCAGGGGAAATTGTGTTATACATTTTGGGGGTCTTTTTCTCCTTTTTCCTCCTTGTGAAAATGAAAGGTATTGGGGAACACCAGCATGTGAGTGTAAAAAGTGAATTTCTCTTACACTAACATGCTGGTGTAGCCCCCAACTTTTCTTTTTCATAAGGAGTAAAAGTAGCAAAAATCCTCCAAAATTTGTAACACAAATTTTCCTGAGTATGTAAATACCCCATTTGTGGCCCTAAACTGATGCTTTGAAATACGACAGGGCTCCGGAGAGAGCTACATGCGCATTTTAGGCATAAATTAGGGATTTGCATAGGAGTGGACTCCTATGCAAGCATTGTGCTTGCCTCTTCCACTAAAAGTGCTCTACAGCAGTGTTTCCCAAACAGGATGCCTCCAGCTGTTGCAACACTACAACTCCCAGCATGTTTGGACAGTCAATGGCAGTTCGGCCACGCTGTGGAGTTGTTGATTTGCAATAGCTGGAGGCTGCATTTAGTAAACAGTGCCGTATGAGCTGTTATTAATTTTTATTGGGGGGTTGGGTCGGGAGGTAATGATGCAAAGGTGTGTGTCTATGTAGTGTTTTACTCTTTATTTTTGTGTTAGTGAAGTGTAGGTGATTTTTCTGTACGTACACACAGTCGGGTTTACAACAAGTTTTCCGCTACAAGTTTGATCCACGGCAAATTTCTCACAACTCAAACTCGGAACGGGGAACTTACGGCACCGATCTCTTTTTTTTCCAGGCCATTGGGTCACCAGAGATCCGAATGGCCTGGAAATGTCATATGGAAGGTCACAGTTTAGAGACCACTGCACAGTGGTCACCAAACTGTGGCCCTCCAGATGTTGCAAAACTACAACTTTCAGCATCCCCAGACAGCCAACCCCATGTTTCCTGCTGTGAAATTGAAGAGGAGCAGGCTCTCTGTGCCAAATTTTTGGCAGCAAATTTCTGCTGATGAAAATCCACCTCAACCCCTATTTTATAATGCAGATCTGTCACAAATATGCAGCAAAATGAGCATAATGAGTGGCTGTTCTGACTCGGATTTAACTAAGGTTCATTATTTTTCTCTAGGATACAGCATGGCGGCAGCAGCTACATCAAAATATTTTTAATGCTGCCCCCCAGCATTTCATTTATTTTCTATTTTTTTTCTTCTTCCCTGCCTTCTAAGATAACTTTTTATTTTTCCACCAACAGAGTCGTATAATGGGGATTTTTTTTATTTATAGCACAACATTCTTTAATATTTTGTCTTGTAAAATGTTAGATATCACAATGGAAGCCTAACAGATCCCATTAAAAATAACACTATAAAATCATACAGTGGCCTTACCAGCTTTCTTTCTTAACCTTCCCTTATGACATCACACATGTGACATCAGTCTTTGGTTGATACCTTTACCAGCCACTAGTACAGTTCAGGCCTTAGGTATCAGAGGGAGCGCACACAAAGAGCAGGAGATGAGGAAGAGGACAAGATGACACAGGAGAGGTACATCAATCCTAAATATTGATCAGAATACATCTAGAGTTCTAGACTTGCAAATAATGACTAGATCTTTTAAATATAATGTGTCACAATAATAGTGTTAATTGTATTAAATCTAGTTATTTAACTATACACTTTGCTGATGATCACAAATGACCAAGTATATACTGTTTATATTCAATTCTATTATACAAAGAGTTGGTGGGGTGTATGTCCTGTATGGGTATATTAAGTCTATGGGGGAGAATCATCAAAACCTGTGTAGAGGAAGAGTGGAGCATCAGATCAGATCGCTTCTTTCAGTTTTTAGAGGCCTTTTTAAAATGAAAGAATCAATCTTATTGGTTTCTACGGGCAACTGGTCAACATTTCCTCTGCGCTGGTGTTGATAAATCTCCCCCTATATGTATAGTTTTCTATACTAAGAAAGTCAAAAGCACCTAAATGTCTAAAACACACCTATATGTTCAGTGTATGTGACCTACTAATGGGGGTGACAGGGAAGTAATGTAAGAGATGTCTGACCTTAAACATGACCTCCTGTTATAACCTAAAACAAGAAATTAGGCTGAAATAACGTATATTTCACTATTATAATGCTGGATTTCTTGTATGACTATTAGTACTGAATCATAAAAAGAAATGCATACATTGAATTTCCTTTAACATGATTGTCCCACAGAGCAAATTTGGTAAAATCAGATGTGTGCCCCATACATATATGTAAAGGGGTACAAAAATAATTGATATCCCTGTAGAGTTCTTCTCCCTCATGGATCTGATCCCCTAGTATCCTCTCTGAGCTGTAACCCTACCGTTGCCAGGCAACTTTCCCCCAATCCCCCTTGCTTATAAGCACAGTGGAAACAAACTGCCATTACCTTCAGGACACTGCAGTTGAACTGAGCATGTGTTAGGGTGCATTCACACCACGTTTTAGCTATACAGGGACCTGATTTGGCTGGGGGCAGTGAAAACCAGGTGCTCCCTTATCCCAGCCGGACCTGGCCCCCTTCTCATTCATTTGAATGATCTGACCAGAGTCAAACTGCGGTTTTCAGTTGGTTCAGAAAAACGGATATGGGGCAAAAATGAGCCGACCGGAGACATTGTTTGACTCCGGTTGGCTCATTTAAATGAATGAGAAGGGGGCCGGGACCGGCTGGGATATGGGAGCGCCCGGTTTTCACTCCCCCCAGCTGGATCCGGTCCCCATATAGCTAAAACGTGGTGTGAACCCACCCTTACCCCGACTTAGTGGGTCGTAACCAACAGTTATCAATACAATGCAGGTACATGGAGAATTAGTAATCTTATATCTCTCAAACAATATTGTAATCCTGGTACATTTAAATATGTTAAATGTCACATAATGCATTAGTATAGAACTTTTTTTTGTTGGTATTTTTTTTTTTAAATGAGACAACTTCTTTAACCCCTTAAGGACCCAGCCATTTTACACCTTAGGACCAGGCCATATTTTGCACATCTGACCAATGTCACTTTAAACATTAATAGCTCTGGAATGCTTTTAGTTATCATTCTGATTCCGAGATTGTTTATTCGTGACATATTCTACTTTAACATAGTGGTAACATTTTGTGGTAACTTGCATCCTTTCTTGGGGAAAAATCCCAAAATTTGATGAAAAATTTGAAAATTTAGCATTTTTCTAACTTTGAAGCTCTCTGCTTGTAAGGAAAATGGATATTCCAAATATTTTTTTATATTCACATATGCAATATGTCCACTTTATGTTTGCATCATAAAATTTACGTGTTTTCACTTTTGGAAGACACCAGAGGGCTTCAAAGTTCCAAACTCACAATTTTTCAGGGACCAGTTCAGGTTTGAAGTGGATTTGAAGGGTCTTCATCTTAGAAATACCCCACAAATGACCCCATTATAAAAACTGCAACCCCCAAAGTATTCAAAATGACATTCAGACAGCGTTTTTACCCTTTAGGGATTTCATAGGAATAGCAGCAAAGGGAAGGAGAAAATTCACAATCTTCATTTTTTACACTCGCATGTTCTTGTAGACCCAATTTTTGAATTTTTACAAGGGGTAAAAGGAGAAAATGTATACTTATATTTGTAGCCCAATTTCTCTCGAGTAAGCACATACCTCATATGTCTATGTAAAGTGTTCGGCGAGCGCAGTAGAGGGCTCAGAAGCGAAGAAGGGGGTTTTGGAGAGTACGTTTTTCTGAAATGGTTTTTGGGGGGCATGTTGCATTTAGGAAGCCCCTATGGTGCCAGAACAGCAAAAAAAAAAAAAAAAACACATGCCATACCATTTTGGAAACTAGACCCCTTGAGGAGCGTAACAAGGAATTAAGTGAGCCTTAATACCCCACAGTTTTTTCACCACTTTTGCATATGTAAAAAAATAAATAAAAAATTCACTAAAATGTGGGTTTCCCCCCAAATTTCACATTTTTGCAAGGGTTAATAGCAGAAAATACCCCCCAAAATTTGTAACCCCATCTCTTCTGAGTATGGAGGTACTCTATAACTTGACCTGAAGTGCACTACGAGTGAGAAGAGAAGGAGTCATATTTGGCTTTTTGAGAGCAAATTTTGCTCGGGGGGCATGTCGCATTTAGGAAGCCCCTATGGTGCCAGGACAGCAAAAGAAAAAACACATGGCATACCATTTTGGAAACTAGACCCCTTGAGGAATGTAACAAGGAATCAAGTGAGCCTTAATACCCCACAGGGGTTTCACGACTTTTGCATACGTAAAAAAAAAAATTTAACTAAAATGTGTGTTTCTCCCCAAAAATTTCACATTTTTGCAAGGGTTAATAGGGGAAGCCCCTATGGTGCAAGGACAGCAAAATAACCCTCACATAGCATACCATTTTGGAAACTAGACCCCTTGAGGAACGTAACAAGGGGTACAGTGAGCACTTACCCCCCCCCCCACTGGTGTCTGTCAGATCTTTGGAACAGAGGGCTGTGTACAAAATGTTTTATTTGCACAACCCACTGTTCCAAAGATCTGTCAGACACCAGTGGGGTGTAAATTCTCACTGCACCCCTCATTACATTCCGTGAGGGGTGTAGTTTCCGAAATTGGGTCACATGTGGGGTTTTATTTTTTTTGCGTTTGTCAAAACCGCTGTAACAATCAGCCACCTCTGTGCAAATCACATCAAATGTACATGGTGCACTCTCCCTTCTGGGCCTTGTTGTGCGCCCCCAGAGCACTTCACGCGCACATATGGGGTATCTCCGTAGTCGGGAGAAATTGGTTTACAAATTTTGGGGGGCTTTTTTCCCTTTTACCTCCTGTCAAAATGAAAAGAATAGGGCAACATCAGCATGTTAGTGTAAAAAATTTATTTTTTTACACTAACATGCTGGTGTAGATTCCAGCTTCACCTTTTCATAAGGGGTGAAAGGAGAAAAAGCCCCCCAAAATTTGTTAGGCAATTTCTCCCGAGTACGGTGATACCCCATATGTGGCCCTAAACTGTTGCCTTGAAATACGACAGGGCTCCGAAGTGAGAGAGCGCCATGTGCATTTGAGGCCTGATTTAGGGATTTGCATAGGGGTGGACATAGGGGTATTCTACGCCAGTGATTCCCAAACAGGGTGCCTCCAGCTGTTGCAAAACTCCCAGCATGCTTGGACAGTCAACGGCTGTCTGGCAATACTGGGAGTTGTTGTTTTGCTACAGCTGGAGGCTCCATTTTGGAAACAGTGGCGCACCAGACGTTTTTCATTTTTATTGGGGAGGGGAGGGGGGCTGTGTAGGGGTATGTGTATATGTAGTATTTTTACTTTTTATTTTATTTTGTGATAGTATAGTGTAGTATAGTGTTTTTAGGGTACAGTCACATGGGCGGGGGATTACAGCGAGTTTCCCGCTGCGAGTTTGAGCTGCCAGGCAAAATTTGCTGCATCGCAAACTTGCAGCCTGATACTCACTGTAAGCCCCCTGCCCATGTGAATGTACCCTGTACATTCACAGGGGGGCCTCCAGCTGTTGCAAAACTACAACTCCCAGCATGCACTGTCTATCAGTGCATGCTGGTAGGTATAGTTTTGCAACAGCTGGAGGCACACGGGTTGGGAAACACTGAGTTAGGAAACAGACAATGTTTCCCAACCAGTGTGCCTCCAGTTGTTGCAAAACCACTACTCCCAAACATTCTCAGGCATGCTGGAAGTAGATGTTCTGCAACATCTTTAGAGCCAGATGTTGCCGAACTACAACTCCCAGCATGCTTGGAGTTGTAGTTTCGCAACATTTGGAGGACTACAGTTTGCAGACCACTAATACAGTGGTTCCCAATCTGTGCCCTTCCAGATGTTGCAAAACTACAACTTCCAGTATGCCAAAACTGTCCAGGCATGCTGGGAGTTGTAGTTCTGCAACATCTGAAGGGCCAGATGTTACAGAACTACAACTCCCAGCATGCCTGGACAGTAATGGCATGCTGAGGATGTGTAGTTTTGCAACATCTGGAAGGGCACAGTGGTCTCCAAACTGTGGACCTCCAGATGTTGCAAAACTGCAACTCCCAGCATGCCCAGGGCATTTGCCCTGGATGCCTGCTGAAGCATTTCAGCAGGCATCCGCTTCTGATCTCAGCCCGGCGCGCGGCAGGGACCGGAAAACGCCAGGACGTACGGGGACGTCCTGGGTCCTTAAAGCCCAGGGTGCGGGGACGTCCCCGTACGTCCTGGGTCCTTAAGGGGCTAAAGGTGTACTCCGCCCATAGACATCTTATCCCTTATCCAAAACATTGTGGATGAGATGTCTGATCCTGGAGTGGGTCTGGCCACTGGGACCCCCCACGATATCTGGGCCGACTCTTCGGAATCTGTGGCAATCCATATCGCCAAACCACCCCCCCTCTATTCATGTCTATGGGAGGGGGCGTGACGGCACAGAGATCGCGGGGGTTCCCAGTGGCAAGACACCTGCCATCAGACATCTTATTCCCTATCCTTTCTATAGCGGATAAGATGTTCAGGGGCAGAGTACCACTTTAAAGGGAATTTATCAACTCTATTTGCTCCAAAGAACTTCAGACTCTATTGTACCTTTTTTTTTTTTTTTAGCTGATAATAGTTGCCTAATTTGTAAAATCAGTGTTCAATTTTTCAGCCAAGTTCCAAAGAGGTGGGGTTAATCTGCTGAAGTGCCGAAGCTTGGCACACCTCCTCGCTTGCTCCCACCTCCCAGGCCCTCCTTGATTGATGTTCTGAGCCCGGTTTTTCAATCAAGAAGGAGCTGGAGGGGAGAGCAAGTAAGTGGATGTGCCGGGATAAGACACTTGAGCAGCTTAGATCAGCCTCCTTGCACCCTACATTTGTGTATTACACCTGAATATTAGACAATACTGGATTAAACTATGTGGAATGTTGATTTAGGGATCTATCCAATTGCTAGCAGGCCATAGACACAAGATTACATATAAGATAAGGTTATATGCCGACCAGGTATTATATTGTAGTTCCCAGCGAATTGAATCTAACTTTGAAGGGGAAGTGCCTTTAGGCACTTCCCCCTTCAAAGTTAGCGGGTCATGTAGAAATTTTTCTGTACCATGTCTATGACAATCATGGGTGCTTTTTGCCTTCCTTAGGTTGTAGGGCTATTGTTACCATTAAAATTGTCAGAACCCTAAAATAAACCCTAACAGACCCAACTAAACTAAGGAATACATGTTCATAGTTATTAAAAAGAGGAAACACACCCCTCAAGGAACATAACAAGGGGTACAGTGAGCCTTAACACCCCACAGGTGTTTGATGACTTTTTGTAAAATTTGGATGAGTAAATAAAAAAAATAAGAGGAAATACGAGAAAATGCCCCTCAAAATTTGTAACCCCATTTCTTCTGGGTTTGGAAGTCTTCCATGTATGGATGTAAAGTGCTCTGCTATCAAACTACAATGATCAGAAGAGAAAAAGCGCCATTGGGCTTTTGGAGAGAGAATTCGTCTGGAATTCAAGTCAGGGGACATGTGCGTTTACAAAGCCCCCATGGTGCCAGAACAGTGGACCCCCACCACATGTGACTGTATTTCGGAAACAACACCCCTCACAGAATGTAACAATGGGTGCAGTGAGCATTTACACCCCACTGACGTTTGACAGACTTTTGGAACAGTGGGCTGTGCAAATGAAAACTTAAATTTTTCATTTTCATGGACCCCTGTTCCAAAAATCTGTCAGACACCAGTAGGGCATAAATGCTCACTGCACCCCTTATTACATTCCATGAGGGGTGTAGTTTCCAAAATGGGGTCACATGTTGGAGGGGGTTCCGCTGTTCTGGCACCATAGGGGCTTTGTAAACGCACATGGCCTTCAATTTTAGCCAAATTCTCTCTCCAAAAGTCCAATAGCGCTCCTTCTCTTCTGAGCCCTGTAGTGAGCCAGCAGAGCACTTTATGTCCACACATGGGGTGTTTATATATTCAGAAGAAATGGTGATACAAATTATGGGGGGCTTTTTCTCAATTACCCTTGTGAAAATGAAAAATTTGGGATAACATTAGAAATTAGAAATATTAGCAATAAATTCATCATAAAATATACTTACTGTTAAATACTTTAACTCAATATAAAATAAAAATAAAAACAATAAAAATTAATAAAATTTAAAAATATATATATATATAAAATATGTATAGAAAAATCTAAAATCACTAACTAAAAAATAAAATACACAAAATACATAAAAAAATACAAATAATAACATAAATAAATATAACAAAAATAAAATATAGCACCAATCACTAATAATAAATAGATTAAGATTATACAAGCAAGTACTTTCTGAATAAGATAACGTTTTTTCACTTCCATCTACTGTTTATATATATATATATAATTCCCTCTGCTTCCCTTCTCCCTTCCTTATTACCCCACCCCTCCCTTGCAACTTACATGCTACTCAAGAAATCCATATCTTAGGACATATATCCCAGACTACCATAGCTTATTACATAACAAACAGAATAAATAGCAGTCTATACCGATTCACAGAATATAAATAAATAAAATATTTTTTTCTTTTAAAATTGCATGAGTTACAAGATCATTTACATGAGAATATAATTACTCATGTTAATAACACACTTTTACATACTCCATGGTCTGCACTATGGATAATTTGGAACATACCCTACACAGTCTAAGTCCCATAACATGCGCAGTAGTACTCTAGAAGTGAAATACAGACAAAGTCTGAAGTCATGCGCACAGGTCCAGCAATATGTAGATATCGCGAAAAGTGAATCATCCATCATGAGGCTTGCGCATTGATTACCAATGCGCGGACATGCGTACCTACTGTGACATCACATGTAAACAAAGGTGGTGATAGGCGCAGACGCTAAACACATGCCAGACCATAACAAACTGTATGATTAGTTGCGACTTTTCGCAGGATTGGTACACAACTATTGCGGGACACAAGATTGTGATGTGCGGCCATCTGATTGGCGATAGCACGTCACAGGAAATGAACGCAATGTGAGATTATATAAAGCCTACCTGGCGTCCGGGGCACCATTAGCCTCAAAGCCCTTGACCAAGCTGGTTTATTGAGCGAAACGTCGAGGAGGCTAGCCATGTTTTAATACAGCGTGTGTTCACTGTTAGTAATGTTAATGCAGCATGCATACTCACCTACTAGTGCACAGATCATAGTGCACAATATATATTAATTGTTGAGCACTAACAGAAACTTAGTAGCTAGGAGAGGTTTTCCTTTCCCATAAAAAATTCTGTGACACCGCCGATAATTTTAAACCGTGTGTTTCATAAGGGTAGCTTTTTAGTTTGTGAATTGAATAAAGTTTAAAAGTTTTAGGGGGGCTTCTAGTAAGGGTTTTCCCCAGAAGGGGTAGCCCCTTTAAGGTTGATATTGCACTATTACCCTGGAACCTTCAGGGATCCTTTTTTGTTTAATTCACTGACCATAGAAGGAAAGTAAACATTGCTGGTTAGCTCAATGGTGCTGATCGGGACCTCCGCGATAAAATCGTGGCGTCCCGAACAGCTTGCAGGACGCGAGGAGGATCCCTACCTGCCTCCTCGTTGTCCGATCGCCAAATGACTGCTCCATGCCTGAGATCCAGGCAGGAGCAGTTGAGTGGCAATAACACTGATCAATGCCATGCTAAAAGAAACAAAAAATAACACATACCCCAAACATTGCAAACACAAAACCCCCAAAAACCTGTCAATAGTCTCTGTCAACATCATCCTGAGAGGGATAATACACTGCACTACAATAGAAATAAAAATCCCTATCATCTATATGTCAATGGGTTCCATCTTTTCTTTTGTTCTTTTTTCTAATGCGGTTTTATAATCCCTGAGACAAGTAGTTCTGGCCCTAGAGTGTTATATATATTAGCGTCTGTAGCATGTATAAGGGACATGTTATCATACCTGTGTCTTTTTATAGGTTATTGATGCCCGGTGAGAGGGTGAAAGGGACCTATACCCCCGTCAGCTGCAGGAAAGGAACAAAGAGACAGGTAATTAATATTTATATTAATTACTGATAACAATTAGGCAAGATACAACATCTAAACCTGCAAAGATGTGATAGTCTCTACCTTATACATGAAGATATATGTGTTTTTAATAAGTATATCGTCTATAGACAGCTTCTTATATAACACAACCATGTCTCAGGTACAGAGATTAGGAACATTTATGATTTCTAATATCTGTTTTTTATTTGTAGTAATCCCTTTTTCAATACACTGACCGCATATTTAAGACATAACTGTACTGTAAAGAAAAATCTCTAAGTTAATGTAATAAATCACATACTATAACTGATTATTGCCATTTAAAACTATGAAAAATACATTATGTTGATTATAAAACAGAAATACAGAATGGAGACAACCGTCTGTGGCTCAAGCTCGACTGCCCATTTCTTTGAGTGGCCCCTCAATGTTGTGGAAACGGGTGGAGGACATTGTCTCCATTAGAATGGGTCCCCCTACGATGCTTCGGCTGTTGATCTGAAGTGCATTCTGTGCTTTGGAACCTCGGGGGCAAACTGTATTTCTGTTATTAATTTTTAGTTTAGCAATTCCCACTGCAACATGGTTAACCTCTATCCTAAATTTCTGCACAAAATTGATAAAAGACATTCCAAGAAATATTTTGCCAAATAAAAATTTAGAAAATATTGATGAAGTTGATGAATAATAACAGCAAAAATAACAGTTTTTGATTAAAAAACAAATAAACAATAATAATTTATAAAATATTTTGCTCCTGCCCCCTTCCCCAAAAATAAAAAAACATATATTACCCTTAAAATTTATGAATAAAGAAACAAAAAATAACACATACCCCAAACATTGCAAACACAAAACCCCCAAAAACCTAACAATAGTGTCTGTCAACATCATCCTGGGAGGGATAATACACTGCACTACAATAGAAATAAAAATCCCTATCATCTATATCTCAATGGGTTCCATCTTTTCTTTTGTTCTTTTTTCTAATGCGGTTTTATAATCCCTGAGACAAGTAAATCTGGCCCTAGAGTGTTATATATATTAGCGTCTGTAGCATGTATAAGGGACATGTTATCATACCTGTGTCTTTTTTATAGGTGATTAATGCCCGGTGAGAGGGTGAAAGGGACCTATACCCCCGTCAGCTGCAGGAAAGGAACAAAGAGACAGGTAATTAATATTTATATTAATTACTGATAACAATCAGGCTAGATATAACATCTAGACCTGCAGAGATGTCATAGTCTCTACCTTATACATGAAGATATATGTGTTTTTAATAAGTATATCGTCTATAGACAGCTTCTTATATAACACAACTGTGTCTCAGGTACAGAGATTAGGAACATTTATGATTTTTAATATCTGTTTTTTATTTGTAGTAATCCCTTTTTCAATACACTGACCGCATATTTAAGACATAACTGTACTGTAAAGAAAAATCTATAAGTTAATGTAATAAATCACATACTATAACTGATTATTGCCATTTAAAACTATGAAAAATACATTATGTTGATTATAAAACAGAAATACAGAATGGAGACAACCGTCTGTGGCTCAAGCTCGACTGCCCATTTCTTTGAGTGGCCCCTCAATGTTGTGGAAACGGGTGGAGGACATTGTCTCCATTAGAATGGGTCCCCCTACGATGCTTCGGCTGTTGATCTGAAGTGCATTCTGTGCTTTGGAACCTCGGGGGCAAACTGTATTTCTGTTATTAATTTTTAGTTTAGCAATTCCCACTGCAACATGGTTAACCTCTATCCTAAATTTCTGCACAAAATTGATAAAAGACATTCCAAGAAATATTTTGCCAAATAAAAATTTAGAAAATATTGATGAAATTGATGAATAATAATAACAACAAAAATAACAGTTTTTGATTAAAAAACAAAAAAACTAAAATAATTTATAAAATATTTTGCTCCTTCCCCCTTCCCCCAAAAATAAAAAAACATATATTACCCTTAAAATTTATGAATAAAGAAACAAAAAATAACACATACCCCAAACATTACAAACACAAAACCCCCAAAAACCTAACAATAGTCTCTGTCAACATCATCCTGGGAGGGATAATACACTGCACTGCAATAGAAATAAAAATCCCTATCATCTATATCTCAATGGGTTCCATCTTTTCTTTTGTTCTTTTTTCTAATGCGGTTTTATAATCCCTGAGACAAGTAGTTCTGGCCCTAGAGTGTTATATATATTAGTGTCTGTAGCATGTATAAGGGACATGTTATCATACCTGTGTCTTTTTATAGGTGATTGATGCCCGGTGAGAGGGTGAAAGGGACCTTTACCCCCGACAGCTGCAGGAAAGGAACAAAGAGACAGGTAATTAATATTTATATTAATTACTGATAACAATCAGGCTAGATATAACATCTAGACCTGCAGAGATGTCATAGTCTCTACCTTATACATGAAGATATATGTGTTTTTAATAAGTATATCGTCTATAGACAGCTTCTTATATAACACAACCATGTCTCAGGTACAGAGATTAGGAACATTTATGATTTCTAATATCTGTTTTTTATTTGTAGTAATCCCTTTTTCAATAGATTGACCGCAGATTTAAGACATTACTGTACTGTAAAGAAAAATCTATAAGTTAATGTAATAAATCACATACTATAACTGATTGTTGCCATTTAAAACTATGAAAAATACATTATGTTGATTATAAAACAAAAATACAGAATGGAGACAACCGTCTGTGGCTCAAGCTCGACTGCCCATTTCTTTGAGTGGCCCCTCAATGTTGTGGAAACGGGTGGACATTGTCTCCATTAGAATGGGTCCCCCTACGATGCTTCGGCTGTTGATCTGAAGTGCATTCTGTGCTTTGGAATCTCGGGGGCAAACTGTATTTCTGTTATTAATTTTTAGTTTAGCAATTCCCACCGCAACATGGTTAACCTCTATCCTAAATTTCTGCACAAAATTGATAAAAGACATTCCAAGAAATATTAAAATTTATGAATAAAGAAACAAAAAATAACACATACCCCAAACATTACAAACACAAAACCCCCAAAAACCTAACAATAGTCTCTGTCAACATCATCCTGGGAGGGATAATACACTGCACTGCAATAGAAATAAAAATCCCTATCATCTATATCTCAATGGGTTCCATCTTTTCTTTTGTTCTTTTTTCTAATGCGGTTTTATAATCCCTGAGACAAGTAGTTCTGGCCCTAGAGTGTTATATATATTAGCGTCTGTAGCATGTATAAGGGACATGTTATCATACCTGTGTCTTTTTATAGGTGATTGATGCCCGGTGAGAGGGTGAAAGGGACCTATACCCCCGTCAGCTGCAGGAAAGGAACAAAGAGACAGGTAATTAATATTTATATTAATTACTGATAACAATCAGGCTAGAAACAACATCTAAACCTGCAAAGATGTCATAGTCTCTACCTTATACATGAAGATATATGTGTTTTTAATAAGTATATCGTCTATAGACTGCTTCTTATATAACACAACCGTGTCTCAGGTACAGAGATTGGGAACATTTATGATTTCTAATATCTGTTTTTTATTTGTAGTAATCCCTTTTTCAATAGACAGACAGCAGATTTAAGACATAACTGTACTGTAAAGAAAAATCTATAAGTTAATGTAATAAATCACATACTATAACTGATTATTGCCATTTAAAACTATGAAAAATACATTATGTTGATTATAAAACAGAAATACAGAATGGAGACAACCGTCTGTGGCTCAAGCTCGACTGCCCCTTTCTTTGAGTGGCCCCTCAATGTTGTGGAAACGGGTGGAGGACATTGTCTCCATTAGAATGGGTCCCCCTACGATGCTTCGGCTGTTGATCTGAAGTGCATTCTGTGCTTTGGAACCTCGGGGGCAAACTGTATTTCTGTTATTAATTTTTAGTTTAGCAATTCCCACTGCAATATGGTTAACCTCTATCCTAAATTTCTGCCCAAAATTGATAAAAGACATTCCAAGAAATATTTTGCCAAATAAAAATATATAAAATATTGATGAAATTGATGAATAATAATAACAACAAAAATAACAGTTTTTGATTAAAAAACAAATAAATAATAATAATTTATAAAATATTTTGCTCCTGCCCCCTTCCCCCAAAAATAAAAAACATATATTACCCTTAAAATTTATGAATAAAGAAACAAAAAATAACACATACCCCAAACATTGCAAACACTAAACCCCCAAAAACCTAACAATAGTGTTTGTCAACATCATCCTGGGAGGGATAATACACTGCACTACAATAGAAATAAAAATCCCTATCATCTATATCTCAATAGGTTCCATCTTTTCTTTTGTTCTTTTTTCTAATGCGGTTTTATAATCCCTGACACAAGTAGTTCTGGCCCTAGAGTGTTATATATATTAGCGTCTGTAGCATGTATAAGGGACATGTTATCATACCTGTGTCTTTTTATAGGTGATTAATGCCCGGTGAGAGAGTGAAAGGGACCTATACCCCCGTCAGCTGCAGGAAAGGAACAAAGAGACAGGTAATTAATATTTATATTAATTACTGATAACAATCAGGCTAGATATAACATCTAGACCTGCAGAGATGTCATAGTCTCTACCTTATACATGAAGATATATGTGTTTTTAATAAGTATATCATCTATAGACAGCTTCTTATATAACACAACTGTGTCTCAGGTACAGAGATTGGGAACATTTATGATTTCTAATATCTGTTTTTTATTTGTAGTAATCCCTTTTTCAATAGACAGACTGCAGATTTAAGACATAACTGTACTGTAAAAAAACATATCTATAAGTTAATGTAATAAATCACATACTATAACTGATTATTGCCATTTAAAACTATGAAAAATACATTATGTTGATTATAAAACAGAAATACAGAATGGAGACAACCGTCTGTGGCTCAAGCTCGACTGCCCCTTTCTTTGAGTGGCCCCTCAATGTTTTGGAAACGGGTGGAGGACATTGTCTCCATTAGAATGGGTCCCCCTACGATGCTTCGGCTGTTGATCTGAAGTGCATTCTGTGCTTTGGAACCTCGGGGGCAAACTGTATTTCTGTTATTAATTTTTAGTTTAGCAATTCCCACTGCAACATGGTTAACCTCTATCCTAAATTTCTGCACAAAATTGATAAAAGACATTCCAAGAAATATTTTGCCAAATAAAAATATATAAAATATTGATGAAATTGATGAATAATAATAATAACAACAAAAATAACAGTTTTTGATTAAAAAACAAAAAAACTAAAATAATTTATAAAATATTTTGCTCCTGCCCCTGTTACGCCGAGCGCTCCGGGTCCCCGCTCCTCCCCGGAGCGCTCTCTTCTCTCTCCCCGCGGCAGCGCTCCGGTCACGTCCTCTGACCCGGGGCGCTGCGATTCCGCTGCCAGCCGGGATGCGATCCGCGATGCGGGTAGCGCCCGCTCGCGATGCGCACCCCGGCTCCCCTACCTGACTCGCTCTCCGTCTGTTCTGTCCCGGCGCGCGCGGCCCCGCTCCCTAGGGCGCGCGCGCGCCGGGTCTCTGCGATTTAAAGGGCCACTGCGCCGCTGATTGGCGCAGTGGTCCCAATTAGTGTGTTCACCTGTGCACTTCCCTATATCACCTCACTTCCCCTGCACTCCCTTGCCGGATCTTGTTGCCTTAGTGCCAGTGAAAGCGTTCCTTGTGTGTTCCTTGCCTGTGATTCCAGACCTTCTGCCGTTGCCCCTGACTACGATCCTTGCTGCCTGCCCCGACCTTCTGCTACGTCCGACCTTGCTTTTGCCTACTCCCTTGTACCGCGCCTATCTTCAGCAGCCAGAGAGGTGAGCCGTTGCTAGTGGATACGACCTGGTCACTACCGCCGCAGCAAGACCATCCCGCTTTGCGGCGGGCTCTGGTGAAAACCAGTAGTGGCTTAGAACCGGTCCACTAGCACGGTCCACGCCAATCCCTCTCTGGCACAGAGGATCCACTACCTGCCAGCCGGCATCGTGACAGTAGATCCGGCCATGGATCCCGCTGAAGTTCCTCTGCCAGTTGTCGCTGACCTCACCACGGTGGTCGCCCAGCAGTCACAACAGATAGCGCAACAAGGCCAACAGCTGTCTCAACTGACCGTTATGCTACAACAGTTACTACCACAGCTTCAGCAGTCATCTCCTCCGCCAGCTCCTGCACCCCCTCCGCAGCGAGTGGCCGCTCCTGGGATACGCTTATCCTTGCCGGATAAATTTGATGGGGACTCTAAGTTTTGCCGTGGCTTTCTTTCCCAATGTTCCCTGCATCTGGAGATGATGTCGGACCTGTTTCCCACTGAAAGGTCTAAGGTGGCTTTCGTAGTCAGCCTTCTGTCCGGAAAAGCCCTGTCATGGGCCACACCGCTCTGGGACCGCAATGACCCCGTCACTGCCTCTGTACACTCCTTCTTCTCGGAAATCCGAAGTGTCTTTGAGGAACCTGCCCGAGCCTCTTCTGCTGAGACTGCCCTGTTGAACCTGGTCCAGGGTAATTCTTCCGTTGGCGAGTATGCCGTACAATTCCGTACTCTTGCTTCAGAATTGTCCTGGAATAATGAGGCCCTCTGCGCGACCTTCAAAAAAGGCCTATCCAGCAACATTAAAGATGTTCTGGCCGCACGAGAAATTCCTGCTAATCTACATGAACTTATTCACCTAGCCACTCGCATTGACATGCGTTTTTCCGAAAGGCGTCAGGAACTCCGCCAAGATATGGACTCTGTTCGCACGAGGCGTTTCTTCTCCTCGGCTCCTCTCTCCTCTGGTCCCCTGCAATCTGTTCCTGTGCCTCCCGCCGTGGAGGCTATGCAGGTCGACCGGTCTCGCCTGACACCTCAAGAGAGGACACGACGCCGTATGGAGAACCTCTGCCTGTACTGTGCTAGTACCGAACACTTCCTGAGAGATTGTCCTATCCGTCCTCCCCGCCTGGAAAGACGTACGCTGACTCCGCACAAAAGTGAGACAGTCCTTGATGTCTACTCTGCTTCTCCACGTCTTACTGTGCCTGTGCGGATGTCTGCCTCTGCCTTCTCCTTCTCTACAGTGGCCTTCTTGGACTCTGGATCTGCAGGAAATTTTATTTTGGCCTCTCTCGTCAACAGGTTCAACATCCCGGTGACCAGTCTCGCCAGACCCCTCTACATCAATTGTGTAAATAATGAAAGATTGGACTGTACCATACGTTTCCGCACGGAGCCCCTTCTTATGAGCATCGGATCTCATCATGAGAGGATTGAACTTTTGGTCCTCCCCAATTGCACCTCGGAAATTCTCCTTGGACTTCCCTGGCTTCGACTTCATTCCCCTACCCTGGATTGGTCCACTGGGGAGATCAAGAGTTGGGGGTCCTCTTGTTCCAAGAACTGTCTAAAACCGGTTCCCAGTAACCCTTGCCGTAACTCTGTGGTTCCTCCAGTAACCGGTCTCCCTAAGGCCTATATGGACTTCGCGGATGTTTTCTGCAAAAAACAAGCTGAGACTCTACCTCCTCACAGGCCTTATGATTGCCCTATCGACCTCCTCCCGGGCACTACTCCACCCCGGGGCAGAATTTACCCTCTCTCTGCCCCAGAGACTCTTGCCATGTCCGAATACGTCCAGGAGAATCTAAAAAAGGGCTTTATCCGTAAATCCTCCTCTCCTGCCGGAGCCGGATTTTTCTTTGTGTCCAAAAAAGATGGCTCCCTACGTCCTTGCATTGACTACCGCGGTCTTAATAAAATCACGGTTAAGAACCGCTACCCCTTACCCCTCATCTCTGAACTCTTTGATCGCCTCCAAGGTGCCCACATCTTCACTAAATTGGACTTAAGAGGCGCCTATAACCTCATCCGCATCAGAGAGGGGGACGAGTGGAAAACGGCATTTAACACCAGAGATGGACACTTTGAGTATCTGGTCATGCCCTTTGGACTGTGCAACGCCCCTGCCGTCTTCCAAGACTTTGTCAATGAAATTTTTCGTGATCTGTTATACTCCTGTGTTGTTGTATATCTGGACGATATCCTAATTTTTTCTGCCAATCTAGAAGAACACCGCCAGCATGTCCGTATGGTTCTTCAGAGACTTCGTGACAACCAACTCTATGCCAAAATTGAGAAATGTCTGTTTGAATGCCAATCTCTTCCTTTTCTAGGATATTTGGTCTCTGGCCAGGGACTACAGATGGATCCAGACAAACTCTCTGCCGTCTTAGATTGGCCACGCCCCTCCGGACTCCGTGCTATCCAACGCTTTTTGGGGTTCGCCAATTATTACAGGCAATTTATTCCACATTTTTCTACCATTGTGGCTCCTATCGTGGCTTTAACCAAAAAAAATGCTGATCCCAAGTCCTGGCCTCCTCAAGCAGAAGACGCCTTTAAACGACTCAAGTCTGCCTTTTCTTCGGCTCCCGTCCTCTCCAGACCTGACCCTTCCAAACCCTTCCTATTGGAGGTTGATGCCTCCTCAGTGGGAGCTGGAGCTGTTCTTCTACAAAAAAATTCTTCCGGGCATGCTGTCACTTGTGGTTTTTTCTCTAGGACCTTCTCTCCAGCGGAGAGGAACTACTCCATCGGGGATCGAGAGCTTCTAGCCATTAAATTAGCACTTGAGGAATGGAGGCATCTGCTGGAGGGTTCAAGTTCTCCTGTTATTATCTACACCGACCACAAGAACCTCTCCTACCTCCAGTCTGCCCAACGGCTGAATCCTCGCCAGGCCCGGTGGTCTCTGTTCTTTGCCCGATTTAATTTTGAGATTCACTTTCGTCCTGCCGATAAGAACATTAGGGCCGATGCTCTCTCTCGTTCCTCGGATGCCTCAGAAGTTGAACTCTCTCCGCAACACATCATTCCACCTGACTGCCTGATCTCCACTTCTCCTGCCTCCATCAGGCAGACTCCTCCAGGAAAGACCTTTGTTTCTCCTCGCCAACGCCTCGGAATCCTCAAATGGGGTCACTCCTCCCATCTCGCAGGTCATGCGGGTATCAAGAAATCTGTGCAACTCATCTCCCACTTCTATTGGTGGCCGACTCTGGAGACGGATGTTGTGGACTTTGTGCGAGCCTGCACTATCTGTGCCCGGGATAAGACTCCTCGCCAGAAGCCCGCTGGTTTTCCTCATCCTCTGCCTGTCCCCGAACAGCCTTGGTCTCTGATTGGTATGGATTTTATTACTGATTTACCCCCTTCCCGTGGCAACACTGTTATTTGGGTGGTCGTTGATCGATTCTCCAAAATGGCACATTTCATCCCTCTTCCTGGTCTTCCTTCTGCACCTCAGTTGGCTAAACAATTTTTTGTACACATTTTTCGTCTTCACGGGTTGCCTACGCAGATTGTCTCGGATAGAGGCGTCCAATTTGTGTCTAAATTCTGGAGGGCTCTCTGTAAACAACTCAAGATTAAATTAAATTTTTCTTCTGCAAATCTTCCCCAGTCCAATGGACAAGTAGAAAGGATTAACCAGATCTTGGGTGATTATTTGCGACATTTTGTTTCCTCCCGCCAGGATGACTGGGCAGATCTCCTCCCATGGGCCGAATTCTCGTATAACTTCAGGGTCTCTGAGTCTTCCTCCAAATCCCCATTTTTCGTGGTGTACGGCCGTCACCCTCTTCCCCCCCTCCCTACTCCCTTGCCCTCTGGTCTGCCCACTGTGGATGAAATTTCTCGTGACCTTTCCATCATATGGAGAGAGACCCAAAATTCTCTCTTACAGGCTTCATCACGCATGAAGAAGTTCGCGGATAAGAAAAGAAGAGCTCCCCCCGTTTTTTCCCCTGGAGACAAGGTATGGCTCTCCGCTAAATATGTCCGCTTCCGTGTCCCTAGCTACAAGTTGGGACCACGCTATCTTGGTCCTTTCAAAATTTTGTGTCAAATTAATCCTGTCTCTTATAAACTTCTTCTTCCTCCCTCTCTTCGTATCCCTAATGCCTTTCACGTCTCTCTTCTCAAACCACTCATCCTCAACCGTTTTTCTCCCAAATCTGTTCCTCCCACTCCTGTTTCCGGCTCCTCGGACATCTTCTCGGTCAAAGAAATTTTAGCTGCCAAAAAGGTCAGAGGGAAAAATTTTTTTTTAGTGGACTGGGAGGGTTGTGGTCCTGAAGAGAGATCCTGGGAACCTGAGGACAACATCCTAGACAAAAGTCTGCTCCTCAGGTTCCCAGGCTCTAAGAAGAGGGGGAGACCCAAGGGGGGGGGTACTGTTACGCCGAGCGCTCCGGGTCCCCGCTCCTCCCCGGAGCGCTCGCTTCTCTCTCCCCGCGGCAGCGCTCCGGTCACGTCCTCTGACCCGGGGCGCTGCGATTCCGCTGCCAGCCGGGATGCGATCCGCGATGCGGGTAGCGCCCGCTCGCGATGCGCACCCCGGCTCCCCTACCTGACTCGCTCTCCGTCTGTTCTGTCCCGGCGCGCGCGGCCCCGCTCCCTAGGGCGCGCGCGCGCCGGGTCTCTGCGATTTAAAGGGCCACTGCGCCGCTGATTGGCGCAGTGGTCCCAATTAGTGTGTTCACCTGTGCACTTCCCTATATCACCTCACTTCCCCTGCACTCCCTTGCCGGATCTTGTTGCCTTAGTGCCAGTGAAAGCGTTCCTTGTGTGTTCCTTGCCTGTGATTCCAGACCTTCTGCCGTTGCCCCTGACTACGATCCTTGCTGCCTGCCCCGACCTTCTGCTACGTCCGACCTTGCTTTTGCCTACTCCCTTGTACCGCGCCTATCTTCAGCAGCCAGAGAGGTGAGCCGTTGCTAGTGGATACGACCTGGTCACTACCGCCGCAGCAAGACCATCCCGCTTTGCGGCGGGCTCTGGTGAAAACCAGTAGTGGCTTAGAACCGGTCCACTAGCACGGTCCACGCCAATCCCTCTCTGGCACAGAGGATCCACTACCTGCCAGCCGGCATCGTGACAGCCCCCTTCCCCCAAAAATAAAAAAACATATATTACCCTTAAAATTTATGAATAAAGAAACAAAAAATAACACATACCCCAAACATTACAAACACAAAACCCCCCAAAACCTAACAATAGTCTCTGTCAACATCATCCTGAGAGGGATAATACACTGCACTGCAATAGAAATAAAAATCCCTATCATCTATATCTCAATGGGTTCCATCTTTTCTTTTGTTCTTTTTTCTAATGCGGTTTTATAATCCCTGAGACAAGTAAATCTGGCCCTAGAGTGTTATATATATTAGCGTCTGTAGCATGTATAAGGGACATGTTATCATACCTGTGTCTTTTTATAGGTGATTAATGCCCGGTGAGAGGGTGAAAGGGACCTATACCCCCGTCAGCTGCAGGAAAGGAACAAAGAGACAGGTAATTAATATTTATATTAATTACTGATAACAATCAGGCTAGATATAACATCTAGACCTGCAGAGATGTCATAGTCTCTACCTTATACATGAAGATATATGTGTTTTTAATAAGTATATAGTCTATAGACAGCTTCTTATATAACACAACCATGTCTCAGGTACAGAGATTAGGAACATTTATGATTTCTAATATCTGTTTTTTATTTGTAGTAATCCCTTTTTCAATAGATTGACCGCAGATTTAAGACATAACTGTACTGTAAAGAAAAATCTATAAGTTAATGTAATAAATCACATACTATAACTGATTGTTGCCATTTAAAACTATGAAAAATACATTATGTTGATTATAAAACAGAAATACAGAATGGAGACAACCGTCTGTGGCTCAAGCTCGACTGCCCATTTCTTTGAGTGGCCCCTCAATGTTCTGGAAACGGGTGGAGGACATTGTCTCCATTAGAATGGGTCCCCCTACGATGCTTCGGCTGTTGATCTGAAGTGCATTCTGTGCTTTAGAATCTCGGGGGCAAACTGTATTTCTGTTATTAATTTTTAGTTTAGCAATTCCCACCGCAACATGGTTAACCTCTATCCTAAATTTCTGCACAAAATTGATAAAAGACATTCCAAGAAATATTTAAATTTATGAATAAAGAAACAAAAAATAACACATACCCCAAACATTACAAACACAAAACCCCCAAAAACCTAACAATAGTCTCTGTCAACATCATCCTGGGAGGGATAATACACTGCACTGCAATAGAAATAAAAATCCCTATCATCTATATCTCAATGGGTTCCATCTTTTCTTTTGTTCTTTTTTCTAATGCGGTTTTATAATCCCTGAGACAAGTAGTTCTGGCCCTAGAGTGTTATATATATTAGCGTCTGTAGCATGTATAAGGGACATGTTATCATACCTGTGTCTTTTTATAGGTGATTAATGCCCGGTGAGAGGGTGAAAGTGACCTATACCCCCGTCAGCTGCAGGAAAGGAACAAAGAGACAGGTAATTAATATTTATATTAATTACTGATAACAATCAGGCTAGATTTAACATCTAGACCTGCAGAGATGTCATAGTCTCTACCTTATACATGAAGATATATGTGTTTTTAATAAGTATATCGTCTATAGACAGCTTCTTATATAACACAACTGTGTCTCAGGTACAGAGATTGGGAACATTTATGATTTCTAATATCTGTTTTTTATTTGTAGTAATCCCTTTTTCAATAGACAGACCGCAGATTTAAGACATAACTGTACTGTAAAGAAAAATCTCTAAGTTAATGTAATAAATCACATACTATAACTGATTATTGCCATTTAAAACTATGAAAAATACATTATGTTGATTATAAAACAGAAATACAGAATGGAGACAACCGTCTGTGGCTCAAGCTCGACTGCCCCTTTCTTTGAGTGGCCCCTCAATGTTGTGGAAACGGGTGGAGGACATTGTCTCCATTAGAATGGGTCCCCCTACGATGCTTCGGCTGTTGATCTGAAGTGCATTCTGTGCTTTGGAACCTCGGGGGCAAACTGTATTTCTGTTATTAATTTTTAGTTTAGCAATTCCCACTGCAACATGGTTAACCTATATCCTAAATTTCTGCACAAAATTGATAAAAGACATTCCAAGAAATATTTTACCAAACAAAAATATATAAAATATTGATGAAGTTGATGAATAATAATAACAGCAAAAATAACAGTTTTTGATTAAAAAACAAATAAACAATAATAATTTATAAAATATTTTGCTCCTGCCCCCTGTCACGATTCCGGCTGGCTGGTAGTGGATCCTCTGTGTCAGCGAGGGATTGGCGGGGACCGTGCTAGTGGACCGGTTCTAAGAGGCTACTGGTTTTCACCAGAGCCCGCCGCAAAGCGGGATGGTCTTGCTGCGGCAGTAGCAACCAGGTCGTATCCACTAGCAACGGCTCTACCTCGCTGACTGCTGAGAAGGCGTGGGACAGAAGGACTAGGCAGAGGCAAGGTCAGACGTAGCAGAAGGTCGGGGGCAGGCGGCAAGGTTCGTAGTCAGGATGGGTAGCAGAAGTTCAGGTACACAGGCTTTGGACACACTAAACGCTTTCACTGGCACAAGGCAACAAGATCCGGCAAGGGAGTGCAAGGGAGGAGACTAGATAAAGGCAGGGAGCAGGTGGGAGCCAATTAAGCTAATTGGGCCAGGCACCAATCATTGGTGCACTGGCCCTTTAAGTCTCAGAGAGCTGGCGCGCGCGCGCCCTAGAGAGCGGAGCCGCGCGCGCCAGCACAAGACAGCAGGGGACCGGGACGGGTAAGTGACCTGGGATGCGATTCGCGAGCGGGCGCGTCCCGCTGTGCGAATCGCATCCCCAACGGCCAAAACAGTGCAGCGCTCCCGGTCAGCGGGACCGACCGGGGCGCTGCAGGGAGAAAGACGCCGTGAGCGCTCCGGGGAGGAGCGGGGACCCGGAGCGCTAGGCGTAACAGTACCCCCCCCCTTAGGTCTCCCCTTCTCTTTGTCCGGTAACTGCCTCCCCTGGGATGAGGACACCGGGAAAGAATGGAGGGTTTCCTCAACGGCAGGCAGTACAGCAGGAGTGGGAATGGGGAGGGAGGGCAGAGGGCGAGGCCTGGCACGGGGCAGTGTGACACCAGGACGGGGGCCATGGGGAGGCACAGAGGCTTGCCTGATGGGACTGGGAGGGGGGGAGAGGCACTTCCTGTGGCAGGCAGAGTCCCAGTTCCTGATCTCCCCGGTGGTCCAATCAATGGTGGGGGAATGAAGCCGGAGCCAAGGCAGACCGAGGAGGACCTCAGAGGTACAGTTGGGGAGAATGCAGAACTCAATCCTTTCGTGGTGGGGTCCGATAGACATCAGGAGGGGTTCTGTGCGGTAACGCACGGTGCAGTCCAATCTGGCTCCGTTGACCGCGGAAATGTAGAGCGGTTTGACGAGACGGGTCACCGGGATGCAGAATCTATTAACAAAGGACTCCGACATAAAATTCCCGGAGGCACCAGAGTCCAAGCAGGCCACGGCTGAGAGGGAGGGGTTGGTTGTAGGAGAAATCCGCACGGGCACCGTGAGACGTGGAGAAGAAGACTTAGAACCAAAAGATGCAACACCCACGTGAGCTGGGTGCGTGCGTGCGTTTCCCAGGCGTGGAGGACGGATAGGGCAATCCACCAAGAAATGTTCAGTACTGGCACAGTACAGACAGAGATTTTCTTCTCTACGGCGATTCCTCTCTTCCTGGGTCAGGCGAGACCGATCCACTTGCATGGCCTCCTCGGCGGGAGGCCCAGGCGAAGAGTGCAAAGGATGCTGTGGGAGAGGTGCCCAGAGATCTAAGTCTTTTTCCTGGCGGAGCTCTTGGTGTCGTTCAGAAAAACGCATGTCAATGCGGGTAGCCAAATGGATGAGTTCTTGGAGGTTGGCAGGAATCTCTCGTGCGGCCAGCACATCCTTGATGCGACTGGATAGGCCTTTTTTAAAGGTCGCGCAGAGAGCCTCATTATTCCAGGATAGTTCAGAAGCAAAAGTACGGAATTGTATGGCGTACTCGCCAACGGAAGAATTACCCTGGACCAGGTTCAGCAAGGCAGTCTCAGCAGAAGAGGCTCGGGCAGGTTCCTCAAAGACACTTCGGACTTCAGCAAAGAAGGACTGGACTGTGGCTGTGGCAGGATCATTGCGGTCCCAGAGCGGTGTGGCCCAAGACAAGGCCTTTCCTGAAAGAAGGCTCACTACGAACGCCACCTTAGACCGTTCTGTAGGAAACAAGTCTGACAACATCTCCATATGCAGGGAACACTGAGACAAAAATCCACGGCAGAGTCTGGAGTCCCCAACAAATTTGTCCGGCAGGGACAAGCGGAGGTTAGGAGCGGCCACTCGCTGCGGAGGAGGTGCAGGAGCTGGCGGAGGAGATGGTTGCTGCTGTAGCAGAGGCAGAATTTGCTGTAACATGGCGGTCAACTGCGACAGCTGCTGTCCTTGTTGGGCAATCTGCTGCGATTGCTGAGCGACCACCGTGGGAAGATCAGCGAGACTAGGCAGCGGCACCTCAGCGGGATCCATGGCCGGATCTACTGTCACGATTCCGGCTGGCTGGTAGTGGATCCTCTGTGTCAGCGAGGGATTGGCGGGGACCGTGCTAGTGGACCGGTTCTAAGAGGCTACTGGTTTTCACCAGAGCCCGCCGCAAAGCGGGATGGTCTTGCTGCGGCAGTAGCAACCAGGTCGTATCCACTAGCAACGGCTCTACCTCGCTGACTGCTGAGAAGGCGTGGGACAGAAGGACTAGGCAGAGGCAAGGTCAGACGTAGCAGAAGGTCGGGGGCAGGCGGCAAGGTTCGTAGTCAGGATGGGTAGCAGAAGTTCAGGTACACAGGCTTTGGACACACTAAACGCTTTCACTGGCACAAGGCAACAAGATCCGGCAAGGGAGTGCAAGGGAGGAGACTAGATAAAGGCAGGGAGCAGGTGGGAGCCAATTAAGCTAATTGGGCCAGGCACCAATCATTGGTGCACTGGCCCTTTAAGTCTCAGAGAGCTGGCGCGCGCGCGCCCTAGAGAGCGGAGCCGCGCGCGCCAGCACAAGACAGCAGGGGACCGGGACGGGTAAGTGACCTGGGATGCGATTCGCGAGCGGGCGCGTCCCGCTGTGCGAATCGCATCCCCAACGGCCAAAACAGTGCAGCGCTCCCGGTCAGCGGGACCGACCGGGGCGCTGCAGGGAGAAAGACGCCGTGAGCGCTCCGGGGAGGAGCGGGGACCCGGAGCGCTAGGCGTAACACCCCCTTCCCCAAAAAATAAAAAAACATATATTACCCTTAAAATTTATGAATAAAGAAACAAAAATAACACATACCACAAACATTGCAAACACAAAACCCCCAAAAACCTAACAATAGTGTCTGTCAACATCATCCTGGGAGGGATAATACACTGCACTACAATAGAAATACAAATCCCTATCATCTATATCTCAATGGGTTCCATCTTTTCTTTTCTTCTTTTTTCTAATGCGGTTTTATAATCCCTGAGACAAGTAAATCTGGCCCTAGAGTGTTATATATATTAGCGTCTGTAGCATGTATAAGGGACATGTTATCATACCTGTGTCTTTTTATAGGTGATTAATGCCCGGTGAGAGGGTGAAAGGGACCTATAACCCCGTCTGCTGCAGGAAAGGAACAAAGAGACAGGTAATTAATATTTATATTAATTACTGATAACAATCAGGCTAGATATAACATCTAGACCTGCAGAGATGTCATAGTCTCTACCTTATACATGAAGATATATGTGTTTTTAATAAGTATATCGTCTATAGACAGCTTCTTATATAACACAACTGTATCTCAGGTACAGAGATTGGGAACATTTATGATTTCTAATATCTGTTTTTTATTTGTAGTAATCCCTTTTTTAATAGACAGACAGCAGATTTAAGACATAACTGTACTGTAAAGAAAAATCTCTAAGTTAATGTAATAAATCACATACTATAACTGATTATTGCCATTTAAAACTATGAAAAATACATTATGTTGATTATAAAACAGAAATACAGAATGGAGACAACCGTCTGTGGCTCAAGCTCGACTGCCCCTTTCTTTGAGTGGCCCCTCAATGTTTTGGAAACGGGTGGAGGACATTGTCTCCATTAGAATGGGTCCCCCTACGATGCTTCGGCTGTTGATCTGAAGTGCATTCTCTGCTTTGGAACCTCGGGGGCAAACTGTATTTCTGTTATTAATTTTTAGTTTAGCAATTCCCACTGCAACATGGTTAACCTCTATCCTAAATTTCTGCACAAAATTGATAAAAGACATTCCAAGAAATATTTTGCCAAATAAAAATATAGAAAATATTGATGAAATTGATTAATAATAATAACAACAAAAATAACAGTTTTTGATTAAAAAACAAAAAGACTAAAATAATTTATAAAATATTTTGCTCCTGCCCCCTTCCCCCAAAAATAAAAAAACATATATTACCCTTAAAATTTATGAATAAAGAAACAAAAAATAACACATACCCCAAACATTACAAACACAAAACCCCCAAAAACCTAACAATAGTCTCTGTCAACATCATCCTGGGAGGGATAATACACTGCACTGCAATAGAAATAAAAATCCCTATCATCTATATCTCAATAGGTTCCATCTTTTCTTTTGTTCTTTTTTCTAATGCGGTTTTATAATCCCTGAGACAAGTAGTTCTGGCCCTAGAGTGTTATATATATTAGCTTCTGTAGCATGTATAAGGGACATGTTATCATACCTGTGTCTTTTTATAGGTGATTGATGCCCGGTGAGAGGGTGAAAGGGACCTATACCCCCGTCAGCTGCAGGAAAGGAACAAAGAGACAGGTAATTAATATTTATATTAATTACTGATAACAATCAGGCTAGATACAACATCTAAACCTGCAAAGATGTCATAGTCTCTACCTTATACATGAAGATATATGTGTTTTTAATAAGTATATCGTCTATAGACAGCTTCTTATATAACACAACCATGTCTCAGGTACAGAGATTGGGAACATTTATGATTTCTAATATCTGTTTTTTATTTGTAGTAATCCCTTTTTCAATAGACAGACAGCAGATTTAAGACATAACTGTACTGTAAAGAAAAATCTATAAGTTAATGTAATAAATCACATACTATAACTGATTATTGCCATTTAAAACTATGAAAAATACATTATGTTGATTATAAAACAGAAATACAGAATGGAGACAACCGTCTGTGGCTCAAGCTCGACTGCCCATTTCTTTGAGTGGCCCCTCAATGTTCTGGAAACGGGTGGAGGACATTGTCTCCATTAGAATGGGTCCCCCTACGATGCTTCGGCTGTTGATCTGAAGTGCATTCTGTGCTTTGGAATCTCAGGGGCAAACTGTATTTCTGTTATTAATTTTTAGTTTAGCAATTCCCACCGCAACATGGTTAACCTCTATCCTAAATTTCTGCACAAAATTGATAAAAGACATTCCAAGAAATATTTTGCCAAATAAAAATATATAAAATATTGATGAAATTGATGAATAATAATAACAACAAAAATAACAGTTTTTGATTAAAAAACAAATAAATAATAATAATTTATAAAATATTTTGCTCCTGCCCCCTTCCCCCAAAAATAAAAAACATATATTACCCTTAAAATTTATGAATAAAGAAACAAAAAATAACACATACCCCAAACATTGCAAACACTAAACCCCCAAAAACCTAACAATAGTGTCTGTCAATATCATCCTGGGAGGGATAATACACTGCACTGCAATAGAAATAAAAATCCCTATCATCTATATCTCAATGGGTTCCATCTTTTCTTTTGTTCTTTTTTCTAATGCGGTTTTATAATCCCTGAGACAAGTAGTTCTGGCCCTAGAGTGTTATATATATTAGCGTCTGTAGCATGTATAAGGGACATGTTATCATACCTGTGTCTTTTTATAGGTGATTAATGCCCGGTGAGAGGGTGAAAGGGACCTATACCCCCGTCAGCTGCAGGAAAGGAACAAAGAGACAGGTAATTAATATTTATATTAATTACTGATAACAATCAGGCTAGATATAACATCTAGACCTGCAGAGATGTCATAGTCTCTACCTTATACATGAAGATATATGTGTTTTTAATAAGTATATCGTCTATAGACAGCTTCTTATATAACACAACTGTGTCTCAGGTACAGAGATTGGGAACATTTATGATTTCTAATATCTGTTTTTTATTTGTAGTAATCCCTTTTTCAATAGACAGACCGCAGATTTAAGACATAACTGTACTGTAAAAAAACATATCTATAAGTTAATGTAATAAATCACATACTATAACTGATTATTGCCATTTAAAACTATGAAAAATACATTATGTTGATTATAAAACAGAAATACAGAATGGAGACAACCGTCTGTGGCTCAAGCTCGACTGCCCCTTTCTTTGAGTGGCCCCTCAATGTTGTGGAAATGGGTGGAGGACATTGTCTCCATTAGAATGGGTCCCCCTACGATGCTTCGGCTGTTGATCTGAAGTGCATTCTGTGCTTTGGAACCTCGGGGGCAAACTGTATTTCTGTTATTAATTTTTAGTTTAGCAATTCCCACTGCAATATGGTTAACCTCTATCCTAAATTTCTGCCCAAAATTGATAAAAGACATTCCAAGAAATATTTTGCCAAATAAAAATATATAAAATATTGATGAAATTGATGAATAATAATAACAACAAAAATAACAGTTTTTGATTAAAAAACAAAAATAATTTATAAAATATTTTGCTCCTGCCCCTTCCCCCAAAAATAAAAAAACATATATTACCCTTAAAATTTATGAATAAAGAAACAAAAAATAACACATACCCCAAACATTACAAACACAAAACCCCCCAAAACCTAACAATAGTCTCTGTCAACATCATCCTGAGAGGGATAATACACTGCACTGCAATAGAAATAAAAATCCCTATCATCTATATCTCAATGGGTTCCATCTTTTCTTTTGTTCTTTTTTCTAATGCGGTTTTATAATCCCTGAGACAAGTAGTTCTGGCCCTAGAGTGTTATATATATTAGCGTCTGTAGCATGTATAAGGGACATGTTATCATACCTGTGTCTTTTTATAGGTGATTAATGCCCGGTGAGAGGGTGAAAGGGACCTATACCCCCGTCAGCTGCAGGAAAGGAACAAAGAGACAGGTAATTAATATTTATATTAATTACTGATAACAATCAGGCTAGATACAACATCTAAACCTGCAAAGATGTCATAGTCTCTACCTTATACATGAAGATATATGTGTTTTTAATAAGTATATCGTCTATAGACAGCTTCTTATATAACACAACCATGTCTCAGGTACAGAGATTAGGAACATTTATGATTTCTAATATCTGTTTTTTATTTGTAGTAATCCCTTTTTCAATAGACAGACCGCAGATTTAAGACATAACTGTACTGTAAAGAAAAATCTATAAGTTAATGTAATAAATCACATACTATAACTGATTATTGCCATTTAAAACTATGAAAAATACATTATGTTAATTATAAAACAGAAATACAGAATGGAGACAACCGTCTGTGGCTCAAGCTCGACTGCCCCTTTCTTTGAGTGGCCCCTCAATGTTGTGGAAACGGGTGGAGGACATTGTCTCCATTAGAATGGGTCCCCCTACGATGCTTCGGCTGTTGATCTGAAGTGCATTCTGTGCTTTGGAATCTCGGGGGAAAACTGTATTTCTGTTATTAATTTTTAGTTTAGCAATTCCCACTGCAACATGGTTAACCTCTATCCTAAATTTCTGCACAAAATTGATAAAAGACATTCCAAGAAATATTTTGCCAAATAAAAATATAGAAAATATTGATGAATTTGATGAATACGAATAACAACAAAAATAACAGGTTTTGATTAAAAAACAAAAATAATTTATAAAATATTTTGCTCCTGCCCCCTTCCCCCAAAAATAAAAAAACATATATTACCCTTAAAATTTATGAATAAAGAAACAAAAAATAACACATACCCCAAACATTACAAACACAAAACCCCCAAAAACCTAACAATAGTCTCTGTCAACATCATCCTGGGAGGGATAATACACTGCACTGCAATAGAAATAAAAATCCCTATCATCTATATCTCAATGGGTTCCATCTTTTCTTTTGTTCTTTTTTCTAATGCGGTTTTATAATCCCTGAGACAAGTAGTTCTGGCCCTAGAGTGTTATATATATTAGCGTCTCTAGCATGTATAAGGGACATGTTATCATACCTGTGTCTTTTTATAGGTGATTAATGCCCGGTGAGAGGGTGAAAGGGACCTATACCCCCGTCAGATGCAGGAAAGGAACAAAGAGACAGGTAATTAATATTTATATTAATTACTGATAACAATCAGGCTAGATATAACATCTAGACCTGCAGAGATGTCATAGTCTCTACCTTATACATGAAGATAAATGTGTTTTTAATAAGTATATCGTCTATAGAGAGCTTCTTATATAACACAACTGTGTCTCAGGTACAGAGATTGGGAACATTTATGATTTCTAATATCTGTTTTTTATTTGTAGTAATCCCTTTTTCAATAGACAGACAGCAGATTTAAGACATAACTGTACTGTAAAGAAAAATCTCTAAGTTAATGTAATAAATCACATACTATAACTGATTATTGCCATTTAAAACTATGAAAAATACATTATGTTGATTATAAAACAGAAATACAGAATGGAGACAACCGTCTGTGGCTCAAGCTCGACTGCCCCTTTCTTTGAGTGGCCCCTCAATGTTGTGGAAACGGGTGGAGGACATTGTCTCCATTAGAATGGGTCCCCCTACGATGCTTCGGCTGTTGATCTGAAGTGCATTCTGTGCTTTGGAACCTCGGGGGCAAACTGTATTTCTGTTATTAATTTTTAGTTTAGCAATTCCCACTGCAACATGGTTAACCTATATCCTAAATTTCTGCACAAAATTGATAAAAGACATTCCAAGAAATATTTCGCCAAATAAAAATATAGAAAATATTGATGAAATTGATGAATAAGAATAACAACAAAAATAACAGGTTTTGATTAAAAAACAAAAATAATTTATAAAATATTTTGCTCCTGCCCCCTTCCCCCAAAAATAAAAAAACATATATTACCCTTAAAATTTATGAATAAAGAAACAAAAAATAACACATACCCCAAACATTACAAACACAAAACCCCCAAAAACCTAACAATAGTCTCTGTCAACATCATCCTGGGAGGGATAATACACTGCACTGCAATAGAAATAAAAATCCCTATCATCTATATCTCAATGGGTTCCATCTTTTCTTTTGTTCTTTTTTCTAATGCGGTTTTATAATCCCTGAGACAAGTAGTTCTGGCCCTAGAGTGTTATATATATTAGCGTCTGTTGCATGTATAAGGGACATGTTATCATACCTGTGTCTTTTTATAGGTGATTAATGCCCGGTGAGAGGGTGAAAGGGACCTATACCCCCGTCAGATGCAGGAAAGGAACAAAGAGACAGGTAATTAATATTTATATTAATTACTGATAACAATCAGGCTAGATATAACATCTAGACCTGCAGAGATGTCATAGTCTCTACCTTATACATGAAGATAAATGTGTTTTTAATAAGTATATCGTCTATAGAGAGCTTCTTATATAACACAACTGTGTCTCAGGTACAGAGATTGGGAACATTTATGATTTCTAATATCTGTTTTTTATTTGTAGTAATCCCTTTTTCAATAGACAGACCGCAGATTTAAGACATAACTGTACTGTAAAGAAAAATCTCTAAGTTAATGTAATAAATCACATACTATAACTGATTATTGCCATTTAAAACTATGAAAAATACATTATGTTGATTATAAAACAGAAATACAGAATGGAGACAACCGTCTGTGGCTCAAGCTCGACTGCCCCTTTCTTTGAGTGGCCCCTCAATGTTGTGGAAACGGGTGGAGGACATTGTCTCCATTAGAATGGGTCCCCCTACGATGCTTCGGCTGTTGATCTGAAGTGCATTCTGTGCTTTGGAACCTCGGGGGCAAACTGTATTTCTGTTATTAATTTTTAGTTTAGCAATTCCCACTGCAACATGGTTAACTTATATCCTAAATTTCTGCACAAAATTGATAAAATACATTCCAAGAAATATTTTACCAAACAAAAATATATAAAATATTGATGAAGTTGATGAATAATAATAACATCAAAAATAACAGTTTTTGATTAAAAAACAAATAAACAATAATAATTTATAAAATATTTTGCTCCTGCCCCCTTCCCCAAAAATAAAAAAACATATATTACCCTTAAAATTTATGAATAAAGAAACAAAAATAACACATACCCCAAACATTGCAAACACAAAACCCCCAAAAACCTAACAATAGTCTCTGTCAACATCATCCTGGGAGGGATAATACACTGCACTGCAATAGAAATAAAAATCCCTATCATCTATATCTCAATGGGTTCCATCTTTTCTTTTGTTCTTTTTTCTAATGCGGTTTTATAATCCCTGAGACAAGTAGTTCTGGCCCTAGAGTGTTATATATATTAGCTTCTGTAGCATGTATAAGGGACATGTTATCATACCTGTGTCTTTTTATAGGTGATTGATGCCCGGTGAGAGGGTGAAAGGGACCTATACCCCCGTCAGCTGCAGGAAAGGAACAAAGAGACAGGTAATTAATATTTATATTAATTACTGATAACAATCAGGCTAGATACAACATCTAAACCTGCAAAGATGTCATAGTCTCTACCTTATACATGAAGATATATGTGTTTTTAATAAGTATATCGTCTATAGACAGCTTCTTATATAACACAACCATGTCTCAGGTACAGAGATTGGGAACATTTATGATTTCTAATATCTGTTTTTTATTTGTAGTAATCCCTTTTTCAATAGACAGACAGCAGATTTAAGACATAACTGTACTGTAAAGAAAAATCTATAAGTTAATGTAATAAATCACATACTATAACTGATTATTGCCATTTAAAATTATGAAAAATACATTATGTTGATTATAAAACAGAAATACAGAATGGAGACAACCGTCTGTGGCTCAAGCTCGACTGCCCATTTCTTTGAGTGGCCCCTCAATGTTCTGGAAACGGGTGGAGGACATTGTCTCCATTAGAATGGGTCCCCCTACGATGCTTCGGCTGTTGATCTGAAGTGCATTCTGTGCTTTGGAATCTCAGGGGCAAACTGTATTTCTGTTATTAATTTTTAGTTTAGCAATTCCCACCGCAACATGGTTAACCTCTATCCTAAATTTCTGCACAAAATTGATAAAAGACATTCCAAGAAATATTTTGCCAAATAAAAATATATAAAATATTGATGAAATTGATGAATAATGATAACAACAAAAATAACAGTTTTTGATTAAAAAACAAATAAATAATAATAATTTATAAAATATTTTGCTCCTGCCCCCTTCCCCCAAAAATAAAAAACATATATTACCCTTAAAATTTATGAATAAAGAAACAAAAAATAACACATACCCCAAACATTGCAAACACTAAACCCCCAAAAACCTAACAATAGTGTCTGTCAACATCATCCTGGGAGGGATAATACACTGCACTACAATAGAAATAAAAATCCCTATCATCTATATCTCAATGGGTTCCATCTTTTCTTTTGTTCTTTTTTCTAATGCGGTTTTATAATCCCTGAGACAAGTAGTTCTGGCCCTAGAGTGTTATATATATTAGCGTCTGTAGCATGTATAAGGGACATGTTATCATACCTGTGTCTTTTTATAGGTGATTAATGCCCGGTGAGAGAGTGAAAGGGACCTATACCCCCGTCAGCTGCAGGAAAGGAACAAAGAGACAGGTAATTAATATTTATATTAATTACTGATAACAATCAGGCTAGATATAACATCTAGACCTGCAGAGATGTCATAGTCTCTACCTTATACATGAAGATATATGTGTTTTTAATAAGTATATCGTCTATAGACAGCTTCTTATATAACACAACTGTGTCTCAGGTACAGAGATTGGGAACATTTATGATTTCTAATATCTGTTTTTTATTTGTAGTAATCCCTTTTTCAATAGACAGACCGCAGATTTAAGACATAACTGTACTGTAAAAAAACATATCTATAAGTTAATGTAATAAATCACATACTATAACTGATTATTGCCATTTAAAACTATGAAAAATACATTATGTTGATTATAAAACAGAAATACAGAATGGAGACAACCGTCTGTGGCTCAAGCTCGACTGCCCCTTTCTTTGAGTGGCCCCTCAATGTTGTGGAAACGGGTGGAGGACATTGTCTCCATTAGAATGGGTCCCCCTACGATGCTTCGGCTGTTGATCTGAAGTGCATTCTGTGCTTTGGAACCTCGGGGGCAAACTGTATTTCTGTTATTAATTTTTAGTTTAGCAATTCCCACTGCAATATGGTTAACCTCTATCCTAAATTTCTGCCCAAAATTGATAAAAGACATTCCAAGAAATATTTTGCCAAATAAAAATATATAAAATATTGATTAAATTGATGAATAATAATAACAACAAAAATAACAGTTTTTGATTAAAAAACAAAAAAACAAAAATAATTTATAAAATATTTTGCTCCTGCCCCCTTCCCCCAAAAATAAAAAAACATATATTACCCTTAAAATTTATGAATAAAGAAACAAAAAATAACACATACCCCAAACATTACAAACACAAAACCCCCCAAAACCTAACAATAGTCTCTGTCAACATCATCCTGAGAGGGATAATACACTGCACTGCAATAGAAATAAAAATCCCTATCATCTATATGTCAATGGGTTCCATCTTTTTTTTTGTTCTTTTTTCTAATGCGGTTTTATAATCCCTGAGACAAGTAAATCTGGCCCTAGAGTGTTATATATATTAGCGTCTGTAGCATGTATAAGGGACATGTTATCATACCTGTATCTTTTTATAGGTGATTAATGCCCGGTGAGAGGATGAAAGGGACGTATACCCCCGTCAGCTGCAGGAAAGGAACAAAGAGACAGGTAATTAATATTTATATTAATTACTGATAACAATCAGGCTAGATATAACATCTAGACCTGCAGAGATGTCATAGTCTCTACCTTATACATGAAGATATATGTGTTTTTAATAAGTATATCGTCTATAGACAGCTTCTTATATAACACAACCATGTCTCAGGTACAGAGATTAGGAACATTTATGATTTCTAATATCTGTTTTTTATTTGTAGTAATCCCTTTTTCAATAGATTGACCGCAGATTTAAGACATAACTGTACTGTAAAGAAAAATCTATAAGTTAATGTAATAAATCACATACTATAACTGATTGTTGCCATTTAAAACTATGAAAAATACATTATGTTGATTATAAAACAGAAATACAGAATGGAGACAACCGTCTGTGGCTCAAGCTCGACTGCCCATTTCTTTGAGTGGCCCCTCAATGTTCTGGAAACGGGTGGAGGACATTGTCTCCATTAGAATGGGTCCCCCTACGATGCTTCGGCTGTTGATCTGAAGTGCATTCTGTGCTTTGGAATCTCGGGGGCAAACTGTATTTCTGTTATTAATTTTTAGTTTAGTAATTCCCACCGCAACATGGTTAACCTCTATCCTAAATTTCTGCACAAAATTGATAAAAGACATTCCAAGAAATATTTAAATTTATGAATAAAGAAACAAAAAATAACACATACCCCAAACATTACAAACACAAAACCCCCAAAAACCTAACAATAGTCTCTGTCAACATCATCCTGGGAGGGATAATACACTGCACTGCAATAGAAATAAAAATCCCTATCATCTATATCTCAATGGGTTCCATCTTTTCTTTTGTTCTTTTTTCTAATGCGGTTTTATAATCCCTGAGACAAGTAGTTCTGGCCCTAGAGTGTTATATATATTAGCGTCTGTAGCATGTATAAGGGACATGTTATCATACCTGTGTCTTTTTATAGGTGATTGATGCCCGGTTAGAGGGTGAAAGGGACCTATACCCCCGTCAGCTGCAGGAAAGGAACAAAGAGACAGGTAATTAATATTTATATTAATTACTGATAACAATCAGGCTAGATACAACATCTAGACCTGCAAAGATGTCATAGTCTCTACCTTATACATGAAGATATATGTGTTTTTAATAAGTATATCGTCTATAGACAGCTTCTTATATAACACAACCATGTCTCAGGTACAGAGATTAGGAACATTTATGATTTCTAATATCTGTTTTTTATTTGTGGTAATCCCTTTTTCAATAGACAGACCGCAGATTTAAGACATAACTGTACTGTAAAGAAAAATCTATAAGTTAATGTAATAAATCACATACTATAACTGATTATTGCCATTTAAAACTATGAAAAATACATTATGTTAATTATAAAACAGAAATACAGAATGGAGCTAACCGTCTGTGGCTCAAGCTCGACTGCCCCTTTCTTTGAGTGGCCCCTCAATGTTGTGGAAACGGGTGGAGGACATTGTCTCCATTAGAATGGGTCCCCCTACGATGCTTCGGCTGTTGATCTGAAGTGCATTCTGTGCTTTGGAACCTCGGGGGCAAACTGCATTTCTGTTATTAATTTTTAGTTTAGCAATTCCCACTGCAACATGGTTAACCTCTATCCTAAATTTCTGCACAAAATTGATAAAAGACATTCCAAGAAATATTTTGCCAAATAAAAATATAGAAAATATTGATGAAATTGATGAATAAGAATAACAACAAAAATAACAGGTTTTGATTAAAAAACAAAAATAATTTATAAAATATTTTGCTCCTGCCCCCTTCCCCCAAAAATAAAAAAACATATATCACCCTTTAAAACTTATGAATAAAGAAACAAAAAATAACACATACCCCAAACATTACAAACACAAAACCCCCAAAAACCTAACAATAGTCTCTGTCAACATCATCCTGGGTGGGATAATACACTGAACTGCAATAGAAATAAAAATCCCTATCATCTATATCTCAATGGGTTCCATCTTTTCTTTTGTTCTTTTTTCGAATGCGGTTTTATAATCCCTGAAACAAGTAGTTCTGGCCCTAGAGTGTTATATATATTAGCGTCTGTAGCATGTATAAGGGACATGTTATCATACCTGTGTCTTTTTATAGGTGATTAATGCCCGGTGAGAGGGTGAAAGGGACCTATACCCCCGTCAGATGCAGGAAAGGAACAAAGAGACAGGTAATTAATATTTATATTAATTACTGATAACAATCAGGCTAGATATAACATCTAGACCTGCAGAGATGTCATAGTCTCTACCTTATACATGAAGATAAATGTGTTTTTAATAAGTATATCGTCTATAGACAGCTTCTTATATAACACAACTGTGTCTCAGGTACAGAGATTGGGAACATTTATGATTTCTAATATCTGTTTTTTATTTGTAGTAATCCATTTTTCAATAGACAGACCGCAGATTTAAGACATAACTGTACTGTAAAGAAAAATCTCTAAGTTAATGTAATAAATCACATACTATAACTGATTATTGCCATTTAAAACTATGAAAAATACATTATGTTGATTATAAAACAGAAATACAGAATGGAGACAACCGTCTGTGGCTCAAGCTCGACTGCCCCTTTCTTTGAGTGGCCCCTCAATGTTGTGGAAACGGGTGGAGGACATTGTCTCCATTAGAATGGGTCCCCCTACGATGCTTCGGCTGTTGATCTTAAGTGCATTCTGTGCTTTGGAACCTCGGGGGCAAACTGTATTTCTGTTATTAATTTTTAGTTTAGCAATTCCCACTGCAACATGGTTAACCTATATCCTAAATTTCTGCACAAAATTGATAAAAGACATTCCAAGAAATATTTTACCAAACAAAAATATATAAAATATTGATGAAGTTGATGAATAATAATAACAGCAAAAATAACAGTTTTTGATTAAAAAACAAATAAACAATAATAATTTATAAAATATTTTGCTCCTGCCCCCTTCCCCAAAAATAAAAAAACATATATTACCCTTAAAATTTATGAATAAAGAAACAAAAATAACACATACCCCAAACATTGCAAACACAAAACCCCCAAAAACCTAACAATAGTGTCTGTCAACATCATCCTGGGAGGGATAATACACTGCACTGCAATAGAAATAAAAATCACTATCATCTATATCTCAATGGGTTCCATCTTTTCTTTTGTTCTTTTTTCTAATGCGGTTTTATAATCCCTGAGACAAGTAAATCTGGCCCCAGAGTGTTATATATATTAGCGTCTGTAGCATGTATAAGGGACATGTTATAATACCTGTGTCTTTTTATAGGTGATTAATGCCCGGTGAGAGGGTGAAAGGGACCTATAACCCCGTCAGCTGCAGGAAAGGAACAAAGAGACAGGTAATTAATATTTATATTAATTACTGATAACAATCAGGCTAGATATAACATCTAGACCTGCAGAGATGTCATAGTCTCTACCTTATACATGAAGATATATGTGTTTTTAATAAGTATATCGTCTATAGACAGCTTCTTATATAACACAACTGTGTCTCAGGTACAGAGATTGGGAACATTTATGATTTCTAATATCTGTTTTTTATTTGTAGTAATCCCTTTTTCAATAGACAGACAGCAGATTTAAGACATAACTGTACTGTAAAGAAAAATCTCTAAGTTAATGTAATAAATCACATACTATAACTGATTATTGCCATTTAAAACTATGAAAAAATACATTATGTTGATTATAAAACAGAAATACAGAATGGAGACAACCGTCTGTGGCTCAAGCTCGACTGCCCCTTTCTTTGAGTGGCCCCTCAATGTTTTGGAAACGGGTGGAGGACATTGTCTCCATTAGAATGGGTCCCCCTACGATGCTTCGGCTGTTGATCTGAAGTGCATTCTGTGCTTTGGAACCTCGGGGGCAAACTGTATTTCTGTTATTAATTTTTAGTTTAGCAATTCCCACTGCAACATGGTTAACCTCTATCCTAAATTTCTGCACAAAATTGATAAAAGACATTCCAAGAAATATTTTGCCAAATAAAAATATAGAAAATATTGATGAAATTGATGAATAATAATAACAACAAAAATAACAGTTTTTGATTAAAAAACAAAAAACAAAAATAATTTATAAAATATTTTGCTCCTGCCCCCTTCCCCCAAAAATAAAAAAACATATATTACCCTTAAAATTTATGAATAAAGAAACAAAAAATAACACATACCCCAAACATTACAAACACAAAACCCCCAAAAACCTAACAATAGTCTCTGTCAACATCATCCTGGGATGGATAATACACTGCACTACAATAGAAATAAAAATCCCTATCATCTATATCTCAATGGGTTCCATCTTTTCTTTTGTTCTTTTTTCTAATGCGGTTTTATAATCCCTGAGACAAGTAGTTCTGGCTCTAGAGTGTTATATATATTAGCTTCTGTAGCATGTATAAGGGACATGTTATCATACTTGTGTCTTTTTATAGGTGATTGATGCCCGGTGAGAGGGTGAAAGGGACCTATACCCCCGTCAGCTGCAGGAAAGGAACAAAGAGACAGGTAATTAATATTTATATTAATTACTGATAACAATCAGGCTAGAAACAACATCTAAACCTGCAAAGATGTCATAGTCTCTACCTTATACATGAAGATATATGTGTTTTTAATAAGTATATCGTCTATAGACAGCTTCTTATATAACACAACCATGTCTCAGGTACAGAGATTGGGAACATTTATGATTTCTAATATCTGTTTTTTATTTGTAGTAATCCCTTTTTCATTAGACAGACAGCAGATTTAAGACATAACTGTACTGTAAAGAAAAATCTATAAGTTAATGTAATAAATCACATACTATAACTGATTATTGCCATTTAAAACTATGAAAAATACATTATGTTGATTATAAAACAGAAATACAGAATGGAGACAACCGTCTGTGGCTCAAGCTCGACTGCCCATTTCTTTGAGTGGCCCCTCAATGTTCTGGAAACGGGTGGAGGACATTGTCTCCATTAGAATGGGTCCCCCTACGATGCTTCGGCTGTTGATCTGAAGTGCATTCTGTGCTTTGGAATCTCAGGGGCAAACTGTATTTCTGTTATTAATTTTTAGCTTAGCAATTCCCACCGCAACATGGTTAACCTCTATCCTAAATTTCTGCACAAAATTGATAAAAGACATTCCAAGAAATATTTTGCCAAATAAAAATATATAAAATATTGATGAAATTGATGAATAATAATAACAACAAAAATAACAGTTTTTGATTAAAAACAAATAAATAATAATAATTTATAAAATATTTTGCTCCTGCCCCCTTCCCCCAAAAATAAAAAACATATATTACCCTTAAAATTTATGAATAAAGAAACAAAAAATAACACATACCCCAAACATTGCAAACACTAAACCCCCAAAAACCTAACAATAGTGTCTGTCAACATCATCCTGGGAGGGATAATACACTGCACTACAATAGAAATAAAAATCCCTATCATCTATATCTCAATGGGTTCCATCTTTTCTTTTGTTCTTTTTTCTAATGCGGTTTTATAATCCCTGAGACAAGTAGTTCTGGCCCTAGAGTGTTATATATATTAGCGTCTGTAGCATGTATAAGGGACATGTTATCATACCTGTGTCTTTTTATAGGTGATTAATGCCCGGTGAGAGGGTGAAAGGGACCTATACCCCCGTCAGCTGCAGGAAAGGAACAAAGAGACAGGTAATTAATATTTATATTAATTACTGATAACAATCAGGCTAGATATAACATCTAGACCTGCAGAGATGTCATAGTCTCTACCTTATACATGAAGATATATGTGTTTTTAATAAGTATATTGTCTATAGACAGCTTCTTATATAACACAACTGTGTCTCAGGTACAGAGATTGGGAACATTTATGATTTCTAATATCTGTTTTTTATTTGTAGTAATCCCTTTTTCAATAGACAGACCACAGATTTAAGACATAACTGTACTGTAAAAAAACATATCTATAAGTTAATGTAATAAATCACATACTATAACTGATTATTGCCATTTAAAACTATGAAAAATACATTATGTTGATTATAAAACAGAAATACAGAATGGAGACAACCGTCTGTGGCTCAAGCTCGACTGCCCCTTTCTTTGAGTGGCCCCTCAATGTTGTGGAAACGGGTGGAGGACATTGTCTCCATTAGAATGGGTCCCCCTACGATGCTTCGGCTGTTGATCTGAAGTGCATTCTGTGCTTTGGAACCTCGGGGGCAAACTGTATTTCTGTTATTAATTTTTAGTTTAGCAATTCCCACTGCAATATGGTTAACCTCTATCCTAAATTTCTGCCCAAAATTGATAAAAGACATTCCAAGAAATATTTTGCCAAATAAAAATATATAAAATATTGATGAAATTGATGAATAATAATAACAACAAAAATAACAGTTTTTGATTAAAAAACAAAAAAACAAAAATAATTTATAAAATATTTTGCTCCTGCCCCCTTCCCCCAAAAATAAAAAAACATATATTACCCTTAAAATTTATGAATAAAGAAACAAAAAATAACACATACCCCAAACATTACAAACACAAAACCCCCCAAAACCTAACAATAGTCTCTGTCAACATCATCCTGAGAGGGATAATACACTGCACTGCAATAGAAATAAAAATCCCTATCATCTATATCTCAATGGGTTCCATCTTTTCTTTTGTTCTTTTTTCTAATGCGGTTTTATAATCCCTGAGACAAGTAGTTCTGGCCCTAGAGTGTTATATATATTAGCGTCTGTAGCATGTATAAGGGACATGTTATCATACCTGTGTCTTTTTATAGGTGATTAATGCCCGGTGAGAGGGTGAAAGGGACCTATACCCCCGTCAGCTGCAGGAAAGGAACAAAGAGACAGGTAATTAATATTTATATTAATTACTGATAACAATCAGGCTAGATACAACATCTAGACCTGCAGAGATGTCATAGTCTCTACCTTATACATGAAGATATATGTGTTTTTAATAAGTATATCGTCTATAGACAGCTTCTTATATAACACAACTGTGTCTCAGGTACAGAGATTGGGAACATTTATGATTTCTAATATCTGTTTTTAATTTGTAGTAATCCCTTTTTCAATAGACAGACCGCAGATTTAAGACATAACTGTACTGTAAAGAAAAATCTATAAGTTAATGTAATAAATCACATACTATAACTGATTATTGCCATTTAAAACTATGAAAAATACATTATGTTGATTATAAAACAGAAATACAGAATGGAGACAACCGTCTGTGGCTCAAGCTCGACTGCCCATTTCTTTGAGTGGCCCCTCAATGTTCTGGAAACGGGTGGAGGACATTGTCTCCATTAGAATGGGTCCCCCTACGATGCTTCGGCTGTTGATCTGAAGTGCATTCTGTGCTTTGGAATCTCGGGGGCAAACTGTATTTCTGTTATTAATTTTTAGTTTAGCAATTCCCACCGCAACATGGTTAACCTCTATCCTAAATTTCTGCACAAAATTGATAAAAGACATTCCAAGAAATATTTTGCCAAATAAAAATATATAAAATATTGATGAAATTGATGAATAATAATAACAACAAAAATAACAGTTTTTGATTGAAAAACAAAAAAACAAAAATAATTTATAAAATATTTTGCTCCTGCCCCCTTCCCCCAAAAATAAAAAAACATAAATTACCCTTAAAATTTATGAATAAAGAAACAAAAAATAACACATACCCCAAACATTACAAACACAAAACCCCTAAAAACCCAACAATAGTCTCTGTCAACATCATCCTGGGAGGGATAATACACTGCACTGCAATAGAAATAAAAATCCCTATCATCTATATCTCAATGGGTTCCATCTTTTCTTTTGTTCTTTTTTCTAATGCGGTTTTATAATCCCTGAGACAAGTAGTTCTGGCCCTAGAGTGTTATATATATTAGCGTCTGTAGCATGTATAAGGGACATGTTATCATACCTGTGTCTTTTTATAGTTGATTGATGCCCGGTGAGAGGGTGAAAGGGACCTATACCCCCGTCAGCTGCAGGAAAGGAACAAAGAGACAGGTAATTAATATTTATATTAATTACTGATAACAATCAGGCTAGATACAACATCTAAACCTGCAAAGATGTCATAGTCTCTACCTTATACATGAAGATATATGTGTTTTTAATAAGTATATCGTCTATAGACAGCTTCTTATATAACACAACCATGTCTCAGGTACAGAGATTAGGAACATTTATGATTTCTAATATCTGTTTTTTATTTGTAGTAATCCCTTTTTCAATAGACTGACCGCAGATTTAAGACATAACTGTACTGTAAAGAAAAATCTATAAGTTAATGTAATAAATCACATACTATTACTGATTATTGCCATTTAAAACTATGAAAAATACATTATGTTGATTATAAAACAGAAATACAGAATGGAGACAACCGTCTGTGGCTCAAGCTCGACTGCCCCTTTCTTTGAGTGGCCCCTCAATGTTGTGGAAACGGGTGGAGGACATTGTCTCCATTAGAATGGGTCCCCCTACGATGCTTCGGCTGTTGATCTGAAGTGCATTCTGTGCTTTGGAACCTCGGGGGCAAACTGTATTTCTGTTATTAATTTTTAGTTTAGCAATTCCCACTGCAATATGGTTAACCTCTATCCTAAATTTCTGCCCAAAATTGATAAAAGACATTCCAAGAAATATTTTGCCAAATAAAAATATAGAAAATATTGATGAAATTGATGAATAAGAATAACAACAAAAATAACAGTTTTTGATTAAAAAACAAAAAAACAAAAATAATTTATAAAATATTTTGCTCCTGCCCCCTTCCCCCAAAAATAAAAAAACATATATTACCCTTAAAATTTATGAATAAAGAAACAAAAAATAACACATACCCCAAACATTACAAACACAAAACCCCCCAAAACCTAACAATATTCTCTGTCAACATCATCCTGAGAGGGATAATACACTGCACTGCAATAGAAATAAAAATCCCTATCATCTATATCTCAATGGGTTCCATCTTTTCTTTTGTTCTTTTTTCTAATGCGGTTTTATAATCCCTGAGACAAGTAGTTCTGGCCCTAGAGTGTTATATATATTAGCGTCTGTAGCATGTATAAGGGACATGTTATCATACCTGTGTCTTTTTATAGGTGATTAATGCCCGGTGAGAGGGTGAAAGGGACCTATACCCCCGTCAGCTGCAGGAAAGGAACAAAGAGACAGGTAATTAATATTTATATTAATTACTGATAACAATCAGGCTAGATACAACATCTAGACCTGCAGAGATGTCATAGTCTCTACCTTATACATGAAGATATATGTGTTTTTAATAAGTATATCGTCTATAGACAGCTTCTTATATAACACAACCATGTCTCAGGTACAGAGATTAGGAACATTTATGATTTCTAATATCTGTTTTTTATTTGTAGTAATCCCTTTTTCAATAGACAGACCGCAGATTTAAGACATAACTGTACTGTAAAGAAAAATCTATAAGTTAATGTAATAAATCACATACTATAACTGATTATTGCCATTTAAAACTATGAAAAATACATTATGTTGATTATAAAACAGAAATACAGAATGGAGACAACCGTCTGTGGCTTAAGCTCGACTGCCCCTTTCTTTGAGTGGCCCCTCAATGTTCTGGAAACGGGTGGAGGACATTGTCTCCATTAGAATGGGTCCCCCTACGATGCTTCGGCTGTTGATCTGAAGTGCATTCTGTGCTTTGGAATCTCGGGGGCAAACTGTATTTCTGTTATTAATTTTTAGTTTAGCAATTCCCACCGCAACATGGTTAACCTCTATCCTAAATTTCTGCACAAAATTGATAAAAGACATTCCAAGAAATATTTTGCCAAATAAAAATATATAAAATATTGATGAAATTGATGAATAATAATAACAACAAAAATAACAGTTTTTGATTGAAAAACAAAAAAACAAAAATAATTTATAAAATATTTTGCTCCTGCCCCCTTCCCCCAAAAATAAAAAAACATAAATTACCCTTAAAATTTATGAATAAAGAAACAAAAAATAACACATACCCCAAACATTACAAACACAAAACCCCTAAAAACCCAACAATAGTCTCTGTCAACATCATCCTGGGAGGGATAATACACTGCAATGCAATAGAAATAAAAATCCCTATCATCTATATCTCAATGGGTTCCATCTTTTCTTTTGTTCTTTTTTCTAATGCGGTTTTATAATCCCTGAGACAAGTAGTTCTGGCCCTAGAGTGTTATATATATTAGCGTCTGTAGCATGTATAAGGGACATGTTATCATACCTGTGTCTTTTTATAGGTGATTGATGCCCGGTGAGAGGGTGAAAGGGACCTATACCCCCGTCAGCTGCAGGAAAGGAACAAAGAGACAGGTAATTAATATTTATATTAATTACTGATAACAATCAGGCTAGATACAACATCTAAACCTGCAAAGATGTCATAGTCTCTACCTTATACATGAAGATATATGTGTTTTTAATAAGTATATCGTCTATAGACAGCTTCTTATATAACACAACCATGTCTCAGGTACAGAGATTAGGAACATTTATGATTTCTAATATCTGTTTTTTCTTTGTAGTAATCCCTTTTTCAATAGACTGACCGCAGATTTAAGACATAACTGTACTGTAAAGAAAAATCTATAAGTTAATGTAATAAATCACATACTATAACTGATTATTGCCATTTAAAACTATGAAAAATACATTATGTTGATTATAAAACAGAAATACAGAATGGAGACAACCGTCTGTGGCTCAAGCTCGACTGCCCCTTTCTTTGAGTGGCCCCTCAATGTTGTGGAAACGGGTGGAGGACATTGTCTCCATTAGAATGGGTCCCCCTACGATGCTTCGGCTGTTGATCTGAAGTGCATTCTGTGCTTTGGAACCTCGGGGGCAAACTGTATTTCTGTTATTAACCCCTTCCCGCAGAATGTCATATATAAACGCCGGGTTGTGCAGTGCGTTCGCGCATCCCGGCGTTTATAAATGACATGCAGTTAACCCGGCGATGCGCAGCATCGCTCTTGTTAACTGGCAGAAGTCCCGCTGTTTCCAGTAGGGGACAACTTCTGCTTCACCCCCAGGACCATCAATTGATGGTCCTGGTCAGCGATCACTGTGATTGGTCCCTGTGGACCAATCACAGTGATCTGGGGTGAAAGTTCAGATCCCCCGCACTGCCCGCCCCTGGAAGTCGGGCAGAACGGGGGACGAAGGCTGCAGGGGCTCGCGGGGACCTGCGGCATTCGGGGGGAACACGTGGGGACCGGCGGACTTACCTGATCCAGCGGCGGGACCGAGGAGCAGCGGCAGGACCGGCCACGTGGACGAGCAGCGACGGGTAAGTATATGGTCCTCAGAGGCAGCAGTGAAGATCTTCACTGCTGCTTCTAGGAGTCTGAAAACTACAACTCCCAGCATGCCTAGACAGCCTTTGGCTGTCTGGGCATGCTGGGAGTTGTAGTTTTGCAACATCTGGAGGGCCTCAGTTTGGAGACCATTGTATAATGGTCTCCAATCTGTGCTCTTCCAGCTGTTGCAAAACTACAACTCCCAGCATGCACTGACTGTCCAGGCATGCTGGGAGTTTTAGTTAAGCAACATCTGGCCCTTCAGATGTTGCCGAACTACAACTCCCAGCATGCCCTTTAGCTGTCTGGGCATGCTGGGAGTTGTAGTTTTGCAACAGCTGGAGACACACTGGTTGGGAAACATTGTTTCTAACTCAGTGTTTCCTAACCTGTGTGCCTCCAGCTGTTGCAAAACTATAACTCCCAGCATGCACTAAAAGACCATGCATGCTGGGAGTTGTAGTTTTGCAACATCTGGAGGGCCCCAGTTTGGAGACCATTGTATAATGGTCTCCAATCTGTGCTCTTCCAGCTGTTGCAAAACTACAACTCCCAGTATGCACTGACTGTCCAGGCATGCTGGGAGTTTTAGTTCAGCAACATCTGGCCCTTCAGATGTTGCCGAACTACAACTCCCAGCATGCCCTTCAGCTGTCTGGGCATGCTGGGAGTTGTAGTTTTGCAACAACTGGAGACACACTGGTTGGGAAACATTGTCTGTTTCTAACTCAGTGTTTCCTAACCTGTGTGCCTCCAGCTGTTGCAAAACTATGACTCCCAGCATGCACTAACAGACCATGCATGCTGGGAGTTGTGGTTTTGCAACAGCTGATGCAAGCCCCCCCCCCCCCCCGCCCCGCCACCCCCGTGAATGTACAGGGTACATTCACATGGGCGAGGCTTTTACAGTGGGTTTCTCGCATCTTGAGATGCAGCAAATTTTGCGCTGGGAAACTCGCTGTAATCCCCCGCCCATGTGACTGTACCCTAAAAACACTACACTACACTACACTAACACAAAATAAAATAAAAAGTTAAAAACACTACATATACACATACCCTTACACAGCCCCCCTCCTCCAATAAGAACGTCCGGTACACCACTGTTTCCAAAGCAGAGCCTCCAGCTGTTGAAAAACAACAACTTCCAGTATTGTCGGACAGCCGTTGACTGTCCAGGCATGCTGGGAGTTTTGCAACAGCTGGAGGCACCCTGTTTGGGAATCACTGGCGTAGAATACCCCTATGTCCACCCCTATGCAAATCCCTAATTTAGGCCTCAAATGCACATGGCGCTCTCACTTTGGAGCCCTGTCGTATTTCAGGGCAACAGTTTAGGGCGACATATGGGGTATCGCCGTACTCGGGAGAAATTGCGTTACAAGGTTTGGGGGGCTTTTTCTTCTTTAACCCTTCATGAAAAGGAAATGTTGGGGTCTACACCAGAATGTTAGTGTAAATTTTTTTTATTTTTTACACCAACATGCTGATGTTGCCCTATACTTTACATTTTCACAAGAGGTAAAAGGGAAAAAAGCCCCCCAAAATTTGTAACGCAATTTCTCCCGACTACAGAGATACCCCATATGTGAGCGCAAAGTGCTCTGGGGGCGCACAACAAGGCCCAGAAGGGAGAGTGCACCATGTACATTTGAGGTGATTTGCACAGGGGTGGCTGATTGTTACAGCGGTTTTGACAAACGCAAAAAAAACAAAACCCCACATGTGACCCCATTTCGGAAACGACACCCCTCACGGAATGTAATGAGGGGTGCAGTGAGAATTTACCCCCCACAGGTGTCTGACGGATCTTTGGAACAGTGGTCCATGAAAATGAAAACTTGTACAGCCCACTGTTCCAAAGATCTGTCAGACACCAGTGGGGGGCAAATGCTCACTGTACCCCTTGTTACGTTCCTCAAGGGGTCTAGTTTCCAAAATGGTATGCCATGTGTGTTTTTTTTTGCTGTTCTGGCACCTTAGGGGCTTCCTAAATGCGACATGCCCCCCGAGCAAAATTTGCTTTCAAAAAGCCAAATATGACTCCTTCTCTTCTGAGCATTGTAGTTCGCCCATAGTGCACTTCAGGTCAACTTATGGGGTACCTCCATACTCAGAAGAGATGGGGTTACAAATTTTGGGGGGTATTTTCTGCTATTAACCCTTGCAAAAAGGTGAAATTAGGGGGGAAACACACATTTTAGTGGAAATTTTTTATTTTTTTTTTACATATGCAAAAGTCATGAAACACCTGTGGGGTAATAAGGCTCACTTTATTCCTTATTACATTCCTCAAGGGGTCTAGTTTCCAAAATGGTATGCCATGTGGGTATTTTTTGCTGTTCTGGCACCATAGGGGCTTCCTAAATGCGACATGCCGCCCGAGCAAAATTTGCTCTCAAAAAGCCAAATATGACTCCTTCTCTTCTGAGCATTGTAGTTCACCCATAGTGCACTTCAGGTCAACTTATGGGGTACCTCCATACTCAGAAGAGAAGGGGTTACAAATATTGGGGGGTATTTTCTGCTATTAACCCTTGGAAAAATGTGAAATTTTGGGGGGAAACACACATTTTAGTGAAAAAAAAAAAATTTTTTACATATGCAAAAGTCGTGAAACACCTGTGGGGTATTAAGGCTCACTTTATTCCTTGTTACGTACCTCAAGGGGTCTAGTTTCCAAAATGGTATGCCATGTGAGGGTTTTTTGCTGTTCTGGCACCATAAGGGCTTTCTAAATGCAACATGCCCCCAAAAACCATTTCAGAAAAACGTACTCTCCAAAATCCCCTTATCGCTCTTTCCCTTCTGAGCCCTCTACTGTGCCCGCCGAACACTTTACATAGACATATGAGGTATGTGCTTACTCGAGAGAAATTGGGCTACAAATATAAGTATACATTTTCTCCTTTTACCCCTTGTAAAAATAAAAAAATTGGGCCTACAAGAACATGCGAGTGTAAAAAATGAAGATTGTGAATTTTCTCCTTCACTTTGCTTCTATTCCTGTGAAACACCTAAAGGGTTAAAATGATGACTGAATGTCATTTTAAATACTTTGGGGGGGTGCAGTTTTTATAATGGGGTCATTTGTGGGGTATTTCTAATAAGAAGACCCTTCAAATCCACTTCAAACCTGAACTGGTCCCTGAAAAATAGTGAGTTTGAAAATTTTGTGAAAAATTGGAAAATTGCTGCTGAACTTTGAAGCCCTCTGGTGTCTTCCAAAAGTAAAAACTTGTCACTTTTATGATGCAGACATAAAGTAGACATATTGTATATGTGAATAAAAAAATTTTTTATTTGTAATATACATTTTCCTTACAAGCAGAGAGCTTCAAAGTTAGAAAAATGCAAAATTTTCAAATTTTTCATCAAATTTTAGGATTTTTCACAAGGAAAGGATGCAAGTTACCACAAAAATTTACCACCATGTTAAAGTAGAATATGTCACGAAAAAACAATCTCGGAATCAGAATGATAACTAAAAGCATTCCAGAGTTATTAATGTTTAAAGTGACAGTGGTCAGATGTGCAAAAAACGCTCTGGTCCTTAAGGCCAAAATGGGCTTGGTCCTGAAGGGGTTAATTTTTAGTTTAGCAATTCCCACTGCAACATGGTTAACCTCTATCCTAAATTTCTGCACAAAATTGATAAAAGACATTCCAAGAAATATTTTGCCAAATAAAAATATAGAAAATATTGATGAAATTGATGAATAAGAATAACAACAAAAATAACAGGTTTTGATTAAAAAACAAAAAAACAAAAATAATTTATAAAATATTTTGCTCCTGCCCCCTTCCCCCAAAAATAAAAAAACATATATTACCCTTAAAATTTATGAATAAAGAAAAAAAAAATAACACATACCCCTAAACATTACAAACACAAAACCCCCAAAAACCTAACAATAGTCTCTGTCAACATCATCCTGGGTGGGATAATACACTGAACTGCAATAGAAATAAAAATCCCTATCATCTATATCTCAATGGGTTCCATCTTTTCTTTTGTTCTTTTTTCTAATGCGGTTTTATAATCCCTGAGACAAGTAGTTCTGGCCCTAGAGTGTTATATATATTAGCATCTGTAGCATGTATAAGGGACATGTTATCATACCTGTGTCTTTTTATAGGTGATTGATGCCCGGTGAGAGGGTGAAAGGGACCTATACCCCCGTCAGCTGCAGGAAAGGAACAAAGAGACAGGTAATTAATATTTATATTAATTACTGATAACAATCAGGCTAGATACAACATCTAAACCTGCAAAGATGTCATAGTCTCTACCTTATACATGAAGATATGTGTGTTTTTAATAAGTATATGGTCTATAGACAGCTTCTTATATAACACAACCATGTCTCAGGTACAGAGATTAGGAACATTTATGATTTCTAATATCTGTTTTTTATTTGTAGTAATCCCTTTTTCAATAGACTGACCGCAGATTTAAGACATAACTGTACTGTTAAGAAAAATCTATAAGTTAATGTAATAAATCACATACTATAACTGATTATTGCCATTTAAAACTATGAAAAATACATTATGTTGATTATAAAACAGAAATACAAAATGGAGACAACCGTCTGTGGCTCAAGCTCGACTGCCCATTTCTTTGAGTGGCCCCTCAATGTTCTGGAAACGGGTGGAGGACATTGTCTCCATTAGAATGGGTCCCCCTACGATGCTTCGGCTGTTGATCTGAAGTGCATTCTGTGCTTTGGAACCTCGGGGGCAAACTGTATTTCTGTTATTAATTTTTAGTTTAGCAATTCCCACCGCAACATGGTTAACCTCTATCCTAAATTTCTGCACAAAATTGATAAAAGACATTCCAAGAAATATTTTGCCAAATAAAAATATATAAAATATTGATGAAATTGATGAATAATAAGAACAACAAAAATAACAGTTTTTGATTAAAAAACAAATAAATAATAATAATTTATAAAATATTTTGCTCCTGCCCCCTTCCCCCAAAAATAAAAAACATATATTACCCTTAAAATTTATGAATAAAGAAACAAAAAATAACACATACCCCAAACATTGCAAACACTAAACCCCCAAAAACCTAACAATAGTGTCTGTCAACATCATCCTGGGAGGGATATTACACTGCACTACAATAGAAATAAAAATCCCTATCATCTATATCTCAATGGGTTCCATCTTTTCTTTTGTTCTTTTTTCTAATGCGGTTTTATAATCCCTGAGACAAGTAGTTCTGGCCCTAGAGTGTTATATATATTAGCGTCTGTAGCATGTATAAGGGACATGTTATCATACCTGTGTCTTTTTATAGGTGATTAATGCCCGGTGAGAGGGTGAAAGGGACCTATACCCCCGTCAGATGCAGGAAAGGAACAAAGAGACAGGTAATTAATATTTATATTAATTACTGATAACAATCAGGCTAGATATAACATCTAGACCTGCAGAGATGTCATAGTCTCTACCTTATACATGAAGATATATGTGTTTTTAATAAGTATATCGTCTATAGACAGCTTCTTATATAACACAACTGTGTCTCAGGTACAGAGATTGGGAACATTTATGATTTCTAATATCTGTTTTTTATTTGTAGTAATCCCTTTTTCAATAGACAGACCGCAGATTTAAGACATAACTGTACTGTAAAAAAACATATCTATAAGTTAATGTAATAAATCACATACTATAACTGATTATTGCCATTTAAAACTATGAAAAATACATTATGTTGATTATAAAACAGAAATACAGAATGGAGACAACCGTCTGTGGCTCAAGCTCGACTGCCCCTTTCTTTGAGTGGCCCCTCAATGTTTTGGAAACGGGTGGAGGACATTGTCTCCATTAGAATGGGCCCCCCTACGATGCTTCGGCTGTTGATCTGAAGTGCATTCTGTGCTTTGGAACCTCGGGGGCAAACTGTATTTCTGTTATTAATTTTTAGTTTAGCAATTCCCACCGCAACATGGTTAACCTCTATCCTAAATTTCTGCCCAAAATTGATAAAAGACATTCCAAGAAATATTTTGCCAAATAAAAATATATAAAATATTGATGAAATTGATGAATAATAATAACAACAAAAATAACAGTTTTTGATTAAAAAACAAAAAAACAAAAATAATTTATAAAATATTTTGCTCCTGCCCCCTTCCCCCAAAAATAAAAAAACATATATTACCCTTAAAATTTATGAATAAAGAAACAAAAAATAACACATACCCCAAACATTACAAACACAAAACCCCCCAAAACCTAACAATAGTCTCTGTCAACATCATCCTGGGAGGGATAATACACTGCACTGCAATAGAAATAAAAATCCCTATCATCTATATCTCAATGGGTTCCATCTTTTCTTTTGTTCTTTTTTCTAATGCGATTTTATAATCCCTGAGACAAGTAGTTCTGGCCCTAGAGGGTTATATATATTAGCGTCTGTAGCATGTATAAGGGACATGTTATCATACCTGTGTCTTTTTATAGGTGATTAATGCCCGGTGAGAGGGTGAAAGGGACCTATACCCCCGTCAGCTGCAGGAAAGGAACAAAGAGACAGGTAATTAATATTTATATTAATTACTGATAACAATCAGGCTAGATATAACATCTAGACCTGCAGAGATGTCATAGTCTCTACCTTATACATGAAGATATATGTGTTTTTAATAAGTATATCGTCTATAGACAGCTTCTTATATAACACAACCATGTCTCAGGTACAGAGATTAGGAACATTTATGATTTCTAATATCTGTTTTTTATTTGTAGTAATCGCTTTTTCAATAGACTGACCGCAGATTTAAGACATAACTGTACTGTAAAGAAAAATCTATAAGTTAATGTAATAAATCACATACTATAACTGATTATTGCCATTTAAAACTATGAAAAATACATTATGTTGATTATAAAACAGAAATACAGAATGGAGACAACCGTACGTGGCTCAAGCTCAAGCATATGTTCAATGAATCTAGGGACTCCTTTCCTGGATCTAATAGAGTAAACGTGTTCCCTGAAGCCAGTGTTCATCGCTCGCTTTGTGCTTCCTACATAGAATCTCCCACAGGTACAGTTCATTGCATAAACCACCCACTGAGTTCTGCAAGTTATTAACATTTTAATAGGAATTTCTTCTCCTCCTACAAAGGCTGTCTTAAGGTGTGGGCACCAAATGCAAGAGCAACACCTGTGGTTACCCACAGGGCCGGCTCCAGTCAACGAATCTTTCTTTACAGATTTTGAAGTGAAGTTGCTACTAGTAACGACATCTTTCAAATTTTTGCAACGTCAGAATGTTACCAATGGTTTCTCATTCAAAATTTTACACAAATCATTATCATTCATAATAAGTGGCCAGTTCTTATGCACAGCAGATCTGATGATTTTCTCAAGGGGGCTAAATTTAAATGAAAAAGAAAAGCGAGGTCATTATTTTTGTATTCTACTTTTTTTTAACGTTTTTTTTAAAAGGAGATTTCTCCTATCCTGAGCGAAAGCTCTCTCAAGGGCTTCATTCAACAATTTCTCAGGATACCCACGAGCCTCCATTCTCCTCTTCAGATCTCCAGTTTGTTTGTCATCAGTATTATTAATTCTCCGTAGGTGCAAAAATTGCCCATACGGCAGTGAAGTTTTTACGTGTTCAGGATGATAGCTGGAGAACTGAAGAAGGGAGTTGGAGGCTGTGGGCTTTCTAAATCCAGAGGTGCAGATATTACCATCCTTTAACTCCACCAATACATCTAGAAATTCCATTTCTTTTTTGTCAGCCTTACTAGTAAATTTGAGATTCATGTCATTGCTTGTGTTAAGATAATCCACAAACTTCCCGAAGTCCGCCAGTGTGCCATCCCAGGCTATGAAGACATCGTCAACGAACCTAAGATAGCACCTGATGGACTTGAGGAAGGGATTCTGATCAGAAAAAACAAATTTGTTTTCGAATGCAGCAACATACAGATTTGCAAAGGTACAGGCGATGGGGGTGCCCATGGCCACACCCCCGATCTGCCTGTACCACACTTCATCAAACTGGAATGTGTTGTTCTCCAAAATAAAGGAAAGGGATTCACATATAAAGTCAATAGTACTTTCTGTTTTATTTGTGTGTGTTAGTATCTCACGTATGCACTCTACACCTCTTTTTTGTGGTATACTAGTGTATAGGCTCTCTATATCGATCGAGGCTAAAATGATATTCTCAGAACAGGGTAGGTCTTGAATGCATACAAGGAACTGATTTGTATCCTTCACCAGCGATGGCACTTCTTGCAGAAGGGGTCGCAGCAGCCACTCCAGGTATTTAGAGAGTGGCTCTGTGACCGACCCCCTCCCCGAGACAATGGGGTGCCCGGGGGGGGTTCTGCAAGGTCTTGTGCACCGTCGGCAAGAAGTACCATCGCGGGTAGGATGGAAAAGATGGTATAAGATTCTCTGCTCTCCTTTTTGAAAGAATCCCTTTCTCTACATTTTTCCGCAACAAAGTTTGTAGATTTGTTTTAATTTTGGGGATGGAATTTGTGTGCAATCTCTGATATGTGAGGGGATCGCTCAGCTGACGCAGAGCTTCTTTTTGATAATATTCACTGGACATTACAACTACATGTCCGCCTTTGTCGGATTTTTTAATCACGACATCATTCATTTTTTTAAGGCGTTCAAGAGCAGTCCTCTCACCATATCTGAGATTGCAAACATCTTTTTTGTAAATAAGTGATTTTACATCATTTAACATTCGGTTATGAAACATATCCAAATTACTACCAGGAGTAACCTGGGGACAGCATGTAGATTTTATCCCTCCCTTAAATTCTTCCAACATTATCACATCCCTATCACCCTCTGGATTGTTCTCAAATCCTTCCTGCAAATCAATTAAGTAGTCTAAACATTCCAATTCTGTAGCAGTAGCATTCTGCAAGACACTAAAACCTAACGGTCCTATGACTATGGGAATTTTTCCCTCCAGTTGACTTTGATGGGTGTTTTTACTAGCATATATTTTCTTAAGATTTAACTTTCTAATGGATTTGAAAAGATCAACTTCAAAGTCCACCACATCAAAGTTCTCCGTCATGCAGAAGTTAAGGCCTCTTGACAAAAATGTAAGGGTGTCACTGTCCAAAATTTTATCTGTTAAATTAATTACTGCACACAGATCACTTGAATGTCACTTTACTTGTGCCATGTCACCTTCTTCTTGTCCTTCTTTACTTTCAACTTCTTTTGTTGGTTTTCCTCTTTTCTTTCTTCTTGGTCCCCGCTGGGGTTTCCTCCTAAAGGGTATCCTGCTTGTTGTTTATCATCATTTTTATTTTTAAATCTTGTTGTAACCTTGATTATTAAAAAAAATTTCAGATCTCTTTGGCTGCTGTTCATCGTAACTTTTTGTTTAAAATTATTGTTACGATTGCTTCTTGTTCGCTGTCTCCTCTGACTACTCGTTTGAAACACTCTGTCTGTGTTGTAATCAAGTTTGTCACAAATTAATTTATCTTTCTTTTGATCTTTTATTATAGCTTGCAATCCCACAATCTTTTTCTCTAATTTCTTTGTGAAAGACTGATATTGGTCTTCGGTCAGACGTGCCCGAAGTTCGGTTTTAGCTCTCATTAAGTCCTCGGTAGTTTTTGAATATTCATGTTCGTTTTTATCAATGATGGCCCTGAGCATTTGTAGGGAGTATTCTTGATGTATATTTTTCCACGTTTGTACAAAATCTGGATCGTCTGCGAACTACGAGGGTTCCTTATAGTTCCTCAGTCCCCTAGGGACACGTTCACACTCATTGTACAATCTCGGGGAATTCACAGTCCAAAAAAGCCTTGTTTCTTTCTCGGCTAAAGATGTCACTTTAAATTCCAGATTTTTAACACTGATAACTTGTAGCATATCTTTTGTGTTGCATTGACTGAAAAAGCTGATGGCCTCTTTCCGTCCGGCTCCCACTGCACTATCCGATCTATCCATTAGACTGCTTGCGGAATCATCTGAATCCATGATCACAATTCAATTTGTATTCTTATTCCTTTTCTTATTTGGGCTAATAGGTGTGCTCTGACCGCATGCAAGACTTCAATTATACAACAGGTGCAAGAAAACAGATTGGCCGGCACAGCTACCTCTAAAAAGCCTCTCAACTGGGTAACTCCAATAGCTGGCACGCATGGAGTTAAATTATGAAGCAGTCTTAGGCAACAATGAATACTGCAATCCTCTGGGTTCCCAGTCCCCCGGAGCAAGACTTTCAATCATCAAAGGCAAAGAAATAACGGGGACGTCACTCACCGGGATGCAGTGAAAACGTCTTTATTTCAAAAGTGCAGACATGCGGGCAGCACGGACATCCAGAGCCACAGCAGAACAGTCGTAAGCTGGGTTACAGCTGTATCGCGTGTGTTCACACGCTTCTTCAGACCCTACCTGTTCCGGTTACACGTCACCATTATAGCTACTCCTACCTTGTGACGTGTGTGGAACAGGTGTACAATTAAAGACATAAAATTCAAAATGTAAAAACAAATACAAAAAGCATTAGGCTGCAGCAATGCAACATGGATCCTTATACAAAATGGTACAATACTTGGATGTACGTATGCGGTATGCACTGCTGAGGGCAGTAATATGCGCAACTATACGCAGAAAAAACTCTATTTTTTTGTAAAACACCAGCCAGTGAATACTATTGTTTGGACTTTGACAGTATGTAGCCCCTTGACAGACTAACAAGTACAAAATGGTACAATACTTGGATGTACGTATGCAGTATGCACTGATGAGGGCAGTATATGCGCAACAATACGCAGAAAAAATAAGTATTTTTTAAAAACACCAGCATGTGATTACTTTTGCCAGGAGTCAGGACTTTCCCTCGATCTAGACTTGTTACAGATAAAGAATAGTAGACTGCTTTGATGTAGGCATGTGTTATGCACGTATGAGGGCAGACAAATGCAGTACAGTCCGCTGAAAAATAACGTATTTGTGAACAGCAGCAGGACCCAACAGTGCAGCACCACAAAAAAAAAATACAGGGATTAAACCCTAAATTGCACTCTGTCACACAATTCTGAACAGCAGATGATTTGTGGAGCAAAAAAAAACACTGAATTGCGCTGAAAAGATAAGGAGATAAGATGGTTGATAAAGTTCAGGCAGCCTGTTGATCTGTATGAGGCAGCTAACAGCTATCTGCCCCTCTTTGCTGCAATGCTCAATAACGTGAATAGGAGGTTTAACTATCAATGACCCTTCTCAGTGAGAACAGTAAAGCACTCTGCACTCCTGTCTTTTCCTAATGCTCATGTGACTAGCAGTTGCAGTGGTACGCTGTGGTATAAGCTAGTCACACACACGCAGTCCCGTTCTCTCTATCTCTGAGTGTATAGACGAAATGAAGAGAGGCAAGATGGCTGCCGATTATATAGGGCTGTGACATCACAGGGGTCAATGAATACTGATAGGCTGCATCTCACATGTGATTCAGGGTCTTCCCGCCTACCTTCATTCCTGCCGCTGTTTCCCGCCCTCCCATAATGCCCTGCCCCATGTACTCACATGTAAATTCGCCATTTTAGGTCTCCAATAGCTTGGAACACTGTAAAATGAAGTTTAATTAAATCAAATATTTTATGAAATTCGTAACGAATTCGGGTTCGTCAGCTTCGATTCGCTCATCTCTAGTTATAATGTATTATATTATGATCACTATTTCCCAGGTGTCCTTTTACCTGCACATTAGTTAATCTTTCAGCTCTGTTGGTTAATATTAAGTGTAGGAGGGCGCCCCCTCTTGTCGGGCTCTGCACCATTTGGGACAGATAATTGTATTTAGTTATAGTCAGAATCCTGTTTCCTTTATGAGATTCACAGGTCTCAGTCTCTCAGTTTATATCAGGATAGTTAAAGTCCCCCATTCTTATCACATCATTTTGATTTTCTCCCTTGTTTATTTGCCTCAGTGATAATGTGATAATTTTCCTCAGACATCAACCACTCCAGTTCGTCAGTTTTATTGGACAGACTTCTGGCATTAGTCATCATGCAATTAAGTGGTGTATGTTTTTTCTTCCTATGAAGCCTATCCCTATTAACTATTCTAACCCCCCCCCCCCCCCCTCTACTCCACCCCAGGTACATTACTAAGTCCGTAGTGGATATCTGGTACAAATACTAATAAAGCCAGTTACGAATCAATGCATTGTTTAATATACAATATTAAAATATTAATCTAAAATATCTCTAAAGTTATGCCTCCGCAGGGCCCTTGCGGCATATAGGCTCACTTAAGAGAATATACTGACACAATTCTTCACAAATTATGTATTCAGTTCTTTGTATGCACCACTGAGGAAGGGGTCAGGATACCATCCAGGATACCCCGAAATGCGTTTGGTATTGCTACAAGTTCGCACCCGATGCAGTTCACCTGCGTTTTTATCTTAACTTTTTATTTTTTCACTATTTGCATTTTTTGCATTATTTCTTTATATGTTATAAAGGGACTATATTGGATCGATTGTCGGTTCATTTATATTACTGTCCGGGATAACTAGTAAATAAGGACTATAACCATCACCACCAGAAGGACTATAATCACCAGCAGACCTTTTGTGATCCACCAGCAAACTTCTGTGATTCAGCGTTAGCTACTGGACTCAACAACCATGTCCAGATTTTTCAGCCACTCTAAAACCTCCCGTCCGAAGTCAGGGTAAACTCCAACTTACGGGACATACTGGGATTGAGTGCAACCGAGGTCAGCTGACCTGCAATCAGCTGACCGATTACATCACACGCCGCTGCCTGTACACGCCGCTTACATCGGGCGGTATTCATCTCCACGCCTAAGCGAGCATTGCTATCATCTGTCGGCAGCGGTATTAGACTGTGAGAAGGGGCCTGACTCCATTACTGGTTGTCGCCACCTCCAGTCATAAAGTCACAACCCCGGGGAGATATACATCAAGACCTTGAGATCATCTAACCAAAGGGCGGTGAGTGGCACAGTTCGCCAAAACTTCTCTTCAACAGAATATTTACAAAGACATATTTACAACTAAAGATACAGTGTCTGCTGGGGAAAAACTATAAACTATATTGTATCAATTATTTAGAGAGTCAAAACAGGACACAATATTATTTATTCACAGGATGTGAATCAATAGGAATCATTGAAAAGACCCATATTTATTTTTCAGGATACATTAATTGGATTCCATATTGTACATTTTGGATTTATTTTGCAACATATTTTTCAGGACTTTACTTCCACAGGATAATCCATTACAGGACTTCATTTTTTTGGCAACATTATTATATTTATTTTTTACAGGTTTTTCTATGTAGTTTCATTTATTTACATTCCTTGAGTGAAGGAATTCAGTTAACCTCGTGTCCCTTAGTGTGAGCTCCACATACCATTTCTCCTTTCTTTCTACATTACTAAGTCCCCCTCTCTATCTACACTGTCTTCCCCCTCTATGTTATAGGTTCCCTCTCCCCCAGTCCCTAGTTTAAACACTCCTCCACCGTTGTAGCCATCTTCTCCCCGATCACAGCTGCACCCTCCCCATTGAGGTGCAGCCCGTCCCTACGGTAGAGCCGGTAACCAACAGCGAAGTCAGCCCAGTTCTCCATGAACCCGAACCCCTCCTTCCTACACCAGCTTCTGAGCAACTTGTTTACCTCCCTGATCTCCCGCTGCCTCTCTGGTGTGGCTCGTGTTACAGGTAATATTTCAGAAAATATTACCTTGGAGGTCCTTGCCTTAAGCTTGCGGCCTAAGTCCTGAAATCATTTTTTAGGACACTCCACCTACCTCTTACTTTGTCATTGGTGCCAATATGTACCATGACAGCTGGGTCTTCTCCAGCCCCACCCAGCAACCTGTCAACCCGATCCGCATTGTGCCGAACTCGAGCGCCCGGAAGACAACACACTGTTTGGCGATCCCGGTCTTTGTGACAGATCGCCCTGTCTGTCCCCCTAATAATTGAGTCCTCCACTACCAGTACTTGTCTAGCCTGCCCTGCACTCCTCCCTCTCTCCTTACTGGAGCAGACACCCCCCTGGTGGTCAGAGGCTGCTGTACTGCTAGCTCTGAAATGGCATCCCCCTCATCCGCCAACAGGGTAAACTTGTTGGGGTGTGCCAGTTCAGGACTAGCCTCCCTGACACTTTTCCCTCTACCCCGTTTTCTAACTGTAACCCAGCTAACTGCCTGACTGTCCTGAACCTCTGACCCACTCAGAGGTGGGTCACTCAGTATGCTTAATTCAGTATGCTTAATTGTTATCTAGATCAAGAGTTCTAGGGGTAAGTGTGTAGTACCGATAGACCCTAGTAGCTAAAGCATTGGGCAGAAAGCTTCAGGCAACCCAATCTGCAACCAGTGTATAACAAGGTAAATAATATGTGGTATTATATCAAATGTATGTCAAGGATAAAAAAGTAACAGTGAGATTGATTTCAGTATGTAGAAGCCTTACAGTCATTATACATACTTCATGTCAAGATATCAGTCAGAGATTTCATAGTCAAATATCTTTATGTCAGTCAAATGTCAAATGTCAGACATAAATCAAAAATCAAATGTTATGTGTTGATAAAATTTTCATCTATAGACGGATGTTACAGCTAGGATGTATTAATTAAATTTCATGCATAGTCAGTAGATGCATAAACTAAAGAAAAGTGGAGATACCAAAAGTACAATATAACAGGACAATTAGTATTGCTAGTACTATCCTGTTCATCCAGTTCGTTAATAAGTTCCAGCCATCCTGTTCGCGAATAAGCTCCATAGCATGTATGGACATTATTTAAATGCACAGAGACTCTCTATATATTTTTTCATCATTTTTGTTATCTTCAGCCTGAACTTGGACATTTGGATTAATGCTTCAGGACTGAATCTGGCCCTCTGGCCATTTCGACTCTTTTTAAGTAAGGGGGTTTGTAAGGGGGTTTGTGTTGTCCCGGTACAGAACCTTGTCCTGTTCCTCCCTTAGGTCCCCTCAGGAAGAGTCCCTGCAGTCCATAGGGCTCTCCTGCAGAGCTCACCCCTTGCTCACCTCATGTAAATATATTGTAAATGTATGGTGTATATTGTTCAGGGTATATAAAGTTGTACAAGTGTATAGGACCTTCCTGGGTCATGTGATACTGTCATGTGATGTACCCAGAGTTCCCTGGGTACAGGACCTACAGGCTTTGCAACCAATGTGCTGTAATCCAGCCTCCTTAGAATATAAGGGTCTGCAGTCTCTAAATTCACTTAATTCCTGGCACTCAAGCAAGCACAATCAGCATATACTACTCAATTCATCTCAGCTAGGCCAAAGCCTAAAGAACCTGCAGCCACTTCAAAACGTGAGTTATCAAGCTATATCTACAAATTCCTAGTGACTACTATTCAACTCAAGCATACAATTAGTAGCACAGTGGCCGGCAGAAATCTCAATACTACAAGTCCCAGCAAGCCTGCAAGGTATCTTGCATCCCGGTTGCCTCTAGGGAAACTGCATCATTGTAAAGACTGTTCCATGAGAAGTTTAAGTAAAAGTTCCAGTTATCTCATAATTCCTGCTGTGGACATTCCATTATTTCCTGCCGTTTTTGGGCTGGTTGTCGGCAGGGCCTTCTACAGAAAACAACCGCACCCTGGTGTCATGACAAAATAGGGGTTAATACCACCTTACCCCACAGGGTTAATACCACCAGACCCTGCAACACCATTGCCTCACCCCGCTTACCACACTTTACTTTTTTGAGACTTTATTGGTTTGGGTCTCACTTGCTTCTCTCCGCTCGCTGTAGTCGACCATTTTTCATTTTATTTGGGATGTCCTAGGTGTTTGCCAAGTTTTTGTTACAGTGGGTCGTAAAAATTAAAAATTTAAATTCTATTGTAACTCCTGATTTTTTATTTTTACAAGGGGTTAACGCAGAAAAAGCACCATAAAATTTGTTACCCAATTTCTCTTGATTCTGGAAATACCCCATATGTGGATGTAAGTTGGAGGCCATGTTGCCTTTACACAGCCCCCATGGTGTCAGAACAGCGGTAACCCCCCCACAAGTCACCCCAGTTTGGAAACTGCACCACTGCAATTAACATTTATACCCCACTTGCATTTGACAGATTTTTGGAAGATTGCTTTGCGTCCACATAAGGGGTATATCTGTACTTGGAAAAAATAGGGTTACAAATTTTGGGGGACTTTTTTCCTTTTGTCCCCTTATGAAAAAGAAAAGTTGGGGGTTGCACTAGCATGTTAGTGTAAAAAAAACATTTTTTTTACACTAATATGCTGCAGTTGACCCATACTTTTAATTACCACAAGCAGTAAAAGAAGAAAAAGACCCCCAAAATTTGTAACACAATTTCTCTCAAGTACGGATATACCTCATATGTGGACGTAAAGCGATCTGTGGGCACACAACAGGGCTCAGGAGTGAGAGAGCACCATGTTCATTTGAGGCCTAAATTAATGATTTGCACATGCATCCTTGCAGAGGTTCTAAAATAAACGCAATAGTAAAAACAACCACATTTGACCCCATTTCGGAAACCACACCCCTCAAGAAATGCAACAAGGGGTGCAGTGAGTATTTACACCGCACTGGTGTTCAACAGATTTTAAGAACAGTAGGCTGTGCATATGTAAAATTTTATTTTTCATATTACGGACCACCGTTCCAAAAATCTTTCAGACACCTGTGGGGCGTAAATGCTCACTGCACCCCTTGTAATATTCCTTGAGGGGTGTAGTTTCCAAAATGTGGTCACATATGGTATTCCACCCAAATCTCACACAAAATAAACTAAAATTTATTTATGTAAGAAACACTTTAAAGTAGGTAAATTTCCATGACCAATAATACTGGTATACAAGGAGTAAATATATACCACAACACAAAAACTGGATATTTTCTGATCTGCGGCGTCCTCTTTCCTTTTCTTCTTTGTCTGGATCAGACCACCATGTCGATCTCTTACCATCTACAGGGCAAACATGTCAGACTCTACATTTTTTCAGTGTCCTCCCATCTATAGGCCCACAAACTGTAATAATCCCCTTCAGGTAGGTAGGTAGCCAGGTAAATAGGTAACTAGGTAGGTAGATCAGGAAGCCAGATATGTAGGTAAGTGACTAGCCAGGTAGGTAGATAGGTAGGTAGGGGGCTAGCAAGGTAGTTAGGCAGCCATGTATGAAGGCCATGCATGTAGTTAGGTAGCCAGGTATGTAGGTAAGTAGTTAGGCATCCAGGTATAAAGTTAGGTAGCCCCCCCTTCCCTGTTGGTATAGACAGCGGAGTTAACCTCCCCTTACCTGTAGATATAGACAGCAGAGTTAACTCCCCTTCCTTGTAGGCATAGGCAGCAGAGTTAACCCCCTTCCCCATAGGTGTAGGCAGCAGATTTAACCCCCCTCCCCTGTAGGTATAGGAACAGAGTAGATCCCTCCCCCTTTCCCCACAGGTATAGGCATCAGTTAACTCCCCCTTTCCCCATAGGTATAGGCAGCTGTTCAACCCCCCCCCCTCTTTCTCCATAGGAATAGACAGCAGTTAGTTCCCCCCCCCTCTCCCCATAGGTACAGGCATCAGTTAACACCCCTCCCCTTTCCCCATAGGTATAGGTAGCAGTTAACCCCCCTTTCCCCATAGGTATAGGTAGCAGTTATTTTTTTCCCCTTCAATATTTCTTTATTGAAAAAATTTATAATTTACATTTTAATAAATAACATTTTATACATTGAATTTCAAGATGTTATCTTTTTTCCCACCCCCCTCCCCTACCCTCACCTTTCTCCCCCATGACATATCTCCCCTTACTGGGTGGACGGGAGGCAGAGGGACAACACATTCCCATTCTATTAATATTTCCATTATACTATATCAATTCATTTTCTTTTCTCTTTGCTTTCCCTTCCCTTTCTCTCTCTTTTCTTTTCTTTTTATTTCCATTTTAGATCTTTTATTTGTATCTTCCCAATTATTTCTACCCGCTTTTATTCTTGTGTCCCCCTGATTCCCATCCCCCTCACATAATAATAATGAAATAATAATAATAAAAAAAACTCTAATTTCTTTCTTTTAACCAAATAACCTTCCTGTCACCTCCCTCCACTCCCATACCTCTGGTTTAGTTGGGGTCAGCCATCTCCTGATTATTAACCCCTTCATGACCCAGCCCATTTTCACCTTCATGACCTGGGCATTTTTTGAAAATCTGACCACTGTCACTTTAAACATTAATATCTCTGGAATGCTTTTACTTATCATTCTGGTTCCGAGATTGTTTTTTCGTGACATATTCTACTTTATGTTATCGGTAAAATCTCACTGATATTTGCATCCTTTCTTGGTAAAAAATCTAAAAATTTCATGAAAATTTTGAAAATTTAGCATTTTTCTAACTTTGAAAGTCTCTGCTTGAAAGGAAAATGGATATTCCAAATAAATTACATATTGATTCACATATACAATATGTCTACTTTGTGTTTGCATTAAAAAATTGACAAGTTTTTACTTTTGGAATACACCAGAGGGCTTCAAAGTTCCGCAGCAATTTTCCAATTTTTCTCAAGATTTTCAAAATCGTAATTTTTCAGGGCCCAGTTCAGGTTGGAAGTGGATTTTAAGGATCTTCATATTAGAAATACCCCATAAATGACCCCATTATAAAAACTGCACCCCCCAAAGTATTCAAAATGACATTCAGTAAGTGTTTTAACCCTTTAGGTGTTTCACAGGAATAGCAGCAAAGTGAAGGAGAAAATTCTAAATCTTCATTTTTTACACTCGCATTTTCTTGTAGACCCAATTTTTGAATTTTTACAAGGGGTAAAAGGAGAGAAATCACCCTAAAATTGGTAACCCAATTTCTCTTGAGTAAGGAAATACCTCATATGCGTATGTAAAGTGTTGGGCGGGCGCAGTAGAGGGCTCAGAAGGGAAGGAGCGACAATGGGATTTTGGAGAGTGAGTTTTTCTGAAAGGGTTTTTGGGGGGCATGTCCCATTTAGGAAGCCCCTATGGTGCCAGAACAGTGGACCCCCCCCCCACATGTGACCCCATTTTGGAAACTATACCCCTCATGGAATTTAATAAGGGGTGCAGTGAGCATTTACACCCCACTGGCATTTGACAGATATTTGAAACAGTGGACTGTGCAAATCAAAAATTTTATTTTTCATTTTCACAGACCACTGTTCCAAAAATCTGTCATACACCAGTGGGGTGTAAATGCTCACTGCACCTCTTATTACATTCCGTGAGGGGTGTAGTTTCCAAAATGGGGTCACATGTGGATATTTATTGTTTTGCGTTTGTCAGAACTGCTGTAACAAACAGCCACCCCTGTGCAAATCACCTCAAATGTACATGGTGCACTCTCCTTCTGGGCCTTGTTGTGCGCCCCCAGAGCACTTTGCGCCCACATATGGGGTATCTCCGTACTCAGGAGAAATTGCGTTACAAATTTAGAGGGTCTTTTTTCCCTTTTACCTCTTGTGAAAATGAAAAGTATAGGGCAACACCAGCATGTCAGTGTAAAAAATTTATTTTTTTACACTAACATGCTGGTGTAGACCCCAACTTCACCTTTTCATAAGGGGTTAAAGAAGAAAAAGCCCCCCAAAATTTGTAAGGCAATTTCTCCCGAGTACGGAGATACCCCATATGTGGCCCTAAACTGTTGCCTTGAAATACGACAGGGCTCCAAAGTGAGAGAGCGCCATGCGCATTTGAGGCCTGAATTAGGGATTTGCATAGGGGTGGACATAGGGGTATTCTATGCCAATGATTCCCAAACAGGGTGCCTCCAGCTGTTGCAAAACTCCCAGCATGCCTGGACAGTCAATGGCTGTCCGGCAATACTGGGAGTTATTATTTTGCAACGGCTGGAGGCTCCGTTTTGGAAACAGTAGCGTACCAGACGTTTTTCATTTTTTTGGGGAGGGGGGCTGTGTAGGGATATGTGTATATGTAGTGTTTTTTACTTTTTATTTTAGGTTAGTGTTAGTGTAGTGTTTTTAGGGTACAGTCACATGGGCAGAGGTTCACAGAAAGTTTGCCGCTGGAAGTTTGAGCTGCAGCGCAAAATTTGCGCCATCTCAAACTTGCAGCACTCACTGTAAACCTCCGCCCATGTGAGTGTACCCTGTACATTCACATTGGGGGGAGGGGGCAAACATCTAGCTGTTGCAAACTCCGAGCATGCCCTTTGGCTGTCCGTGCATGCTGGGAGTTGTAGTTTTGCAACAGCTGGAGGAACACTGGTTTGGAAACACTAAGTTAAGTAATAAACTTTCAAGTGTTTTTCAACCAAACTTAGTGTTTCCAAACCAGTGTGCCTCCAGCTGTTGCAAAACTACAACTCCCAGCATGCATGGTCTGTCAGTGCATGCTGGGAGTTATAGTTTTGCAACAATTGCAACAGCTGGAGGCACTGAGGTAGGAAACGGACAATGTTTCCCAACTAGTGTGCCTCCAGTTGTTGCAAAACTACAACTCCCAGCATGCCCAGACTGCCCAGGCATGCTGGAAGTTGTAGTTCGGCAATATCTGAAGGATCAGATGTTGCCGAACTACAACTTCCAGCATGCTTGGGCAGTCTGGGCATGCTGGGAGTTGTAGTTTTGCAACATCTGGAGGTCCACAGTTTGGAGACCACTGTATAATGGTCTCCAATCTGTGCTCTTCCAGATGTTAGAGAACTACAACTCCCAGCATGCCTGGACAGACTGAGCATGCTGAGATTTGTAGTTTTGCAACATCTGGAAGAGCACAGATTGGAGACCATTATACAGTGGTCTCCAAACTGTGGACCTCCAGATGTTGCAAAACTACAACTCCCAGCATGCCCAGAAAGCCAAAGGCTGTCTGGGCATGCTGGGAGTTGCAGTTTTGAAACTCTCAGAGGCAGCAGTGAGATCGCTTTACGGCGATCTCACTGCTGCCAATGAAGATGCCGCACTGCTGCCGGAAACTCACCTCCGGGACGCAGCGCAGCCAGGACCGCATGGAGGACGCCGGGACCGCACGGAGGACGCCGGGACCGCTCGGGACACCGCTCCGACGGGTAAGTGACGCCGGGGGACGGGTCAGGGACACTTAGCAGAGCAGTGTGGGTCCCGATCCCCATGATCCGGACTCACACACCGCGCTGCTAAGTATTCTGATAGCGAAACGCTGCTATCAGCTAGTCAGATTTGACCAGCTGATAGCAGCGATCGCTGGGGGGGGGGTGGGGGACGAAACCCCCCGTGGTCGCACGGTAAGATGGCTGGCTATCAGTGATAGCCACCATCTTTCCGGGCGCTGCAGGATGCCGCGAGTAGCGGAAGTAATGTCCATGACGTACCTGTATGTCATGGGTCGGGAACACCTTGCCACCCATGACGTACAGGTATGTCATAGGTCGGGAAGGGGTTAATAATCTAGCATAAAAGAGCATCATCAGTAGTGCCTTTCTTTCTTTTGTTGTTTTATTTACTTTTCTATCATCACCCAAGATAATCAAAGCTATATCATCTTTTATCGCATATTTAATTTTTCTCTCAATATCATCAATTATTGACACCAAATATTCTTGTATTTTTTTCACATTCCCATATAATATGCAGGAATCCCGCGTTTTTCATTTTATATCTTAGACAGTTGCCATTTTCCCTCCCACCAATCCTGAAGAGGAATTTTGGTGTATAATAAATTCTATATACTATGTTCCATTGTATCACTTGATGGTCTAAACTTGGGGAAATTCTTTTTATATTCCTGAATACAATCATCCAACCGCATTTATTTCTCTCACCTAATTCTTCGTCCCATTGTAGGAAGCATTTATCTTTTAAGTTATTTTTTTTATTTTCCATTATTTTGGTATAAATTACTGCCATAACTTTCTTTACAATTTTTCCCTCCTCCATTTTTCTTATAGTTTCAGTTACTTCCACTATCCGATTACCACTGTCTCTTAGTGACCCGCATATGGCACTTTTTAAACCCTGAAATTCCAACCACATACCTTTTCCTAATTTAAATTCTTCCTCTCTCCACTTTCTTAACTCTCCTTTTCTCCACACGTCTCTCAAAATGTTACATCCCCTACTTTGCAAGTTGTTAGCTTCCATCTTAGCTACCTCTTTCAAGTTTACATTATGCCAAATTGGCGCTGTCTCTAATATTCCCGTTTTTTTCATTTATTTTTTAAAGTTTTCCCAGGTTTTACAAATCCCTACTATTATAGCATTTTCCTTCCACCTCCCTTCTTTTAACTGGCCTGACTCAAGAACCTGATAACATTTTCGTATTTACCTTTTGTTTTTTCTTTGATATTTTTAAAGATTCCAAATCTCCTCCACTCCACCACATAGTACATCTGACTTTCTAAAAAATATCCCTGTATATCAGGAAATTTAAGTCCTCCTTTCTCTCTTCCTTTACTTAAGTATTCTATTTTTATCCTCGTTCTTTTCCTTCCCCATATTAGGGTGTTTAGCATAGCTATTATCCTTCTAAAAATTCCTTTCTCGCACCAGATAGGGGCCGCTACAAAGATGTATAATAGTTTTGGTAGAATTACTGTTTTAATTAAGACTATCCTCTCTGCTCTCGTAAGATTCAGCTTATTCCATGTTCTTACCTTGTTTTCCAATTTTTTTTTTATCAATGGGGATGTGTTTATTTTGTGATATTCTCCTATTTTCCCAGATATCTGTACACCTAAATAAGAAAAACGTTCTCCTTTATCCAGGATTCTAAGCTCCTTAATGATTCCAAGTTCTACTTTACCTAATGGAAGTAGCACTGATTTCTCCCAGTTTATAACCAAACCTGCATAGTTCCCATATTCCCCAATCACTTCCATAACCTTCTCTATGGAGTTTTCAAGCTTTTTCAAATATAATAATAAGTCGCCTGCGTATATTGATATTTTATCCCCATTCCCCTCCACTCCAAATCCTTTTATTTGCTGATCTTCTCTGACTTTAACCGCTAGGGGTTCGAACACTAGCGCAAAAAGTAGAGGAGATAAGGGGCATCACTGTCTTGTACCCCGGGTCACTAAAAAACTCTCTTATCTTTTCCCTTCTATATTTATTCTAGCTTCCGCTCCATTATATAGCATCTTGATAATTTCTATATAATCCTTCTGACACCCATATTTTTCCAGTACTCCCCATAGGAACTCCCACTCCACCCTGTCAAACGCTTTACTTGCGTCAAGTGACATGATGGAGTGGGTTCCCTCTCTTCTCTCCACCGACTGTACTCCAGTAAGGGTCCTGTAGATATTATGCTTGGTCATCCTACCTGGGATAAATCCGCATTGATCTTCATGCACCAGTTCCCCTACCTTTTTTTCCAAACGCAATGCCAGAGCCTTCGCCAGGATCTTTACATCCGTGTTCAATAATGATATTGGACGATGTGATTCCATTTCTTTCTTAACTTTATTTGGTTTCAACAGTAATATTGTTTCTGCTTCTTTCATTGTTTCGGGTAAGGTTCCTGTTTTTAAAGAACTATTTATAGTTCTAAGCAGGGCTGGGATAAGGATTCTCCTAAATTTCCTATATATTTCAAACGGGAACCCCTCCGTGCTGGGACTTGTGTTCCCTTTGATCTCATTTAAGCTTCTTCTAACTCCCTAAGGGTCATTGGGCCCCCCGTTTCTTTCTCTTGTTGTATTGATGTCACAGCGAGCCCTCTGGTCCCCGCCTCCGGACCAGAGCGCCCGCGTTCTCGCCTCCTCTCTCCGGGATCCCGGCGTCTCCCACTTGGACATACCGACCGGGAGCAGGGGATTCCTTGTGTCGGGGATGCGGCTGCCGTGGCGGCTAGTCCCCACTCACGCGCCGCGTCCCTGTCTAACTCACCCAGCACCTCGCTCCATACGCCGACTCGCTCTGCTTCTCGGCACGTGCGTCCCCGCTCTCTAGGGCGCGCGCACGCCGCCTTCAGTAAATTTAAATGGCCAGCGCACCATTGATTGGTGCGCTGGCTAATTGTTCCCTGCTCCTTCCCCATAAAAGTTACCTGCCCCTTCCTGCCCTTGCCAGATCTTTGTGCCCTAGTGCCTCTGAGAAAGCTTTCCATATTGTGTGTATTGCCTTGCCTGTTGCCGAACCCGTTGCTACCGCCTACTCGCCTTTGAACCCTTGCCGCCTGCCCTGACCTCTGCTTCGTCCGACTACGCTCCTGCCTGCTCCCTGTGTACCACGCCATATCAGCTGCCAGAGAGGTTGAGTTGCTACTGGAGGATACGACCTGGTGGTTACCGCTGCAGCAAGTCCATCCTGCCTTGCGGCGGGCTCTGGTGAAAACCAGTAACCACTTAAAACCGGTCCTCTGGTACAACCCGCACCTTCGCCTCTCTGGTCAAGAGGATCCACTACCAGTCCTGCCGGTAAGATCCGGCCATGGATCCCGCTGATGTTCCTCTGCCAAACCTAGCGGACCTCACCTTCATTGTGGCCCAGCAAGGTCAGCAGCTAGCCCAGCTAACCGCCATGCTGCAGCAGCTCCTGCCGTCTCAGCAACAGCCAGCTCCTCCGCTTGCATCTGCTGTATCTCCTCCGCCCGCAGTTGCCACCGGTTCCAGAGTCCGCCTATCCCTGCTGGACAAGTGTGACGGAGATCCTAAGCAGTGCCGAGGGTTCCTGTCACAGTGCTCTCTCCACCTCGAGATACTGTCTGACCAGTTTCCTTCCGAGCGAGCCAAGGTAGCCTTTATCCTCAGTCTGCTCTCCGGGAAGGCCCTGGCCTGGGCTACACCGCTATGGGACCGCGCTGATCCTGCCACCTCCTCCGTCCAGAGCTTCTACCAAGAGTTCCGGAATGTTTTCGAGGAACCTGCCCGGGTTACCTCCACAGAGACTGCCTTACTAAATTTGTCCCAGGGAGGCTCTACTGTGGGTGACTACGCCATTCAGTTTCGCACCCTAGCCTCAGAACTGAACTGGAACAATGATACCCTTTGTGCCACATTTAAAAAGGGACTTAACAGTGAAGTAAAGGACGGCCTGGCTGCACGTGAACTACCTTCCACCCTTAGTGACCTCATCTTGTTGGCCACTAGAATCGACAAGCGTTTCGCCGATAGGAACTCCTTCTTGAAAAAGGAAACGCTCAACCTAGACGCTACCCTCGTCTGGCTCCCGTTTTTCAGCGTCTACCTCAACCTCTCTCCGGGCCTCCAGCCGTGGAAGCCATGCAGGTGGATTGTTCACGCCTGACTCCGCAAGAACGAAGCCATCGCAGATACGAGAACCTGTGTATGTACTGCGCCAGTACTGAGCACTTCCTGCGAGACTGTCCTCTTCGTCCACCGCGTTCCAGAAAAGCTTGCACCTAATAAACATGGGAGAGGCGTTGCTAGGTGTGGATTCCTCCTCTCCACATCTCATCATATCCGTGCAGTTGTTCCTCTTGGATTCCGGTTCAACTTCATTCACGCCTCCTTGGTTGACAAGTACCGCATTCCGGTTGTCCGCCTAACTAAGCCTCTTTTTATTTCTACGGTTAATGGTGAGAGACTCTCTGTCACTGTGCAGTTCCGTACCCTGCCACTGCAGATGGATATTGGAATTTTTCATACAGAGACTCTAGAGTTCCTAGTCCTTCCCTTCTGCTCCTCCGAACTCCTCCTGGGTCTGCCATGGCTACAACGTCACAGTCTTGTTCTGAACTGGTCATCCGGTGAAATCCTGCATTGGGGCCCCTGATGTTCGGACCAGTGTCTCAAGCCTGCTCCTGTCAAGCGACTTTCGCAAGTTTCTCCGCCTCCAGGACTGCCTAAACCATATCATTGCTTTGCGGATGTCTTCTGCATAAAACAAGCCGAGGTCCTTCCTCCTCACAGACCCTATGATTGTCATATCGACCTTATGCCTGGTTCTACGCCATCCCGGGGTAGAATTTATCCTCTCTCACCTCCTGAGACTCTTGCCATGTCCGAATATATTCGTGAAAACCTACAGAGAGGATTCATAAGGAAGTCTTCTTCTCCTGCTGGGGCTGGTTTCTTCTTCGTGACCAAGAAGGACGGTTCCCTCCTCCCTTGCATAGACTACAGAGGACTCAATAAAATCACCATTAAGAACCGTTACCCTCTGCCCCTAATCTCAGAGTTATTTGATCGCCTACGTGGGGCAAAGATTTTCACCAAATTGGATCTTCGAGGGGCCTATAATTTGGTTCGTATCCGGGAGGGCGACGAGTGGAAGACCGCCTTTAACACAAGAGACGGTCACTTTGAGTACCTGGTGATGCCCTTCGGCCTCTGTAATGCACCAGCCGTCTTCCAGGAATTCGTCAACGATATCTTCAGGGACTTACTCTACTCCTGTGTGGTCGTATACTTGGATGACATCCTTGTCTTCTCCTCCGACCTGGACCAACACCGGGTCCATGTGCGACAAGTGCTTACCCGCCTGAGGAGAAATCGTCTATACGCCAAGATCGAAAAATGTCTTTTTGAGCAGTCCTCGTTGCCTTTTCTTGGGTTACATTATTTCTACTCAAGGACTTCAAATGGACCCCGCCAAGCTCTCGGCGGTTTTGGATTGGCCACGCCCCTCTGGACTCCGAGCCATACAAAGGTTTTTGCGCTTCGCTAATTATTACAGACAATTCATCCCTCACTATTCCACTCTGGTGTCCCCAATTGTGGCCTTGACTAAAAAGGGCGCTAACCCTAAATCCTGGCCTTCCCAAGCTGAAGAAGCCTTCCAGTCCCTGAAGGTCACCTTTGCCTCAGCACCGGTTCTCTCTAGACCTGATTCCACCAAGCCCTTCTCTCCCGAAGTGGATGCCTCCTTGGTGGGAGCCGGAGCCGTGCTCACACAGAAATCTTCCAAGGGCAAGATCCTTAACTTGTGGCTTCCTTTCTAAAACATTCTCTCCCGCGGAGAGAAATTATTCCATAGGGGACAGAGAACTGTTGGCTATTAAATTAGCACTGGAGGAATGGAGACATCTTCTTGAGGGAGCCACCCATCCTGTGAATATCTTTACGGACCACAAGAACCTGGCCTATCTCCAGTCTGCTCAAAGACTAAATCCTCGTCAGGCTCGCTGGTCTCTGTTCTTCGCCCGTTTTAATTTTGAGATCCATTTCCGTCCGGCTTCTAAGAACATTAGGGCAGACGCTCTGTCTCGCTCTTCTGATGTGGCGGGCGACGAGTTAACACCTCAACACATTATCCCACCAGAACGCCTGATTGCAGTCGCTCCTGCGGAACTGAGCCATCTTCCTCCTGGCAAATCCTACGTAGTTCCACATCACCGGTGCAAATTCTCAAGTGGGGCCACGCTTCTCATGTCGCTGGTCATCCCAAAGGTATTGGTGGCCTTCTCTTGAAAAGGATGTCTCGGACTTCGTCCAAGCCTGTATGATTTGTGCCCGAGATAAGTCGCCTGGAATGAGACCTGCAGGCCTCTTCTTACCTCTTCCTGTTACAGAGATTCCCTGGTCTCATATCGCTATGGACTTTGTTACTGATCTTCCCACCTCCCATGGCAACTCCGTTATTTGGGTCGTGGTAGACCGCTTCTCCAAGATGGCTCACTTTGTGCCCTTGCCCGGTCTTCCCTCTGCACCCGTGTTGGCCAAACAGTTCATTCAACACATCTTCCGCCTCCATGGCCTCCCTAAACATATTGTCTCTGATCATGGCGTGCAGTTTGTCTCCAAGTTCTGGAGAGCCCTATGTGGTCTGCTCGGGATCAAGTTGGACTTTTCCTCTTCATACCATCCACAGTCTAACGGCCAAGTGGAACGGGTGAACCAAATTTTGGGGAACTATCTGCGTCACTTTGTATCCTCACGCCATGACGACTGGGCGGATCTACTTCCATGGGCAGAGTTCTCCTACAACTACAAACAATCTTCTGCTTCCAACAAGTCTCATTTCTTTGTAGTTTTTGGCCATCATGCTCTTCCTCCTCTGCCACGATATCCCACTCCTTCTTCCGTGCCTGCCGTTAACACTCTGGTACAGGATTTTTCCTCCATCTGGCGAGAGACTCACGTTGCCCTCCTCATGTCTTCCTCCCGTCTGAAACTTCAAGCAGACAAGAAACGCAGAGCTCCTCCGGATTTCCGCCCAGGCGACAAAGTATGGCTGTCCTCCAAGTACATTCGTTTTAGGGTCCCGAGTTACAAATTGGGTCCACGCCATATCAGCTGCCAGAGAGGTCGAGTTGCTACTGGAGGATACGACCTGGTGGTTACCGCCGCATTAAGTCCATCGCCTCTCTGGTCAAGAGGATCCACTACCAGTCCTGCCGGTACGTGACAACCTCTCATTCTTAACCGCTTTTCCCCCAAGGTCACCGCTCCTGCTCCTGTCACTGGGTCCTCTGACGTCTTCTCGGTAAAAGAAATCCTCGCCTCCTAGGTCATCAGAGATAAAAAAAAAATTTGTTGACTGGGAGAATTGTGGCTCCGAAGAGAGGTCTTGGGAGCCTGATAACAATATCTTCAACAAGGAGCTCATCCATAGGTTCCTGGGCTCCAAAAAGAGGGAGAGACCTAAGGGGGGGGGTACTGTAACACCGAGCGCTCCGGGTCCCGCGGCTTCCCCGGAGCGCTCACGGTGTTCGGCTTGTAGCAGCGCTCTGGTCACTGTCCCTGACCGGGAGCGCTGTCCCCCTGCCTGCGGCGGGGATGCGATCCGCTTGGTGGTCTGTCCCCGCCCGCAGGTCGCATCCCAAGTGACTTACCAGTCGGGTCCTGCTGTGTCTTCCTCTAATTGTGTCTTCCACTAATTGGTGCCTGGCCCAATTAAGTTAAATGCATAAATACTCACTTCCTTTTCCTCCCCTTGCCGGATCTTGTTACCTTGTGCCAGAGAAAGCGTTTCTTGTGTCCCTTTGCCTGTGTATCCAGACCCTTTGCCGTTGCCCCTGACTACGAAACGTTGCTGCCTGCCTTGACCTTCTGCTACGTCTGACCTCGCCTTGCCTTGTCCCTTTGTACCGCGCCTGTCTCAGCTCTCAGTGAGGTTGAGTCGCTATTGGGTAGAATGACCTGGGGGTTACCTGCCGCAGCGAGTCCATCCCGCTTTGCGGCGGGCTCTGGTGAAAACCAGTAACCTCTTAGATTCCGTTCCCCTGGTATGGCCCATGCCATCGCCTCACTGACACAGGGGATCCACTCCTGAGTCCTTCCTGCATACCAGTCCGGATCCTGACACCTGGCTACCCTGTGGGAAGCCCATAAATTTGTAGTCATTGCATTGCTCTGGGATCCCGCCTCAAGAAGGATGCTTTGGCTCTCTCCCGGGATCTTAAGGCAGAGATTCGTAGATTAGAGGCATTGTTACTATCCTCGCCCTCCCTCGCCCTCCCTTTCCCTCGCCCTCCATTACAGTGCTGCTGCCCAGTCTCCCTCGGCTCTCAGGAACTCTTCTGGCACTCTTCACTATCACCCGGATGATGTCTTCCTTCTCTCTATTACCTCCCCTCTCAACTCCAGTCTGACCTGGTGGAGTGTGATCTCTCCTTTCTGTGGGCCTGTGACCTGCCATTCCTGTCAGCTACTGATGGAGCCTCCTTAAATGCTCCAATCACCTTGCAGGAGCTTCAGGAGGTGGTTCAGTCCCTTCCTTCAGGGCAATCTCCTGGGCCAGACGGGTTCACTTATCTCTACTATCGGACGTTTGCTTCTCAACTTCTTCCTGGATGGGTGAGAGGTCCTGCAGTCGTTTTTATATTCCCTGATCACTCTCATTCCTAAACTGGACAAGGATCCTCATGATTGTTCAAGCTATCGGACTATCGCTCTCCTTAATGCTGATTTAAAGGTGTTTGCCAAGGTTTTTGCTAACTGTCTGTGCTGTTTTCTTCCCTCCCTTATCCATAAGCACCAGGTGGGTTTCATCCCCAGTCGTCAGGGTGCGGACAACACTAGGAGAGTGGTGGGTCTAATAGACTTGGTCAATCGGTGCTCGGAGCAGGCTTTGGTGCGGAAAAGGCCTTAAATAGGCTAGGTTGCGCCGAGGGGCCTCTACTCCTGCCCTACTGCCACTATCAAACTTCCTCATGTCACTTCCTCTAGCTTTCCTCTTTATAATGGCACTCGACAGGGGTGTCCGCTGTCTCCCCTGATTTTTGCTCTTTGTATTGAGCTTCTGGCTGCTCTAATCCGGGAGACCTGGATATCTCGGATTTGTAGCTGCATGATTTCAAAAGCTCTCTTTTCACTACAATGCTAGTTTTCCCCCAAATTTTAAATTTTTACATGGGATAATAGGACAAAATGACCCCGAAAATGTGTAACCCCATCTCTTCTGAGTATGGAAATACCCCATGTGTGGACGTCAAGTGCTCTGCTGGCGCACTACAATGCTCAGAAGAGAAGGAGTCACATTTGGCTTTTGAAAAGCGAATTTAGCTGAAATGGTTTTTTGAGGGCATGTAGCATTTAGGAAGCCCCTATGGTGCCAGGAGAGCAAAAAAAAAAAAAAACATGGCATGCTATTTTGGAAACTACACCCCTCAAGGAATGCAACAAGGGGTACGGTGAGCCTAAACACTTCACAGGTGTTTAACGACTTTTTGTTAAAGTCGGATGTGTCAATGAAAAAAACCATTTTTTTTCACTAAAATGCTGTTTTTCCCCCCAAATTTTACATTTTTACAAGTGGTAATAGGAGAAAATGACCCTCAAAATTTATAACCCCATTTCTTCTGAGTATGGAAATACCCAATGTGTGGATGTCAAGTGCTCTGCTGGTGCACTACAATGCTCAGAAGAGGAGGAGCACCATAGAGCTTTTAGAGAATTTGGTTGGAATAGAAGCTGGGGGCCATGTGCGTCTACAAAGCCCCCCGTGGGGCCAGAACAGTGGAACCCCCCCACATGTGACCCCATTTTGCAAACTACACCCCTCACAGAATTTAATAAGGGGTGCAGTGAGTATTTACACCCCACTGGCATTTGACAGATCTGTGGAACAGTGGGATGTGCAAATGAAAAATTAAATTTTTCATTTTCACGGACCACTGTTCCAAAAATCTGTCAGACACCTGTGGGGCGTAAATGCTCACTGTACCCCTTATTACATTACGTGAGGGATTTAATTTCCAAAATGGGGTCAAATGTGAGAGCCAGAACAATGGACCAGAGCCAGAACAATGGACCCCCCCCCCCCCTTCCATTGTTCTGGCTCTATGGGGGCTTTGTAAACACACGTGTCCTTCAATTCCGGACAAATCCTAATGGCGCTCCTTCTCTTCTGAGCATTGTAGTGCACCAGCAGAGCACTTTACATCCACATATGTGGTATGTTCTTACTCAGAAGAGATGGGGTTGCTAATTTTGGTGGGCTTTTTATCCTATTTTTCCTTGTGAAAATGAAAAATTTAGGGTAACACCAGCATTCTAGTGAAACAAATTTTTTTTTTCATTTTTCCATCCAACTTTGAAGAATTTTCATTAAACACCTGTGGGGTGTTTAGGCTCACTATACCCCTTGTTACGTTCCGTGAAGGGTGTAGTTTCCAAAATGGGGTCACATGTGGGTATTTCTTTTTTTGCGTTTATGGCAGAACCACTCTAAAATCAGCCACCCCTGTGCAAATCACCAATTTAGGCTTCAAATGTACATAGTGTGCTCTCACTCCTGAGCCTTGTTGTGCACCCGCAGAGCATTTTACGCCCACATCTGGGGTATTTCCGTACTCAGGAAAAATTGTGTTACAATTTTTTTTTTTTCCTTTTAACACTTGTGATAATAAAAAGTATGGGGCAACATCAGCATGTCAGTGGAATTTTTATTTATTTTTTTACACTAACAGGCTGGCGCATTACAATGCTCAGGCACACTACACCGATGGGTAAGTGGATCTTCGGCGCCCGGTCCCCTTTGGTTTCCCGTTCTGCCCAGCCTATTGTGGGTAGCCCAACTTTTCCTTTTCATAAGGGGTTAAAGGAGAAAAAGCCCCCCAAAATTTGTAGTGCAATTTCTCCCGAGTACGGAAATACCCCATATGTGGCCCTAAACTGTTTCCTTGAAATACGGCAGGGCTCCGAAGTGAGAGAGCGCCATGCGCATTTGAGGACTAAATTAGGGATTGCATAGGGGTGGACATAGGGGTATTCTACACCAGTGATTCCCAAACAGGGTGCCTCCAGCTGTTGCTAAACTCCCAGCATGCCTGGACAGAAAGTGGCTGTCCAGAAATGCTGGGAGTTGTTGTTTTGCAACAGCTGGAGGCTCCATTTTGGAAACACTGATGTACAATAAGTTTTTCATTTTTATTGGGGGGGGGCAGTGTAAGGGGGTGTATATGTAGTGTTTTCCCTTTATTATGTGTTAGTGTATTGTAGTGTTTTTAGGGTACGTTCGCACTGGCAAAGGTTTACATTGAGCTTCCCGGGGACCGAAATTCCCATGGGCGTACAGGTACGCCCTGGGTCCTTAAGACCCAGGTACAGAAGGCGTATCCATACACCCTGGGTCCTGTACGGGTTAAGTATCTAAGTGTCCTCCTTACCCCTTGATAGTCTTCCTTTTATTCCACTAACTTCCCTCCTTTGTTCAGTGCCCTTAGGACGTTAATTATTTCGTTAATTAGGACGTTATATTTCATTTTTTGTCCGTATTGCAGCAGTTAAAATGATGGTCCTTCCCATGCTACTTTACATTTTTGAGACTTTATCGGTCTGGGTCCCACTTGCTGCTCTCCGCTCGCTGTACTCAACCATTTTTAATTTTATTTGGGATGTCAAGCGGGACCGTTTGCTTATGTCCTAGTTGTTTGCCAAGTTTTTGTTACAGTGGGTCGTAAAAATAAAAAAATTTAATTCTGTTGTAACCCCTGATTTTTTATTTTTACAAGGGGTTAATGCAGAAAAAGCTCCATAAAATTTGTTACCTAATTTCTCTTGATTCTGGAAATACCCATATCTGGATGTAAGTCGGGGGGCCATGTCGCCTTTACACAGCCCCCATGGTGCCAGAACAGTGGAAACTCCCCACAAGTCACCCCAGTTTGGAAACTGCACCCCTGCAGTGAGCATTTACACCCCACTTGCATTTGACAGATTTTTGGAAGATTGCTTTGCGTCCACATATGGGGTATATCTGTAAAAGTTGGGGGCTGCACTAGTTGGGGGCAACACCACCATGTTAGTGTAAACATTTTTTTTTTTTACACTAACATGCTGTTGTTGCCCCATACTTTTAATTTTCATAAGCAGTAAAAGAAGAAAAAGACTCCCAAATTTTGTAACACAATTTCTCTCAAGTACTGATATACCCCATATGTGGACGCAAAGCGTTCTGCGGGCACACAACAGGGCTCAGGAGTGAGAGAGCACCATGTTCATTTGAGGCCTAAATTAGTGATTTCCACATGGATCCTTGCAGAGGTTCTAAAATAAACGCAATAGAATAAACAACCACATGTGACCCCATTTTGGAAACCACACCCCTCAAGAAATGTAACAAGGGGTGCAGTGAGCATTTACACCACACTGGTGTTCAACAGATTTTTTGGAACAGTAGGCTGTGCATATGTAAATTACATTTTTGATACTACAGACCACTGTTCCAAAAATCTTTAGTTTCGAAAATGGGGTCACATATGCTTTTTTTTTTTATTGTTTTTTTTTTTTTTTTTGCGCTTATGTCAGAAGCCACCCCTGAGCAAATCACCAATTTAGGCCTCAAATGTACATTTGCTGTCTCCTGAGCCATGTTGTGCACCCACACAGGGACGTGCACAGACATTTTGAAGGGCAGGGACTCAAGTAAAAAAAAGAGGGCACTTTTCATAAATTAAAAAACATCTGCCAGACTTAATGGGCAGATGTACTGCGGCCCAGGGACACAGTGGACTCCCGCCGGGCCTCCTCGACATTCCTATGCCCATAAAAGTTGGTATTTTTGTAAAATCGAGTCAAGAACAGTTTCTATGAAGGTCTGCCATGTGTATATACACTTTGGCTGTGCTGTCAGTCTTATTTACAGAAAACATGTGACAGCTGCCCTATAATATACTGTATTATAGATTAGATTTATACAAAACCTGTGCAGAGAAAGAGCGGTGCAGTCGCCCATAGCAACCAATCAGATCGTTTTGCAGAGGGCTTTTCCTCTGCAAAGGTTTTAATAAATCTCCCCCTATATGCCCCCACCTGAGCTCTATATGACAGAACCCATCACCAATCACCCAGGACCCATCACCAATCACCCAGCACCAATCACCCAGCACCCATCCCCAATCACTCAGCACCCATCAACAATCACCCAGCACCCATCACCAATCACCCAGCACCCATCACTCAGCACCAATCACCCAGCACCAATCACCCAGCACCAATCACCCAGCACCAATCACCCAGCACCCATCACCAATCACCCATCACCAATCACCCATCACCAATCACCCAGCACCCATCACCAATCACCCAGCACCCATCACCAATCACCCAGCACCAATCACCCAGCACTTATCACCAATCATCCAGCACCAATCACCCAGCACGCAGCACCAATCACCCAGCACCAATCACCCAGCACCCAGCACCAATCACCCAGCACCAATCACCCAACACCCATCACCCAGCACCAATCACCCAGCACCAATCACCCAGCACCCATCACCCAGCACCCATCCCCAATCACCCAGCACCCATCTTATGCAGGAATCTTCTCACAGCCCTGGTTCTTACACTGAAGAGATGGACACCTCACTAATATATACGTACAGTCTACAATATATTAGAGTTGGCAAAAAAAGAATTATAAATATACAAAGACGTCCATGCATAGCACAGCATACAGGATGGAGGCAGGGAAGCTCCGCCTCCATTGCGCACAAGACTGACTTCGCATACTAGCAATGTGGGGCAATATCTAGAAAATGGAAAGACCAATTTTTGTATACTGCACTGTAACCTAGTGCATTGGGTTTAGTGCGAATAAACAGCCTGTCAGTTTCCCTTTAATTATATACCTTACCCCCCTTAATGATCTATATAATGTGCCACCAATCATCTATTGATTCCCTATATACTATGCCACCATTAATGAACTATATACTGTGCCACCATTAATGAACTATATACTGTGCCACCATTAATGAACTATATACTGTGCCACCATTCATCTATTAATTCCCTATATACTGTGCCACCATTAATGAACTATATACTGTGCCAGCATTAATGAACTATATACTGTGCCACCATTAATGAATTATATACTGTGCCACCATTCATCTATTAATTCCCTATATACTGTGCCACCATTAATGAACTATATACTGTGCCACCATTAATGAATTATATACTGTGCCACCATTCATCTATTAATTCCCTATATACTGTGCCACCATTAGTTAACTATATACTGTGCCACCATTAATGAATTATATACTGTGCCACCATTTATCTATTAATTCCCTATATACTGTGCCACCATTAATGAACTATATACTGTGCCACCATTAATGAACTATATACTGTGCCAGCATTAATGAACTATATACTGTGCCACCATCAATTAACTATATACTGTGCCACCATTAATGAACTATATACTGTGCCACCATTAATGAACTATATACTGTGCCAGCATTAATGAACTATATACTGTGCCACCATTAATGAACTATATACTGTGCCACCATTAATGAACTATATACTGTGCCACCATTAATGAACTATATACTGTGCCACCATTAATGAACTATATACTGTGCCACCATTAATGAACTATATACTGTGCCACTATTATTTAACTATACTGTGCCACCACTAAGGGTGCGTTCACACGTGCATATTTTCTGCTGCAGATCTGCTGCAGATTTGCTTTAGCAGATTTCTCTACCCATTGTCAATGGGAAGGCACATACATTACATAGGTCATATACACACATACAGTACATAGGTAATATACACACATACAGTACATAGGTAATATACACACATACAAAGAGACACTGACACATACATACAGGTACAAATATACATTAAGAAACATAAATACACAGACACACATATAACATGGAATATATACTAAAAGATACAGCCGATAAGCACATCATACATACAGGTACACACATACAATCATTCACAGATATATACACACATACATACATACACACACAAACACATACATACACACATACAGATTCACTTGCTCATATACATTCACACATACATAGATTCACTTGCTCATATATATACACACACACACACATATACATACATACACACATACATAGATTCACTTGTTCATATATATATACACACACACATACATAGATAGATTCACTTGCTCACATATACACACACATATACATACCAGTGGCGTTGCGACCCGGGTGCGGGGGGTGCGGCCCTAACCTAATAGGGTGACACCAAGACGCTCCGCAGCACCCCCCTCCCCAGCTACACTGACACCCCCCTACTGTGCCCGACCGGCCTCCCATCCGTCAGCACCCCCCCCCCCCCCGCCTTCACCTGCGCTGTATGTGTGCGGTGCGCCCGTCCATCAGCAACCCCCCCCCTTTCAGTGCGCCCGTCCATCATCACACCACCCCTCTCACCTTCACCAGCACTGTGCCCGGCCTCCGCTCCCACGTCTGCGCCGGCCTGACGTCACACCGCATGGCCGCGCAGGGGGACGTCAGTTACGTCACTCGCAGGGCGCCCAGTGAGAAGGATCGCTGCGCTGGATGGGTGAGTGTGTGTGTCTGTCTCTCTGTCTGTCTGTCTCTATCTATGTTTGTGTGTGTGACTCTGTGTGTGTGTGTGACTGTGTGACTCTCTGAGTGTGTGTGTGTGACTGTGTGTGTGTGTGTTTGTGCGACTCTGTGTGTTTGTGTGACTGTGTGTGTGACTGTGTGTTTGTGTGACTCTCTGAGTGTGTGTGTGACTTTGTGTGTGTGTGTGTGTGACTGTGTTTGTGTGACTGTGTGTGTGACTATGTGTGTGTCTGTCTGTGAGTGTGTGTGTCTCTGACTGTGTGTGTTTGTGTGTGTGTCTCTCTGTGTTGTATGTGGTTTTTTTTTGTGTGTGCGTGTGTGTGTGTGGGGGGGGGGGGGGGGGGGTTGAACCAGCGATCTAATGTGGGGAGAATTTGACCCATTGTGGGGAACCTGCAAGGGAACATGCGGCCTAATGTGGGGAAACTACTACCTAATGTGGGGAGTCTTTTCTACCTAATGTGGGGAGTCTATTCTACCTAATGTGGGGAATCTGTGCTACCGAATGTGGGGAATCTATGCTACCTAATGTGGGGAAACTGCTACCTAATGTGGGGAATCTGTGCTACCTAATGTGTGGAAATTGCTACCTAATGTGGGGTAACTGGTACCTACCCAATGTGGGGGAACTGGTACCAAATGTGGAGAATCTATGCTGCCTAATGTGGGGAAAAGATGCTACCTAATGTGGGGAAACTGCTACCTACCTAATGTGGGGGAACTGCTGCCTACCTAATGCTTCCCCCTGGCAGTAGCACCCTCATCATCCACCAGCAACACCCCCCCCCCCCCCAGCAGCACCTCCATCAGCAGATCCAGTCAGGAGGATGATCCTGCCGATGGATGATGGGGGTAATACTGCCAGGGGGGATGGCCAGTAGCACCCTAATCATCCTCCAGCAACACCCCCCCCCAGTAGTAGCACCCCCATCATCCACCAGCAACACCACCAATACCTCCCTCCCGTGGTAATAGCATCAGCTAACGGATGTTGAGGGGTGTTACTGCTGTTGTGGTATTATATTTAGAGGGTGCACTGTATGGCAACGTTATATTCAGAGGGCGCAGTTTGTGGTAGTATTATATTCAGAGGGCGCAGTTTGTGGTAGTATTATTAGAGATGAGCGAACGTACAGTAAATTCGATTTGTCACGAACTTCTCGGCTCGGCAGTTGATGTCTTATCCTGCGTAAATTAGTTCAGCCTTCAGGTGCTCCGGTGGGCTTGAAAAGGTGCATACAGTCCTAGGAAAGAGTCTCCTAGGACTGTATCCACCTTTTCCAGCCCACCGAAGCACCTGAAAGCTGAACTAATTTATGCAGGAACTGCATCAACTGCCGAGCTGAGAAGTTTGTGACGAGTTGAATTTACTGTAGTTCGCTCATCTCTAAGTATTATATTCAGAGGGCGCAGGGGGTGGTAGTATTATATTCAGAGTGTACAGTATGTGTTGGTATTATATTCAGAGGGTACAGTATGTGGTAGTATTATATTCAGTGGGTACAGTATGTGGCTGTATTATATTCAGGGGTAAAGTATGTGGCAGATTTATATTCAGAGTGTACAGTGTCTGTTGGCATTATATTCAGAATGTACAGTGTGTGGTAGTATTATATTCAGTGGGTATGGTGTATGGAAGGTTTATAATCAAAGAGTATAGTGTATAGTAGTATTATATTTAGAGGATACAATGTCTGGCAGGTTTATAATAATAATTGTTTTCATATAGAGGATGAAAATGCGCTGACATAGTGAGGAGACGTCTGGGCATCACATTCTACAGACAGAAGTTTTAGCTGGACCAGGCGGTATGTACCATCTGAATTAGATAAGGGAAGACTATAGAGAAGACGTCACCTGTAGTCACTGATATCATTGTTCATTGTCCTCTCTATGTCCTATCAGACCTGTAGTCCCTTGTCAGTTCTACAGTTAGGTCAGTGAAACTACAACTCCCAGCATAACCTCACCACTGCTCAAAGGGGTACTCTACTGGAAAACATTTTTTTTAATTAACTGGTGCTACAAAGTTAAACAGATTTGTAAATTACTTCTATTTAAAAATCTTAATCCTTCCAGTACTTATTAGCTGCTGTATAAGCGATTCACAGGAAGTTATTTTCTTTTTTAATTTATTTTCTGTCTGACCACAGTGCTCGGTGCTGACACCTCTGTCCATGTCAAGAACTGTCCATAGTAGGAGCAAATCCCCATAGCAAACCTCTCCTGCTCTGGACAGTTCCTGACATGGACAGAGGTGTCAGCAAATAGCACTGTGGTCAGACTGGAAATAACTACACAACTTCCTGTGGAGCATACACCAGCTTATAAGTACTGTAAGTATTAAGATTTTAAATAGAAGTAATTTAAAAATCTGTTTAACTTTCTGGCACCAGTTGATATAAAAGTAAATGTTTTCCAGTGGAGTACCCCTTTAAGTAATTCTGGGAGCAGTATATTTAAAGGACAACTGTAGTGGTCAAAAATCCCTGCCCAAATGTTCCCCAAACAAAAGTTATACAATTCAGTTAATTAGTCCTATTTACCTATATGCAGCCGTTTCTGAGATATTAGAGTTGCCAGCATAGCCCAGTAGTCCTGCGTCCGTCCCCTATTCATTACATTGCAGCTGCCATCTTGGGGACGGAGATCTCTTCCTCCCAGCAGTGTTTGTGCTCCCCCTAGCCTCTGTCAGCTCCTCCCTCTTATGCATATGCATGAGCGGGTGCTTTCTGAGGCAGCCATAGGCTCATCCTCAGAAACGCCCCTATCTGTAAGATTCAAGCAGGGGGAGAATGAGGACGTCCACAGCTCCTCCCCCCTCCCCTGCTCTGTCTACATAGGACCTCACTTCTCACGGGGAGGTTTCAAGTTTTCATGGGGGAAACACAGAGCAGGGAGGGGACGACGTGTGTGTGAAGGAGACATATTATACTGCACGGGCTGGTGGTGTATAGACTACAGGGAATAAATATCATACTGATTCTGTGTGTGAGAGGGGGGGAGGGGGACTACTGAGTGACACATGCTGGGAGTTGTAGTCCCTGTTGTGGGTGTGTATGCCAGTGTTTCCCAACCAGGGAATGCTGGGAGTAGTAGTTTTGCAACATCTGGAGGCACCCTGGTTGGGAAACACTGGTGTATGAACTACAACTCCCAGGAGATTACAGAGATACAATAGAGGTGTTGGTGAACTACAACCCCCAGGAAACTACAGAGATACAATAGAGGTGTTGGTGAACTACAACTCCCAGGAGACTCCTGATACAATAGAGGTGTTGGTGAACTACAACACCCAGGAGACTACAGAGATACAATACAGGTGTTGGTAAACTACAACTCCCAGGAGACTACAGAGATACAATAGAGTTGTTGGTGAACTACAACTCCCAGGAGACTACAGAGATACAATATAGGTGTTGATGAACTACAACCCCCAGGAGACTACAGAGATACAATATAGGTGTTGATGAACTACAACCCCCAGGAGACTACAGAGATACAATAGAGGTGTTGGTGAACTACAACCCCCAGGAGACTACAGAGATACAATATAGGTGTTGGTGAACTACAACACCCAGGAGACTACAGAGATACAATATAGGTGTTGGTGAACTACAACCCCCAGGAGACTACAGAGGTACAATAGAGGTGTTGGTGAACTACAACACCCAGGAGACTACAGAGATACAATAGAGGTGTTGGTGAACTACAACTCCCAGGAGACTACAGAGGTACAATAGAGGTGTTGGTAAACTACAACTCCCAGGAGACTACAGAGATACAATAGAGGTGTTGGTGAACTACAACTCCCAGGAGACTACAGAGATACAATATAGGTGTTGATGAACTACAACCCCCAGGAGACTACAGAGATACAATATAGGTGTTGGTGAACTACAACCCCCAGGAGACTACAGAGATACAATATAGGTGTTGGTGAACTACAACCCCCAGGAGACTATAGAGATACAATAGAGGTGTTGGTGAACTACAACCCCCAGGAGTCTCCTGATACAGTAGAGGTGTTGGTGAACTACAACTCCCAGGAGTCTCCAGATACAGTAGAGGTGTTGGTGAACTACAACTCCCAGGAGTCTCCTGATACAGTAGAGGTGTTGGTGAACTACAACTCCTTTATACACTCAAACAGCAGAAAGCTGACACGGCATGCTTGGATGTATAGTCTTACAACAGCTGGAGTCACCTCTGCAACTCCAAGCATGCACATACAGCAGAAAGCTGACAGGGCATGCTGGGATTTGTAGTCTTGCAACAGCTGGAGGCACCACTGGAATTCCCAGCATGCCCGAACAGCATATAAAATAACTGGGCATGCTTGGAGTTGTAGTTGTGAAAAAGATGGAGGGACCCCTATCAGGACAGTTTTATAGACAAACAATTATGTTTTTTTTTTACCATTTTTACTTTCACTCTCCACTCTCCAGTGTCCACACTACAGTGAGCACGGAGGCAGCCTGCTTCATCACTGGACAGGAGCAGCATGGGGAGGGGGAGATGAGCAGAAGGGGAGGGTGTATGCATAGGGAAGGGAGATGTGGGCGTTACAATATAATAATTTGCTCGGGGGGATAGAACAGGGGGAGGGCAGCAGCTTACAGGAAGTAAGCACAAGGCATGATGGGAGATGTAGTTTTATTTTCACTTCTCCTCCGTAATTCGTGTGCTGATAACGGGAGAAAGACTGGGCCAATTTTGATGGGGGAGACATCGTTGGAAAGGTCTTTCAAAGACCTATTAAATGAGGTAAAAAAAAAAAAGTTTTTTTGCCCAGCACTGCAGATGTCCTTTAAATGATGAAAACTTCTTTAACTCTTTCCCATTCTGTGGCAACTGGTATATCTGATTATTATACTGGAATTTCTCACAATGCACTACAACAGTGGTGTCTGTCACAACAGGCTAAAAACTTACTGGGGGGAGGAGGGAGGTATGGGAGGGACACCATTTTCTACCGCACCGGGTGACACCAACCCTAGCAATGCCACTGTATACATACATACATATACATAGATTCACTTGCTCATATATATATATATACACATATACATAGATTCACTTGCTCACATATATATATATATATATATATATATATATATACACACACACACACACATACGCACACATACATACATACACATATACATAGATTCACTTGCTCACATATATAGGCACATACATAGAGATAGACACACACACAAACACACATATATATGCACCTCACACTGACATACAGTCACTCACATATATACACAGTCACTTACACTAAGGCCCCAGCCATCCCTCTCTGCACAGGCACATACATAGAGATACACACAAACACATACACACAAATATATATACATACACACACACACTGACATACAATCACTCACATATACACACACACACTTAGACACAATCACTCACATATATTTACAGTCACTTACAGTAAGGGCTGCATAGACTGAATTTTGTGTCTGGACATGCAGTGGGCGGGGCTTCTCTCTGCCTCCGCTGCTCCTGTCTCCTCCGTGTGGAGAGAAGCAGAGAAATGGCAGATAATGACAGGGTGAGTGGCGCCCCTTGCTGCAGGGAGGGCACAGCACCCTCCATTAAACCACATACAAATCTCCCCAGCAATGGATCCTTTTTACTTCACCTGTCACCCTGCAGCTCTTTTTGTGAGGGCACTAGAGGGGCAGGTGAGGAAAAGGGCAGGGGCTCCAGCCCCCCTTTCACTCCTATGTGTGCACGTCCCTGCACCCACACATTGCTTTGTGTTCACATATGGAGTCAGGGGTGGACTGACAACACTTGGGGCCCCTGGACCAAAAAAAGGAAGGGCCCACTGCCTCCTCAGTCTTCTACCACGTCCCTTTTCCACCCAAATCTCCCACATAATAAACTAAAATGTATTTATATAAGAAACACTTTAACGTAGGCAAATTTCCATGACCAATAATACTGGTATACAAGGAGTAAATATATACCACTGATCTGCAGCGTCCTCTTTCCTTTTCTTCTCTGTCTGGATCAGACCACCATGTCAATCTCTTACCATCTGCAGGGCAAACATGTCAGACTCTGCATTTTTTCAGTGTCCACCCATCTATAGACCCACAAACTGTAATAATCCCCTTCAGGTAGATAGGTATCCACGTAAATAAGTAACTAGGTAGGCGGATCAGGAATCCAGATATGTAGGTAGGTGACTAGCCAGGTAGGTAGGTAGGGGGCAAGCAAGGTAGTTAGGCAGCCATGTATGAAGGCCAGACATGTACATAGTTAGGTAGCCAGGTATGTAGGTAGTTAGATAGCCCGGTATGTAGGTAAGTATTTAGGCATACATATAAAGTTAGGTAGCCCCCCCCCCTTCCCTGTTGGTATAGACAGCAGAATTACCCCCCCCCCCCCCTCTTCCTTGTAGGTATAGGCAGCAGAGTTAACCCCCCTTCCCTGTAGGCATAGGCGGTAGAGTTAACCCCCCTTCCCCATAGGTTTAGGAAGCAGAGTTAACCCTCCCCCCTGTAGGTATAGGAACAGAGTAGACCCCTCCCCCTTTCCCCATAGGTATAGGCAGCAGTTAACCCCCCCCCTTTCCTCATAGGTATAGGCAGCAGTTAACCTCCCTTTCCCCATAGGAATAGACAGCAGTTAGCCCCCCCCCCTTTCCCATAGGTATAGGCATCAGTCAACACCCCCCCCTTTCCCCATAGATATAGGCAGCAGTCAACCCCCCCTTTCTCCATAGGTATAGGTAGCAGTTAACACCTCCCCCCCCTTTCCCCATAGGTATAGGCAGCAGTTAACCCCCCCCCCCCGCTTTCCACATAGGTATAGGTAGCAGTTAACCCCTCTTTCCCCATAGGTATTGGCAGAAGTTAATTCGCCCCCCCCCTTTCCCCATAAGTATAAGCAGCAGTTAACACCCCCCATTTCCCCATGGGTATAGGCAGCAGTTAAACTCCCCACCCCTTTCCCCATATCGTTAAGCCCCCTAACCCTTTGCCCATATAGGCAGCAATTAAACCCCCACCCTTTCCGCTACGATGGTTAAGAAAAAATGATGCTCACCTGATATCCCACGCAGCGATCTCCTCAGCAGCAGGGCCCATGTCTTCTCTCCTTCACAGTGCAGGCACCGATGAGTGACGTCATCGGCGCCTGCACTGCATGTTGCATGGGGGGGGGGGGGGGGGGCGGAGGTCACGTCTCCTCCTTGTGTAGGCCGCAGATACGGCTCGCACAGAGGAGATGCGTTCTGTTGTATGTGCGTGTACCGCACATACAGGTGTGGTGGCCCAGTACGGGAGGTGTTTCTCCAGGCTTCCCCAGGTCCCCCTGCATTAGTTTCTCAATGGTAAATATGTTGTACTGTATAAAATGTGTTATCACCTTAAGAGTTATACCATGTGATATGCCATGTGCTTGTTACCCAGGAGGTACCAGTTACCAGGTGATTCCAGGGGTGACCTATGGGCTCCCTGCTAGTCTCCCCCATATAAGCCCTGGGTGGAGCTAGCCTCTCTCTCTTTAAGCTCTGCTCTTCTGCTAAGCTGAGGTCCACTGCAGTCGTGCCTAGTGTGTGTGTCCAGAGGGTTGGTAACCTCAAAGTCAAGTCCTGCAGCCACCATCAAGTCAAGTAAGCTAAAGTTACAGCTTTATGAGTCAAGTCAAGTCAGTCCCTGTCATTTGTCAATTCAGCGTGGTTTGCATTTAATTGTCCTGTCCTACTACGAGTCCTAGCAAGCCCTTAAGGTCTCTGCGTCACTGGTCAACTCCTTGTGCCGTGGCTGAACTGTATAGACTTTACCAACTGTCTACCCTCAGTAAAGCTACCGTTGTCAGTAACTTGGCGTCGGAGTCTTTATTGCCCCCGTGCCTAGCCCAGGATCCAGCAGTATACCTTTGGTTGGTTTTAGGCTAAACCACGCACTGGCATCATGAATACAAGGGGTTAATGCCATCTGCCCCTAGGGTAACAATATCTGCCCTTATCACACCCCGCTACCACACAGGAGAAAGCAGCGCTGTCTGCCGGGATGAGTGTCCCGGATCCTTAGTAGCGGCGGGCCCTTTACCCGGCCGGGCCCTCAGACAACGTCTGATCCGACCATCCGGTCAGTCCTCCCCTGTATGGAGTATTTCCGTATTCAGGGGAAATTGTGTTATAAATTTTGGGGGTCTTTTTCTCCTTTTACCTCCTTGTGAAAATGAAAGGTATTGGGGAACACCAGCATGTGAGTGTAAAAAGTGAATTTCTCTTACACTAACATGCTGGTGTAGCCCCCAACTTTTCTTTTTCATAAGGAGTAAAAGTAGCAAAACTCCAAAATTTGTAACACAAATTTTCCTGAGTATGTAAATACCCCATTTGTGGCCCTAAACTGATGCTTTGAAATACGACAGGGCTCCAGAGAGAGCTCCATGCGCATTTTAGGCATAAATTAGGGATTTGCATAGGAGTGGACTCCTATGCAACCATTGTGCTTGCCTCTTCCACTAAAAGTACCCTACAGCAGTGTTTCCCAAACAGGATGCCTCCAGCTGTTGCAACACTACAACTCCCAGCATGTTTGGACAGTCAATGGCAGTTCGGCCACGCTGTGGAGTTGTTCATTTGCAATAGCTGGAGGCTGCATTTAGTAAACAGTGCCGTATGAGCTGTTATTAATTTTTATTGGGGGGTTGGGTCGGGAGGTAATGATGCAAAGGTGTGTGTCTATGTAGTGTTTTACTCTTTATTTTTGTGTTAGTGAAGTGTAGGTGATTTTTCTGTACGAACACACAGTCGGGTTTACAACAAGTTTTCCGCTACAAGTTTGATCCACGGCAAATTTCTCACAACTCAAACTCGGAACGGGGAACTTACGGCACCGATCTCTTTTTTTTCCAGGCCATTGGGTCACCAGAGATCCGAATGGCCTGGAAATGTCATATGGAAGGTCACAGTTTAGAGACCACTGCACAGTGGTCACCAAACTGTGGCCCTCCAGATGTTGCAAAACTACAACTTTCAGCATCCCCAGACAGCCAACCCCATGTTTCCTGCTGTGAGTTTGAAGAGGAGCAGGCTCTCTGTGCCAAATTTTTGGCAGCAAATTTCTGCTGATGAAAATCCACCTCAACCCCTATTTTATAATGCAGATCTGTCACAAATATGCAGCAAAATGAGCATAATGAGCGGCTGTTCTGACTCGGATTTAACTAAGGTTCATTATTTTTCTCTAGGATACAGCATGGCGGCAGCAGCTACATCATAAGTATTTAAAATATTTTTAATGCTGCCCCCCAGGTTCCTGGTTGAAAATATAGCCTAGTGTGTCTGAAATGTGACAGACCCTATTTAACTCTTCCCATTTCATTTATTTTCTTTTTTTTTTTCTTCTTCCCTGCCTTCTAAGATAACTTTTTATTTTTCCACCAACAGAGTCGTATAATGGGGATTTTTTTTATTTATAGCACAACATTCTTTAATATTTTGTCTTGTAAAATGTTAGATATCACAATGGAAGCCTAACAGATCCCATTAAAAATAACACTATAAAATCATACAGTGGCCTTACCAGCTTTCTTTCTTAACCTTCCCTTATGACATCACACATGTGACATCAGTCTTTGGTTGATACCTTTACCAGCCACTAGTACAGTTCAGGCCTTAGGTATCAGAGGGAGCGCACACAAAGAGCAGGAGATGAGGAAGAGGACAAGATGACACAGGAGAGGTACATCAATCCTAAATATTGATCAGAATACATCTAGAGTTCTAGACTTGCAAATAATGACTAGATCTTTTAAATATAATGTGTCACAATAATAGTGTTAATTGTATTAAATCTAGTTATTTAACTATACACTTTGCTGATGATCACAAATGACCAAGTATATACTGTTTATATTCAATTCTATTATACAAAGAGTTGGTGGGGTGTATGTCCTGTATGGGTATATTAAGTCTATGGGGGAGAATCATCAAAACCTGTGTAGAGGAAGAGTGGAGCATCAGATCAGATCGCTTCTTTCAGTTTTTAGAGGCCTTTTTAAAATGAAAGAATCAATCTTATTGGTTTCTACGGGCAACTGGTCAACATTTCCTCTGCGCTGGTGTTGATAAATCTCCCCCTATATGTATAGTTTTCTATACTAAGAAAGTCAAAAGCACCTAAATGTCTAAAACACACCTATATATTCAGTGTATGTGACCTACTAATGGGGGTGACAGGGAAGTAATGTAAGAGATGTCTGACCTTAAACATGACCTCCTGTTATAACCTAAAACAAGAAATTAGGCTGAAATAACGTATATTTCACTATTATAATGCTGGATTTCTTGTATGACTATTAGTACTGAATCATAAAAAGAAATGCATACATTGAATTTTCTTTAACATGATTGTCCCACAGAGCAAATTTGGTAAAATCAGATGTGTGCCCCATACATATATGTAAAGGGGTACAAAAATAATTGATATCCCTGTAGAGTTCTTCTCCCTCATGGATCTGATCCCCTAGTATCCTCTCTGAGCTGTAACCCTACCGTTGCCAGGCAACTTTCCCCCAATCCCCCTTGCTTATAAGCACAGTGGAAACAAACTGCCATTACCTTCAGGACACTGCAGTTGAACTGAGCATGTGTTAGGGTGCATTCACACCACGTTTTAGCTATACAGGGACCTGATTTGGCTGGGGGCAGTGAAAACCAGGTGCTCCCTTATCCCAGCCGGACCTGGCCCCCTTCTCATTCATTTGAATGATCTGACCAGAGTCAAACTGCGGTTTTCAGTTGGTTCAGAAAAACGGATATGGGGCAAAAATGAGCCGACCGGAGACATTGTTTGACTCCGGTTGGCTCATTTAAATGAATGAGAAGGGGGCCGGGACCGGCTGGGATATGGGAGCGCCCGGTTTTCACTCCCCCCAGCTGGATCCGGTCCCCATATAGCTAAAACGTGGTGTGAACCCACCCTTACCCCGACTTAGTGGGTCGTAACCAACAGTTATCAATACAATGCAGGTACATGGAGAATTAGTAATCTTATATCTCTCAAACAATATTGTAATCCTGGTACATTTAAATATGTTAAATGTCACATAATGCATTAGTATAGAACTTTTTTTTGTTGGTATTTTTTTTTTTTTTAATGAGGCAACTTCTTTAACCCCTTAAGGACCCAGCCATTTTACACCTTAGGACCAGGCCATATTTTGCACATCTGACCACTGTCACTTTAAACATTAATAACTCTGGAATGCTTTTAGTTATCATTCTGATTCCGAGATTGTTTATTCATGACATATTCTACTTTAACATAGTGGTAACATTTTGTGGTAACTTGCATCCTTTCTTGGGGAAAAATCCCAAAATTTGATGAAAAATTTGAAAATTTAGCATTTTTCTAACTTTGAAGCTCTCTGCTTGTAAGGAAAATGGATATTCCAAATATTTTTTTTATATTCACATATGCAATATGTCCACTTTATGTTTGCATCATAAAATTTACGTGTTTTCACTTTTGGAAGACACCAGAGGGCTTCAAAGTTCCAAACTCACAATTTTTCAGGGACCAGTTCAGGTTTGAAGTGGATTTGAAGGGTCTTCATCTTAGAAATACCCCACAAATGACCCCATTATAAAAACTGCAACCCCCAAAGTATTCAAAATGACATTCAGACAGCGTTTTAACCCCTTTAGGTGTTTCACAGGAATAGCAGCAAAGGGAAGGAGAAAATTCACAATCTTAATTTTTTACACTCGCATGTTCTTGTAGACCCAATTTTTGAATTTTTACAAGGGGTAAAAGGAAAAAATGTATACTTATATTTGTAGCCCAATTTCTCTCGAGTAAGCACATACCTCATATGTCTATGTAAAGTGTTCGACGAGCGCAGTAGAGGGCTCAGAAGCGAAGAAGGGGGTTTTGGAGAGTACGTTTTTCTGAAATGGTTTTTGGGGGGCATGTTGCATTTAGGAAGCCCCTATGGTGCCAGAACAGCAAAAAAAAAAAAAACACATGCCATACCATTTTGGAAACTAGACCCCTTGAGGAGCGTAACAAGGAATTAAGTGAGCCTTAATACCCCACAGGTTTTTCACCACTTTTGCATATGTAAAAAAATAAATAAAAAATTCACTAAAATGTGGGTTTCCCCCCAAATTTCACATTTTTGCAAGGGTTAATAGCAGAAAATACCCCCCAAAATTTGTAACCCCATCTCTTCTGAGTATGGAGGTACTCCATAAGTTGACCTGAAGTGCACTACGGGTGAGAAGAGAAGGAGTCATATTTGGCTTTTTGAGAGCAAATTTTGCTCGGGGGGCATGTCGCATTTAGGAAGCCCCTATGGTGCCAGGACAGCAAAAGAAAAAACACATGGCATACCATTTTGGAAACTAGACCCCTTGAGAAATGTAACAAGGAATCAAGTGAGCCTTAATACCCCACAGGGGTTTCACGACTTTTGCATACGTAAAAAAAAATTTCACTAAAATGTGTGTTTCTCCCCCAAAATTTCACATTTTTGCAAGGGTTAATAGGGGAAGCCCCTATGGTGCAAGGACAGCAAAATAACCCTCACATAGCATACCATTTTGGAAACTAGACCCCTTGAGGAACGTAACAAGGGGTACAGTGAGCACTTACCCCCCCCCCCCCCCCACTGGTGTCTGTCAGATCTTTGGAACAGAGGGCTGTGTACAAAATGTTTTATTTGCACAACCCACTGTTCCAAAGATCTGTCAGACACCAGTGGGGTGTAAATTCTCACTGCACCCCTCATTACATTCCGTGAGGGGTGTAGTTTCCGAAATTGGGTCACATGTGGGGTTTTATTTTTTTTGCGTTTGTCAAAACCGCTGTAACAATCAGCCACCTCTGTGCAAATCACATCAAATGTACATGGTGCACTCTCCCTTCTGGGCCTTGTTGTGCGCCCCCAGAGCACTTCACGCGCACATATGGGGTATCTCCGTAGTCGGGAGAAATTGGTTTACAAATTTTGCGGGGCTTTTTTCCCTTTTACCTCCTGTCAAAATGAAAAGAATAGGGCAACATCAGCATGTTAGTGTAAAAAATTTATTTTTTTACACTAACATGCTGGTGTAGACCCCAGCTTCACCTTTTCATAAGGGGTGAAAGGAGAAAAAGCCCCCCAAAATTTGTTAGGCAATTTCTCCCGAGTACGGTGATACCCCATATGTGGCCCTAAACTGTTGCCTTGAAATACGACAGGGCTCCGAAGTGAGAGAGCGCCATGTGCATTTGAGGCCTGAATTAGGGATTTGCATAGGGGTGGACATAGGGGTATTCTACGCCAGTGATTCCCAAACAGGGTGCCTCCAGCTGTTGCAAAACTCCCAGCATGCTTGGACAGTCAACGGCTGTCTGGCAATACTGGGAGTTGTTATTTTGCTACAGCTGGAGGCTCCATTTTGGAAACAGTGGCGCACCAGACGTTTTTCATTTTTATTGGGGAGGGGAGGGGGGCTGTGTAGGGGTATGTGTATATGTAGTGTTTTTACTTTTTATTTTATTTTGTGATAGTATAGTGTAGTGTAGTGTTTTTAGGGTACAGTCACATGGGCGGGGGATTACAGCGAGTTTCCCGCTGCGAGTTTGAGCTGCCAGGCAAAATTTGCTGCATTGCAAACTTGCAGCCTGATACTCACTGTAAGCCCCCTGCCCATGTGAATGTACCCTGTACATTCACAGGGGGGCCTCCAGCTGTTGCAAAACTACAACTCCCAGCATGCACTGTCTATCAGTGCATGCTGGTAGGTATAGTTTTGCAACAGCTGGAGGCACACGGGTTGGGAAACACTGAGTTAGGAAACAGACAATGTTTCCCAACCAGTGTGCCTCCAGTTGTTGCAAAACCACTACTCCCAAACATTCTCAGGCATGCTGGAAGTAGATGTTCTGCAACATCTTTAGAGCCAGATGTTGCCGAACTACAACTCCCAGCATGCTTGGAGTTGTAGTTTTGCAACATTTGGAGGACTACAGTTTGCAGACCACTAATACAGTGGTTCCCAATCTGTGCCCTTCCAGATGTTGCAAAACTACAACTTCCAGTATGCCAAAACTGTCCAGGCATGCTGGGAGTTGTAGTTCTGCAACATCTGAAGGGCCAGATGTTACAGAACTACAACTCCCAGCATGCCTGGACAGTAATGGCATGCTGAGGATGTGTAGTTTTGCAACATCTGGAAGGGCACAGTGGTCTCCAAACTGTGGACCTCCAGATGTTGCAAAACTGCAACTCCCAGCATGCCCAGGGCATTTGCCCTGGATGCCTGCTGAAGCATTTCAGCAGGCATCTGCTTCTGATCTCAGCCCGGCGCGCGGCAGGGACCGGAAAACGCCAGGACGTACGGGGACGTCCTGGGTCCTTAAAGCCCAGGGTGCGGGGACGTCCCCGTACGTCCTGGGTCCTTAAGGGGCTAAAGGTGTACTCCGCCCATAGACATCTTATCCCTTATCCAAAACATTGTGGATGAGATGTCTGATCCTGGAGTGGGTCTGGCCACTGGGACCCCCCACGATATCTGGGCCGACCACACCCCCTCTATTCATGTCTATGGGAGGGGGCGTGACGGCACAGAGATCGCGGGGGTTCCCAGTGGCAAGACACCTGCCATCAGACATCTTATTCCCTATCCTTTCTATAGCGGATAAGATGTTCAGGGGCAGAGTACCACTTTAAAGGGAATTTATCAACTCTATTTGCTCCAAAGAACTTCAGACCCTATTGTACCTTTTTTTTTTTTTTTAGCTGATAATTGTTGCCTAATTTGTAAAATCAGTGTTCAATTTTTCAGCCAAGTTCCAAAGAGGTGGGGTTAATCTGCTGAAGTGCCGAAGCTTGGCACACCTCCTCGCTTGCTCCCACCTCCCAGGCCCTCCTTGATTGATGTTCTGAGCCCGGTTTTTCAATCAAGAAGGAGCTGGAGGGGAGAGCAAGTAAGTGGATGTGCCGGGATGAGACACTTGAGCAGCTTAGATCAGCCTCTTTGCACCCTACATTTGTGTATTACACCTGAATATTAGACAATACTGGATTAAACTATGTGGAATGTTGATTTAGGGATCTATCCAATTGCTAGCAGGCCATAGACACAAGATTACATATAAGATAAGGTTATATGCCGACCAGGTATTATATTGTAGTTCCCAGCGAATTGAATCTAACTTTGAAGGGGAAGTACCTTTAGGCACTTCCCCCTTCAAAGTTAGCGGGTCATGTAGAAATTTTTCTGTACCATGTCTATGACAATCATGGGTGCTTTTTGCCTTCCTTAGGTTGTAGGGCTATTGTTACCATTAAAATTGTCAGAACCCTAAAATAAACCCTAACAGACCCAACTAAACTAAGGAATACATGTTCATAGTTATTAAAAAGAGGAAACACACCCCTCAAGGAACATAACAAGGGGTACAGTGAGCCTTAACACCCCACAGGTGTTTGATGACTTTTTGTAAAATTTGGATGAGTAAATAAAAAAAATAGGAGGAAATACGAGAAAATGCCCCTCAAAATTTGTAACCCCATTTCTTCTGGGTTTGGAAGTCTTCCATGTATGGATGTAAAGTGCTCTGCTATCAAACTACAATGATCAGAAGAGAAGAAGCGCCATTGGGCTTTTGGAGAGAGAATTCGTCTGGAATTCAAGTCAGGGGACATGTGCGTTTACAAAGCCCCCATGGTGCCAGAACAGTGGACCCCCACCACATGTGACTGTATTTCGGAAACAACACCCCTCACAGAATGTAACAATGGGTGCAGTGAGCATTTACACCCCACTGACGTTTGACAGACTTTTGGAACAGTGGGCTGTGCAAATGAAAACTAAAATTTTTCATTTTCATGGACCCCTGTTCCAAAAATCTGTCAGACACCAGTAGGGCATAAATGCTCACTGCACCCCTTATTACATTCCATGAGGGGTGTAGTTTCCAAAATGGGGTCACATGTTGGAGGGGGTTCCGCTGTTCTGGCACCATAGGGGCTTTGTAAACGCACATGGCCTTCAATTTTAGCCAAATTCTCTCTCCAAAAGTCCAATAGCGCTCCTTCTCTTCTGAGCCCTGTAGTGAGCCAGCAGAGCACTTTATGTCCACACATGGGGTATTTATATATTCAGAAGAAATGGTGATACAAATTATGGGGGGCTTTTTCTCAATTACCCCTTGTGAAAATGAAAAATTTGGGATAACATTAGAAATTAGAAATATTAGCAATAAATTCATCATAAAATATACTTACTGTTAAATACTTTAACTCAATATAAAATAAAAATAAAAACAATAAAAATTAATAAAATTTAAAAATATATATATATAAAAAATATGTATAGAAAAATCTAAAATCACTAACTAAAAAATAAAATACACAAAATACATAAAAAAATACAAATAATAACATAAATAAATATAACAAAAATAAAATATAGCACCAATCACTAATAATAAATAAAGATTATACAAGCAAGTACTTTCTGAATAAGATAACGTTTTTTCACTTCCATCTACTGTATATATATATATATATATATATATATATATATATATAATTCCCTCTGCTTCCCTTCTCCCTTCCTTATTACCCCACCCCTCCCTTGCAACTTACATGCTACTCAAGAAATCCATATCTTAGGACATCATATATCCCAGACTACCATAGCTTATTACATAACAAACAGAATAAATAGCAGTCTATACCGATTCACAGAATATAAATAAATAAAATATTTTTTTCTTTTAAAATTGCATGAGTTACAAGATAATTTACATGAGAATATAATTACTCATGTTAATAACACACTTTTACATACTCCATGGTCTGCACTATGGATAATTTGGAACATACCCTACACAGTCTAAGTCCCATAACATGCGCAGTAGTACTCTAGAAGTGAAATACAGACAAAGTCCGAAGTCATGCGCACAGGTCCAGCAATATGTAGATATCGCGAAAAGTGAATCATCCATCATGAGGCTTGCGCATTGATTACCAATGCGCGGACATGCGTACCTACTGTGACATCACATGTAAACAAAGGTGGTGATAGGCGCAGACGCTAAACACATGCCAGACCATAACAAACTGTATGATTAGTTGCGACTTTTCGCAGGATTGGTACACAACTATTGCGGGACACAAGATTGTGATGTGCGGCCATCTGATTGGCGATAGCACGTCACAGGAAATGAACGCAATGTGAGATTATATAAAGCCTACCTAGCGTCCGGGGCACCATTAGCCTCAAAGCCCTTGACCAAGCTGGTTTATTGAGCGAAACGTCGAGGAGGCTAGCCATGTTTTAATACAGCGTGTGTTCACTGTTAGTAATGTTAATGCAGCATGCATACTCACCTACTAGTGCACAGATCATAGTGCACAATATATATTAATTGTTGAGCACTAACAGAAACTTAGTAGCTAGGAGAGGTTTTCCTTTCCCATAAAAAATTCTGTGACACCGCCGATAATTTTAAACCGTGTGTTTCATAAGGGTAGCTTTTTAGTTTGTGAATTGAATAAAGTTTAAAAGTTTTAGGGGGGCTTCTAGTAAGGGTTTTCCCCAGAAGGGGTAGCCCCTTTAAGGTTGATATTGCACTATTACCCTGGAACCTTCAGGGATCCTTTTTTGTTTAATTCACTGACCATAGAAGGAAAGTAAACATTGCTGGTTAGCTCAATGGTGCTGATCGGGACCTCCGCGATAAAATCGTGGCGTCCCGAACAGCTTGCAGGACGCGAGGAGGATCCCTACCTGCCTCCTCGTTGTCCGATCGCCAAATGACTGCTCCATGCCTGAGATCCAGGCAGGAGCAGTTGAGTGGCAATAACACTGATCAATGCCATGCTAAAAGAAACAAAAAATAACACATACCCCAAACATTGCAAACACAAAACCTCCAAAAACCTGTCAATAGTCTCTGTCAACATCATCCTGAGAGGGATAATACACTGCACTACAATAGAAATAAAAATCCCTATCATCTATATGTCAATGGGTTCCATCTTTTCTTTTGTTCTTTTTTCTAATGCGGTTTTATAATCCCTGAGACAAGTAGTTCTGGCCCTAGAGTGTTATATATATTAGCGTCTGTAGCATGTATAAGGGACATGTTATCATACCTGTGTCTTTTTATAGGTTATTGATGCCCGGTGAGAGGGTGAAAGGGACCTATACCCCCGTCAGCTGCAGGAAAGGAACAAAGAGACAGGTAATTAATATTTATATTAATTACTGATAACAATCAGGCTAGATACAACATCTAAACCTGCAAAGATGTCATAGTCTCTACCTTATACATGAAGATATATGTGTTTTTAATAAGTATATCGTCTATAGACAGCTTCTTATATAACACAACCATGTCTCAGGTACAGAGATTAGGAACATTTATGATTTCTAATATCTGTTTTTTATTTGTAGTAATCCCTTTTTCAATACACTGACCGCATATTTAAGACATAACTGTACTGTAAAGAAAAATCTATAAGTTAATGTAATAAATCACATACTATAACTGATTATTGCCATTTAAAACTATGAAAAATACATTATGTTGATTATAAAACAGAAATACAGAATGGAGACAACCGTCTGTGGCTCAAGCTCGACTGCCCATTTCTTTGAGTGGCCCCTCAATGTTCTGGAAACGGGTGGAGGACATTGTCTCCATTAGAATGGGTCCCCCTACGATGCTTCGGCTGTTGATCTGAAGTGCATTCTGTGCTTTGGAATCTAGGGGGCAAACTGTATTTCTGTTATTAATTTTTTGTTTAGCAATTCCCACCGCAACATGGTTAACCTCTATCCTAAATTTCTGCAAAAAAATTGATAAGACATTCCAAGAAATATTTTGCCAAATAAAAATATATAAAATATTGATGAAGTTGATGAATAATAACAGCAAAAATAACAGTTTTTGATTAAAAAACAAATAAACAATAATAATTTATAAAATATTTTGCTCCTGCCCCCTTCCCCAAAAATAAAAAAACATATATTACCCTTAAAATTTATGAATAAAGAAAAAAAAATAACACATACCCCAAACATTGCAAACACAAAACCCCCAAAAACCTAACAATAGTGTCTGTCAACATCATCCTGGGAGGGATAATACACTGCAACTACAATAGAAATAAAAATCCCTATCATCTATATCTCAATGGGTTCCATCTTTTCTTTTGTTCTTTTTTCTAATGCGGTTTTATAATCCCTGAGACAAGTAGTTCTGGCCCTAGAGTGTTATATATATTAGCGTCTGTAGCATGTATAAGGGACATGTTATCATACCTGTGTCTTTTTATAGGTGATTTATGCCCGGTGAGAGGGTGAAAGGGACCTATACCCCCGTCAGATGCAGGAAAGGAACAAAGAGACAGGTAATTAATATTTATATTAATTACTGATAACAATCAGGCTAGATATAACATCTAGACCTGCAGAGATGTTATAGTCTCTACCTTATACATGAAGATATATGTGTTTTTAATAAGTATATCGTCTATAGACAGCTTCTTATATAACACAACTGTGTCTCAGGTACAGAGATTGGGAACATTTATGATTTCTAATATCTGTTTTTTATTTGTAGTAATCCCTTTTTCAATAGACAGACCGCAGATTTAAGACATAACTGTACTGTAAAGAAAAATCTCTAAGTTAATGTAATAAATCACATACTATAACTGATTATTGCCATTTAAAACTATGAAAAATACATTATGTTGATTATAAAACAGAAATACAGAATGGAGACAACCGTCTGTGGCTCAAGCTCGACTGCCCATTTCTTTGAGTGGCCCCTCAATGTTGTGGAAACGGGTGGAGGACATTGTCTCCATTAGAATGGGTCCCCCTACGATGCTTCGGCTGTTGATCTGAAGTGCATTCTGTGCTTTGGAACCTCGGGGGCAAACTGTATTTCTGTTATTAATTTTTAGTTTAGCAATTCCCACTGCAACATGGTTAACCTCTATCCTAAATTTCTGCACAAAATTGATAAAAGACATTCCAAGAAATATTTTACCAAACAAAAATATATAAAATATTGATGAAGTTGATGAATAATAATAACAGCAAAAATAACAGTTTTTGATTAAAAAACAAATAAACAATAATAATTTATAAAAAATTTTGATCCTGCCCCCTTCCCCAAAAATAAAAAACATATATTACCCTTAAAATTTATGAATAAAGAAACAAAAAATAACACATACCCCAAACATTACAAACACAAAAAAAACCAAAACCTAACAATAGTCTCTGTCAACATCATCCTGAGAGGGATAATACACTGCACTGCAATAGAAATAAAAATCCCTATCATCTATATCTCAATGGGTTCCATCTTTTCTTTTGTTCTTTTTTCTAATGCGGTTTTATAATCCCTGAGACAAGTAAATCTGGCCCTAGAGTGTTATATATATTAGCGTCTGTAGCATGTATAAGGGACATGTTATCATACCTGTGTCTTTTTATAGGTGATTAATGCCCGGTGAGAGGGTGAAAGGGACCTATACCCCCGTCAGCTGCAGGAAAGGAACAAAGAGACAGGTAATTAATATTTATATTAATTACTGATAACAATCAGGCTAGATATAACATCTAGACCTGCAGAGATGTCATAGTCTCTACCTTATACATGAAGATATATGTGTTTTTAATAAGTATATCGTCTATAGACAGCTTCTTATATAACACAACCATGTCTCAGGTACAGAGATTAGGAACATTTATGATTTCTAATATCTGTTTTTTATTTGTAGTAATCCCTTTTTCAATAGACAGACCGCAGATTTAAGACATAACTGTACTGTAAAGAAAAATCTCTAAGTTAATGTAATAAATCACATACTATAACTGATTGTTGCCTTTTAAAACTATGAAAAATACATTATGTTGATTATAAAACAGAAATACAGAATGGAGACAACCGTCTGTGGCTCAAGCTCGACTGCCCATTTCTTTGAGTGGCCCCTCAATGTTCTGGAAACGGGTGGAGGACATTGTCTCCATTAGAATGGGTCCCCCTACGATGCTTCGGCTGTTGATCTGAAGTGCATTCTGTGCTTTGGAATCTCGGGGGCAAACTGTATTTCTGTTATTAATTTTTAGTTTAGCAATTCCCACCGCAACATGGTTAACCTCTATCCTAAATTTCTGCACAAAATTGATAAAAGACATTCCAAGAAATATTTAAATTTATGAATAAAGAAACAAAAAATAACACATACCCCAAACATTACAAACACAAAACCCCCCAAAACCTAACAATAGTCTCTGTCAACATCATCCTGGGAGGGATAATACACTGCACTGCATTAGAAATAAAAATCCCTATCATCTATATCTCAATGGGTTCCATCTTTTCTTTTGTTCTTTTTTCTAATGCGGTTTTATAATCCCTGAGACAAGTAGTTCTGGCCCTAGAGTGTTATATATATTAGCGTCTGTAGCATGTATAAGGGACATGTTATCATACCTGTGTCTTTTTATAGGTGATTAATGCCCGGTGAGAGGGTGAAAGGGACCTATACCCCCGTCAGATGCAGGAAAGGAACAAAGAGACAGGTAATTAATATTTATATTAATTACTGATAACAATCAGGCTAGATATAACATCTAGAACTGCAGAGATGTCATAGTCTCTACCTTATACATGAAGATATATGTGTTTTTAATAAGTATATCGTCTATAGACAGCTTCTTATATAACACAACTGTGTCTCAGGTACAGAGATTGGGAACATTTATGATTTCTAATATCTGTTTTTTATTTGTAGTAATCCCTTTTTCAATAGACAGACCGCAGATTTAAGACATAACTGTACTGTAAAGAAAAATCTCTAAGTTAATGTAATAAATCACATACTATAACTGATTATTGCCATTTAAAACTATGAAAAATACATTCTGTTGTTTATAAAACAGAAATACAGAATGGAGACAACCGTCTGTGGCTCAAGCTCGACTGCCCCTTTCTTTGAGTGGCCCCTCAATGTTTTTGAAACGGGTGGAGGACATTGTCTCCATTAGAATGGGTCCCCCTACGATGCTTTGGCTGTTGATCTGAAGTGCATTCTGTGCTTTGGAACCTCGGGGGCAAACTGTATTTCTGTTATTAATTTTTAGTTTAGCAATTCCCACTGCAACATGGTTAACCTCTATCCTAAATTTCTGCACAAAATTGATAAAAGACATTCCAAGAAATATTTTGCCAAATAAAAATATAGAAAATATTGATGAAATTGATGAATAATAATAACAACAAAAATAACAGTTTTTGATTAAAAAACAAAAAATCAAAAATAATTTATAAAATATTTTGCTCCTGCCCCCTTCCCCCAAAAATAAAAAAACATATATTACCCTTAAAATTTATGAATAAAGAAACAAAAAATAACACATACCCCAAACATTACAAACACAAAACCCCCAAAAACCTAACAATAGTCTCTGTCAACATCATCCTGGGAGGGATAATACACTGCACTGCAATAGAAATAAAAATCCCTATCATCTATATCTCAATGGGTTCCATCTTTTCTTTTGTTCTTTTTTCTAATGCGGTTTTATAATCCCTGAGACAAGTAGTTCTGGCCCTAGAGTGTTATATATATTAGCGTCTGTAGCATGTATAAGGGACATGTTATCATACCTGTGTCTTTTTATAGGTGATTGATGCCCGGTGAGAGGGTGAAAGGGACCTATACCCCCGTCAGCTGCAGGAAAGGAACAAAGAGACAGGTAATTAATATTTATATTAATTACTGATAACAATCAGGCTAGATACAACATCTAAACCTGCAAAGATGTCATAGTCTCTACCTTATACATGAAGATATATGTGTTTTTAATAAGTATATCGTCTATAGACAGCTTCTTATATAACACAACCATGTCTCAGGTACAGAGATTGGGAACATTTATGATTTCTAATATCTGTTTTTTATTTGTAGTAATCCCTTTTTCAATAGACAGACAGCAGATTTAAGACATAACTGTACTGTAAAGAAAAATCTATAAGTTAATGTAATAAATCACATACTATAACTGATTATTGCCATTTAAAACTATGAAAAATACATTATGTTGATTATAAAACAGAAATACAGAATGGAGACAACCGTCTGTGGCTCAAGCTCGACTGCCCATTTCTTTGAGTGGCCCCTCAATGTTCTGGAAACGGGTGGAGGACATTGTCTCCATTAGAATGGGTCCCCCTAAGATGCTTCGGCTGTTGATCTGAAGTGCATTCTGTGCTTTTGAATCTCAGGGGCAAACTGTATTTCTGTTATTAATTTTTAGTTTAGCAATTCCCACCGCAACATGGTTAACCTCTATCCTAAATTTCTGCACAAAATTGATAAAAGACATTCCAAGAAATATTTTGCCAAATAAAAATATATAAAATATTGATGAAATTGATGAATAATAATAACAACAAAAATAACAGTTTTTGATTAAAAAACAAATAAATAATAATAATTTATAAAATATTTTGCTCCTGCCCCCTTCCCCCAAAAATAAAAAACATATATTACCCTTAAAATTTATGAATAAAGAAACAAAAAATAACACATACCCCAAACATTGCAAACACTAAACCCCCAAAAACCTAACAATAGTGTCTGTCAACATCATCCTGGGAGGGATAATACACTGCACTACAATAGAAATAAAAATCCCTATCATCTATATCTCAATGGGTTCCATCTTTTCTTTTGTTCTTTTTTCTAATGCGGTTTTATAATCCCTGAGACAAGTAAATCTGGCCCTAGAGTGTTATATATATTAGCGTCTGTAGCATGTATAAGGGACATGTTATCATACCTGTGTCTTTTTATAGGTGATTAATGCCCGGTGAGAGGGTGAAAGGGACCTATACCCCCGTCAGCTGCAGGAAAGGAACAAAGAGACAGGTAATTAATATTTATATTAATTACTGATAACAATCAGGCTAGATATAACATCTAGACCTGCAGAGATGTCATAGTCTCTACCTTATACATGAAGATATATGTGTTTTTAATAAGTATATCGTCTATAGACAGCTTCTTATATAACACAACCATGTCTCAGGTACAGAGATTAGGAACATTTATGATTTCTAATATCTGTTTTTTATTTGTAGTAATCCCTTTTTCAATAGATTGACCGCAGATTTAAGACATAACTGTACTGTAAAGAAAAATCTATAAGTTAATGTAATAAATCACATACTATAACTGATTGTTGCCATTTAAAACTATGAAAAATACATTATGTTGATTATAAAACAGAAATACAGAATGGAGACAACCGTCTGTGGCTCAAGCTCGACTGCCCATTTCTTTGAGTGGCCCCTCAATGTTCTGGAAACGGGTGGAGGACATTGTCTCCATTAGAATGGGTCCCCCTACGATGCTTCGGCTGTTGATCTGAAGTGCATTCTGTGCTTTGGAATCTCGGGGGCAAACTGTATTTCTGTTATTAATTTTTAGTTTAGCAATTCCCACCGCAACATGGTTAACCTCTATCCTAAATTTCTGCACAAAATTGATAAAAGACATTCCAAGAAATATTTAAATTTATGAATAAAGAAACAAAAAATAACACATACCCCACACATTACAAACACAAAACCCCCAAAAACCTAACAATAGTCTCTGTCAACATCATCCTGGGAGGGATAATACACTGCACTGCAATAGAAATAAAAATCCCTATCATCTATATCTCAATGGGTTCCATCTTTTCTTTTGTTCTTTTTTCTAATGCGGTTTTATAATCCCTGAGACAAGTAGTTCTGGCCCTAGAGTGTTATATATATTAGCGTCTGTAGCATGTATAAGGGACATGTTATCATACCTGTGTCTTTTTATAGGTGATTGATGCCCGGTGAGAGGGTGAAAGGGACCTATACCCCCGTCAGCTGCAGGAAAGGAACAAAGAGACAGGTAATTAATATTTATATTAATTACTGATAACAATCAGGCTAGATACAACATCTAAACCTGCAAAGATGTCATAGTCTCTACCTTATACATGAAGATATATGTGTTTTTAATAAGTATATCGTCTATAGACAGCTTCTTATATAACACAACTGTGTCTCAGGTACAGAGATTGGGAACATTTATGATTTCTAATATCTGTTTTTTATTTGTAGTAATCCCTTTTTCAATAGACAGACCGCAGATTTAAGACATAACTGTACTGTAAAAAAACATATCTATAAGTTAATGTAATAAATCACATACTATAACTGATTATTGCCATTTAAAACTATGAAAAATACATTATGTTGATTATAAAACAGAAATACAGAATGGAGACAACCGTCTGTGGCTCAAGCTCGACTGCCCCTTTCTTTGAGTGGCCCCTCAATGTTGTTGAAACGGGTGGAGGACATTGTCTCCATTAGAATGGGTCCCCCTACGATGCTTCGGCTGTTGATCTGAAGTGCATTCTGTGCTTTGGAACCTCGGGGGCAAACTGTATTTCTGTTATTAATTTTTAGTTTAGCAATTCCCACTGCAATATGGTTAACCTCTATCCTAAATTTCTGCCCAAAATTGATAAAAGACATTCCAAGAAATATTTTGCCAAATAAAAATATATAAAATATTGATGAAATTGATGAATAATAATAACAACAAAAATAACAGTTTTTGATTAAAAAACAAAAAAACAAAAATAATTTATAAAATATTTTGCTCCTGCCCCCTTCCCCCAAAAATAAAAAAACATATATTACCCTTAAAATTTATGAATAAAGAAACAAAAAATAACACATACCCCAAACATTACAAACACAAAACCCCCCAAAACCTAACAATAGTCTCTGTCAACATCATCCTGAGAGGGATAATACACTGCACTGCAATAGAAATAAAAATCCCTATCATCTATATCTCAATGGGTTCCATCTTTTCTATTGTTCTTTTTTCTAATGCGGTTTTATAATCCCTGAGACAAGTAAATCTGGCCCTAGAGTGTTATATATATTAGCGTCTGTAGCATGTATAAGGGACATGTTATCATACCTGTGTCTTTTTATAGGTGATTAATGCCCGGTGAGAGGGTGAAAGGGACCTATACCCCCGTCAGCTGCAGGAAAGGAACAAAGAGACAGGTAATTAATATTTATATTAATTACTGATAACAATCAGGCTAGATATAACATCTAGACCTGCAGAGATGTCATAGTCTCTACCTTATACATGAAGATATATGTGTTTTTAATAAGTATATCGTCTATAGACAGCTTCTTATATAACACAACCATGTCTCAGGTACAGAGATTAGGAACATTTATGATTTCTAATATCTGTTTTTTATTTGTAGTAATCCCTTTTTCAATAGACAGACCGCAGATTTAAGACATAACTGTACTGTAAAAAAACATATCTATAAGTTAATGTAATAAATCACATACTATAACTGATTATTGCCATTTAAAACTATGAAAAATACATTATGTTGATTATAAAACAGAAATACAGAATGGAGACAACCGTCTGTGGCTCAAGCTCGACTGCCCCTTTCTTTGAGTGGCCCCTCAATGTTGTGGAAACGGGTGGAGGACATTGTCTCCATTAGAATGGGTCCCCCTACGATGCTTCGGCTGTTGATCTGAAGTGCATTCTGTGCTTTGGAACCTCGGGGGCAAACTGTATTTCTGTTATTAATTTTTAGTTTAGCAATTCCCACTGCAATATGGTTAACTTCTATCCTAAATTTCTGCCCAAAATTGATAAAAGACATTCCAAGAAATATTTTGCCAAATAAAAATATATAAAATATTGATGAAATTGATGAATAATAATAACAACAAAAATAACAGTTTTTGATTAAAAAACAAAAAAACAAAAATAATTTATAAAATATTTTGCTCCTGCCCCCTTCCCCCAAAAATAAAAAAACATATATTACCCTTAAAATTTATGAATAAAGAAACAAAAAATAACACATACCCCAAACAGTACAAACACAAAACCCCCCAAAACCTAACAATAGTCTCTGTCAACATCATCCTGAGAGGGATAATACACTGCACTGCAATAGAAATAAAAATCCCTATCATCTATATCTCAATGGGTTCCATCTTTTCTTTTGTTCTTTTTTCTAATGCGGTTTTATAATCCCTGAGACAAGTAAATCTGGCCCTAGAGTGTTATATATATTAGCGTCTGTAGCATGTATAAGGGACATGTTATCATACCTGTGTCTTTTTATAGGTGATTAATGCCCGGTGAGAGGGTGAAAGGGACCTATACCCCCGTCAGCTGCAGGAAAGGAACAAAGAGACAGGTAATTAATATTTATATTAATTACTGATAACAATCAGGCTAGATATAACATCTAGACCTGCAGAGATGTCATAGTCTCTACCTTATACATGAAGATATTTGTGTTTTTAATAAGTATATCGTCTATAGACAGCTTCTTATATAACACAACCATGTCTCAGGTACAGAGATTAGGAACATTTATGATTTCTAATATCTGTTTTTCATTTGTAGTAATCCCTTTTTCAATAGATTGACCGCAGATTTAAGACATAACTGTACTGTAAAGAAAAATCTATAAGTTAATGTAATAAATCACATACTATAACTGATTGTTGCCATTTAAAACTATGAAAAATACATTATGTTGATTATAAAACAGAAATACAGAATGGAGACAACCGTCTGTGGCTCAAGCTCGACTGCCCATTTCTTTGAGTGGCCCCTCAATGTTCTGGAAACGGGTGGAGGACATTGTCTCCATTAGAATGGGTCCCCCTACGATGCTTCGGCTGTTGATCTGAAGTGCATTCTGTGCTTTGGAATCTCGGAGGCAAACTGTATTTCTGTTATTAATTTTTAGTTTAGCAATTCCCACCGCAACATGGTTAACCTCTATCCTAAATTTCTGCACAAAATTGATAAAAGACATTCCAAGAAATATTTAAATTTATGAATAAAGAAACAAAAAATAACACATACCCCAAACATTACAAACACAAAACCCCCAAAAACCTAATAATAGTCTCTGTCAACATCATCCTGGGAGGGATAATACACTGCACTGCAATAGAAATAAAAATCCCTATCATCTATATCTCAATGGGTTCCATCTTTTCTTTTGTTCTTTTTTCTAATGCGGTTTTATAATCCCTGAGACAAGTAGTTCTGGCCCTAGAGTGTTATATATATTAGCGTCTGTAGCATGTATAAGGGACATGTTATCATACCTGTGTCTTTTTATTGGTGATAAATGCCCGGTGAGAGAGTGAAAGGGACCTATACCCCCGTCAGCTGCAGGAAAGGAACAAAGAGACAGGTAATTAATATTTATATTAATTACTGATAACAATCAGGCTAGATATAACATCTAGACCTGCAGAGATGTCATAGTCTCTACCTTATACATGAAGATATATGTGTTTTTAATAAGTATATCGTCTATAGACAGCTTCTTATATAACACAACTGTGTCTCAGGTACAGAGATTAGGAACATTTATGATTTCTAATATTTGTTTTTTATTTGTAGTAATCCCTTTTTCAATAGACAGACTGCAGATTTAAGACATAACTGTACTGTAAAAAAACATATCTATAAGTTAATGTAATAAATCACATACTATAACTGATTATTGCCATTTAAAACTATGAAAAATACATTATGTTGATTATAAAACAGAATTACAGAATGGAGACAACCGTCTGTGGCTCAAGCTCGACTGCCCATTTCTTTGAGTGGCCCCTCAATTTTCTGGAAACGGGTGGAGGACATTGCCTCCATTAGAATGGGTCCCCCTACGATGCTTCGGCTGTTGATCTGAAGTGCATTCTGTGCTTTGGAATCTCAGGGGCAAACTGTATTTCTGTTATTAATTTTTAGTTTAGCAATTCCCACCGCAACATGGTTAACCTCTATCCTAAATTTCTGCACAAAATTGATAAAAGACATTCCAAGAAATATTTTGCCAAATAAAAATATATAAAATATTGATGAAATTGATGAATAATAATAACAACAAAAATAACAGTTTTTGATTAAAAAACAAAAAAACAAAAATAATTTATAAAATGTTTTGCTCCTGCCCCCTTCCCCCCCTTCCCCCAAAAATAAAAAACATATATTACCCTTAAAATTTATGAATAAAGAAACAAAAAATAACACATACCCCAAACATTGCAAACACTAAACCCCCAAAAACCTAACAATAGTGTCTGTCAACATCATCCTGGGAGGGATAATACACTGCACTACAATAGAAATAAAAATCCCTATCATCTATATCTCAATGGGTTCCATCTTTTCTTTTGTTCTTTTTTCTAATGCGGTTTTATAATCCCTGAGACAAGTAGTTCTGGCCCTAGAGTGTTATATATATTAGCGTCTGTAGCATGTATAAGGGACATGTTATCATACCTGTGTCTTTTTATAGGTGATTGATGCCCGGTGAGAGAGTGAAAGGGACCTATACCCCCGTCAGATGCAGGAAAGGAACAAAGAGACAGGTAATTAATATTTATATTAATTACTGATAACAATCAGGCTAGATATAACATCTAGACCTGCAGAGATGTCATAGTCTCTACCTTATACATGAAGATATATGTGTTTTTAATAAGTATATCGTCTATAGACAGCTTCTTATATAACACAACTGTGTCTCAGGTACAGAGATTAGGAACATTTATGATTTCTAATATTTGTTTTTTATTTGTAGTAATCCCTTTTTCAATAGACAGACTGCAGATTTAAGACATAACTGTACTGTAAAAAAACATATCTATAAGTTAATGTAATAAATCACATACTATAACTGATTATTGCCATTTAAAACTATGAAAAATACATTATGTTGATTATAAAACAGAAATACAGAATGGAGACAACCGTCTGTTGCTCAAGCTCGACTGCCCCTTTCTTTGAGTGGCCCCTCAATGTTGTGGAAACGGGTGGAGGACATTGTCTCCATTAGAATGGGTCCCCCTACGATGCTTCGGCTGTTGATCTGAAGTGCATTCTGTGCTTTGGAACCTCGGGGGCAAACTGTATTTCTGTTATTAATTTTTAGTTTAGCAATTCCCACTGCAATATGGTTAACCTCTATCCTAAATTTCTGCCCAAAATTGATAAAAGACATTCCAAGAAATATTTTGCCAAATAAAAATATATAAAATATTGATGAAATTGATGAATAATAATAACAACAAAAATAACAGTTTTTGATTAAAAAACAAAAAAACAAAAATAATTTATAAAATATTTTGCTCCTGCCCCCTTCCCCCAAAAATAAAAAAACATATATTACCCTTAAAATTTATGAATAAAGAAACAAAAAATAACACATACCCCAAACATTACAAACACAAAACCCCCCAAAACCTAACAATAGTATCTGTCAACATCATCCTGAGAGGGATAATACACTGCACTGCAATAGAAATAAAAATCCCTATCATTTATATCTCAATGGGTTCCATCTTTTCTTTTGTTCTTTTTTCTAATGCGGTTTTATAATCCCTGAGACAAGTAAATCTGGCCCTAGAGTGTTATATATATTAGCGTCTGTAGCATGTATAAGGGACATGTTATCATACCTGTGTCTTTTTATAGGTGATTAATGCCCGGTGAGAGGGTGAAAGGGACCTATACCCCCGTCAGCTGCAGGAAAGGAACAAAGAGACAGGTAATTAATATTTATATTAATTACTGATAACAATCAGGCTAGATATAACATCTAGACCTGCAGAGATGTCATAGTCTCTACCTTATACATGAAGATATATGTGTTTTTAATAAGTATATCGTCTATAGACAGCTTCTTATATAACACAACCATGTCTCAGGTACAGAGATTAGGAACATTTATGATTTCTAATATCTGTTTTTTATTTGTAGTAATCCCTTTTTCAATAGATTGACCGCAGATTTAAGACATAACTGTACTGTAAAGAAAAATCTATAAGTTAATGTAATAAATCACATACTATAACTGATTGTTGCCATTTAAAACTATGAAAAATACATTCTGTTGATTATAAAACAGAAATACAGAATGGAGACAACCGTCTGTGGCTCAAGCTCGACTGCCCCTTTCTTTGAGTGGCCCCTCAATGTTGTGGAAATGGGTGGAGGACATTGTCTCCATTAGAATGGGTCCCCCTACGATGCTTCGGCTGTTGATCTGAAGTGCATTCTGTGCTTTGGAACCTCGGGGGCAAACTGTATTTCTGTTATTAATTTTTAGTTTAGCAATTCCCACTGCAACATGGTTAACCTATATCCTAAATTTCTGCACAAAATTGATAAAAGACATTCCAAGATATATTTTACCAAACAATAATATATAAAATATTGATGAAGTTGATGAATAATAATAACAGCAAAAATAACAGTTTTTGATTAAAAAACAAATAAACAATAATAATTTATAAAATATTTTGCTCCTGCCCCCTTCCCCAAAAATAAAAAAACATATATTACCCTTAAAATTTATGAATAAAGAAACAAAAAATAACACATACCCCAAACATTACAAACACAAAACCCCCCAAAACCTAACAATAGTATCTGTCAACATCATCCTGAGAGGGATAATACACTGCACTGCAATAGAAATAAAAATCCCTATCATTTATATCTCAATGGGTTCCATCTTTTCTTTTGTTCTTTTTTCTAATGCGGTTTTATAATCCCTGAGACAAGTAAATCTGGCCCTAGAGTGTTATATATATTAGCGTCTGTAGCATGTATAAGGGACATGTTATCATACCTGTGTCTTTTTATAGGTGATTAATGCCCGGTGAGAGGGTGAAAGGGACCTATACCCCCGTCAGCTGCAGGAAAGGAACAAAGAGACAGGTAATTAATATTTATATTAATTACTGATAACAATCAGGCTAGATATAACATCTAGACCTGCAGAGATGTCATAGTCTCTACCTTATACATGAAGATATATGTGTTTTTAATAAGTATATCGTCTATAGACAGCTTCTTATATAACACAACCATGTCTCAGGTACAGAGATTAGGAACATTTATGATTTCTAATATCTGTTTTTTATTTGTAGTAATCCCTTTTTCAATAGATTGACCGCAGATTTAAGACATAACTGTACTGTAAAGAAAAATCTATAAGTTAATGTAATAAATCACATACTATAACTGATTGTTGCCATTTAAAACTATGAAAAATACATTCTGTTGATTATAAAACAGAAATACAGAATGGAGACAACCGTCTGTGGCTCAAGCTCGACTGCCCCTTTCTTTGAGTGGCCCCTCAATGTTGTGGAAATGGGTGGAGGACATTGTCTCCATTAGAATGGGTCCCCCTACGATGCTTCGGCTGTTGATCTGAAGTGCATTCTGTGCTTTGGAACCTCGGGGGCAAACTGTATTTCTGTTATTAATTTTTAGTTTAGCAATTCCCACTGCAACATGGTTAACCTATATCCTAAATTTCTGCACAAAATTGATAAAAGACATTCCAAGATATATTTTACCAAACAATAATATATAAAATATTGATGAAGTTGATGAATAATAATAACAGCAAAAATAACAGTTTTTGATTAAAAAACAAATAAACAATAATAATTTATAAAATATTTTGCTCCTGCCCCCTTCCCCAAAAATAAAAAAACATATATTACCCTTAAAATTTATGAATAAAGAAACAAAAATAGCACATACCCCAAACATTGCAAACACAAAACCCCCAAAAACCTAACAATAGTGTCTGTCAACATCATCCTGGGAGGGATAATACACTGCACTACAATAGAAATACAAATCCCTATCATCTATATCTCAATGGGTTCCATCTTTTCTTTTGTTCTTTTTTCTAATGCGGTTTTATAATCCCTGAGACAAGTAAATCTGGCCCTAGAGTGTTATATATATTAGCGTCTGTAGCATGTATAAGGGACATGTTATCATACCTGTGTCTTTTTATAGGTGATTAATGCCCGGTGAGAGGGTGAAAGGGACCTATAACCCCGTCAGCTGCAGGAAAGGAACAAAGAGACAGGTAATTAATATTTATATTAATTACTGAGAACAATCAGGCTAGATATAACATCTAGACCTGCAGAGATGTCATAGTCTCTACCTTATACATGAAGATATATGTGTTTTTAATAAGTATATCGTCTATAGACAGCTTCTTATATAACACAACTGTGTCTCAGGTACAGAGATTGGGAACATTTATGATTTCTAATATCTGTTTTTTATTTGTAGTAATCCCTTTATCAATAGACAGACAGCAGATTTAAGACATAACTGTACTGTAAAGAAAAATCTCTAAGTTAATGTAATAAATCACATACTATAACTGATTATTGCCATTTAAAACTATGAAAAATACATTATGTTGATTATAAAACAGAAATACAGAATGGAGACAACCGTCTGTGGCTCAAGCTCGACTGCCCCTTTCTTTGAGTGGCCCCTCAATGTTTTGGAAACGGGTGGAGGACATTGTCTCCATTAGAATGGGTCCCCCTACGATGCTTCGGCTGTTGATCTGAAGTGCATTCTGTGCTTTGGAACCTCGGGGGCAAACTGTATTTCTGTTATTAATTTTTAGTTTAGCAATTCCCACTGCAACATGGTTAACCTATATCCTAAATTTCTGCACAAAATTGATAAAAGACATTCCAAGAAATATTTTACCAAACAAAAATATATAAAATATTGATGAAGTTGATGAATAATAATAACAGCAAAAATAACAGTTTTTGATTAAAAAACAAATAAACAATAATAATTTATAAAATATTTTGCTCCTGCCCCCTTCCCCAAAAATAAAAAAACATATATTACCCTTAAAATTTATGAATAAAGAAACAAAAATAACACATACCCCAAACATTGCAAACACAAAACCCCCAAAAACCTAACAATAGTGTCTGTCAACATCATCCTGGGAGGGATAATACACTGCACTACAATAGAAATACAAATCCCTATCATCTATATCTCAATGGGTTCCATCTTTTCTTTTGTTCTTTTTTCTAATGCGGTTTTATAATCCCTGAGACAAGTAAATCTGGCCCTAGAGTGTTATATATATTAGCGTCTGTAGCATGTATAAGGGACATGTTATCATACCTGTGTCTTTTTATAGGTGATTAATGCCCGGTGAGAGAGTGAAAGGGACCTATACCCCCGTCAAATGCAGGAAAGGAACAAAGAGACAGGTAATTAATATTTATATCAATTACTGATAACAATCAGGCTAGATATAACATCTAGACCTGCAGAGATGTCATAGTCTCTACCTTATACATGAAGATATATGTGTTTTTAATAAGTATATCGTCTATAGACAGCTTCTTATATAACACAACCATGTCTCAGGTACAGAGATTAGGAACATTTATGATTTCTAATATCTGTTTTTTATTTGTAGTAATCCCTTTTTTAATAGACTGACCGCAGATTTAAGACATAACTGTACTGTAAAGAAAAATCTATAAGTTAATGTAATAAATCACATACTATAACTGATTATTGCCATTTAAAACTATGAAAAATACATTATGTTGATTATAAAACAGAAATACAGAATGGAGACAACCGTCTGTGGCTCAAGCTCGACTGCCCATTTCTTTGAGTGGCCCCTCAATGTTCTGGAAACGGGTGGAGGACATTGTCTCCATTAGAATGGGTCCCCCTATGATGCTTCGGCTGTTGATCTGAAGTGCATTCTGTGCTTTGGAATCTCGGGGGCAAACTGTATTTCTGTTATTAATTTTTAGTTTAGCAATTCCCACCGCAACATGGTTAACCTCTATCCTAAATTTCTGCACAAAATTGATAAAAGACATTCCAAGAAATATTTTGCCAAATAAAAATATATAAAATATTGATGAAATTGATGAATAATAATAACAACAAAAATAACAGTTTTTGATTAAAAAACAAAAAACAAAAATAATTTATAAAATATTTTGCTCCTGCCCCCTTCCCCCAAAAATAAAAAAACATAAATTACCCTTAAAATTTATGAATAAAGAAACAAAAAATAACACATACCCCAAACATTACAAACACAAAACCCCCAAAAACCCAACAATAGTCTCTGTCAACATCATCCTGGGAGGGATAATACACTGCACTGCAATAGAAATAAAAATCCCTATCATCTATATCTCAATGGGTTCCATCTTTTCTTTTGTTCTTTTTTCTAATGCGGTTTTATAATCCCTGAGACAAGTAGTTCTGGCCCTAGAGTGTTATATATATTAGCGTCTGTAGCATGTATAAGGGAAATTTTATCATACCTGTGTCTTTTTATAGGTGATTGATGCCCGGTGAGAGGGTGAAAGGGACCTATACCCCCGTCAGCTGCAGGAAAGGAACAAAGAGACAGGTAATTAATATTTATATTAATTACTGATAACAATCAGGCTAGATACAACATCTAAACCTGCAAAGATGTCATAGTCTCTACCTTATACATGAAGATATATGTGTTTTTAATAAGTATATCGTCTATAGACAGCTTCTTATATAACACAACTGTGTCTCAGGTACAGAGATTGGGAACATTTATGATTTCTAATATCTGTTTTTTATTTGTAGTAATCCCTTTTTCAATAGACAGACCGCAGATTTAAGACATAACTGTACTGTAAAAAAACATATCTATAAGTTAATGTAATAAATCACATACTATAACTGATTATTGCCATTTAAAACTATGAAAAATACATTATGTTGATTATAAAACAGAAATACAGAATGGAGACAACCGTCTGTGGCTCAAGCTCGACTGCCCCTTTCTTTGAGTGGCCCCTCAATGTTGTGGAAACGGGTGGAGGACATTGTCTCCATTAGAATGGGTCCCCCTACGATGCTTCGGCTGTTGATCTGAAGTGCATTCTGTGCTTTGGAATCTCGGGGGCGAACTGTATTTCTGTTATTAATTTTTAGTTTAGCAATTCCCACCGCAACATGGTTAACCTCTATCCTAAATTTCTGCACAAAATTGATAAAAGACATTCCAAGAAATATTTTGCCAAATAAAAATATATAAAATATTGATGAAATTGATGAATAATAATAACAACAAAAATAACAGTTTTTGATTGAAAAACAAAAAAACAAAAATAATTTATAAAATATTTTGCTCCTGCCCCCTTCCCCCAAAAATAAAAAAAACATAAATTACCCTTAAAATTTATGAATAAAGAAACAAAAAATAACACATACCCCAAACATTACAAACATAAAACCCCCCAAAACCCAACAATAGTCTCTGTCAACATCATCCTGGGAGGGATAATACACTGCACTGCAATAGAAATAAAAATCCCTATCATCTATATCTCAATGGGTTCCATCTTTTCTTTTGTTCTTTTTTCTAATGCGGTTTTATAATCCCTGAGACAAGTAGTTCTGGCCCTAGAGTGTTATATATATTAGCGTCTGTAGCATGTATAAGGGACATGTTATCATACCTGTGTCTTTTTATAGGTGATTGATGCCCGGTGAGAGGGTGAAAGAGACCTATACCCCCGTCAGCTGCAGGAAAGGAACAAAGAGACAGGTAATTAATATTTATATTAATTACTGATAACAATCAGGCTAGATACAACATCTAAACCTGCAAAGATGTCATAGTCTCTACCTTATACATGAAGATATATGTGTTTTTAATAAGTATATCGTCTATAGACAGCTTCTTATATAACACAACCATGTCTCAGGTACAGAGATTAGGAACATTTATGATTTCTAATATCTGTTTTTTATTTGTAGTAATCCCTTTTTTAATAGACTGACCGCAGATTTAAGACATAACTGTACTGTAAAGAAAAATCTATAAGTTAATGTAATAAATCACATACTATAACTGATTATTGCCATTTAAAACTATGAAAAATACATTATGTTGATTATAAAACAGAAATACAGAATGGAGACAACCGTCTGTGGCTCAAGCTCGACTGCCCATTTCTTTGAGTGGCCCCTCAATGTTCTGGAAACGGGTGGAGGACATTGTCTCCATTAGAATGGGTCCCCCTATGATGCTTCGGCTGTTGATCTGAAGTGCATTCTGTGCTTTGGAATCTCGGGGGCAAACTGTATTTCTGTTATTAATTTTTAGTTTAGCAATTCCCACCGCAACATGGTTAACCTCTATCCTAAATTTCTGCACAAAATTGATCAAAGACATTCCAAGAAATATTTTGCCAAATAAAAATATATAAAATATTGATGAAATTGATGAATAATAATAACAACAAAAATAACAGTTTTTGATTAAAAAACAAAAAACAAAAATAATTTATAAAATATTTTGCTCCTGCCCCCTTCCCCCAAAAATAAAAAAACATAAATTACCCTTAAAATTTATGAATAAAGAAACAAAAAATAACACATACCCCAAACATTACAAACACAAAACCCCCAAAAACCCAACAATAGTCTCTGTCAACATCATCCTGGGAGGGATAATACACTGCACTGCAATAGAAATAAAAATCCCTATCATCTATATCTCAATGGGTTCCATCTTTTCTTTTGTTCTTTTTTCTAATGCGGTTTTATAATCCCTGAGACAAGTAGTTCTGGCCCTAGAGTGTTATATATATTAGCGTCTGTAGCATGTATAAGGGACATGTTATCATACCTGTGTCTTTTTATAGGTGATTGATGCCCGGTGAGAGGGTGAAAGGAACCTATACCCCCGTCAGCTGCAGGAAAGGAACAAAGAGACAGGTAATTAATATTTATATTAATTACTGATAACAATCAGGCTAGATACAACATCTAAACCTGCAAAGATGTCATAGTCTCTACCTTATACATGAAGATATATGTGTTTTTAATAAGTATATCGTCTATAGACAGCTTCTTATATAACACAACCATGTCTCAGGTACAGAGATTAGGAACATTTATGATTTCTAATATCTGTTTTTTATTTGTAGTAATCCCTTTTTCAATAGACTGACCGCAGATTTAAGACATAACTGTACTGTAAAGAAAAATCTATAAGTTAATGTAATAAATCACATACTATAACTGATTATTGCCATTTAAAACTATGAAAAATACATTATGTTGATTATAAAACAGAAATACAGAATGGAGACAACCGTCTGTGGCTCAAGCTCGACTGCCCATTTCTTTGAGTGGCCCCTCAATGTTGTGGAAACGGGTGGAGGACATTGTCTCCATTAGAATGGGTCCCCCTACGATGCTTCGGCTGTTGCTCTGAAGTGCATTCTATGCTTTGGAACCTCGGGGGCAAACTGTATTTCTGTTATTAATTTTTAGTTTAGCAATTCCCACTGCAACATGGTTAACCTCTATCCTAAATTTCTGCACAAAATTGATAAAAGACATTCCAAGAAATATTTTGCCAAATAAAAATATAGAAAATATTGATGAAATTGATGAATAAGAATAACAACAAAAATAACAGGTTTTGATTAAAAAACAAAAAAACAAAAATAATTTATAAAATATTTTGCTCCTGCCCCCTTCCCCCAAAAATAAAAAAACATATATTACCCTTAAAATTTATGAATAAAGAAACAAAAAATAACACATACCCCAAACATTACAAACACAAAACCCCCAAAAACCTAACAATAGTCTCTGTCAACATCATCCTGGGTGGGATAATACACTGAACTGCAATAGAAATAAAAATCCCTATCATCTATATCTCAATGGGTTCCATCTTTTCTTTTGTTCTTTTTTCTAATGCGGTTTTATAATCCCTGAAACAAGTAGTTCTGGCCCTAGAGTGTTATATATATTAGCGTCTGTAGCATGTATAAGGGACATGTTATCATACCTGTGTCTTTTTATAGGTGATTAATGCTCGGTGAGAGGGTGAAAGGGACCTATACCCCCGTCAGATGCAGGAAAGGAACAAAGAGACAGGTAATTAATATTTATATTAATTACTGATAACAATCAGGCTAGATATAACATCTAGACCTGCAGAGATGTCATAGTCTCTACCTTATACATGAAGATATATGTGTTTTTAATAAGTATATCGTCTATAGACAGCTTCTTATATAACACAACTGTGTCTCAGGTACAGAGATTGGGAACATTTATGATTTCTAATATCTGTTTTTTATTTGTAGTAATCCCTTTTTCAATAGACAGACCGCAGATTTAAGACATAACTGTACTGTAAAAAAACATATCTATAAGTTAATGTAATAAATCACATACTATAACTGATTATTGCCATTTAAAACTATGAAAAATACATTATGTTGATTATAAAACAGAAATACAGAATGGAGACAACCGTCTGTGGCTCAAGCTCGACTGCCCCTTTCTTTGAGTGGCCCCTCAATGTTGTGGAAACGGGTGGAGGACATTGTCTCCATTAGAATGGGTCCCCCTACGATGCTTCGGCTGTTGATCTGAAGTGCATTCTGTGCTTTGGAACCTCGGGGGCAAACTGTATTTCTGTTATTAATTTTTAGTTTAGCAATTCCCACTGCAATATGGTTAACCTCTATCCTAAATTTCTGCCCAAAATTGATAAAAGACATTCCAAGAAATATTTTGCCAAATAAAAATATATAAAATATTGATGAAATTGATGAATAATAATAACAACAAAAATAACAGTTTTTGATTAAAAAACAAAAAACAAAAATAATTTATAAAATATTTTGCTCCTGCCCCCTTCCCCCAAAAATAAAAAAACATATATTACCCTTAAAATTTATGAATAAAGAAACAAAAAATAACACATACCCCAAACATTACAAACACAAACCCCCCCAAAACCTAACAATAGTCTCTGTCAACATCATCCTGAGAGGGATAATACACTGCACTGCAATAGAAATAAAAATCCCTATCATCTATATCTCAATGGGTTCCATCTTTTCTTTTGTTCTTTTTTCTAATGCGGTTTTATAATCCCTGAGACAAGTAGTTCTGGCCCTAGAGTGTTATATATATTAGCGTCTGTAGCATGTATAAGGGACATGTTATCATACCTGTGTCTTTTTATAGGTGATTAATGCCCGGTGAGAGGGTGAAAGGGACCTATACCCCCGTCAGCTGCAGGAAAGGAACAAAGAGACAGGTAATTAATATTTATATTAATTACTGATAACAATCAGGCTAGATACAACATCTAGACCTGCAGAGATGTCATAGTCTCTACCTTATACATGAAGATATATGTGTTTTTAATAAGTATATCGTCTATAGACAGCTTCTTATATAACACAACTGTGTCTCAGGTACAGAGATTGGGAACATTTATGATTTCTAATATCTGTTTTTAATTTGTAGTAATCCCTTTTTCAATAGACAGACCGCAGATTTAAGACATAACTGTACTGTAAAGAAAAATCTATAAGTTAATGTAATAAATCACATACTATAACTGATTATTGCCATTTAAAACTATGAAAAATACATTATGTTGATTATAAAACAGAAATACAGAATGGAGACAACCGTCTGTGGCTCAAGCTCGACTGCCCATTTCTTTGAGTGGCCCCTCAATGTTCTGGAAACGGGTGGAGGACATTGTCTCCATTAGAATGGGTCCCCCTACGATGCTTCGGCTGTTGATCTGAAGTGCATTCTGTGCTTTGGAATCTCGGGGGCAAACTGTATTTCTGTTATTAATTTTTAGTTTAGCAATTCCCACCGCAACATGGTTAACCTCTATCCTAAATTTCTGCACAAAATTGATAAAAGACATTCAAAGAAATATTTTGCCAAATAAAAATATAGAAAATATTGATGAAATTGATGAATAAGAATAACAACAAAAATAACAGGTTTTGATTAAAAAACAAAAAAACAAAAATAATTTATAAAATATTTTGCTTCTGCCCCCTTCCCCCAAAAATAAAAAAACATATATTACCCTTCAAATTTATTAATAAAGAAACAAAAAATAACACATACCCCAAACATTACAAACACAAAACCCCCAAAAACCTAACAATAGTCTCTGTCAACATCATCCTGGGTGGGATAATACACTGAACTGCAATAGAAATAAAAATCCCTATCATCTATATCTCAATGGGTTCCATCTTTTCTTTTTGTTCTTTTTTCTAATGCGGTTTTATAATCCCTGAAACAAGTACTTCTGGCCCTAGAGTGTTATATATAATAGCGTCTGTAGCATGTATAAGGGACATGTTATCATACCTGTGTCTTTTTATAGGTGATTGATGCCCGGTGAGAGGGTGAAAGGGACCTATACCCCCGTCAGCTGCAGGAAAGGAACAAAGAGACAGGTAATTAATATTTATATTAATTACTGATAACAATCAGGCTAGATACAACATCTAAACCTGCAAAGATGTCATAGTCTCTACCTTATACATGAAGATATGTGTGTTTTTAATAAGTATATTGTCTATAGACAGCTTCTTATATAACACAACCATGTCTCAGGTACAGAGATTAGGAACATTTATGATTTCTAATATCTGTTTTTTATTTGTAGTAATCCCTTTTTCAATAGACTGACCGCAGATTTAAGACATAACTGTACTGTAAAGAAAAATCTATAAGTTAATGTAATAAATCACATACTATAACTGATTATTGCCATTTAAAACTATGAAAAATACATTATGTTGATTATAAAACAGAAATACAAAATGGAGACAACCGTCTGTGGCTCAAGCTCGACTGCCCATTTCTTTGAGTGGCCCCTCAATGTTCTGGAAACGGGTGGAGGACATTGTCTCCATTAGAATGGGCCCCCCTACGATGCTTCGGCTGTTGATCTGAAGTGCATTCTGTGCTTTGGAACCTCGGGGGCAAACTGTATTTCTGTTATTAATTTTTAGTTTAGCAATTCCCACCGCAACATGATTAACCTCTATCCTAAATTACTGCACAAAATTGATAAAAGACATTCAAAGAAATATTTTGCCAAATAAAAATATATAAAATATTGATGAAATTGATGAATAATAAGAACAACAAAAATAACAGTTTTTGATTAAAAAACAAATAAATAATAATAATTTATAAAATATTTTGCTCCTGCCCCCTTCCCCCAAAAATAAAAAACATATATTACCCTTAAAATTTATGAATAAAGAAACAAAAAATAACACATACCCCAAACATTGCAAACACTAAACCCCCAAAAACCTAACAATAGTGTCTGTCAACATCATCCTGGGAGGGATAATACACTGCACTACAATAGAAATAAAAATCCCTATCATCTATATCTCAATGGGTTCCATCTTTTCTTTTGTTCTTTTTTCTAATGCGGTTTTATAATCCCTGAGACAAGTAGTTCTGGCCCTAGAGTGTTATATATATTAGCGTCTGTAGCATGTATAAGGGACATGTTATCATACCTGTGTCTTTTTATAGGTGATTAATGCCCGGTGAGAGGGTGAAAGGGACCTATACCCCCGTCAGATGCAGGAAAGGAACAAAGAGACAGGTAATTAATATTTATATTAATTACTGATAACAATCAGGCTAGATATAACATCTAGACCTGCAGAGATGTCATAGTCTCTACCTTATACATGAAGATATATGTGTTTTTAATAAGTATATCGTCTATAGACAGCTTCTTATATAACACAACTGTGTCTCAGGTACAGAGATTGGGAACATTTATGATTTCTAATATCTGTTTTTTATTTTTAGTAATCCCTTTTTCAATAGACAGACCGCAGATTTAAGACATAACTGTACTGTAAAAAAACATATCTATAAGTTAATGTAATAAATCACATACTATAACTGATTATTGCCATTTAAAACTATGAAAAATACATTATGTTGATTATAAAACAGAAATACAGAACGGAGACAACCGTCTGTGGCTCAAGCTCGACTGCCCCTTTCTTTGAGTGGCCCCTCAATGTTGTGGAAACGGGTGGAGGACATTGTCTTCATTAGAATGGGTCCCCCTACGATGCTTCGGCTGTTGATCTGAAGTGCATTCTGTGCTTTGGAACCTCGGGGGCAAACTGTATTTCTGTTATTAATTTTTAGTTTAGCAATTCCCACTGCAACATGGTTAACCTCTATCCTAAATTTCTGCACAAAATTGATAAAAGACATTCCAATAAATATTTTGCCAAATAAAAATATAGAAAATATTGATGAAATTGATGAATAATAATAACAACAAAAATAACAGTTTTTGATTAAAAAACAAAAAAACAATAATAATTTATAAAATATTTTGCTCCTGCCCCCTTCCCCAAAAATAAAAAAAAACATATATTACCCTTAAAATTTATGAATAAAGAAACAAAAAAAAACACATACCCCAAACATTGCAAACACAAAACCCCCAAAAACCTAACAATAGTGTCTGTCAACATCATCCTGGGAGGGATAATACACTGCACTACAATAGAAATAAAAATCCATATCATCTATATCTCAATGGGCTCCATCTTTTCTTTTGTTCTTTTTTCTAATGCGATTTTATAATCCCTGAGACAAGTAGTTCTGGCCCTAGAGGGTTATATATATTAGCGTCTGTAGCATGTATAAGGGACATGTTATCATACCTGTGTCTTTTTATAGGTGATTAATGCCCGGTGAGAGGGTGAAAGGGACCTATACCCCCGTCAGCTGCAGGAAAGGAACAAAGAGACAGGTAATTAATATTTATATTAATTACTGATAACAATCAGGCTAGATATAACATCTAGACCTGCAGAGATGTCATAGTCTCTACCTTATACATGAAGATATATGTGTTTTTAATAAGTATATCATCTATAGACAGCTTCTTATATAACACAACCATGTCTCAGGTACAGAGATTAGGAACATTTATGATTCTAATATCTGTTTTTTATTTGTAGTAATCGCTTTTTCAATAGACTGACCGCAGATTTAAGACATAACTGTACTGTAAAGAAAAATCTATAAGTTAATGTAAGAAATCACATACTATAACTGATTATTGCCATTTAAAACTATGAAAAATACATTATGTTGATTATAAAACAGAAATACAGAATGGAGACAACCGTACGTGGCTCAAGCTCAAGCATATGTTCAATGAATCTAGGGACTCCTTTCCTGGATATAATAGAGTAAACATGTTCCCTGAAGCCAGTGTTCATCGCTCGCTTTGTGCTTCCTACATAGAATCTCCCACAGGTACAGTTCATTGCATAAACCACCCACTGAGTTCTGCAAGTTATTAACATTTTAATAGGAATTTCTTCTCCTCCTACAAAGGCTGTTTTGCCTATCTTAAGGTGTGGGCACCAAATGCAAGAGCAACACCTGTGGTTACCCACAGGGCCGGCTCCAGTCAACGAATCTTTCTTTACAGATTTTGAAGTGAAGTTGCTACTAGTAACGACATCTTTCAAATTTTTGCAACGTCAGAATGTTACCAATGGTTTCTCATTCAAAATTTTACACAAATCATTATCATTCATAATAAGTGGCCAGTTCTTATGCACAGCAGATCTGATGATTTTCTCAAGGGGGCTAAATTTAAATGAAAAAGAAAAGCGAGGTCATTATTTTTGTATTCTACTTTTTTTTAACGTTTTTTTGAAAAGGAGATTTCTCCTATCCTGAGCGAAAGCTCTCTCAAGGGCTTCATTCAACAATTTCTCAGGATACCCACGAGCCTCCATTCTCCTCTTCAGATCTCCAGTTTGTTTGTCATCAGTATTATTAATTCTCCGTAGGTGCAAAAATTGCCCATACGGCAGTGAAGTTTTTACGTGTTCAGGATGATAGCTGGAGAACTGAAGAAGGGAGTTGGAGGCTGTGGGCTTTCTAAATCCAGAGGTGCAGATATTACCATCCTTTAACTCCACCAATACATCTAGAAATTCCATTTCTTTTTTGTCAGCCTTACTAGTAAATTTGAGATTCATGTCATTGCTTGTGTTAAGATAATCCACAAACTTCCCGAAGTCCGCCAGTGTGCCATCCCAGGCTATGAAGACATCGTCAACGAACCTAAGATAGCACCTGATGGACTTGAGGAAGGGATTCTGATCAGAAAAAAACAAATTTGTTTTCGAATGCAGCAACATACATGTTACGCCGAGCGCTCCGGGTCCCCGTTCCTCCCCGGAGCGCTCGCCTCATCCTCGTTACTGCAGCGCCCCGGTCAGATCCACTGACCGGGTGCGCTGCGGTACCGCCTCCAGCCGGGATGCGATTCGCGATGCGGGTGGCGCCCGCTCGCGATGCGCACCCCGGCTCCCGTACCTGACTCGCTCTCCGTCGGTCCTGTCCCGGCGCGCGCGGCCCCGCTCCCTAGGGCGCGCGCACGCCGGGTCTCTGCGATTTAAAGGGCCACTGCGCCGCTGATTGGCGCAGTGGTTCTAATTAGTGTGTTCACCTGTGCACTGCATATGTATACCTCACTTCCCCTGCACTCCCTGGCCGGATCTTGTTGCCCTTGTGCCTAGTGAAAGCGTTCCCTTGTTTGTTCCTAGCCCGTGTTCCAGACCTCCTGCCGTTGCCTCTGACTACGACCCTTGCTGCCTGCCCTGACCTTCTGCTACGTCCGACCTTGCTCTTGCCTTATCCCTTGTACCATGCCTATCTCAGCAGTCAGAGAGGTTGAGCCGTTGCCGGTGGATACGACCTGGTTGCTACCGCCGCTGCAAGACCATCCCGCTTTGCGGCGGGCTCTGGTGAAAACCAGTAGCGACTTAGAACCGGTCCACCGACACGGTCCTCGCCAAACCCTCTCTGACACAGAGGATCCACCTCCAGCCTGCCGATCCGTGACAGTAGATCCGGCCATGGATTCCGCTGAGGTGCCGCTGTCAAGTCTTGCCGACATTTCCACGGTGATCGCCCAGCAAGCCCTAAAGATCGCCCAACGAAATCACCAGCTGGCATACTTGACCTCCGTGACACTGCATCTTCAGTCACAGATACAGCAGCTGCAGCCGCAGATACAGCAACTTCTGTCACAGACACAGCAGCTGCAACAACCATCTCCTCCGCCGGCTCCTGCAACTCCTCCGCAGCAACCGGCCGCTCCTAACCCCTGCTTGTCCCTGCCGGACAAATTTGATGGGGACTCTAGACTCTGCCGTGGTCTCCTTTCTGGAAAGGCCTTGTCTTGGGCCACACCGCTCTGGGACCGCAATGATCCTGCCACAGCCACAGTCCAGTCCTTCTTCGCTGAGGTCCGTGGTGTCTTCGAGGAGCCTGCCCGAGCTTCTTCTGCCGAGACTGCCCTGCTGAACCTGGCCCAGGGTGTTTCTTCCGTTGGCGAGTACGCCATTCAGTTCCGTGCTCTTGCTTCCGAGTTGTCCTGGAATAGTGAGGTCCTCTGCGCGACCTTTAAAAAAGGCCTATCCAGCAACATTAAAGATGTTCTGGCCGCACGAGAAACTCCTGCTAACCTACATGAACTCATTCATCTTGCCACTCGCATTGACATGCGTTCTTCCGGATGGCGTCTGGAGCTCCGCCTGGATATGGACTTTGTTCGCACGAGGCGTTTTTTCCCCCCGGCTCCTCTCTCCTCTGGTCCTCTGCAATCCGTTCCTGTGCCTCCCGCCGTGGAGGCTATGCAAGTTGACCGGTCTCGCTTGACACCTCAAGAGAGGACACGACGCCGCATGGAGAATCTTTGCCTGTACTATGCCGGTACCGAACACTTCCTGAAGGATTGTCCTATCCGTCCTCCCCGCCTGGAAAGACGTACGCTGACTCCGCACAGAGGTGACACAGTTCTTGATGTCAACTCTGCTTCTCCACGCCTTACTGTGCCTGTGCGGATATCTGCCTCTACCTTCTCCTTCTCTACTATGGCCTTCTTGGATTCCGGATCTGCAGGAAATTTTTTTTTGGCCTCTCTTATCAACAGGTTCAACGTCCCTGTGACCAGTCTCGCCAGACCCCTCTACATCAATTGTGTTAACAATGAAAGATTGGACTGTGCCGTGCGTTACCGCACGGAACCCCTCCTAATGTGCATCGGACCTCATCACGAAAAAATTGAGTTTTTGGTCCTCAGGTTCTTTGGCCCCAAGAAGAGGGGGAGACCCAAGGGGGGGGGTACTGTTACGCCGAGCGCTCCGGGTCCCCGTTCCTCCCCGGAGCGCTCACCTCATCCTCGTTACTGCAGCGCCCCGGTCAGATCCACTGACCGGGTGCGCTGCGGTACCGCCCCCAGCCGGGATGCGATTCGCGATGCGGGTGGCGCCCGCTCGCGATGCGCACCCCGGCTCCCGTACCTGACTCGCTCTCCGTCGGTCCTGTCCCGGCGCGCGCGGCCCCGCTCCCTAGGGCGCGCGCGCGCCGGGTCTCTGCGATTTAAAGGGCCACTGCGCCGCTGATTGGCGCAGTGGTTCTAATTAGTGTGTTCACCTGTGCACTGCATATATATACCTCACTTCCCCTGCACTCCCTGGCCGGATCTTGTTGCCCTTGTGCCTAGTGAAAGCGTTCCCTTGTTTGTTCCTAGCCCGTGTTCCAGACCTCCTGCCGTTGCCCCTGACTACGACCCTTGCTGCCTGCCCTGACCTTCTGCTACGTCCGACCTTGCTCTTGCCTTATCCCTTGTACCATGCCTATCTCAGCAGTCAGAGAGGTTGAGCCGTTGCCGGTGGATACGACCTGGTTGCTACCGCCGCTGCAAGACCATCCCGCTTTGCGGCGGGCTCTGGTGAAAACCAGTAGCGACTTAGAACCGGTCCACCGACACGGTCCTCGCCAAACCCTCTCTGACACAGAGGATCCACCTCCAGCCTGCCGATCCGTGACAATACAGATTTGCAAAGGTACAGGCGATGGGGGTGCCCATGGCCACACCCCCGATCTGCCTGTACCACACTTCATCAAACTGGAATGTGTTGTTCTCCAAAATAAAGGAAAGGGATTCACATATAAAGTCAATAGTACTTTCTGTTTTATTTGTGTGTGTTAGTATCTCACGTATGCACTCTACACCTCTTTTTTGTGGTATACTAGTGTATAGGCTCTCTATATCGATCGAGGCTAAAATGATATTCTCAGAACAGGGTAGGTCTTGAATGCATACAAGGAACTGATTTGTATCCTTCACCAGCGATGGCACTTCTTGCAGAAGGGGTCGCAGCAGCCACTCCAGGTATTTAGAGAGTGGCTCTGTGACCGACCCCCTCCCCGAGACAATGGGGTGCCCGGGGGGGGGGGTTCTGCAAGGTCTTGTGCACCGTCGGCAAGAAGTACCATCGCGGGTAGGATGGAAAAGATGGTATAAGATTCTCTGCTCTCCTTTTTGAAAGAATCCCTTTCTCTACATTTTTCCGCAACAAAGTTTGTAGATTTGTTTTAATTTTGGGGATGGAATTTGTCTGCAATCTCTGATATGTGAGGGGATCGCTCAGCTGATGCAGAGCTTCTTTTTGATAATATTCACTGGACATTACAACTACATGTCCGCCTTTGTCGGATTTTTTAATCACGACATCATTCATTTTTTTAAGGCGTTCAAGAGCAGTCCTCTCACCATATCTGAGATTGCAAACATCTTTTTTGTAAATAAGTGATTTGACATCATTTAACATTCGGTTATGAAACATATCCAAATTACTACCAGGAGTAACCTGGGGACAGCATGTAGATTGTATCCCTCCCTTAAATTCTTCCAACATTATCACATCCCTATCACCCTCTGGATTGTTCTCAAATCCTTCCTGCAAATCAATTAAGTAGTCTAAACATTCCAATTCTGTAGCAGTAGCATTCTGCAAGACACTAAAACCTAACGGTCCTATGACTGTGGGAATTTTTCCCTCCAGTTGACTTTGAGGGGTGTTTTTACTAGCATATATTTTCTTAAGATTTAACTTTCTAATGGATTTGAAAAGATCAACTTCAAAGTCCACCACGTCAAAGTTCTCCGTCATGCAGAAGTTAAGGCCTCTTGACAAAAATGTAAGGGTGTCACTGTCCAAAATTTTATCTGTTAAATTAATTACTGCACACAGATCACTTGAATGTCACTTTACTTGTGCCATGTCACCTTCTTCTTGTCCTTCTTTACTTTCAACTTCTTTTGTTGGTTTTCCTCTTTTCTTTCTTCTTGGTCCCCGCCGGGGTTTCCTCCTAAAGGGTATCCTGCTTGTTGTTTATCATCATTTTTATTTTTAAATCTTGTTGTAACACCTTGATTATTAAAAAAAATTTCAGATCTCTTTGGCTGCTGTTCATCGTAACTTTTTGTTTAAAATAATTGTTACGATTGCTTCTTGTTCGCTGTCTCCTCTGACTACTCGTTTGAAACACTCTGTCTGTGTTGTAATCAAGTTTGTCACAAATTAATTTATCTTTCTTTTGATCTTTTATTATAGCTTGCAATCCCACAATCTTTTTCTCTAATTTCTTTGTGAAAGACTGATATTGGTCTTCGGTCAGACGTGCCCGAAGTTCGGTTTTAGCTCTCATTAAGTCCTCGGTAGTTTTTGAATATTCATGTTCGTTTTTTATCAATGATGGCCCTGAGCATTTGTAGGGAGTATTCTTGATGTATATTTTTCCACGTTTGTACAAAATCTGGATCGTCTGCGAACTACGAGGGTTCCTTATAGTTCCTCAGTCCCTTAGGGACACGTTCACACTCATTGTACAATCTCGGGGAATTCACAGTCCAAAAAAGCCTTGTTTCTTTCTCGGCTAAAGATGTCACTTTAAATTGCAGATTTTTAACACTGATAACTTGTAGCATATCTTTTGTGTTGCATTGACTGAAAAAGCTGATGGCATCTTTCCGTCCGGCTCCCACTGCACTATCCGATCTATCCATTAGACTGCTTGCGGAATCATCTGAATCCATGATCACAATTCAATTTGTATTCTTATTCCTTTTCTTATTTGGGCTAATAGGTGTGCTCTGACCGCATGCAAGACTTCAATTATACAACAGGTGCAAGAAAACAGATTGGCCGGCACAGCTACCTCTAAAAAGCCTCTCAACTGGGTAACTCCAATAGCTGGCACGCATGGAGTTAAATTATGAAGCAGTCTTAGGCAACAATGAATACTGCAATCCTCTGGGTTCCCAGTCCCCCGGAGCAAGACTTTCAATCATCAAAGGCAAAGAAATAACGGGGACGTCACTCACCGGGATGCAGTGAAAACGTCTTTATTTCAAAAGTGCAGACATGCGGGCAGCACGGACATCCAGAGCCACAGCTGAACAGTCGTAAGCTGGGTTACAGCTGTATCGCGTGTGTTCACACGCTTCTTCAGACCCTACCTGTTCCGGTTACACGTCACCATTATAGCTACTCCTACCTAGTGACTAGTGTTGCTCGCGAATATTCGCAATGCGAATATTATTCGCGAATATCGCATATTCGCGAATTCGCGAATTTCGCGAATATAGCGCTATAAATTCGTAATTACGAATATTCGTTTTTTTTTTTTTTTTTTTTTCACAGTACTCATCACAGTGATCATCCCTCTCTGCTTCCAGCTTGTGTGGTGTAAAGAAGGCTGTAATACCACTGTATGAGACCGGCGTGCGAAAATTCGCATATGCGAAAATTCGCATATGTTAATATTCGCATATGCGAATTTCCACATATGTAATTTTCGCATACGCGTATTTTCGCATATGCGAAAATAAAACGAGAATATCACGAATATGCGAATATTCGCGAATATATGACGAATATTCGTCCATATATTCGCGAATATTCGCGAATTCGAATATGGCCTATACCGCTCAACACTACTAGTGACGTGTGTGGAACAGGTGTACAATTAAAGACATAAAATTCAAAATGTAAAAATAAATACAAAAAGCATTAGGCTACAGCAATGCAACATGGATCCTTATACAAAATGGTACAATACTTGGATGTACGTATGCGGTATGCACTGCTGAGGGCAGTAAAATGCGCAACTATACGCAGAAAAAACTCTATTTTTTTGTAAAACACCAGCCAGTGAATACTATTGTTTGGACTTTGACAGTATGTAGCCCCTTGACAGACTAACAAGTACAAAATGGTACAATACTTGGATGTACGTATGCAGTATGCACTGATGAGGGCAGTATATGCGCAACAATACGCAGAAAAAATAAGTATTTTTTAAAAACACCAGCATGTGATTACTTTTGCCAGGAGTCAGGACTTTCCCTCGATCTAGACTTGTTACAGATAAAGAATAGTAGACTGCTTTGATGTAGGCATGTGTTATGCACGTATGAGGGCAGACAAATGCAGTACAGTCCGCTGAAAAATAACGTATTTGTGAACAGCAGCAGGACCCAACAGTGCAGCACCACAAAAAAAAAAATACAGGGATTAAACCCTAAATTGCACTCTGTCACACAATTCTGAACAGCAGATGATTTGTGGAGCAAAAAAAACACTGAATTGCGCTGAAAAGATAAGGAGATAAGATGGTTGATAAAGTTCAGGCAGCCTGTTGATCTGTATGAGGCAGCTAACAGCTATCTGCCCCTCTTTGCTGCAATGCTCAATAACGTGAATAGGAGGTTTAACTATCAATGACCCTTCTCAGTGAGAACAGTAAAGCACTCTGCACTCCTGTCTTTCCCTAATGCTCATGTGACCAGCAGTTGCAGTGGTACGCTGTGGTATAAGCTAGTCACACACATGCAGTCCCGTTCTCTCTATCTCTGAGTGTATAGACGAAATGAAGAGAGGCAAGATGGCTGCCGATTATATAGGGCTGTGACATCACAGGGGTCAATGAATACTGATAGGCTGCATCTCACATGTGATTCAGGGTCTTCCCGCCTACCTTCATTCCTGCCGCTGTTTCCCGCCCTCCCATAATGCCCTGCCCCATGTACTCACATGTAAATTCGCCATTTTAGGTCTCCAATAGCTTGGAACACTGTAAAATGAAGTTTAATTAAATCAAATATTTTATGAAATTCGTAACGAATTCGGGTTCGTCAGCTTCGATTCGCTCATCTCTAGTTATAATGTATTATATTATGATCACTATTTCCCAGGTGTCCTTTTACCTGCACATTAGTTAATCTTTCAGCTCTGTTGGTTAATATTAAGTCTAGGAGGGCGCCCCCTCTGGTCGGGCTCTGCACCATTTGGGACAGATAATTGTATTTAGTTATAGTCAGAATCCTGTTTCCTTTATGAGATTCACAGGTCTCAGTCTCTCAGTTTATATCAGGATAGTTAAAGTCCCCCATTCTTATCACATCATTTTGATTTTCTCCCTTGTTTATTTGCCTCAGTGATAATGTGATAATTTTCCTCAGACATCAACCACTCCAGTTCGTCAGTTTTATTGGACAGACTTCTGGCATTAGTCATCATGCAATTAAGTGGTGTATGTTTTTTCTTCCTATGAAGCCTATCCCTATTAACTATTCTATTACTTAACTATTCTTAACTATTATTTCTTTATATGTTATAAAGGGACTATATTGGAACGATTGTCGGTTCATTTATATTACTGTCCGGGATAACTAGTAAATAAGGACTATAACCATCACCACCAGAAGGACTATAATCACCAGCAGACCTTTTGTGATCCACCAGCAAACTTCTGTGATTCAGCGTTAGCTACTGGACTCAACAACCATGTCCAGATTTTTCAGCCACTCTAAAACCTCCCGTCCGAAGTCAGGGTAAACTCCAACTTACGGGACATACTGGGATTGAGTGCAACCGAGGTCAGCTGACCTGCAATCAGCTGACCAATTACATCACACGCCGCTGCCTGTACACGCCGCTTACATCGGGCGGTATTCATCTCCACGCCTAAGCGAGCATTGCTATCATCTGTCGGCAGCGGTATTAGACTGTGAGAAGGGGCCTGACTCCATTACTGGTTGTCGCCACCTCCAGTCATAAAGTCACAACCCCGGGGAGATATACATCAAGACCTTGAGATCATCTAACCAAAGGGCGGTGAGTGGCACAGTTCGCCAAAACTTCTCTTCTCTTCAACAGAATATTTACAAAGACATATTTACAACTAAAGATACAGTGTCTGCTGGGGAAAAACTATAAACTATATTGTATCAATTATTTAGAGAGTCAAAACAGGACACAATATTATTTATTCTCAGGATGTGAATCAATAGGAATAATTGAAAAGACCCATATTTCTTTTTCAGGATACATTAATTGGATTCCATATTGTACATTTTGGATTAATTTTGCAACATATTTTTCAGGACTTTACTTCCACAGGATAATCCATTACAGGACTTCATTTTTTTGGCAACATTATTATATTTATTTTTTACAGGTTTTTCTATGTAGTTTCATTTATTTACATTCCTTGAGTGAAGGAATTCAGTTAACCTCGTGTCCCTTAGTGTGAGCTCCACATACCATTTCTCCTTTCTTTCTACATTACTAAGTCCCCCTCTCTATCTACACTGTCTTCCCCCTCTATGTTATAGGTTCCCTCCCCCCCAGTCCCTAGTTTAAACACTCCTCCACCGTTGTAGCCATCTTCTCCCCGATCACAGCTGCACCCTCCCCATTGAGGTGCAGCCCGTCCCTACGGTAGAGCCGGTAACCAACAGCGAAGTCAGCCCAGTTCTCCATAAACCCGAACCCCTCCTTCCTACACCAGCTTCTGAGCAACTTGTTTACCTCCCTGATCTCCCGCTGCCTCTCTGGTGTGGCTCGTGGTACAGGTAATATTTCAGAAAATATTACCTTGGAGGTCCTTGCCTTAAGCTTGCGGCCTAAGTCCTGAAATCATTTTTTAGGACACTCCACCTACCTCTTACTTTGTCATTGGTGCCAATATGTACCATGACAGCTGGGTCTTCTCCAGCCCCACCCAGCAACCTGTCAACCCGATCCGCATTGTGCCGAACTCGAGCGCCCGGAAGACAACACACTGTTTGGCGATCCCGGTCTTTGTGACAGATCGCCCTGTCTGTCCCCCTAATAATTGAGTCCTCCACTACCAGTAGTTGTCTAGCCTGCCCTGCACTCCTCCCTCTCTCCTTACTGGAGCAGACACCCCCCTGGTGGTCAGAGGCTGCTGTACTGCTAGCTCTGAAATGGCATCCCCCTCATCCGCCAACAGGGTAAACTTGTTGGGGTGTGCCAGTTCAGGACTAGCCTCCCTGACACTTTTCCCTCTACCCCGTTTTCTAACTGTAACCCAGCTAACTGCCTGACTGTCCTGAACCTCTGACCCACTCAGAGGTGGGTCACTCAGTATGCTTAATTCAGTATGCTTAATTGTTATCTAGATCAAGAGTTCTAGGGGTTAGTGTGTAGTACCGATAGACCCTAGTAGCTAAAGCATTGGGCAGAAAGCTTCAGGCAACCCAATCTGCAACCAGTGTATAACAAGGTAAATAATATGTGGTATTATATCAAATGTATGTCAAGGATAAAAAAGTAACAGTGAGATTGATTTCAGTATGTAGAAGCCTTACAGTCATTATACATACTTCATGTCAAGATATCAGTCAGAGATTTCATAGTCAAATATCTTTATGTCAGTCAAATGTCAAATGTCAGACATAAATCAAAAATCAAATGTTATGTGTTGATAAAATTTTCATCTATAGACGGATGTTACAGCTAGGATGTATTAATTAAATTTCATGCATAGTCAGTAGATGCATAAACTAAAGAAAAGTGGAGATACCAAAAGTACAATATAACAGGACAATTAGTATTGCTAGTACTATCCTGTTCATCCAGTTCGTTAATAAGTTCCAGCCATCCTGTTCGTGAATAAGCTCCATAGCATGTATGGACATTATTTAAATGCACAGAGACTCTCTATATATTTTTTCATCATTTTTGTTATCTTCAGCCTGAACTTGGACATTTGGATTAATGCTTCAGGACTGAATCTGGCCCTCTGGCCATTTCGACTCTTTTTAAGTAAGGGGGTTTGTAAGGGGGTTTGTGGTGTCCCGGTACAGAACCTTGTCCTGTTCCTCCCTTAGGTCCCCTCAGGAAGAGTCCCTGCAGTCCATAGGGCTCTCCTGCAGAGCTCACCCCTTGCTCACCTCATGTAAATATATTGTAAATGTATGGTGTATATTGTTCAGGGTATATAAAGTTGTACAAGTGTATAGGACCTTCCTGGGTCATGTGATACTGTCATGTGATGTACCCAGAGTTCCCTGGGTACAGGACCTACAGGCTTTGCAACCAATGTGCTGTAATCCAGCCTCCTTAGAATATAAGGGTCTGTAGTCTCTAAATTCACTTAATTCCTGGCACTCAAGCAAGCACAATCAGCATATACTACTCAATTCATCTCAGCTAGGCCAAAGCCTAAAGAACCTGCAGCCACTTCAAAACGTGAGTTATCAAGCTATATCTACAAATTCCTAGTGACTACTATTCAACTCAAGCATACAATTAGTAGCACAGTGGCCGGCAGAAATCTCAATACTACAAGTCCCAGCAAGCCTGCAAGGTATCTTGCATCCCGGTTGCCTCTAGGGAAACTGCATCATTGTAAAGACTGTTCCATGAGAAGTTTAAGTAAAAGTTCCAGTTATCTCATAATTCCTGCTGTGGACATTCCATTATTTCCTGCCGTTTTTGGGCTGGTTGTCGGCAGGGCCTTCTACAGAAAACAACTGCACCCTGGTGTCATGACAAAATAGGGGTTAATACCACCTTACCCCACAGGGTTAATACCACCAGACCCTGCAACACCATTGCCTCACCCCGCTTACCACACTTTACTTTTTTGAGACTTTATTGGTTTGGGTCTCACTTGCTTCTCTCCGCTCGCTGTAGTCGACCATTTTTCATTTTATTTGGGATGTCCTAGGTGTTTGCCAAGTTTTTGTTACAGTGGGTCGTAAAAATTAAAAATTTAAATTCTATTGTAACTCCTGATTTTTTATTTTTACAAGGGGTTAACGCAGAAAAAGCACCATAAAATTTGTTACCCAATTTCTCTTGATTCTGGAAATACCCCATATGTGGATGTAAGTTGGGGGCCATGTTGCCTTTACACAGCCCCCATGGTGTCAGAACAGCGGTAACCCCCCCACAAGTCACCCCAGTTTGGAAACTGCACCACTGCAATTAACATTTATACCCCACTTGCATTTGACAGATTTTTGGAAGATTGCTTTGCGTCCACATAAGGGGTACTTGGAAAAAATAGGGTTACAAATTTTGGGGGACTTTTTTCCTTTTGCCCCTTATGAAAAAGAAAAGTTGGGGGTTGCACTAGCATGTTAGTGTAAAAAAAACATTTTTTTTACACTAATATGCTGCAGTTGACCCATACTTTTAATTACCACAAGCAGTAAAAGAAGAAAAAGTTTGTAACACAATTTCTCTCAAGTACGGATATACCTCATATGTGGACGTAAAGCGATCTGTGGGCACACAACAGGGCTCAGGAGTGAGAGAGCACCATGTTCATTTGAGGCCTAAATTAATGATTTGCACATGCATCCTTGCAGAGGTTCTAAAATAAACGCAATAGTAAAAACAACCACATTTGACCCCATTTCGGAAACCACACCCCTCAAGAAATGCAACAAGGGGTGCAGTGAGTATTTACACCGCACTGGTGTTCAACAGATTTTAAGAACAGTAGGCTGTGCATATGTAAAATTTTATTTTTCATATTACGGACCACCGTTCCAAAAATCTTTCAGACACCTGTGGGGCGTAAATGCTCACTGCACCCCTTGTAATATTCCTTGAGGGGTGTAGTTTCCAAAATGTGGTCACATATGGTATTCCACCCAAATCTCACACAAAATAAACTAAAATTTATTTATGTAAGAAACACTTTAAAGTAGGTAAATTTCCATGACCAATAATACTGGTATACAAGGAGTAAATATATACCACAACACAAAAACTGGATATTTTCTGATCTGCGGCGTCCTCTTTCCTTTTCTTCTTTGTCTGGATCAGACCACCATGTCGATCTCTTACCATCTACAGGGCAAACATGTCAGACTCTACATTTTTTCAGTGTCCTCCCATCTATAGGCCCACAAACTGTAATAATCCCCTTCAGGTAGGTAGGTAGCCAGGTAAATAGGTAACTAGGTAGGTAGATCAGGAAGCCAGATATGTAGGTAAGTGACTAGCCAGGTAGGTAGATAGGTAGGTAGGGGGCTAGCAAGGTAGTTAGGCAGCCATGTATGAAGGCCATGCATGTAGTTAGGTAGCCAGGTATGTAGGTAAGTAGTTAGGCATCCAGGTATAAAGTTAGGTAGCCCCCCCTTCCCTGTTGGTATAGACAGCGGAGTTAACCTCCCCTTACCTGTAGATATAGACAGCAGAGTTAACTCCCCTTCCTTGTAGGCATAGGCAGCAGAGTTAACCCCCTTCCCCATAGGTGTAGGCAGCAGATTTAACCCCCCTCCCCTGTAGGTATAGGAACAGAGTAGATCCCTCCCCCTTTCCCCATAGGTATAGGCATCAGTTAACTCCCCCTTTCCCCATAGGTATAGGCAGCTGTTAACCCCCCACTTTCGCCATAGGAATAGACAGCAGTTAGTTCCCCCCCCCCTCTCCCCATAGGTACAGGCATCAGTTAACACCCCTCCCCTTTCCCCATAGGTATAGGTAGCAGTTAACCCCCCTTTCCCCATAGGTATAGGTAGCAGTTATTTTTTTCCCCTTCAATATTTCTTTATTGAAAAAATTTATAATTTACATTTTAATAAATAACATTTTATACATTGAATTTCAAGATGTTATCTTTTTTCCCACCCCCCTCCCCTACCCTCACCTTTCTCCCCCATGACATATCTCCCCTTACTGGGTGGACGGGAGGCAGAGGGACAACACATTCCCATTCTATTAATATTTCCATTATACTATATCAATTCATTTTCTTTTCTCTTTGCTTTCCCTTCCCTTTCTCTCTCTTTTCTTTTCTTTTTATTTCCATTTTAGATCTTTTATTTGTATCTTCCCAATTATTTCTACCCGCTTTTATTCTTGTGTCCCCCTGATTCCCATCCCCCTCACATAATAATAATGAAATAATAATAATAAAAAAAAAACTCTGTCTTTCTTTTAACCAAATAACCTTCCTGTCACCTCCCTCCACTCCCATACCTCTGGTTTAGTTGGGGTCAGCCATCTCCTGATTATTAACCCCTTCATGACCCAGCCCATTTTCACCTTCATGACCTGGGCATTTTTTGAAAATCTGACCACTGTCACTTTAAACATTAATATCTCTGGAATGCTTTTACTTATCATTCTGGTTCCGAGATTGTTTTTTCGTGACATATTCTACTTTATGTTATCGGTAAAATCTCACTGATATTTGCATCCTTTCTTGGTAAAAAATCTAAAAATTTCATGAAAATTTTGAAAATTTAGCATTTTTCTAACTTTGAAAGTCTCTGCTTGAAAGGAAAATGGATATTCCAAATAAATTACATATTGATTCACATATACAATTTGTCTACTTTGTGTTTGCATTAAAAAATTGACAAGTTTTTACTTTTGGAAGACACCAGAGGGCTTCAAAGTTCTGCAGCAATTTTCCAATTTTTCTCAAGATTTTCAAAATCGTAATTTTTCAGGGCCCAGTTCAGGTTGGAAGTGGATTTTAAGGATCTTCATATTAGAAATACCCCATAAATGACCCCATTATAAAAACTGCACCCCCCAAAGTATTCAAAATGACATTCAGTAAGTGTTTTAACCCTTTAGGTGTTTCACAGGAATAGCAGCAAAGTGAAGGAGAAAATTCTAAATCTTCATTTTTTACACTCGCATTTTCTTGTAGACCCAATTTTTGAATTTTTACAAGGGGTAAAAGGAGAGAAATCACCCTAAAATTGGTAACCCAATTTCTCTTGAGTAAGGAAATACCTCATATGCGTATGTAAAGTGTTCGGCGGGCGCAGTAGAGGGCTCAGAAGGGAAGGAGCGACAATGGGATTTTGGAGAGTGAGTTTTTCTGAAAGGGTTTTTGGGGGGCATGTCCCATTTAGGAAGCCCCTATGGTGCCAGAACAGTGGACCCCCCCCCACATGTGACCCCATTTTGGAAACTATACCCCTCATGGAATTTAATAATGGGTGCAGTGGCGTTTGACAGATATTTGAAACAGTGGACTGTGCAAATCAAAAATTTTATTTTTCATTTTCACAGACCACTGTTCCAAAAATCTGTCATACACCAGTGGGGTGTAAATGCTCACTGCACCCCTTATTACATTCCGTGAGGGGTGTAGTTTCCAAAATGGGGTCACATGTGGATATTTATTGTTTTGCGTTTGTCAGAACTGCTGTAACAATCAGCCACCCCTGTGCAAATCACCTCAAATGTACATGGTGCACTCTCCCTTCTGGGCCTTGTTGTGCGCCCCCAGAGCACTTTGCGCCCACATATGGGGTATCTCCGTACTCAGGAGAAATTGCGTTACAAATTTAGAGGGTCTTTTTTCCCTTTTACCTCTTGTGAAAATGAAAAGTATAGGGCAACACCAGCATGTCAGTGTAAAAAATTTATTTTTTTACACTAACATGCTGGTGTAGACCCCAACTTCACCTTTTCATAAGGGGTTAAAGAAGAAAAAGCCCCCCAAAATTTGTAAGGCAATTTCTCCCGAGTATGGAGATACCCCATATGTGGCCCTAAACTGTTGCCTTGAAATACGACAGGGCTCCAAAGTGAGAGAGCGCCATGCGCATTTGAGGCCTGAATTAGGGATTTGCATAGGGGTGGACATAGGGGTATTCTATGCCAATGATTCCCAAACAGGGTGCCTCCAGCTGTTGCAAAACTCCCAGCATGCCTGGACAGTCAATGGCTGTCCGGCAATACTGGGAGTTATTATTTTGCAACGGCTGGAGGCTCCGTTTTGGAAACAGTAGCGTACCAGACGTTTTTCATTTTTTTGGGGAGGGGGGCTGTGTAGGGATATGTGTATATGTAGTGTTTTTTACTTTTTATTTTAGGTTAGTGTTAGTGTAGTGTTTTTAGGGTACAGTCACATGGGCAGAGGTTCACAGCAAGTTTGCCGCTGGAAGTTTGAGCTGCAGAGCAAAATTTGCGCCATCTCAAACTTGCAGCACTCACTGTAAACCTCCGCCCATGTGAGTGTACCCTGTACATTCACATTGGGGGGAGGGGGCAAACATCTAGCTGTTGCAAACTCCGAGCATGCCCTTTGGCTGTCCGTGCATGCTGGGAGTTGTAGTTTTGCAACAGCTGGAGGAACACTGGTTTGGAAACACTAAGTTAAGTAATAAACTTTCAAGTGTTTTTCAACCAAACTTAGTGTTTCCAAACCAGTGTGCCTCCAGCTGTTGCAAAACTACAACTCCCAGCATGCATGGTCTGTCAGTGCATGCTGGGAGTTATAGTTTTGCAACAATTGCAACAGCTGGAGGCATTGAGGTAGGAAACGGACAATGTTTCCCAACTAGTGTGCCTCCAGTTGTTGCAAAACTACAACTCCCAGCATGCCCAGACTGCCCAGGCATGCTGGAAGTTGTAGTTTTGCAAGGATCAGATGTTGCCGAACTACAACTTCCAGCATGCTTGGGCAGTCTGGGCATGCTGGGAGTTGTAGTTTTGCAACATCTGGAGGTCCACAGTTTGGAGACCACTGTATAATGGTCTCCAATCTGTGCTCTTCCAGATGTTAGAGAACTACAACTCCCAGCATGCCTGGACAGACTGAGCATGCTGAGATTTGTAGTTTTGCAACATCTGGAAGAGCACAGATTGGAGACCATTATACAGTGGTCTCCAAACTGTGGACCTCCAGATGTTGCAAAACTACAACTCCCAGCATGCCCAGAAAGCCAAAGGCTGTCTGGGCATGCTGGGAGTTGCAGTTTTGAAACTCTCAGAGGCAGCAGTGAGATCGCTTTACGGCGATCTCACTGCTGCCAATGAAGATGCCGCACTGCTGCCGGAAACTCACCTCCGGGACGCAGCGCAGCCAGGACCGCATGGAGGACGCCGGGACCGCACGGAGGACGCCGGGACCGCTCGGGACACCGCTCCGACGGGTAAGTGACGCCGGGGGACGGGTCAGGGACACTTAGCAGAGCGGTGTGGGTCCCGATCCCCATGATCCGGACTCACACACCGCGCTGCTAAGTATTCTGATAGCGAAACGCTGCTATCAGCTAGTCAGATTTGACCAGCTGATAGCAGCGATCGCTGGGGGGGGGGGTGGGGGACGAAACCCCCCGTGGTCGCACGGTAAGATGGCTGGCTATCAGTGATAGCCACCATCTTTCCGGGCGCTGCAGGATGCCGCGAGTAGCGGCAGTAATGTCCATGACGTACCTGTATGTCATGGGTCGGGAACACCTTGCCACCCATGACGTACAGGTATGTCATAGGTCGGGAAGGGGTTAATAATCTAGCATAAAAGAGCATCATCAGTAGTTCCTTTCTTTCTTTTGTTGTTTTATTTACTTTTCTATCATCACCCAAGATAATCAAAGCTATATCATCTTTTATCGCATATTTAATTTTTCTCTCAATATCATCAATTATTGACACCAAATATTCTTGTATTTTTTTCACATTCCCATATAATATGCAGGAATCCCGCGTTTTTCATTTTATATCTTAGACAGTTGCCATTTTCCCTCCCACCAATCCTGAAGAGGAATTTTGGTGTATAATAAATTCTATATACTATGTTCCATTGTATCACTTGATGGTCTAAACTTGGGGAAATTCTTTTTATATTCCTGAATACAATCATCCAACCGCATTTATTTCTCTCACCTAATTCTTCGTCCCATTGTAGGAAGCATTTATCTTTTAAGTTATTTTTTTTATTTTCCATTATTTTGGTATAAATTACTGCCATAACTTTCTTTACAATTTTTCCCTCCTCCATTTTTCTTATAGTTTCAGTTACTTCCACTATCCGATTACCACTGTCTCTTAGTGACCCGCATATGGCACTTTTTAAACCCTGAAATTCCAACCACATACCTTTTCCTAATTTAAATTCTTCCTCTCTCCACTTTCTTAACTCTCCTTTTCTCCACACGTCTCTCAAAATGTTACATCCCCTACTTTGCAAGTTGTTAGCTTCCATCTTAGCTACCTCTTTCAAGTTTACATTATGCCAAATTGGCGCTGTCTCTAATATTCCCGTTTTTTTCATTTATTTTTTTAAGTTTTCCCAGGTTTTACAAATCCCTACTATTATAGCATTTTCCTTCCACCTCCCTTCTTTTAACTGGCCTGACTCAAGAACCTGATAACATTTTCGTATTTACCTTTTGTTTTTTCTTTGATATTTTTAAAGATTCCAAATCTCCTCCACTCCACCACATAGTACATCTGACTTTCTAAAAAATATCCCTGTATATCAGGAAATTTAAGTCCTCCTTTCTCTCTTCCTTTACTTAAGTATTCTATTTTTATCCTCGTTCTTTTCCTTCCCCATATTAGGGTGTTTAGCATAGCTATTATCCTTCTAAAAATTCCTTTCTCGCACCAGATAGGGGCCGCTACGAAGATGTATAATAGTTTTGGTAGAATTACTGTTTTAATTAAGACTATCCTCTCTGCTCTCGTAAGATTCAGTTTATTCCATGTTCTTACCTTGTTTTCCAATTTTTTTTTTATCAATGGGTATGTGTTTATTTTGTGATATTCTCCTATTTTCCCAGATATCTGTACACCTAAATAAGAAAAACGTTCTCCTTTATCCAGGATTCTAAGCTCCTTAATGATTCCAAGTTCTACTTTACCTAATGGAAGTAGCACTGATTTCTCCCAGTTTATAACCAAACCTGCATAGTTCCCATATTCCCCAATCACTTCCATAACCTTCTCTATGGAGTTTTCAAGCTTTTTCAAATATAATAATAAGTCGCCTGCGTATATTGATATTTTATCCCCATTCCCCTCCACTCCAAATCCTTTTATTTGCTGATCTTCTCTGACTTTAACCGCTAGGGGTTCGAACACTAGCGCAAAAAGTAGAGGAGATAAGGGGCATCACTGTCTTGTACCCCGGGTCACTAAAAAACTCTCTGATCTTTTCCCTTCTATATTTATTCTAGCTTCCGCTCCATTATATAGCATCTTGATCATTTCTATATAATCCTTCTGACACCCATATTTTTCCAGTACTCCCCATAGGAACTCCCACTCCACCCTGTCAAACGCTTTACTTGCGTCAAGTGACATGATGGAGTGGGTTCCCTCTCTTCTCTCCACCGACTGTACTCCAGTAAGGGTCCTGTAGATATTATGCTTGGTCATCCTACCTGGGATAAATCCGCATTGATCTTAATGCACCAGTTCCCCTACCTTTTTTTCCAAACGCAATGCCAGAGCCTTCGCCAGGATCTTTACATCCGTGTTCAATAATGATATTGGACGATGTGATTCCATTTCTTTCTTAACTTTATTCGGTTTCAACAGTAATATTGTTTCTGCTTCTTTCATTGTTTCGGGTAAGGTTCCTGTTTTTAAAGAACTATTTATAGTTCTAAGTAGGGCTGGGATAAGGATTCTCCTAAATTTCCTATATATTTCAAACGGGAACCCCTCCGTGCTGGGACTTGTGTTCCCTTTGATCTCATTTAAAGCTTCTTCTAACTCCCTAAGGGTCATTGGGCCCCCCGTTTCTTTCTCTTGTTGTATTGATGTCACAGCGAGCCCTCTGGTCCCCGCCTCCGGACCAGAGCGCCCGCGTTCTCGCCTCCTCTCTCCGGGATCCCGGCGTCTCCCGCTTGGACATACCGACCGGGAGCAGGGGATTCCTTGTGTCGGGGATGCGGCTGCCGTGGCGGCTAGTCCCCACTCACGCGCCACGTCCCTGTCTAACTCACCCAGCACCTCGCTCCATACGCCGACTCGCTCTGCTTCTCGGCACGTGCGTCCCCGCTCTCTAGGGCGCGCGCACGCCGCCTTCAGTAAATTTAAATGGCCAGCGCACCATTGATTGGTGCGCTGGCTAATTGTTCCCTGCTCCTTCCCCATAAAAGTTACCTGCCCCTTCCTGCCCTTGCCAGATCTTTGTGCCCTAGTGCCTCTGAGAAAGCTTTCCATATTGTGTGTATTGCCTTGCCTGTTGCCGTACCCGTTGCTACCGCGTACTCGCCTTTGAACCCTTGCCGCCTGCCCTGACCTCTGCTTCGTCCGACTACGCTCCTGCCTGCTCCCTGTGTACCACGCCATATCAGCTGCCAGAGAGGTTGAGTTGCTACTGGAGGATACGACCTGGTGGTTACCGCTGCAGCAAGTCCATCCTGCCTTGCGGCGGGCTCTGGTGAAAACCAGTAACCACTTAAAACCGGTCCTCTGGTACAACCCGCACCTTCGCCTCTCTGGTCAAGAGGATCCACTACCAGTCCTGCCGGTAAGATCCGGCCATGGATCCCACTGATGTTCCTCTGCCAAACCTAGCGGACCTCACCTTCATTGTGGCCCAGCAAGGTCAGCAGCTAGCCCAGCTAACCGCCATGCTGCAGCAGCTCCTGCCGTCTCAGCAACAGCCAGCTCCTCCGCTTGCATCTGCTGTATCTCCTCCGCCCGCAGTTGCCACCGGTTCAAGAGTCCGCCTATCCCTGCTGGACAAGTGTGACGGAGATCCCAAGCAGTGCCGAGGGTTCCTGTCACAGTGCTCTCTCCACCTCGAGATACTGTCTGACCAGTTTCCTTCCGAGCGAGCCAAGGTAGCCTTTATCCTCAGTCTGCTCTCCGGGAAGGCCCTGGCCTGGGCTACACCGCTATGGGACCGCGCTGATCCTGCCACCTCCTCCGTCCAGAGCTTCTACCAAGAGTTCCGGAATGTTTTCGAGGAACCTGCCCGGGTTACCTCCACAGAGACTGCCTTACTAAATTTGTCCCAGGGAGGCTCTACTGTGGGTGACTACGCCATTCAGTTTCGCACCCTAGCCTCAGAACTGAACTGGAACAATGATACCCTTTGTGCCACATTTAAGAAGGGACTTAACAGTGAAGTAAAGGACGGCCTGGCTGCACGTGAACTACCTTCCACCCTTAGTGACCTCATCTTGTTGGCCACTAGAATCGACAAGCGTTTCGCCGATAGGAACTCCTTCTTGAAAAAGGAAACGCTCAACCTAGACGCTACCCTCGTCTGGCTCCCGTTTTTCAGCGTCTACCTCAACCTCTCTCCGGGCCTCCAGCCGTGGAAGCCATGCAGGTGGATCGTTCACGCCTGACTCCGCAAGAACGAAGCCATCGCACATACGAGAACCTGTGTATGTACTGCGCCAGTACTGAGCACTTCCTGCGAGACTGTCCTCTTCGTCCACCGCGTTCCAGAAAAGCTTGCACCTAATAAACATGGGAGAGGCGTTGCTAGGTGTGGATTCCTCCTCTCCACATCTCATCATATCCGTGCAGTTGTTCCTCTTGGATTCCGGTTCAACTTCATTCACGCCTCCTTGGTTGACAAGTACTGCATTCCGGTTGTCCGCCTAACTAAGCCTCTTTTTATTTCTACGGTTAATGGTGAGAGACTCTCTGTCACTGTGCAGTTCCGTACCCTGCCACTGCAGATGGATATTGGAATTTTTCATACAGAGACTCTAGAGTTCCTAGTCCTTCCCTTCTGCTCCTCCGAACTCCTCCTGGGTCTGCCATGGCTACAACGTCACAGTCTTGTTCTGAACTGGTCATCCGGTGAAATCCTGCATTGGGGCCCCTGATGTTCGGACCGGTGTCTCAAGCCTGCTCCTGTCAAGCGACTTTCGCAAGTTTCTCCGCCTCCAGGACTGCCTAAACCATATCATTGCTTTGCGGATGTCTTCTGCATAAAACAAGCCGAGGTCCTTCCTCCTCACAGACCCTATGATTGTCATATCGACCTTATGCCTGGTTCTACGCCATCCCGGGGTAGAATTTATCCTCTCTCACCTCCTGAGACTCTTGCCATGTCCGAATATATTCGTGAAAACCTACAGAGAGGATTCATAAGGAAGTCTTCTTCTCCTGCTGGGGCTGGTTTCTTCTTCGTGACCAAGAAGGACGGTTCCCTCCTCCCTTGCATAGACTACAGAGGACTCAATAAAATCACCATTAAGAACCGTTACCCTCTGCCCCTAATCTCAGAGTTATTTGATCGCCTACGTGGGGCAAAGATTTTCACCAAATTGGATCTTCGAGGGGCCTATAATTTGGTTCGTATCCGGGAGGGCGACGAGTGGAAGACCGCCTTTAACACAAGAGACGGTCACTTTGAGTACCTGGTGATGCCCTTCGGCCTCTGTAATGCACCAGCCGTCTTCCAGGAATTCGTCAACGATATCTTCAGGGACTTACTCTACTCCTGTGTGGTCGTATACTTGGATGACATCCTTGTCTTCTCCTCCGACCTGGACCAACACCGGGTCCATGTGCGACAAGTGCTTACCCGCCTGAGGAGAAATCGTCTATACGCCAAGATCAAAAAATGTCTTTTTGAGCAGTCCTCCTTGCCTTTTCTTGGGTTACATTATTTCTACTCAAGGACTTCAAATGGACCCCGCCAAGCTCTCGGCGGTTTTGGATTGGCCACGCCCCTCTGGACTCCGAGCCATACAAAGGTTTTTGCGCTTCGCTAATTATTACAGACAATTCATCCCTCACTATTCCACTCTGGTGTCCCCAATTGTGGCCTTGACTAAAAAGGGCGCTAACCCTAAATCCTGGCCTTCCCAAGCTGAAGAAGCCTTCCAGTCCCTGAAGGTCACCTTTGCCTCAGCACCGGTTCTCTCTAGACCTGATTCCACCAAGCCCTTCTCTCCCGAAGTGGATGCCTCCTTGGTGGGAGCCGGAGCCGGAGCCGTGCTCACACAGAAATCTTCCAAGGGCAAGACCTTAACTTGTGGCTTCCTTTCTAAAACATTCTCTCCCGCGGAGAGAAATTATTCCATAGGGGACAGAGAACTGTTGGCTATTAAATTAGCACTGGAGGAATGGAGACATCTTCTTGAGGGAGCCACCCATCCTGTGAATATCTTTACGGACCACAAGAACCTGGCCTATCTCCAGTCTGCTCAAAGACTAAATCCTCGTCAGGCTCGCTGGTCTCTGTTCTTCGCCCGTTTTAATTTTGAGATCCATTTCCGTCCGGCTTCTAAGAACATTAGGGCAGACGCTCTGTCTCGCTCTTCTGATGTGGCGGGCGACGAGTTAACACCTCAACACATTATCCCACCAGAACGCCTGATTGCAGTCGCTCCTGCGGAACTGAGCCATCTTCCTCCTGGCAAATCCTACGTACTTCCACGTCACCGGGTGCAAATTCTCAAGTGGGGCCACGCTTCTCATGTCGCTGGTCATCCCAAAGGTATTGGTGGCCTTCTCTTGAAAAGGATGTCTCGGACTTCGTCCAAGCCTGTATGATTTGTGCCCGAGATAAGTCGCCTGGAATGAGACCTGCAGGCCTCTTCTTACCTCTTCCTGTTACAGAGATTCCCTGGTCTCATATCGCTATGGACTTTGTTACTGATCTTCCCACCTCCCATGGCAACTCCGTTATTTGGGTCGTGGTAGACCGCTTCTCCAAGATGGCTCACTTTGTGCCCTTGCCGGTCTTCCCTCTGCACCCGTGTTGGCCAAACAGTTCTTTCAACACATCTTCCGCCTCCATGGCCTCCCTAAACATATTGTCTCTGATCGTGGCGTGCAGTTTGTCTCCAAGTTCTGGAGAGCCCTATGTGGTCTGCTCGGGATCAAGTTGGACTTTTCCTCTTCATACCATCCACAGTCTAACGGCCAAGTGGAACGGGTGAACCAAATTTTGGGGAACTATCTGCGTCACTTTGTATCCTCACGCCATGACGATTGGGCGGATCTACTTCCATGGGCGGAGTTCTCCTACAACTAGAAACAATCTTCTGCTTCCAACAAGTCTCCTTTCTTTGTAGTTTTTGGCCATCATCCTCTTCCTCCTCTGCCACGATATCCCACTCCTTCTTCCGTGCCTGCCGTTAACACTCTGGTACAGGATTTTTCCTCCATCTGGCGAGAGACTCACGCTGCCCTCCTCATGTCTTCCTCCCGTCTGAAACTTCAAGCAGACAAGAAACGCAGAGCTCCTCCGGATTTCCGCCCAGGCGACAAAGTATGGCTGTCCTCCAAGTACATTCGTTTTAGGGTCCCGAGTTACAAATTGGGTCCACGCCATATCAGCTGCCAGAGAGGTCGAGTTGCTACTGGAGGATACGACCTGGTGGTTACCGCCGCATTAAGTCCATCGCCTCTCTGGTCAAGAGGATCCACTACCAGTCCTGCCGGTACGTGACAACCTCTCATTCTTAACCGCTTTTCCCCCAAGGTCACCACTCCTGCTCCTGTCACTGGGTCCTCTGACGTCTTCTCGGTAAAAGAAATCCTCGCCTCCTAGGTCATCAGAGATAAAAAAAAAATTTGTTGACTGGGAGAATTGTGGCTCCGAAGAGAGGTCTTGGGAGCCTGATAACAATATCTTCAACAAGGAGCTCATCCATAGGTTCCTGGGCTCCAAAAAGAGGGAGAGACCTAAGGGGGGGGGTACTGTAACACCGAGCGCTCCGGGTCCCGCGGCTTCCCCGGAGCGCTCACGGTGTTCGGCTTGTAGCAGCGCTCTGGTCACTGTCCCTGACCGGGAGCGCTGTCCCCCTGCCTGCGGCGGGGATGCGATCCGCTTGGTGGTCTGTCCCCGCCCGCAGGTCGCATCCCAAGTGACTTACCAGTCGGGTCCTGCTGTGTCTTCCTCTAATTGTGTCTTCCACTAATTGGTGCCTGGCCCAATTAAGTTAAATGCATAAATACTCACTTCCTTTTCCTCCCCTTGCCGGATCTTGTTACCTTGTGCCAGAGAAAGCGTTTCTTGTGTCCCTTTGCCTGTGTATCCAGACCCTTTGCCGTTGCCCCTGACTACGAAACGTTGCTGCCTGCCTTGACCTTCTGCTACGTCTGACCTCGCCTTGCCTTGTCCCTTTGTACCGCGCCTGTCTCAGCTGTCAGTGAGGTTGAGTCGCTATTGGGTAGAATGACCTGGGGGTTACCTGCCGCAGCGAGTCCATCCCGCTTTGCGGCGGGCTCTGGGATTCTGTTCCCCTGGTATGGCCCACGCCATCGTCTCACTGACACAGGGGATATACTCCTGAGTCCTTCCTACATACCAGTCCGGATCCTGACACCTGGCTACCCTGTGGGAAGCCCATAAATTTGTAGTCATTGCATTGCTCTGGGATCCCGCCTCAAGAAGGATGCTTTGGCTCTCTCCCGGGATCTTAAGGCAGAGATTCGTAGATTAGAGGCATTGTTACTATCCTCGCCCTCCCTCGCCCTCCCTTTCCCTCGCCCTCCATTACCGTGCTGCTGCCCAGTCTCCCTCGGCTCTCAGGAACTCTTCTGGCACTCTTCACTATCACCCGGATGATGTCTTCCTTCTCTCTATTACCTCCCCTCTCAACTCCAGTCTGACCTGGTGGAGTGTGATCTCTCCTTTCTGTGGGCCTGTGACCTGCCATTCCTGTCAGCTACTGATGGAGCCTCCTTAAATGCTCCAATCACCTTGCAGGAGCTTCAGGAGGTGGTTCAGTCCCTTCCTTCAGGGCAATCTCCTGGGCCAGACGGGTTCACTTATCTCTACTATCGGACGTTTGCTTCTCAAGTTCTTCCTGGATGGGTGAGAGGTCCTGCAGTCGTTTTTATATTCCCTGATCACTCTCATTCCTAAACTGGACAAGGATCCTCATGATTGTTCAAGCTATCGGACTATCGCTCTCCTTAATGCTGATTTAAAGGTGTTTGCCAAGGTTTTTGCTAACTGTCTGTGCTGTTTTCTTCCCTCCCTTATCCATAAGCACCAGGTGGGTTTCATCCCCAGTCGTCAGGGTGCGGACAACACTAGGAGAGTGGTGGGTCTAATAGACTTGGTCAATCGGTGCTCGGAGCAGGCTTTGGTGCGGAAAAGGCCTTAAATAGGCTAGGTTGCGCCGAGGGGCCTCTACTCCTGCCCTACTGCCACTATCAAACTTCCTCATGTCACTTCCTCTAGCTTTCCTCTTTATAATGGCACTCGACAGGGGTGTCCGCTGTCTCCCCTGATTTTTGCTCTTTGTATTGAGCTTCTGGCTGCTCTAATCCGGGAGACCTGGATATCTCGGATTTGTAGCTGCATGATTTCAAAAGCTCTCTTTTCACTACAATGCTAGTTTTCCCCCAAATTTTTAATTTTTACATGGGATAATAGGACAAAATGACCCCGAAAATGTGTAACCCCATCTCTTCTGAGTATGGAAATACCCCATGTGTGGACATCAAGTGCTCTGCTGGCGCACTACAATGCTCGGAAGAGAAGGAGTCACATTTGGCTTTTGAAAAGCGAATTTAGCTGAAATGGTTTTTTGAGGGCATGTAGCATTTAGGAAGCCCCTATGGTGCCAGGAGAGCAAAAAAAAAAAAACATGGCATGCTATTTTGGAAACTACACCCCTCAAGGAATGCAACAAGGGGTACGGTGAGCCTAAACACTTCACAGGTGTTTAACGACTTTTTGTTAAAGTCGGATGTGTCAATGAAAAAAACCATTTTTTTTCACTAAAATGCTGTTTTTCCCCCCAAATTTTACATTTTTACAAGTGGTAATAGGAGAAAATGACCCTCAAAATTTATAACCCCATTTCTTCTGAGTATGGAAATACCCAATGTGTGGATGTCAAGTGCTCTGCTGGTGCACTACAATGCTCAGAAGAGGAGGAGCACCATAGAGCTTTTAGAGAATTTGGTTGGAATAGAAGCTGGGGGCCATGTGCGTTTACAAAGCCCCCCGTGGGGCCAGAACAGTGGAACCCCCCCCACATGTGACCCCATTTTGCAAACTACACCCCTCACAGAATTTAATAAGGGGTGCAGTGAGTATTTACACCCCACTGGCATTTGACAGATCTGTGGAACAGTGGGATGTGCAAATGAAAAATTAAATTTTTCATTTTCACGGACCACTGTTCCAAAAATCTGTCAGACACCTGTGGGGCGTAAATGCTCACTGTACCCCTTATTACATTACGTGAGGGATTTAATTTCCAAAATGGGGTCAAATGTGAGAGCCAGAACAATGGACCAGAGCCAGAACAATGGACCCCCCCCCCCTTCCATTGTTCTGGCTCTATGGGGGCTTTGTAAACACACGTGTCCTTCAATTCCGGACAAATCCTAATGGCGCTCCTTCTCTTCTGAGCATTGTAGTGCACCAGCAGAGCACTTTACATCCACATATGTGGTATGTTCTTACTCAGAAGAGATGGGGTTGCAAATTTTGGTGGGCTTTTTATCCTATTTTTCCTTGTGAAAATGAAAAATTTAGGGTAACACCAGCATTTTAGTGAAACAAATTTTTTTTTTCATTTTTCCATCCAACTTTGAAGAATTTTCATTAAACACCTGTGGGGTGTTTAGGCTCACTATACCCCTTGTTACGTTCCGTGAAGGGTGTAGTTTCCAAAATGGGGTCACATGTGGGTATTTCTTTTTTTGCGTTTATGGCAGAACCACTCTAAAATCAGCCACCCCTGTGCAAATCACCAATTTAGGCTTCAAATGTACATAGTGTGCTCTCACTCCTGAGCCTTGTTGTGCACCCGCAGAGCATTTTACGCCCACATCTGGGGTATTTCCGTACTCAGGAAAAATTGTGTTACAATTTTTTTTTTTCCTTTTAACACTTGTGATAATAAAAAGTATGGGGCAACATCAGCATGTCAGTGGAATTTTTATTTATTTTTTTACACTAACAGGCTGGCGCATTACAATGCTCAGGCGCACTACACCGATGGGTAAGTGGATCTTCGGCGCCCGGTCCCCTTTGGTTTCCCGTTCTGCCCAGCCTATTGTGGGTAGCCCAACTTTTCCTTTTCATAAGGGGTTAAAGGAGAAAAAGCCCCCCAAAATTTGTAGTGCAATTTCTCCCGAGTACGGAAATACCCCATATGTGGCCCTAAACTGTTTCCTTGAAATACGGCAGGGCTCCGAAGTGAGAGAGCGCCATGCGCATTTGAGGACTAAATTAGGGATTGCATAGGGGTGGACATAGGGGTATTCTACACCAGTGATTCCCAAACAGGGTGCCTCCAGCTGTTGCTAAACTCCAAGCATGCCTGGACAGTCAGTGGCTGTCCAGAAATGCTGGGAGTTGTTGTTTTGCAACAGCTGGAGGCTCCATTTTGGAAACACTGATGTACAATAAGTTTTTCATTTTTATTGGGGGGGGCAGTGTAAGGGGGTGTATATGTAGTGTTTTCCCTTTATTATGTGTTAGTGTATTGTAGTGTTTTTAGGGTACGTTCGCACTGGCAAAGGTTTACATTGAGCTTCCCGGGGACCGAAATTCCCATGGGCGTACAGGTACGCCCTGGGTCCTTAAGACCCAGGTACAGAAGGCGTATCCATACACCCTGGGTCCTGTACGGGTTAAGTATCTAAGTGTCCTCCTTACCCCTTGATAGTCTTCCTTTTATTCCACTAACTTCCCTCCTTTGTTCAGTGCCCTTAGGACGTTAATTATTTCGTTAATTAGGACGTTATATTTCATTTTTTGTCCGTATTGCAGCAGTTAAAATGATGGTCCTTCCCATGCTACTTTACATTTTTGAGACTTTATCGGTCTGGGTCCCACTTGCTGCTCTCCGCTCGCTGTACTCAACCATTTTTAATTTTATTTGGGATGTCAAGCGGGACGTTTTGCTTATGTCCTAGTTGTTTGCCAAGTTTTTGTTACAGTGGGTCGTAAAAATAAAAAAAATTAATTCTGTTGTAACCCCTGATTTTTTATTTTTACAAGGGGTTAATGCAGAAAAAGCTCCATAAAATTTGTTACCTAATTTCTCTTGATTCTGGAAATACCCATATCTGGATGTAAGTCGGGGGCCATGTCGCCTTTACACAGCCCCCATGGTGCCAGAACAGTGGAAACTCCCCACAAGTCACCCCAGTTTGGAAACTGCACCCCTGCAGTGAGCATTTACACCCCACTTGCATTTGACAGATTTTTGGAAGATTGCTTTGCGTCCACATATGGGGTATATCTGTAAAAGTTGGGGGCTGCACTAGTTGGGGGCAACACCACCATGTTAGTGTAAACATTTTTTTTTTTTTACACTAACATGCTGTTGTTGCCCCATACTTTTAATTTTTATAAGCAGTAAAAGAAGAAAAAGACTCCCAAAATTTGTAACACAATTTCTCTCAAGTACTGATATACCCCATATGTGGACGCAAAGCGTTCTGCGGGCACACAACAGGGCTCAGGAGTGAGAGAGCACCATGTTCATTTGAGGCCTAAATTAGTGATTTCCACATGGATCCTTGCAGAGGTTCTAAAATAAACGCAATAGAATAAACAACCACATGTGACCCCATTTTGGAAACCACACCCCTCAAGAAATGTAACAAGGGGTGCAGTGAGCATTTACACCACACTGGTGTTCAACAGATTTTTTGGAACAGTAGGCTGTGCATATGTAAATTACATTTTTGATACTACAGACCACTGTTCCAAAAATCTTTCAGACATCTGTGGGGTGTAAATGCTCACTTCACTCCTTGTAACATTCCATGAAGGGTTTAGTTTCCAAAATGGGGTCACATATGCTTTTTTTTTTTATTGTTTTTTTTTTTTTTTGCGCTTATGTCAGAAGCCACCCCTGAGCAAATCACCAATTTAGGCCTCAAATGTACATTTGCTGTCTCCTGAGCCATGTGCACCCACACAGGGACGTGCACAGACATTTTGAAGGGCAGGGGCTCAAGTAAAAAAAAGAGGGCACTTTTCATAAATTAAAAAACGTCTGCCAGACTTAATGGGCAGATGTACTGCGGCCCAGGGACACAGTGGACTCCCGCCGTGCCTCCTCGACATTCCTATGCCCATAAAAGTTGGTATTTTTGTAAAATCGAGTCAAGAACAGTTTCTATGAAGGTCTGCCATGTGTATATACACTTTGGCTGTGCTGTCAGTCTTATTTACAGAAAACATGTGACAGCTGCCCTATAATATACTGTATTATAGATTAGATTTATACAAAACCTGTGCAGAGAAAGAGCGGTGCAGTCGCCCATAGCAACCAATCAGATCGTTTTGCAGAGGGCTTTTCCTCTGCAAAGGTTTTAATAAATCTCCCCCTATATGCCCCCACCTGAGCTCTATATGACAGAACCCATCACCAATCACCCAGCACCCATCACCAATCACCCAGCACCAATCACCCAGCACCCATCACCCATCCCCAATCACTCAGCACCCATCAACAATCACCCAGCACCCATCACCAATCACCCAGCACCCATCACTCAGCACCAATCACCCAGCACCAATCACCCAGCACCAATCACCCAGCACCAATCACCCAGCACCCATCACCAATCACCCACCACCCATCACCAATCACCCATCACCAATCACCCATCACCAATCACCCAGCACCCATCACCAATCACCCAGCACCCATCACCAATCACCCAGCACCAATCACCCAGCACTTATCACCAATCATCCAGCACCAATCACCCAGCACGCAGCACCAATCACCCAGCACCAATCACCCAGCACCCAGCACCAATCACCCAGCACCAATCACCCAACACCCATCACCCAGCACCAATCACCCAGCACCAATCACCCAGCACCCATCACCCAGCACCCATCCCCAATCACCCAGCACCCATCTTATGCAGGAATCTTCTCACAGCCCTGGTTCTTACACTGAAGAGATGGACACCTCACTAATATATACGTACAGTCTACAATATATTAGAGTTGGCAAAAAAAGAATTATAAATATACAAAGACGTCCATGCATAGCACAGCATACAGGATGGAGGCAGGGAAGCTCCGCCTCCATTGCGCACAAGACTGACTTCGCATACTAGCAATGTGGGGCAATATCTAGAAAATGGAAAGACCAATTTTTGTATACTGCACTGTAACCTAGTGCATTGGGTTTAGTGCGAATAAACAGCCTGTCAGTTTCCCTTTAATTATATACCTTACCCCCTTTAATGATCTATATACTGTGCCACCAATCATCTATTGATTCCCTATATACTATGCCACCATTAATGAACTATATACTGTGCCACCATTAATGAACTATATACTGTGCCACCATTAATGAACTATATACTGTGCCACCATTCATCTATTAATTCCCTATATACTGTGCCACCATTAATGAACTATATACTGTGCCAGCATTAATGAACTATATACTGTGCCACCATTAATGAATTATATACTGTGCCACCATTCATCTATTAATTCCCTATATACTGTGCCACCATTAATGAACTATATACTGTGCCACCATTAATGAATTATATACTGTGCCACCATTCATCTATTAATTCCCTATATACTGTGCCACCATTAGTTAACTATATACTGTGCCACCATTAATGAATTATATACTGTGCCACCATTCATCTATTAATTCCCTATATACTGTGCCACCATTAATGAACTATATACTGTGCCACCATTAATGAACTATATACTGTGCCAGCATTCATGAACTATATACTGTGCCACCATCAATTAACTATATACTGTGCCACCATTAATGAACTATATACTGTGCCACCATTAATGAACTATATACTGTGCCAGCATTAATGAACTATATACTGTGCCACCATTAATGAACTATATACTGTGCCACCATTAATGAACTATATACTGTGCCACCATTAATGAACTATATACTGTGCCACCATTAATGAACTATATACTGTGCCACCATTAATGAACTATATACTGTGCCACCATTAATGAACTATATACTGTGCCACTATTATTTAACTATACTGTGCCACCACTAAGGGTGCGTTCACACGTGCATATTTTCTGCTGCAGATCTGCTGCAGATTTGCTTTAGCAGATTTCTCTACCCATTGTCAATGGGAAGGCACATACATTACATAGGTCATATACACACATACAGTACATAGGTAATATACACACATACAGTACATAGGTAATATACACACATACAAAGAGACACTGACACATACATACAGGTACAAATATACATTAAGAAACATAAATACACAGACACACATATAACAGGGAATATATACTAAAAGATACAGCCGATAAGCACATCATACATACAGGTACACACATACAATCACTCACAGATATATACACACATACATACATACACACATACAGATTCACTTGCTCATATACATACACACATACATAGATTCACTTGCTCATATATATACACACACACACACATATACATACATACACACATACATAGATTCACTTGCTCATATATATATACACACACACATACATAGATAGATTCACTTGCTCACATATACACACACATATACATACCAGTGGCGTTGCGACCCGGGTGCGGGGGGTGCGGCCCTAACCTAATAGGGTGACACCAAGACGCTCCGCAGCAACCCCCTCCCCAGCTACACTGACACCCCCCTACTGTGCCAGACCGGCCTCCCATCCGTCAGCACCCCCCCCCCCCCGCCTTCACCTGCGCTGTGTGTGTGCGGTGCGCCCGTCCATCAGCAACCCCCCCCCCCCCTTTCAGTGCGCCCGTCCGTCATCACACCACCCCTCTCACCTTCACCAGCACTGTGCCCGGCCTCCGCTCCCACGTCTGCGCCGGCCTGACGTCACACCGCATGGCCGCGCAGGGGGACGTCAGTTACTTCACTCGCAGGGCGCCCAGTGAGAAGGATCGCTGCGCTGGATGGGTGAGTGTGTGTGTCTGTCTCTCTGTCTGTCTGTCTCTATCTATGTTTGTGTGTGTGACTCTGTGTGTGTGTGTGACTGTGTGACTCTCTGAGTGTGTGTGTGTGATTGTGTGTGTGTGTGTTTGTGCGACTCTGTGTGTTTGTGTGACTGTGTGTGTGACTGTGTGTTTGTGTGACTCTCTGAGTGTGTGTGTGACTCTGTGTGTGTGTGTGTGTGACTGTGTTTGTGTGACTGTGTGTGTGACTATGTGTGTGTCTGTCTGTGAGTGTGTGTGTCTCTGACTGTGTGTGTGACTATGTGTGTGTCTGTCTGTGAGTGTGTGTGTCTCTGACTGTGTGTGTGTTTGTGTGTGTGTCTCTCTGTGTTGTATGTGGTTTTTTGTGTGTGTGCGTGTGTGTGTGTGGGGGGGGGGGGGGGGGGGGGGGGGGTTGAACCAGCGATCTAATGTGGGGAGACTTTGACCCATTGTGGGGAACCTGCAAGGGAACATGCGGCCTAATGTGGGGAAACTACTACCTAATGTGGGGAGTCTTTTCTACCTAATGTGGGGAGTCTATTCTACCTAATGTGGGGAAACTGTGCTACCGAATGTGGGGAATCTATGCTACCTAATGTGGGGAAACTGCTACCTAATGTGGGGAATCTGTGCTACCTAATGTGTGGAAATTGCTATCTAATGTGGGGTAACTGCTACCTACCTAATATGGGGGAACTGGTACCAAATGTGGGGAATCTATGCTGCCTAATGTGGGGAAAAGATGCTACCTAATGTGGGGAAACTGCTACCTACCTAATGTGGGGGAACTGCTGCCTACCTAATGCTCCCCCCTGGCAGTAGCACCCTCATCATCCACCAGCAACACCCCCCCCCCCCCCCCAGCAGCACCTCCATCAGCAGATCCTGTCAGGAGGATGATCCTGCCGATGGATGATGGGGGTAATACTGCCAGGGGGGATGGCCAGTAGCACCCTAATCATCCTCCAGCAACACCCCCCCCCCCCAGTAGTAGCACCCCCATCATCCACCAGCAACACCACCAATACCTCCCTCCCGTGGTAATAGCATCAGCTAACGGATGTTGAGGGGTGTTACTGCTGTTGTGGTATTATATTTAGAGGGTGCACTGTATGGCAACGTTATATTCAGAGGGCGCAGTTTGTGGTAGTATTATATTCAGAGGGCGCAGTCTGTGGTAGTATTATTAGAGATGAGCGAACGTACAGTAAATTCGATTTGTCACGAACTTCTCGGCTCGGCAGTTGATGTCTTATCCTGCGTAAATTAGTTCAGCCTTCAGGTGCTCCGGTGGGCTTGAAAAGGTGCATACAGTCCTAGGAAAGAGTCTCCTAGGACTGTATCCACCTTTTCCAGCCCACCGAAGCACCTGAAAGCTGAACTAATTTATGCAGGAACTGCATCAACTGCCGAGCTGAGAAGTTTGTGACGAGTTGAATTTACTGTAGTTCGCTCATCTCTAAGTATTATATTCAGAGGGCGCAGGGGGTGGTAGTATTATATTCAGAGTGTACAGTATGTGTTGGTATTATATTCAGAGGGTACAGTATGTGGTAGTATTATATTCAGTGGGTACAGTATGTGGCTGTATTATATTCAGGGGTAAAGTATGTGGCAGATTTATATTCAGAGTGTACAGTGTCTGTTGGCATTATATTCAGAATGTACAGTGTGTGGTAGTATTATATTCAGTGGGTATGGTGTATGGAAGGTTTATAATCAAAGAGTATAGTGTATAGTAGTATTATATTTAGAGGATACAGTGTCTGGCAGGTTTATAATAATAATTGTTTTCATATAGAGGATGAGAATGCGCTGACATAGTGAGGAGACGTCTGGGCGTCACATTCTACAGACAGAAGTTTTAGCTGGACCAGGCGTTATGTACCATCTGAATTAGATAAGGGAAGACTATAGAGAAGACGTCACCTGTAGTCACTGATATCATTGTTCATTGTCCTCTCTATGTCCTATCAGACCTGTAGTCCCTTGTCAGTTCTACAGTTAGGTCAGTGAAACTACAACTCCCAGCATAACCTCACCAAAGCTCAAAGGGGTACTCTACTGGAAAACATTTTTTTTAATCAACTGGTGCTACAAAGTTAAACAGATTTGTAAATTACTTCTATTTAAAAATCTTAATCCTTCCAGTACTTATTAGCTGCTGTATAAGCGATTCACAGTGCTCGGTGCTGACACCTCTGTCCATGTCAAGAACTGTCCATAGTAGGAGCAAATCCCCATAGCAAACCTCTCCTGCTCTGGACAGTTCCTGACATGGACAGAGGTGTCAGCAAATAGCACTGTGGTCAGACTGGAAATAACTACACAACTTCCTGTGGAGCATACACCAGCTTATAAGTACTGTAAGTATTAAGATTTTAAATAGAAGTAATTTAAAAATCTGTTTAACTTTCTGGCACCAGTTGATATAAAAGTAAATGTTTTCCAGTGGAGTACCCCTTTAAGTAATTCTGGGAGCAGTATATTTAAAGGACAACTGTAGTGGTCAAAAATCCCTGCCCAAATGTTCCCCAAACAAAAGTTATACAATTCAGTCAATTAGTCCTATTTACCTATATGCAGCCGTTTCTGAGATATGAGAGTTGCCAGCATAGCCCAGTAGTCCTGCGTCCGTCCCCTATTCATTACATTGCAGCTGCCATCTTGGGGACAGAGATCTCTTCCTCCCAGCAGTGTTTGTGCTCCCCCTAGCCTCTGTCAGGTCCTCCCTGCTTATGCATATGCATGAGCGGGTGCTTTCTGAGGCAGCCATAGGCTCATCCTCAGAAACGCCCCTATCTGTAAGATTCAATCAGGGGGAGAATGAGGACGTCCACAGCTCCTCCCCCCCTCCCCTGCTCTGTCTACATAGGACCTCACTTCTCACGGGGAGGTTTCAAGTTTTCATGGGGGAAACACAGAGCAAACCACAGAGCAGGGAGGGGAGGACGTGTGTGTGGAGGAGACATATTACACTGCACGGGCTGGTGGTGTATAGACTACAGGGAATAAATATCATACTGGAGATGATTCTGTGTGTGAGAGGGGGGGACTACTGAATGACACATGCTGGGAGTTGTAGTCCCTGTTGTGTGTGTGTATGCCAGTGTTTCCCAACCAGGGAATGCTGGGAGTAGTAGTTTTGCAACATCTGGAGGCACCCTGGTTGGGAAACACTGGTGTATGAACTACAACTCCCAGGAGATTACAGAGATACAATAGAGGTGTTGGTGAACTACAACCCCCAGGAAACTACAGAGATACAATAGAGGTGTTGGTGACATACAACCCCCAGGAGACTACAGAGATACAATAGAGGTGTTGGTGAACTACAACCCCCAGGAAACTACAGAGATACAATAGAGGTGTTGGTGAACTACAACTCCCAGGAGACTCCTGATACAATAGAGGTGTTGGTGAACTACAACACCCAGGAGACTACAGAGATACAATACAGGTGTTGGTAAACTACAACTCCCAGGAGACTACAGAGATACAATAGAGGTGTTGGTGAACTACAACTCCCAGGAGACTACAGAGATACAATATAGGTGTTGATGAACTACAACCCCCAGGAGACTACAGAGATACAATATAGGTGTTGATGAACTACAACCCCCAGGAGACTACAGAGATACAATAGAGGTGTTGGTGAACTACAACTCCCAGGAGACTACAGAGATACAATATAGGTGTTGATGAACTACAACCCCCAGGAGACTACAGAGATACAATATAGGTGTTGATGAACTACAACCCCCAGGAGACTACAGAGATACAATAGAGGTGTTTGTGAACTACAACCCCCAGGAGACTACAGAGATACAATAGAGGTGTTTGTGAACTACAACCCCCAGGAGACTACAGAGATACAATATAGGTGTTGGTGAACTACAACCCCCAGGAGACTACAGAGATACAATAGAGGTGTTGGTGAACTACAACCCCCAGGAGACTACAGAGATACAATAGAGGTGTTGGTGAACTACAACACCCAGGAGACTACAGAGATACAATACAGGTGTTGGTAAACTACAACTCCCAGGAGACTACAGAGATACAATAGAGGTGTTGGTGAACTACAACTCCCAGGAGACTACAGAGATACAATATAGGTGTTGATGAACTACAACCCCCAGGAGACTACAGAGATACAATATAGGTGTTGATGAACTACAACCCCCAGGAGACTACAGAGATACAATAGAGGTGTTTGTGAACTACAACCCCCAGGAGACTACAGAGATACAATAGAGGTGTTTGTGAACTACAACCCCCAGGAGACTACAGAGATACAATATAGGTGTTGGTGAACTACAACCCCCAGGAGACTACAGAGATACAATAGAGGTGTTGGTGAACTACAACTCCCAGGAGACTACAGAGGTACAATAGAGGTGTTGGTAAACTACAACTCCCAGGAGACTACAGAGATACAATAGAGGTGTTGGTGAACTACAACTCCCAGGAGACTACAGAGATACAATATAGGTGTTGATGAACTACAACCCCCAGGAGACTACAGAGATACAATATAGGTGTTGGTGAACTACAACCCCCAGGAGACTACAGAGATACAATAGAGGTGTTGGTGAACTACAACTCCCAGGAGTCTCCTGATACAGTAGAGGTGTTGGTGAACTACAACTCCCAGGAGTCTCCTGATACAGTAGAGGTGTTGGTGAACTACAACTCCCAGGAGTCTCCAGATACAGTAGAGGTGTTGGTGAACTACAACTCCCAGGAGTCTCCTGATACAGTAGAGGTGTTGGTGAACTACAACTCCTTTATACACTCAAACAGCAGAAAGCTGACACGGCATGCTTGGATGTATAGTCTTACAACAGCTGGAGTCACCTCTGCAACTCCAAGCATGCACATACAGCAGAAAGCTGACAGGGCATGCTGGGATTTGTAGTCTTGCAACAGCTGGAGGCACCACTGGAATTCCCAGCATGCCCGAACAGCATATAAAATAACTGGGCATGCTTGGAGTTGTAGTTGTGAAAAAGATGGAGGGACCCCTATCAGGACAGTTTTATAGACAAACAATTATGTTTTTTTTTTACCATTTTTACTTTCACTCTCCACTCTCCAGTGTCCACACTACAGTGAGCACGGAGGCAGCTGCTTCATCACTGGACAGGAGCCAGCATGGGGAGGGGGAGATGAGCAGAAGGGGAGGGTGTATGCATAGGGAAGGGAGATGTGGGCGTTACAATATAATAATTTGCTCGGGGGGATAGAACAGGGGGAGGGCAGCAGCTTACAGGAAGTAAGCACAAGGCATGATGGGAGATGTAGTTTTATTTTCACTTCTCCGTAATTCGTGTGCTGATAACGGGAGAAAGACTGGGACAATTTTGATGGGGGAGACATCGTTGGAAAGGTCTTTCAAAGACCTATTAAATGAGGTAAAAAAAAGTTTTTTTTGCCCAGCACTGCAGATGTCCTTTAACCCCTTAAGGACTCAGGGTTTTTCCGTTTTTGCACTTTCGTTTTTTCCTCCTTACCTTTTAAAAATCATAACCCTTTAAATTTTCCACCTAAAAATCCATATTATGGCTTATTTTTTGCGTCGCCAATTCTACTTTGCAGTGACATTAGTCATTTTACCCAAAAATGCACAGCGAAACGGAAAAAAAAATCATTGTGCGACAAAATCGAAAAAAAACCGCCATTTTGTAATTTTTGGGGGCTTTCGTTTCTACGCAGTGCATATTTCGGTAAAAATTACACCTTATCATTATTCTGTAGGTCCATACGGTTAAAATGATACCCTACTTATATAGGTTTGATTTTGTCACACTTCTGGAAAAAATCATAACTACATGCAGGAAAATTTATACGTTTAAAAATGTCATCTTCTGACCCCTATAACTTTTTTATTTTTCCACGTATGGGGTGGTATGAGGACTCATTTTTTGCGCCGTGATCTGAAGTTTTTATCGGTATGATTTTTGTTTTGATCGGACTTTTTGATCACTTTTTATTCATTTTTTAATGATATAAAAAGTGACCAAAATACGCTTTTTTGGACTTTGGAATTTTTTTGCGCGTACGCCATTGACCGTACGGCTTAATTAATGATATATTTTTATAGTTCGGACATTTACGCACGCGGCGATACCACATATGTTTATTTTTTATTTTTTTTACACTGTTTTATTTTTTTTATGGGAAAAGGGGGGTGATTCAAACTTTTATTAGGGAAGGGGTTAAATGACCTTTATTAACACTTTTTTTTTACATTTTTTTTGCAGTGTTATAGGTCCCATAGGGACCTATAACACTGCACACACTGATCTCTAATGCTGATCACTGGCGTGCATTAACACGCCTGTGATCAGCATTATCGGCGCTTGACTGCTCCTGCCTGGATCTCAGGCACGGAGCAGTCATTCGTCGATCGGACACCGGGGAGGCAGGTAAGAGCCCTCCCGGTGTCCGATCAGCTGTTCGGGACGCCGCGATTTCACCGCGGCGGTCCCGTACAGCCCGACTGAGCAGCCGAGTCACTTTCACTTTCACTTTAGAAGCGGCGGTCAGCTTTGACCGCCGCTTCTAAAGGGTTAATACCGCACATCGCCGCGATCGGCGATGTGTGGTATTAGCCGCGGGTCCCGGCCGTTGATTAGCGCCGTGACCGACGCGATATGATGCGGGATCGCGGCGCGATCCCGCTTCATATCGCGGGAGCCGGCGCAGGACGTAAATATACGTCCTGCGTCGTTAAGGGGTTAAATGATGAAAACTTCTTTAACTCTTTCCCATTCTGTGGCAACTGGTATATCTGATTATTATACTGGAATTTCTCACAATGCGCTACAACAGTGGTGTCTGTCACAACAGGCTAAAAACTTACTGGGGGGACGAGGGAGGTATGGGAGGGACACCATTTTCTACCGCACCGGGTGACACCAACCCTAGCAATGCCACTGTATACATACATACATATACATAGATTCACTTGCTCATATATATATATATACACATATACATAGATTCACTTGCTCACATATATATATATATATATATATATATATATACACACACACACACACACACATACGCACACATACATACATACACATATACATAGATTCACTTGCTCACATATATAGGCACATACATAGAGATAGACACACACACAAACACACATATATATGCACCTGACACTGACATACAGTCACTCACATATATACACAGTCACTTACACTAAGGCCCCAGCCATCCCTCTCTGCACATTTACATACATACACACAAATATATATACATACACACACACACACTGACATACAATCACTCACATATACACACACACACTTAGACACAATCACTCACATATATTTACAGTCACTTACAGTAAGGGCTGCATAGACTGAATTTTGTGTCTGGACATGCAGTGGGCGGGGCTTCTCTCTGCCTCCGCTGCTCCTGTCTCCTCCGTGTGGAGAGAAGCAGAGAAATGGCAGATAATGACAGGGTGAGTGGCGCCCCTTGCTGCAGGGAGGGCACAGCACCCTCCATTAAACCACATACAAATCTCCCCAGCAATGGATCCTTTTTACTTCACCTGTCACCCTGCAGCTCTTTTTGTGAGGGCACTAGAGGGGCAGGTGAGGAAAAGGGCAGGGGCTCCAGCCCCCCTTTCACTCCTATGTGTGCACGTCCCTGCACCCACACATTGCTTTGTGTTCACATATGGAGTCAGGGGTGGACTGACAACACTTGGGGCCCCCGGACCAAAAAAAGGAAGGGCCCACTGCCTCCTCAGTCTTCTACCACGTCCCTTTTCCACCCAAATCTCCCACATAATAAACTAAAATGTATTTATATAAGAAACACTTTAACGTAGGCAAATTTCCATGACCAATAATACTGGTATACAAGGAGTAAATATATACCACTGATCTGCAGCGTCCTCTTTCCTTTTCTTCTCTGTCTGGATCAGACCACCATGTCAATCTCTTACCATCTGCAGGGCAAACATGTCAGGCTCTGCATTTTTTCAGTGTCCACCCATCTATAGACCCACAAACTGTAATAATCCCCTTCAGGTAGATAGGTATCCACGTAAATAAGTAACTAGGTAGGCGGATCAGGAATCCAGATATGTAGGTAGGTGACTAGCCAGGTAGGTAGGTAGGGGGCAAGCAAGGTAGTTAGGCAGCCATGTATGAAGGCCAGACATGTACATAGTTAGGTAGCCAGGTATGTAGGTAGTTAGATAGCCCGGTATGTAGGTAAGTATTTAGGCATACATATAAAGTTAGGTAGCCCCCTCCCCCTTCCCTGTTGGTATAGACAGCAGAATTACCCCCCCCCCCCTCTTCCTTGTAGGTATAGGCAGCAGAGTTAACCCCCCTTCCCTGTAGGCATAGGCGGTAGAGTTAACCCCCCTTCCCCATAGGTTTAGGCAGCAGAGTTAACCCTCCCCCCTGTAGGTATAGGAACAGAGTATACCCCTCCCCCTTTCCCCATAGGTATAGGCAGCAGTTAACCCCCCCCCCTTTCCTCATAGGTATAGGCAGCAGTTAACCTCCCTTTCCCCATAGGAATAGACAGCAGTTAGCCCCCCCCCCCTTTCCCATAGGTATAGGCATCAGTCAACACCCCCCCCTTTCCCCATAGATATAGGCAGCAGTCAACCCCCCCTTTCCCCATAGGTATAGGTAGCAGTTAACACCTCCCCCCCCCTTTCCCCATAGGTATAGGCAGCAGTTACCCCCCCCCCCCCGCTTTCCACATAGGTATAGGTAGCAGTTAACCCCTCTTTCCCCATAGGTATTGGCAGAAGTTAATTCCCCCCCCCCTTTCCCCATAAGTATAAGCAGCAGTTAACACCCCCCATTTCCCCATGGGTATAGGCAGCAGTTAAACTCCCCACCCCTTTCCCCATATTGTTAAGCCCCCTAACCCTTTGCCCATATAGGCAGCAATTAAACCCCCACCCTTTCCGCTACGATGGTTAAGAAAAAATGATGCTCACCTGATATCCCACGCAGCGATCTCCTCAGCAGCAGGGCCCATGTCTTCTCTCCTTCACAGTGCAGGCACCGATGAGTGACGTCATCGGCGCCTGCACTGCATGTTGCATGGGGGGGGGGGGGGCGGAGGTCACGTCTCCTCCGTGTGTAGGCCGCAGATACGGCTCGCACAGAGGAGATGCGTTCTGTTGTATGTGCGTGTACCGCACATACAGGTGTGGTGGCCCAGTACGGGAGGTGTTTCTCCAGGCTTCCCCAGGTCCCTCTGCATTAGTTTCTCAATGGTAAATATGTTGTACTGTATAAAATGTGTTATCACCTTAAGAGTTATACCATGTGATATGCCATGTGCTTGTTACCCAGGAGGTACCAGTTACCAGGTGATTCCAGGGGTGACCTATGGGCTCCCTGCTAGTCTCCCCCATATAAGCCCTGGGTGGAGCTAGCCTCTCTCTCTTTAAGCTCTGCTCTTCTGCTAAGCTGAGGTCCACTGCAGTCGTGCCTAGTGTGTGTGTCCAGAGGGTTGGTAACCTCAAAGTCAAGTCCTGCAGCCACCATCAAGTCAAGTAAGCTAAAGTTACAGCTTTATGAGTCAAGTCAAGTCAGTCCCTGTCATTTGTCAATTCAGCGTGGTTTGCATTTAATTGTCCTGTCCTACTACGAGTCCTAGCAAGCCCTTAAGGTCTCTGCGTCACTGGTCAACTCCTTGTGCCGTGGCTGAACTGTATAGACTTTACCAACTGTCTACCCTCAGTAAAGCTACCGTTGTCAGTAACTTGGCGTCGGAGTCTTTATTGCCCCCGTGCCTAGCCCAGGATCCAGCAGTATACCTTTGGTTGGTTTTAGGCTAAACCACGCACTGGCATCATGAATACAAGGGGTTAATGCCATCTGCCCCTAGGGTAACAATATCTGCCCTTATCACACCCCGCTACCACACAGGAGAAAGCAGCGCTGTCTGCCGGGATGAGTGTCCCAGATCCTTAGTAGCGGCGGGCCCTTTACCCGGCCGGGCCCTCAGACAACGTCTGATCCGACCATCCGGTCAGTCCTCCCCTGTATGGAGTATTTCCGTATTCAGGGGAAATTGTGTTATAAATTTTGGGGGTCTTTTTCTCCTTTTACCTCCTTGTGAAAATGAAAGGTATTGGGGAACACCAGCATGTGAGTGTAAAAAGTGAATTTCTCTTACACTAACATGCTGGTGTAGCCCCCAACTTTTCTTTTTCATAAGGAGTAAAAGTAGCAAAACTCCTCCAAAATTTGTAACACAAATTTTCCTGAGTATGTAAATACCCCATTTGTGGCCCTAAACTGATGCTTTGAAATACGACAGGGCTCCGGAGAGAGCTCCATGCGCATTTTAGGCATAAATTAGGGATTTGCATAGGAGTGGACTCCTATGCAACCATTGTGCTTGCCTCTTCCACTAAAAGTACCCTACAGCAGTGTTTCCCAAACAGGATGCCTCCAGCTGTTGCAACACTACAACTCCCAGCATGTTTGGACAGTCAATGGCAGTTCGGCCACGCTGTGGAGTTGTTGATTTGCAATAGCTGGAGGCTGCATTTAGTAAACAGTGCCGTATGAGCTGTTATTAATTTTTATTGGGGGGTTGGGTCGGGAGGTAATGATGCAAAGGTGTGTGTCTATGTAGTGTTTTACTCTTTATTTTTGTGTTAGTGAAGTGTAGGTGATTTTTCTGTACGTACACACAGTCGGGTTTACAACAAGTTTTCCGCTACAAGTTTGATCCACGGCAAATTTCTCACAACTCAAACTCGGAACGGGGAACTTACGGCACCGATCTCTTTTTTTTCCAGGCCATTGGGTCACCAGAGATCCGAATGGCCTGGAAATGTCATATGGAAGGTCACAGTTTAGAGACCATTGCACAGTGGTCACCAAACTGTGGCCCTCCAGATGTTGCAAAACTACAACTTTCAGCATCCCCAGACAGCCAACCCCATGTTTCCTGCTGTGAGTTTGAAGAGGAGCAGGCTCTCTGTGCCAAATTTTTGGCAGCAAATTTCTGCTGATGAAAATCCACCTCAACCCCTATTTTATAATGCAGATCTGTCACAAATATGCAGCAAAATGAGCATAATGAGTGGCTGTTCTGACTCGGATTTAACTAAGGTTCATTATTTTTCTCTAGGATACAGCATGGCGGCAGCAGCTACATCATAAGTATTTAAAATATTTTTAATGCTGCCCCCCAGGTTCCTGGTTGAAAATATAGCCCAGTGTGTCAGAAATGTGACAGACCCTATTTAACTCTTCCCATTTCATTTATTTTCTTTTTTTTTTCTTCTTCCCTGCCTTCTAAGATAACTTTTTATTTTTCCACCAACAGAGTCGTATAATGGGGATTTTTTTTATTTATAGCACAACATTCTTTAATATTTTGTCTTGTAAAATGTTAGATATCACAATGGAAGCCTAACAGATCCCATTAAAAATAACACTATAAAATCATACAGTGGCCTTACCAGCTTTCTTTCTTAACCTTCCCTTATGACATCACACATGTGACATCAGTCTTTGGTTGATACCTTTACCAGCCACTAGTACAGTTCAGGCCTTAGGTATCAGAGGGAGCGCACACAAAGAGCAGGAGATGAGGAAGAGGACAAGATGACACAGGAGAGGTACATCAATCCTAAATATTGATCAGAATACATCTAGAGTTCTAGACTTGCAAATAATGACTAGATCTTTTAAATATAATGTGTCACAATAATAGTGTTAATTGTATTAAATCTAGTTATTTAACTATACACTTTGCTGATGATCACAAATGACCAAGTATATACTGTTTATATTCAATTCTATTATACAAAGAGTTGGGGGGGTGTATGTCCTGTATGGGTATATTAAGTCTATGGGGGAGAATCATCAAAACCTGTGTAGAGGAAGAGTGGAGCATCAGATCAGATCGCTTCTTTCAGTTTTTAGAGGCCTTTTTAAAATGAAAGAATCAATCTTATTGGTTTCTACGGGCAACTGGTCAACATTTCCTCTGCGCTGGTGTTGATAAATCTCCCCCTATATGTATCGTTTTCTATACTAAGAAAGTCAAAAGCACCTAAATGTCTAAAACACACCTAAATGTTCAGTGTATGTGACCTACTAATGGGGGTGACAGGGAAGTAATGTAAGAGATGTCTGACCTTAAACATGACCTCCTGTTATAACCTAAAACAAGAAATTAGGCTGAAATAACGTATATTTCACTATTATAATGCTGGATTTCTTGTATGACTATTAGTACTGAATCATAAAAAGAAATGCATACATTGAATTTTCTTTAACATGATTGTCCCACAGAGCAAATTTGGTAAAATCAGATGTGTGCCCCATACATATATGTAAAGGGGTACAAAAATAATTGATATCCCTGTAGAGTTCTTCTCCCTCATGGATCTGATCCCCTAGTATCCTCTCTGAGCTGTAACCCTACCGTTGCCAGGCAACTTTCCCCCAATCCCCCTTGCTTATAAGCACAGTGGAAACAAACTGCCATTACCTTCAGGACACTGCAGTTGAACTGAGCATGTGTTAGGGTGCATTCACACCACGTTTTAGCTATACAGGGACCTGATTTGGCTGGGGGCAGTGAAAACCAGGTGCTCCCTTATCCCAGTCGGACCTGGCCCCCTTCTCATTCATTTGAATGATCTGACCAGAGTCAAACTGCGGTTTTCAGTTGGTTCAGAAAAACGGATATGGGGCAAAAATGAGCCGACCGGAGACATTGTTTGACTCCGGTTGGCTCATTTAAATGAATGAGAAGGGGGCCGGGACCGGCTGGGATATGGGAGCGCCCGGTTTTCACTCCCCCCAGCTGGATCCGGTCCCCATATAGCTAAAACGTGGTGTGAACCCACCCTTACCCCGACTTAGTGGGTCGTAACCAACAGTTATCAATACAATGCAGGTACATGGAGAATTAGTAATCTTATATCTCTCAAACAATATTGTAATCCTGGTACATTTAAATATGTTAAATGTCACATAATGCATTAGTATAGAACTTTTTTTTGTTGGTATTTTTTTTTTTAAATGAGACAACTTCTTTAACCCCTTAAGGACCCAGCCATTTTACACCTTAGGACCAGGCCATATTTTGCACATCTGACCACTGTCACTTTAAACATTAATAACTCTGGAATGCTTTTAGTTATCATTCTGATTCCGAGATTGTTTATTCATGACATATTCTACTTAAACATAGTGGTAACATTTTGTGGTAACTTGCATCCTTTCTTGGGGAAAAATCCCCAAATTTGATGAAAAATTTGAAAATTTAGCATTTTTCTAACTTTGAAGCTCTCTGCTTGTAAGGAAAATGGATATTCCAAATATTTTTTTTATATTCACATATGCAATATGTCCACTTTATGTTTGCATCATAAAATTTACGTGTTTTCACTTTTGGAAGACACCAGAGGGCTTCAAAGTTCCAAACTCACAATTTTTCAGGGACCAGTTCAGGTTTGAAGTGGATTTGAAGGGTCTTCATCTTAGAAATACCCCACAAATGACCCCATTATAAAAACTGCAACCCCCAAAGTATTCAAAATGACATTCAGACAGCGTTTTAACCCTTTAGGTGTTTCACAGGAATAGCAGCAAAGGGAAGGAGAAAATTCACAATCTTCATTTTTTACACTCGCATGTTCTTGTAGACCCAATTTTTGAATTTTTACAAGGGGTAAAAGGAAAAAATGTATACTTATATTTGTAGCCCAATTTCTCTCGAGTAAGCACATACCTCATATGTCTATGTAAAGTGTTCGACGAGCGCAGTAGAGGGCTCAGAAGCGAAGAAGGGGGTTTTGGAGAGTACGTTTTTCTGAAATGGTTTTTGGGGGGCATGTTGCATTTAGGAAGCCCCTATGGTGCCAGAACAGCAAAAAAAAAAAAAAACACATGCCATACCATTTTGGAAACTAGACCCCTTGAGGAGCGTAACAAGGAATTAAGTGAGCCTTAATACCCCACAGGTTTTTCACCACTTTTGCATATGTAAAAAAATAAATAAAAAATTCACTAAAATGTGGGTTTCCCCCCAAATTTCACATTTTTGCAAGGGTTAATAGCAGAAAATACCCCCCAAAATTTGTAACCCCATCTCTTCTGAGTATGGAGGTACTCCATAAGTTGACCTGAAGTGCACTACGGGTGAGAAGAGAAGGAGTCATATTTGGCTTTTTGAGAGCAAATTTTGCTCGGGGGGCATGTCGCATTTAGGAAGCCCCTATGGTGCCAGGACAGCAAAAGAAAAAACACATGGCATACCATTTTGGAAACTAGACCCCTTGAGGAATGTAACAAGGAATCAAGTGAGCCTTAATACCCCACAGGGGTTTCACGACTGTTGCATACGTAAAAAAAAAAATTTCACTAAAATGTGTGTTTCTCCCCCAAAATTTCACATTTTTGCAAGGATTAATAGGGGAAGCCCCTATGGTGCAAAGACAGCAAAATAACCCTCACATAGCATACCATTTTGGAAACTAGACCCCTTGAGGAACGTAACAAGGGGTACAGTGAGCACTTACCCCCCCCCCCTGGTGTCTGTCAGATCTTTGGAACAGAGGGCTGTACAAAATGTTTTATTTGCACAACCCACTGTTCCAAAAATCTGTCACACACCAGTGGGGTGTAAATTCTCACTGCACCCCTCATTACATTCTGTGAGGGGTGTAGTTTCCGAAATTGGGTCACATGTGGGGTTTTATTTTTTTTGCGTTTGTCAAAACCGCTGTAACAATCAGCCACCTCTGCGCAAATCACATCAAATGTACATGGTGCACTCTCCCTTCTGGGCCTTGTTGTGCGCCCCCAGAGCACTTCACGCCCACATATGGGGTATCTCCGTAGTCGGGAGAAATTGGTTTACAAATTTTGGGGGGCTTTTTTCCCTTTTACCTCCTGTCAAAATTAAAAGAATAGGGCAACATCAGCATGTTAGTGTAAAAAATTTATTTTTTTACACTAACATGCTGGTGTAGACCCCAGCTTCACCTTTTCATAAGGGGTGAAAGTAGAAAAAGCCCCCCAAAATTTGTTAGGCAATTTCACCCGAGTACGGTGATACCCCATATGTGGCCCTAAACTGTTGCCTTGAAATACGACAGGGCTCCGAAGTGAGAGAGCGCCATGTGCATTTGAGGCCTGAATTAGGGATTTGCATAGGGGTGGACATAGGGGTATTCTACGCCAGTGATTCCCAAACAGGGTGCCTCCAGCTGTTACAAAACTCCCAGCATGCTTGGACAGTCAACGGATGTCTGGCAATACTGGGAGTTGTTATTTTGCTACAGCTGGAGGCTCCATTTTGGAAACAGTGGCGCACCAGACGTTTTTCATTTTTATTGGGGAGGGGAGGGGGGCTGTGTAGGGGTATGTGTATATGTAGTGTTTTTACTTTTTATTTTATTTTGTGATAGTATAGTGTAGTGTAGTGTTTTTAGGGTACAGTCACATGGGCGGGGGATTACAGCGAGTTTCCCGCTGCGAGTTTGAGCTGCCAGGCAAAATTTGCTGCATTGCAAACTTGCAGCCTGATACTCACTGTAAGCCCCCTGCCCATGTGAATGTACCCTGTACATTCACAGGGGGGCCTCCAGCTGTTGCAAAACTACAACTCCCAGCATGCACTGTCTATCAGTGCATGCTGGTAGGTATAGTTTTGCAACAGCTGGAGGCACACGGGTTGGGAAACACTGAGTTAGGAAACAGACAATGTTTCCCAACCAGTGTGCCTCCAGTTGTTGCAAAACCACTACTCCCAGACATTCTCAGGCATGCTGGAAGTAGATGTTCTGCAACATCTTTAGAGCCAGATGTTGCCGAACTACAACTCCCAGCATGCTTGGAGTTGTAGTTTTGCAACATTTGGAGGACTACAGTTTGCAGACCACTAATAAAGTGGTTCCCAATCTGTGCCCTTCCAGATGTTGCAAAACTACAACTTCCAGTATGCCAAAACTGTCCAGGCATGCTGGGAGTTGTAGTTCTGCAACATCTGAAGGGCCGGATGTTACAGAACTACAACTCCCAGCATGCCTGGACAGTAATGGCATGCTGAGGATGTGTAGTTTTGCAACATCTGGAAGGGCACAGTGGTCTCCAAACTGTGGACCTCCAGATGTTGCAAAACTGCAACTCCCAGCATGCCCAGGGCATTTGCCCTGGATGCCTGCTGAAGCATTTCAGCAGGCATCCGCTTCTGATCTCAGCCCGGCGCGCGGCAGGGACCGGAAAACGCCAGGACGTACGGGGACGTCCTGGGTCCTTAAAGCCCAGGGTGCGGGGACGTCCCCGTACGTCCTGGGTCCTTAAGGGGCTAAAGGTGTACTCCGCCCATAGACATCTTATCCCTTATCCAAAACATTGTGGATGAGATGTCTGATCCTGGAGTGGGTCTGGCCACTGGGACCCCCCACGATATTTGGGCCGATTCTTCGGAATCTGTGGCAATCCATATCGCCAAACCACACCCCCTCTATTCATGTCTATGGGAGGGGGCGTGACGGCACAGAGATCGCGGGGGTTCCCAGTGGCAAGACACCTGCCATCAGACATCTTATTCCCTATTCTTTCTATAGCGGATAAGATGTTCAGGGGCAGAGTACCACTTTAAAGGGAATTTATCAACTCTATTTGCTCCAAAGAACTTCAGACCCTATTGTACCTTTTTTTTTTTTTTTAGCTGATAATAGTTGCCTAATTTGTAAAATCAGTGTTCAATTTTTCAGCCAAGTTCCAAAGAGGTGGGGTTAATCTGCTGAAGTGCCGAAGCTTGGCACACCTCCTCGCTTGCTCCCACCTCCCAGGCCCTCCTTGATTGATGTTCTGAGCCCGGTTTTTCAATCAAGAAGGAGCTGGAGGGGAGAGCAAGTAAGTGGATGTGCCGGGATGAGACACTTGAGCAGCTTAGATCAGCCTCTTTGCACCCTACATTTGTGTATTACACCTGAATATTAGACAATACTGGATTAAACTATGTGGAATGTTGATTTAGGGATCTATCCAATTGCTAGCAGGCCATGGACACAAGATTACATATAAGATAAGGTTATATGCCGACCAGGTATTATATTGTAGTTCCCAGCGAATTGAATCTAACTTTGAAGGGGAAGTGCCTTTAGGCACTTCCCCCTTCAAAGTTAGCGGGTCATGTAGAAATTTTTCTGTACCATGTCTATGACAATCATGGGTGCTTTTTGCCTTCCTTAGGTTGTAGGGCTATTGTTACCATTAAAATTGTCAGAACCCTAAAATAAACCCTAACAGACCCAACTAAACTAAGGAATACATGTTCATAGTTATTAAAAAGAGGAAACACACCCCTCAAGGAACATAACAAGGGGTACAGTGAGCCTTAACACCCCACAGGTGTTTGATGACTTTTTGTAAAATTTGGATGAGTAAATAAAAAAAATAGGAGGAAATACGAGAAAATGCCCCTCAAAATTTGTAACCACATTTCTTCTGGGTTTGGAAGTCTTCCATGTATGGATGTAAAGTGCTCTGCTAGCAAACTACAATGATCAGAAGAGAAGATGCGCCATTGGGCTTTTGGAGAGAGAATTCGTCTGGAATTCAAGTCAGGGGACATGTGTGTTTACAAAGCCCCCATGGTGCCAGAACAGTGGACCCCCACCACATGTGACTGTATTTCGGAAACAACACCCCTCACAGAATGTAACAATGGGTGCAGTGAGCATTTACACCCCACTGACGTTTGACAGACTTTTGGAACAGTGGGCTGTGCAAATGAAAACTTAAATTTTTCATTTTCATGGACCCCTGTTCCAAAAATCTGTCAGACACCAGTAGGGCATAAATGCTCACTGCACCCCTTATTACATTCCATGAGGGGTGTAGTTTCCAAAATGGGGTCACATGTTGGAGGGGGTTCCGCTGTTCTGGCACCATAGGGGCTTTGTAAACGCACATGGCCTTCAATTTTAGCCAAATTCTCTCTCCAAAAGTCCAATAGCGCTCCTTCTCTTCTGAGCCCTGTAGTGAGCCAGCAGAGCACTTTATGTCCACACATGGGGTATTTATATATTCAGAAGAAATGGTGATACAAATTATGGGGGGCTTTTTCTCAATTACCCCTTGTGAAAATGAAAAATTTGGGATAACATTAGAAATTAGAAATATTAGCAATAAATTCATCATAAAATATACTTACTGTTAAATACTTTAACTCAATATAAAATAAAAATAAAAACAATAAAAATTAATAAAATTTAAAAATATATATATATAAAAAATATGTATAGAAAAATCTAAAATCACTAACTAAAAAATAAAATACACAAAATACATAAAAAAATACAAATAATAACATAAATTAATATAACAAAAATAAAATATAGCACCAATCACTAATAATAAATAAAGATTATACAAGCAAGTACTTTCTGAATAAGATAGTTTTTTCACTTCCATCTACTGTATATATATATATATATAATTCCCTCTGCTTCCCTTCTCCCTTCCTTATTACCCCACCCCTCCCTTGCAACTTACATGCTACTCAAGAAATCCATATCTTAGGACATCATATATCCCAGACTACCATAGCTTATTACATAACAAACAGAATAAATAGCAGTCTATACCGATTCACAGAATATAAATAAATAAAATATTTTTTTCTCCTATAAAATTGCATGAGTTACAAGATCATTTACATGAGAATATAATTACTCATGTTAATAACACACTTTTACATACTCCATGGTCTGCACTATGGATAATTTGGAACATACCCTACACAGTCTAAGTCCCATAACATGTGCAGTAGTACTCTAGAAGTGAAATACAGACAAAGTCCGAAGTCATGCGCACAGGTCCAGCAATATGTAGATATCGCGAAAAGTGAATCATCCATCATGAGGCTTGCGCATTGATTACCAATGCGCGGACATGCGTACCTACTGTGACATCACATGTAAACAAAGGTGGTGATAGGCGCAGACGCTAAACACATGCCAGACCATAACAAGCTGTATGATTAGTTGCGACTTTTCGCAGGATTGGTACACAACTATTGCGGGACACAAGATTGTGATGTGCGGCCATCTGATTGGCGATAGCACGTCACAGGAAATGAACGCAATGTGAGATTATATAAAGCCTACCTAGCGTCCGGGGCACCATTAGCCTCAAAGCCCTTGACCAAGCTGGTTTATTGAGCGAAACGTCGAGGAGGCTAGCCATGTTTTAATACAGCGTGTGTTCACTGTTAGTAATGTTAATGCAGCATGCATACTCACCTACTAGTGCACAGATCATAGTGCACAATATATATTAATTGTTGAGCACTAACAGAAACTTAGTAGCTAGGAGAGGTTTTCCTTTCCCATAAAAAATTCTGTGACACCGCCGATAATTTTAAACCGTGTGTTTCATAAGGGTAGCTTTTTAGTTTGTGAATTGAATAAAGTTTAAAAGTTTTAGGGGGGCTTCTAGTAAGGGTTTTCCCCAGAAGGGGTAGCCCCTTTAAGGTTGATATTGCACTATTACCCTGGAACCTTCAGGGATCCTTTTTTGTTTAATTCACTGACCATAGAAGGAAAGTAAACATTGCTGGTTAGCTCAATGGTGCTGATCGGAACCTCCGCGATAAAATCGTGGCGTCCCGAACAGCTTGCAGGACGCGAGGAGGATCCCTACCTGCCTCCTCGTTGTCCGATCGCCAAATGACTGCTCCATGCCTGAGATCCAGGCAGGAGCAGTTGAGTGGCAATAACACTGATCAATGCCATGCTAAAAGAAACAAAAAATAACACATACCCCAAACATTGCAAACACAAAAACCTGTCAATAGTCTCTGTCAACATCATCCTGAGAGGGATAATACACTGCACTACAATAGAAATAAAAATCCCTATCATCTATATGTCAATGGGTTCCATCTTTTCTTTTGTTCTTTTTTCTAATGCGGTTTTATAATCCCTGAGACAAGTAGTTCTGGCCCTAGAGTGTTATATATATTAGCGTCTGTAGCATGTATAAGGGACATGTTATCATACCTGTGTCTTTTTATAGGTTATTGATGCCCGGTGAGAGGGTGAAAGGGACCTATACCCCCGTCAGCTGCAGGAAAGGAACAAAGAGACAGGTAATTAATATTTATATTAATTACTGATAACAATCAGGCTAGATACAACATCTAAACCTGCAAAGATGTAATAGTCTCTACCATATACATGAAGATATATGTGTTTTTAATAAGTATATCGTCTATAGACAGCTTCTTATATAACACAACCATGTCTCAGGTACAGAGATTAGGAACATTTATGATTTCTAATATCTGTTTTTTATTTGTAGTAATCCCTTTTTCAATACACTGACCGCATATTTAAGACATAACTGTACTGTAAAGAAAAATCTATAAGTTAATGTAATAAATCACATACTATAACTGATTATTGCCATTTAAAACTATGAAAAATACATTATGTTGATTATAAAACAGAAATACAGAATGGAGACAACCGTCTGTGGCTCAAGCTCGACTGCCCCTTTCTTTGAGTGGCCCCTCAATGTTCTGGAAACGGGTGGAGGACATTGTCTCCATTAGAATGGGTCCCCCTACGATGCTTCGGCTGTTGATCTGAAGTGCATTCTGTGCTTTGGAATCTCGGGGGCAAACTGTATTTCTGTTATTAATTTTTTGTTTAGCAATTCCCACCGCAACATGGTTAACCTCTATCCTAAATTTCTGCAAAAAAATTGATAAAAGACATTCCAAGAAATATTTTGCCAAATAAAAATATAGAAAATATTGATGAAATTGATGAATAAGAATAACAACAAAAATAACAGTTTTTGATTAAAAAACAAATAAACAATAATAATTTATAAAATATTTTGCTCCTGCCCCCTTCCCCAAAAATAAAAAAACATATATTACCCTTAAAATTTATGAATAAAGAAACAAAAAATAACACATACCCCAAACATTGCAAACACAAAACCCCCAAAAACTTAACAATAGTCTCTGTCAACATCATCCTGGGAGGGATAATACACTGCACTGCAATAGAAATAAAAATCCCTATCATCTATATCTCAATGGGTTCCATCTTTTCTTTTGTTCTTTTTTCTAATGCGGTTTTATAATCCCTGAGACAAGTAGTTCTGGCCCTAGAGTGTTATATATATTAGTGTCTGTAGCATGTATAAGGGACATGTTATCATACCTGTGTCTTTTTATAGGTGATTGATGCCCGGTGAGAGGGTGAAAGGGACCTATACCCCCATCAGCTGCAGGAAAGGAACAAAGAGACAGGTAATTAATATTTATATTAATTACTGATAACAATCAGGCTAGATATAACATCTAGACCTGCAGAGATGTCATAATCTCTACCTTATACATGAAATATATGTGTTTTTAATAAGTATATCGTCTATAGACAGCTTCTTATATAACACAACTGTGTCTCAGGTACAGAGATTGGGAACATTTATGATTTCTAATATCTGTTTTTTATTTGTAGTAATCCCTTTTTCAATAGACAGACAGCAGATTTAAGACATAACTGTACTGTAAAGAAAAATCTCTAAGTTAATGTAATAAATCACATACTATAACTGATTATTGCCATTTAAAACTATGAAAAATACATTATGTTGATCATAAAACAGAAATACAGAATGGAGACAACCGTCTGTGGCTCAAGCTCGACTGCCCCTTTCTTTGAGTGGCCCCTCAATGTTGTGGATACCGGTGGAGGACATTGTCTCCATTAGAATGGGTCCCCCTACGATGCTTCGGCTGTTGATCTGAAGTGCATTCTGTGCTTTGGAACCTCGGGGGCAAACTGTATTTCTGTTATTAATTTTTAGTTTAGCAATTCCCACTGCAACATGGTTAACCTCTATCCTAAATTTCTGCACAAAATTGATAAAAGACATTCCAAGAAATATTTTGCCAAATAAAAATATAGAAAATATTGATAAAATTGATGAATAATAATGACAACAAAAATAACAGTTTTTGATTAAAAAACAAAAAAACTAAAATAATTTATAAAATATTTTGCTCCTGCCCCCTTCCCCAAAAATAAAAAAACATATATTACCCTTAAAATTTATGAATAAAGAAACAAAAAATAACACATACCCCAAACATTACAAACACAAAACCCCCAAAAACCTAACAATAGTCTCTGTCAACATCATCCTGGGAGGGATAATACACTGCACTGCAATAGAAATAAAAATCCCTATCATCTATATCTCAATGGGTTCCATCTTTTCTTTTGTTCTTTTTTCTAATGCGGTTTTATAATCCCTGAGACAAGTAGTTCTGACCCTAGAGTGTTATATATATTAGCGTCTGTAGCATGTATAAGGGACATGTTATCATACCTGTGTCTTTTTATAGGTGATTAATGCCCGGTGAGAGGGTGAAAGGGACCTATACCCCCGTCAGATGCAGGAAAGGAACAAAGAGACAGGTAATTAATATTTATATTAATTACTGATAACAATCAGGCTAGATATAACATCTAGACCTGCAGAGATGTCATAGTCTCTACCTTATACATGAAGATATATGTGTTTTTAATAAGTATATCGTCTATAGACAGCTTCTTATATAACACAACTGTGTCTCAGGTACAGAGATTGGGAACATTTATGATTTCTAATATCTGTTTTTTATTTGTAGTAATCCCTTTTTCAATAGACAGACCGCAGATTTAAGACATAACTGTACTGTAAAGAAAAATCTCTAAGTTAATGTAATAAATCACATACTATAACTGATTATTGCCATTTAAAACTATGAAAAATACATTATGTTGATTATAAAACAGAAATACGGAATGGAGACAACCGTCTGTGGCTCAAGCTCGACTGCCCCTTTCTTTGAGTGGCCCCTCAATGTTGTGGAAACGGGTGGAGGACATTGTCTCCATTAGAATGGGTCCCCCTACGATGCTTCGGCTGTTGATCTGAAGTGCATTCTGTGCTTTGGAACCTCGGGGGCAAACTGTATTTCTGTTATTAATTTTTAGTTTAGCAATTCCCACTGCAACATGGTTAACCTCTATCCTAAATTTCTGCACAAAATTGATAAAAGACATTCCAAGAAATATTTTGCCAAATAAAAATATAGAAAATATTGATGAAGTTGATGAATAATAATAACAGCAAAAATAACAGTTTTTGATTAAAAAACAAATAAACAAAAATAATTTATAAAATATTTTGCTCCTGCCCCCTTCCCCAAAAATAAAAAAACATATATTACCCTTTAAATTTATGAATAAAGAAACAAAAAATAACACATACCCCAAACATTACAAACACAAAACCCCCAAAAACCTAACAATAGTCTCTGTCAACATCATCCTGGGAGGGATAATACACTGCACTACAATAGAAATAAAAATCCCTATCATCTATATCTCAAAGGGTTCCATCTTTTCTTTTGTTCTTTTTTCTAATGCGGTTTTATAATCCCTGAGACAAGTAGTTCTGGCCCTAGAGTGTTATATATATTAGCGTCTGTAGCATGTATAAGGGACATGTTATCATACCTGTGTCTTTTTATAGGTGATTGATGCCCGGTGAGAGGGTGAAAGGGACCTATACCCCCGTCAGCTGCAGGAAATGAACAAAGAGACAGGTAATTAATATTTATATTAATTACTGATAACAATCAGGCTAGATACAACATCTAAACCTGCAAAGATGTCATAGTCTCTACCTTATACATGAAGATATATGTGTTTTTAATAAGTATATCGTCTATAGACAGCTTCTTATATAACACAACCATGTCTCAGGTACAGAGATTAGGAACATTTATGATTTCTAATATCTGTTTTTTATTTGTAGTAATCCCTTTTTCAATAGACTGACCGCAGATTTAAGACATAACTGTACTGTAAAGAAAAATCTATAAGTTAATGTAATAAATCACATACTATAACTGATTATTGCCATTTAAAACTATGAAAAATACATTATGTTGATTATAAAACAGAAATACAGGATGGAGACAACCGTCTGTGGCTCAAGCTCGACTGCCCATTTCTTTGAGTGGCCCCTCAATGTTCTGGAAACGGGTGGAAGACATTGTCTCCATTAGAATGGGTCCCCCTACGATGCTTCGGCTGTTGATCTGAAGGGCATTCTGTGCTTTGGAATCTCGGGGGCAAACTGTATTTCTGTTATTAATTTTTAGTTTAGCAATTCCCACCGCAACATGGTTAACCTCTATCCTAAATTTCTGCACAAAATTGATAAAAGACATTCCAAGAAATATTTTGCCAAATAAAAATATATAAAATATTGATGAAGTTGATGAATAATAACAGCAAAAATAACAGTTTTTGATTAAAAAACAAATAAACAATAATAATTTATAAAATATTTTGCTCCTGCCCCCTTCCCCAAAAATAAAAAAACATATATTACCCTTAAAATGTATGAATAAAGAAACAAAAAATAACACATACCCCAAACATTGCAAACACAAAACCCCCAAAAACCTAACAATAGTGTCTGTCAACATCATCCTGGGAGGGATAATACACTGCACTACAATAGAAATAAAAATCCCTATCATCTATATCTCAATGGGTTCCATCTTTTCTTTTGTTCTTTTTTCTAATGCGGTTTTATAATCCCTGAGACAAGTAGTTCTGGCCCTAGAGTGTTATATATATTTGCGTCTGTAGCATGTATAAGGGACATGTTATCATACCTGTGTCTTTTTATAGGTGATTGATGCCCGGTGAGAGGGTGAAAGGGACCTATACCCCCGTCAGCTGCAGGAAAGGAGCAAAGAGACAGGTAATTAATATTTATATTAATTACTGATAACAATCAGGCTAGATACAACATCTAAACCTGCAAAGATGTCATAGTCTCTACCTTATACATGAAGATATATGTGTTTTTAATAAGTATATCGTCTATAGACAGCTTCTTATATAACACAACCATGTCTCAGGTACAGAGATTAGGAACATTTATGATTTCTAATATCTGTTTTTTATTTGTAGTAATCCCTTTTTCAATAGACTGACCGCAGATTTAAGACATAACTGTACTGTAAAGAAAAATCTATAAGTTAATGTAATAAATCACATACTATAACTGATTGTTGCCATTTAAAACTATGAAAAATACATTATGTTGATTATAAAACAGAAATACAGAATGGAGACAAGCGTCTGTGGCTCAAGCTCGACTGCCCATTTCTTTGAGTGGCCCCTCAATGTTCTGGAAACGGGTGGAGGACATTGTCTCCATTAGAATGGGTCCCCCTACGATGCTTCGGCTGTTGATCTGAAGTGCATTCTGTGCTTTGGAATCTCGGGGGCAAACTGTATTTCTGTTATTAATTTTTAGTTTAGCAATTCCCACCGCAACATGGTTAACCTCTATCCTAAATTTCTGCACAAAATTGATAAAAGATATTCCAAGAAATATTTTGCCAAACAAAAATATATAAAATATTGATGAAGTTGATGAATAATAATAACAACAAAAATAACAGTTTTTGATTAAAAAACAAATAAACAATAATAATTTATAAAATATTTTGCTCCTGCCCCCTTCCCCAAAAATAAAAAAACATATATTACCCTTAAAATTTATGAATAAAGAAACAAAAAATAACACATACCCCAAACAATGCAAATACAAAACCCCCAAAAACCTAACAATAGTGTCTGTCAACATCATCCTGGGAGGGATAATACACTGCACTACAATAGAAATAAAAATCCCTATCATCTATATCTCAATGGGTTCCATCTTTTCTTTTGCTCTTTTTTCTAATGCGGTTTTATAATCCCTGAGACAAGTAGTTCTGGCCCTAGAGTGTTATATATATTAGCGTCTGTAGCATGTATAAGGGACATGTTATCATACCTGTGTCTTTTTATAGGTGATTAATGCCCGGTGAGAGGGTGAAAGGGACCTATACCCCCGTCAGCTGCAGGAAAGGAACAAAGAGACAGGTAATTAATATTTATATTAATTACTGATAACAATCAGGCTAGATACAACATCTAAACCTGCAAAGATGTCATAGTCTCTACCTTATACATGAAGATATATGTGTTTTTAATAAGTATATAGTCTATAGACAGCTTCTTATATAACACAACCATGTCTCAGGTACAGAGATTAGGAACATTTATGATTTCTAATATCTGTTTTTTATTTGTAGTATTCCCTTTTTCAATAGACTGACCGCAGATTTAAGACATAACTGTACTGTAAAGAAAAATCTATAAGTTAATGTAATAAATCACAAACTATAACTGATTATTGCCATTTAAAACTATGAAAAATACATTATGTTGATTATAAAACAGAAATACAGAATGGAGACAACCGTCTGTGGCTCAAGCTCGACTGCCCCTTTCTTTGAGTGGCCCCTCAATGTTGTGGAAACGGGTGGAGGACATTGTCTCCATTAGAATGGGTCCCCCTACGATGCTTCGGCTGTTGCTCTGAAGTGCATTCTATGCTTTGGAACCTCGGGGGCAAACTGTATTTCTGTTATTAATTTTTAGTTTAGCAATTCCCACTGCAACATGGTTAACCTCTATCCTAAATTTCTGCACAAAATTGATAAAAGACATTCCAAGAAATATTTTGCCAAATAAAAATATAGAAAATATTGATGAAATTGATGAATAATAATAACAACAAAAATAACAGTTTTTGATTAAAAAACAAAAAAAACAAAAATAATTTATAAAATATTTTGCTCCTGCCCCCTTCCCCCAAAAATAAAAAAACATATATTACCCTTTAAATTTATGAATAAAGAAACAAAAAATAACACATACCCCAAACATTACAAACACAAAACCCCCAAAAACCTAACAATAGTGTCTGTCAACATCATCCTGGGAGGGATAATACACTGCACTACAATAGAAATAAAAATCCCTATCATCTATATCTCAATGGGTTCCATCTTTTCTTTTGTTCTTTTTTCTAATGCGGTTTTATAATCCCTGAGACAAGTAGTTCTAGCCCTAGAGTGTTATATATATTAGCGTCTGTAGCATGTATAAGGGACATGTTATCATACCTGTGTCCTTTTATAGGTGATTGATGCCCGGTGAGAGGGTGAAAGGGACCTATACCCCCGTCAGCTGCAGGAAAGGAACAAAGAGACAGGTAATTAATATTTATATTAATTACTGATAACAATCAGGCTAGATACAACATCTAAACCTGCAAAGATGTCATAGTCTCTACCTTATACATGAAGATATATGTGTTTTTAATAAGTATATCGTCTATAGACAGCTTCTTATATAACACAACCATGTCTCAGGTACAGAGATTAGGAACATTTATGATTTCTAATATCTGTTTTTTATTTGTAGTAATCCCTTTTTCAATAGACTGACCGCAGATTTAAGACATAACTGTACTGTAAAGAAAAATCTATAAGTTAATGTAATAAATCACATACTATAACTGATTATTGCCATTTAAAACTATGAAAAATACATTATGTTGATTATAAAACAGAAATACAGAATGGAGACAACCGTCTGTGGCTCAAGCTCGACTGCCCATTTCTTTGAGTGGCCCCTCAATGTTCTGGAAACGGGTGGAGGACATTGTCTCCATTGGAATGGGTCCCCCTACGATGCTTCGGCTGTTGATCTGAAGGGCATTCTGTGCTTTGGAATCTCGGGGGCAAACTGTATTTCTGTTATTAATTTTTAGTTTAGTAATTCCCACCGCAACATGGTTAACCTCTATCCTAAATTTCTGCACAAAATTGATAAAAGACATTCCAAGAAATGTTTTGCCAAATAAAAATATATAAAATATTGATGAAGTTGATGAATAATAATAGCAAAAATAACAGTTTTTGAATAAAAAACAAATAAACAATAATAATTTATAAAATATGTTGCTCCTGTCCCCTTCCCCAAAAATAAAAAAACATATATTACCCTTGAAATTTATGAATAAAGAAACAAAAAATAACACATACCCCAAACATTGCAAACACAAAACCCCTCAAAAATCTAACAATTGTGTCTGTCAACATCATCCTGGGAGGGATAATACACTGCACTACAATAGAAATAAAAATCCCTATCATCTATATCTCAATGGGTTCCATCTTTTCTTTTGTTCTTTTTTCTAATGCGGTTTTATAATCCCTGAGACAAGTAGTTCTGGCCCTAGAGTGTTATATATATTAGCGTCTGTAGCATGTATAAGGGACATGTTATCATACCTGTGTCTTTTTATAGGTGATTAATGCCCGGTGAGAGGGTGAAAGGGACCTATACCCCCGTCAGCTGCAGGAAAGGAACAAAGAGACAGGTAATTAATATTTATATTAATTACTGATAACAATCAGGCTAGATATAACATCTAGACCTGCAGAGATGTCATAGTCTCTACCTTATACATGAAGATATATGTGTTTTTAATAAGTATATCGTCTATAGACAGCTTCTTATATAACACAACTGTGTCTCAGGTACAGAGATTGGGAACATTTATGATTTCTAATATCTGTTTTTTATTTGTAGTAATCCCTTTTTCAATAGACAGACCGCAGATTTAAGACATAACTGTACTGTAAAAAAACATATCTATAAGTTAATGTAATAAATCACATACTATAACTGATTATTGCCATTTAAAACTATGAAAAATACATTATGTTGATTATAAAACAGAAATACAGAATGGAGACAACCGTCTGTGGCTGAAGCTCGACTGCCCCTTTCTTTGAGTGGCCCCTCAATGTTGTGGAAACGGGTGGAGGACATTGTCTCCATTAGAATGGGTCCCCCTACGATGCTTCGGCTGTTGATCTGAAGTGCATTCTGTGCTTTGGAACCTCGGGGGCAAACTGTATTTCTGTTATTAATTTTTAGTTTAGCAATTCCCACTGCAATATGGTTAACCTCTATCCTAAATTTCTGCCCAAAATTGATAAAAGACATTCCAAGAAATATTTTGCCAAATAAAAATATATAAAATATTGATGAAATTGATGAATAATCATAACAACAAAAATAACAGTTTTTGATTAAAAAACAAATAAATAATAATAATTTATAAAATATTTTGCTCCTGCCCCCTTCCCCCAAAAATAAAAAAAACATATATTACCCTTAAAATTTATGAATAAAGAAACAAAAAATAACACATACCCCAAACATTACAAACACAAAACCCCCCAAAACCTAACAATAGTCTCTGTCAACATCATCCTGGGAGGGATAATACACTGCACTGCAATAGAAATAAAAATCCCTATCATCTATATCTCAATGGGTTCCATCTTTTCTTTTGTTCTTTTTTCTAATGCGGTTTTATAATCCCTGAGACAAGTAGTTCTGGCCCTAGAGTGTTAAATATATTAGCGTCTGTAGCATGTATAAGGGACATGTTATCATACCTATGTCTTTTTATAGGTGATTAATGCCCGGTGAGAGGGTGAAAGGGACCTATACCCCCGTCAGCTGCAGGAAAGGAACAAAGAGACAGGTAATTAATATTTATATTAATTACTGATAACAATCAGGCTAGATACAACATCTAGACCTGCAGAGATGTCATAGTCTCTACCTTATACATGAAGATATATGTGTTTTTAATAAGTATATCGTCTATAGACAGCTTCTTATATAACACAACTGTGTCTCAGGTACAGAGATTGGGAACATTTATGATTTCTAATATCTGTTTTTAATTTGTAGTAATCCCTTTTTCAATAGACAGACCGCAGATTTAAGACATAACTGTACTGTAAAGAAAAATCTATAAGTTAATGTAATAAATCACATACTATAACTGATTATTGCCATTTAAAACTATGAAAAATACATTATGTTGATTATAAAACAGAAATACAGAATGGAGACAACCGTCTGTGGCTCAAGCTCGACTGCCCATTTCTTTGAGTTGCCCCTCAATGTTCTGGAAACGGGTGGAGGACATTGTCTCCATTAGAATGGGTCCCCCTACGATGCTTCGGCTGTTGATCTGAAGTGCATTCTGTGCTTTGGAATCTCGGGGGCAAACTGTATTTCTGTTATTAATTTTTAGTTTAGCAATTCCCACCGCAACATGGTTAACCTCTATCCTAAATTTCTGCACAAAATTGATAAAAGACATTCCAAGAAATATTTTGCCAAACAAAAATATATAAAATATTGATGAAGTTGATGAATAATAATAACAACAAAAATAACAGTTTTTGATTAAAAAACAAATAAACAATAATAATTTATAAAATATTTTGCTCCTGCCCCCTTCCCCAAAAATAAAAAAACATATATTACCCTTAAAATTTATGAATAAAGAAACAAAAAATAACACATACCCCAAACAATGCAAATACAAAACCCCCAAAAACCTAACAATAGTGTCTGTCAACATCATCCTGGGAGGGATAATACACTGCACTACAATAGAAATAAAAATCCCTATCATCTATATCTCAATGGGTTCCATCTTTTCTTTTGCTCTTTTTTCTAATGCGGTTTTATAATCCCTGAGACAAGTAGTTCTGGCCCTAGAGTGTTATATATATTAGCGTCTGTAGCATGTATAAGGGACATGTTATCATACCTGTGTCTTTTTATAGGTGATTAATGCCCGGTGAGAGGGTGAAAGGGACCTATACCCCCGTCAGCTGCAGGAAAGGAACAAAGAGACAGGTAATTAATATTTATATTAATTACTGATAACAATCAGGCTAGATACAACATCTAGACCTGCAGAGATGTCATAGTCTCTACCTTATACATGAAGATATATGTGTTTTTAATAAGTATATCGTCTATAGACAGCTTCTTATATAACACAACTGTGTCTCAGGTACAGAGATTGGGAACATTTATGATTTCTAATATCTGTTTTTAATTTGTAGTAATCCCTTTTTCAATAGACAGACCGCAGATTTAAGACATAACTGTACTGTAAAGAAAAATCTATAAGTTAATGTAATAAATCACATACTATAACTGATTATTGCCATTTAAAACTATGAAAAATACATTATGTTGATTATAAAACAGAAATACAGAATGGAGACAACCGTCTGTGGCTCAAGCTCGACTGCCCATTTCTTTGAGTTGCCCCTCAATGTTCTGGAAAGGGGTGGAGGACATTGTCTCCATTAGAATGGGTCCCCCTACGATGCTTCGGCTGTTGATCTGAAGTGCATTCTGTGCTTTGGAATCTCGGGGGCAAACTGTATTTCTGTTATTAATTTTTAGTTTAGCAATTCCCACCGCAACATGGTTAACCTCTATCCTAAATTTCTGCACAAAATTGATAAAAGACATTCCAAGAAATATTTTGCCAAACAAAAATATATAAAATATTGATGAAGTTGATGAATAATAATAACAACAAAAATAACAGTTTTTGATTAAAAAACAAATAAACAATAATAATTTATAAAATATTTTGCTCCTGCCCCCTTCCCCAAAAATAAAAAAACATATATTACCCTTAAAATTTATGAATAAAGAAACAAAAAATAACACATACCCCAAACAATGCAAATACAAAACCCCCAAAAACCTAACAATAGTGTCTGTCAACATCATCCTGGGAGGGATAATACACTGCACTACAATAGAAATAAAAATCCCTATCATCTATATCTCAATGGGTTCCATCTTTTCTTTTGCTCTTTTTTCTAATGCGGTTTTATAATCCCTGAGACAAGTAGTTCTGGCCCTAGAGTGTTATATATATTAGCGTCTGTAGCATGTATAAGGGACATGTTATCATACCTGTGTCTTTTTATAGGTGATTAATGCCCGGTGAGAGGGTGAAAGGGACCTATACCCCCGTCAGCTGCAGGAAAGGAACAAAGAGACAGGTAATTAATATTTATATTAATTACTGATAACAATCAGGCTAGATACAACATCTAAACCTGCAAAGATGTCATAGTCTCTACCTTATACATGAAGATATATGTGTTTTTAATAAGTATATCGTCTATAGACAGCTTCTTATATAACACAACCATGTCTCAGGTACAGAGATTAGGAACATTTATGATTTCTAATATCTGTTTTTTATTTGTAGTATTCCCTTTTTCAATAGACTGACCGCAGATTTAAGACATAACTGTACTGTAAAGAAAAATCTATAAGTTAATGTAATAAATCACAAACTATAACTGATTTTTGCCATTTAAAACTATGAAAAATACATTATGTTGATTATAAAACAGAAATACAGAATGGAGACAACCGTCTGTGGCTCAAGCTCGACTGCCCCTTTCTTTGAGTGGCCCCTCAATGTTGTGGAAACGGGTGGAGGACATTGTCTCCATTAGAATGGGTCCCCCTACGATGCTTCGGCTGTTGCTCTGAAGGGCATTCTGTGCTTTGGAATCTCGGGGGCAAACTGTATTTCTGTTATTAATTTTTAGTTTAGCAATTCCCACCGCAACATGGTTAACCTCTATCCTAAATTTCTGCACAAAATTGATAAAAGACATTCCAAGAAATATTTTGCCAAATAAAAATATATAAAATATTGATGAAGTTGATGAATAATAACAGCAAAAATAACAGTTTTTGATTAAAAAACAAATAAACAATAATAATTTATAAAATATTTTGCTCCTGACCCCTTCCCCAAAAATAAAAAAACATATATTACCCTTAAAATGTATGAATAAAGAAACAAAAAATAACACATACCCCAAACATTGCAAACACAAAACCCCCAAAAACCTAACAATAGTGTCTGTCAACATCATCCTGGGAGGGATAATACACTGCACTACAATAGAAATAAAAATCCCTATCATCTATATCTCAATGGGTTCCATCTTTTCTTTTGTTCTTTTTTCTAATGCGGTTTTATAATCCCTGAGACAAGTAGTTCTGGCCCTAGAGTGTTATATATATTTGCGTCTGTAGCATGTATAAGGGACATGTTATCATACCTGTGTCTTTTTATAGGTGATTGATGCCCGGTGAGAGGGTGAAAGGGACCTATACCCCCGTCAGCTGCAGGAAAGGAGCAAAGAGACAGGTAATTAATATTTATATTAATTACTGATAACAATCAGGCTAGATACAACATCTAAACCTGCAAAGATGTCATAGTCTCTACCTTATACATGAAGATATATGTGTTTTTAATAAGTATATCGTCTATAGACAGCTTCTTATATAACACAACCATGTCTCAGGTACAGAGATTAGGAACATTTATGATTTCTAATATCTGTTTTTTATTTGTAGTAATCCCTTTTTCAATAGACTGACCGCAGATTTAAGACATAACTGTACTGTAAAGAAAAATCTATAAGTTAATGTAATAAATCACATACTATAACTGATTATTGCCATTTAAAACTATGAAAAATACATTATGTTGATTATAAAACAGAAATACAGAATGGAGACAACCGTCTGTGGCTCAAGCTCGACTGCCCATTTCTTTGAGTGGCCCCTCAATGTTCTGGAAACGGGTGGAGGACATTGTCTCCATTAGAATGGGTCCCCCTACGATGCTTCGGCTGTTGATCTGAAGGGCATTCTGTGCTTTGGAATCTCGGGGGCAAACTGTATTTCTGTTATTAATTTTTAGTTTAGTAATTCCCACCGCAACATGGTTAACCTCTATCCTAAATTTCTGCACAAAATTGATAAAAGACATTCCAAGAAATGTTTTGCCAAATAAAAATATATAAAATATTGATGAAGTTGATGAATAATAATAGCAAAAATAACAGTTTTTGATTAAAAAACAAATAAACAATAATAATTTATAAAATATGTTGCTCCTGCCCCCTTCCCCAAAAATAAAAAAACATATATTACCCTTGAAATTTATGAATAAAGAAACAAAAAATAACACATACCCCAAACATTGCAAACACAAAACCCCTCAAAAATCTAACAATTGTGTCTGTCAACATCATCCTGGGAGGGATAATACACTGCACTACAATAGAAATAAAAATCCCTATCATCTATATCTCAATGGGTTCCATCTTTTCTTTTGTTCTTTTTTCTAATGCGGTTTTATAATCCCTGAGACAAGTAGTTCTGGCCCTAGAGTGTTATATATATTAGCGTCTGTAGCATGTATAAGGGACATGTTATCATACCTGTGTCTTTTTATAGGTGATTAATGCCCGGTGAGAGGGTGAAAGGGACCTATACCCCCGTCAGCTGCAGGAAAGGAACAAAGAGACAGGTAATTAATATTTATATTAATTACTGATAACAATCAGGCTAGATATAACATCTAGACCTGCAGAGATGTCATAGTCTCTACCTTATACATGAAGATATATGTGTTTTTAATAAGTATATCGTCTATAGACAGCTTCTTATATAACACAACTGTGTCTCAGGTACAGAGATTGGGAACATTTATGATTTCTAATATCTGTTTTTTATTTGTAGTAATCCCTTTTTCAATAGACAGACCGCAGATTTAAGACATAACTGTACTGTAAAAAAACATATCTATAAGTTAATGTAATAAATCACATACTATAACTGATTATTGCCATTTAAAACTATGAAAAATACATTATGTTGATTATAAAACAGAAATACAGAATGGAGACAACCGTCTGTGGCTCAAGCTCGACTGCCCCTTTCTTTGAGTGGCCCCTCAATGTTCTGGAAACGGGTGGAGGACATTGTCTCCATTAGAATGGGTCCCCCTACGATGCTTCGGCTGTTGATCTGAAGTGCATTCTGTGCTTTGGAATCTCGGGGGCAAACTGTATTTCTGTTATTAATTTTTAGTTTAGCAATTCCCACCGCAACATGGTTAACCTCTATCCTAAATTTCTGCACAAAATTGATAAAAGACATTCCAAGAAATATTTTGCCAAACAAAAATATATAAAATATTGATGAAGTTGATGAATAATAATAACAACAAAAATAACAGTTTTTGATTAAAAAACAAATAAACAATAATAATTTATAAAATATTTTGCTCCTGCCCCCTTCCCCAAAAAAAGAAAAAAAACATATATTACCCTTAAAATTTATGAATAAAGAAACAAAAAATAACACATACCCCAAACAATGCAAATACAAAACCCCCAAAAACCTAACAATAGTGTCTGTCAACATCATCCTGGGAGGGATAATACACTGCACTACAATAGAAATAAAAATCCCTATCATCTATATCTCAATGGGTTCCATCTTTTCTTTTGCTCTTTTTTCTAATGCGGTTTTATAATCCCTGAGACAAGTAGTTCTGGCCCTAGAGTGTTATATATATTAGCGTCTGTAGCATGTATAAGGGACATGTTATCATACCTGTGTCTTTTTATAGGTGATTAATGCCCGGTGAGAGGGTGAAAGGGACCTATACCCCCGTCAGCTGCAGGAAAGGAACAAAGAGACAGGTAATTAATATTTATATTAATTACTGATAACAATCAGGCTAGATACAACATCTAAACCTGCAAAGATGTCATAGTCTCTACCTTATACATGAAGATATATGTGTTTTTAATAAGTATATCGTCTATAGACAGCTTCTTATATAACACAACCATGTCTCAGGTACAGAGATTAGGAACATTTATGATTTCTAATATCTGTTTTTTATTTGTAGTATTCCCTTTTTCAATAGACTGACCGCAGATTTAAGACATAACTGTACTGTAAAGAAAAATCTATAAGTTAATGTAATAAATCACAAACTATAACTGATTATTGCCATTTAAAACTATGAAAAATACATTATGTTGATTATAAAACAGAAATACAGAATGGAGACAACCGTCTGTGGCTCAAGCTCGACTGCCCCTTTCTTTGAGTGGCCCCTCAATGTTGTGGAAACGGGTGGAGGACATTGTCTCCATTAGAATGGGTCCCCCTACGATGCTTCGGCTGTTGCTCTGAAGTGCATTCTATGCTTTGGAACCTCGGGGGCAAACTGTATTTCTGTTATTAATTTTTAGTTTAGCAATTCCCACTGCAACATGGTTAACCTCTATCCTAAATTTTTGCACAAAATTGATAAAAGACATTCCAAGAAATATTTTGCCAAATAAAAATATAGAAAATATTGATGAAATTGATGAATAAGAATAACAACAAAAATAACAGTTTTTGATTAAAAAACAAAAAAACTAAAATAATTTATAAAATATTTTGCTCCTGCCCCCTTCCCCCAAAAATAAAAAAAACATATATTACCCTTAAAATTTATGAATAAAGAAACAAAAAATAACACATACCCCAAACATTACAAACACAAAACCCCCAAAAACCTAACAATAGTCTCTGTCAACATCATCCTGGGAGGGATAATACACTGCACTGCAATAGAAATAAAAATCCCTTTCATCTATATCTCAATGGGTTCCATCTTTTCTTTTGTTCTTTTTTCTAATGCGGTTTTATAATCCCTGAGACAAGTAGTTCTGGCCCTAGAGTGTTATATATATTAGCGTCTGTAGCATGTATAAGGGACATGTTATCATACCTGTGTCTTTTTATAGGTGATTGATGCCCGGTGAGAGGGTGAAAGGGACCTATACCCCCGTCAGCTGCAGGAAAGGAACAAAGAGAAAGGTAATTAATATTTATATTAATTACTGATAACAATCAGGCTAGATACAACATCTAAACCTGCAAAGATGTCATAGTCTCTACCTTATACATGAAGATATGTGTGTTTTTAATAAGTATATCGTCTATAGACAGCTTCTTATATAACACAACCATGTCTCAGGTACAGAGATTAGGAACATTTATGATTTTTAATATCTGTTTTTTATTTGTAGTAATCCCTTTTTCAATAGACAGACCGCAGATTTAAGACATAACTGTACTGTAAAAAACATATCTATAAGTTAATGTAATAAATCACATACTATAACTGATTATTGCCATTTAAAACTATGAAAAATACATTATGTTCATTATAAAACAGAAATACAGAATGGAGACAACCGTCTGTGGCTCAAGCTCGACTGCCCCTTTCTTTGAGTGGCCCCTCAATGTTGTGGAAACGGGTGGAGGACACCCAAACATTGCAAACACAAAACCCCCAAAAACCTAACAATAGTGTCTTTCAACATCATCCTGGGAGGGATTATACACTGCACTACAATAGAAATAAAAATCCCTATCATCTATATCTCAATGGGTTCCATCTTTTCTTTTGTTCTTTTTTCTAATGCGGTTTTATAATCCCTGAGACAAGTAGTTCTGGCCCTAGAGTGTTATATATATTAGCGTCTGTAGCATGTATAAGGGACATGTTATCATACCTGTGTCTTTTTATAGGTGATTGATGCCCGGTGAGAGGGTAAAAGGGACCTATACCCCCGTCAGCTGCAGGAAAGGAACAAAGAGACAGGTAATTAATATTTATATTAATTACTGATAACAATCAGGCTAGATACAACATCTAAACCTGCAAAGATGTCATAGTCTCTACCTTATACATGAAGATATATGTGTTTTTAATAAGTATATCGTCTATAGACAGCTTCTTATATAACACAATCATGTCTCAGGTACAGAGATTAGGAACATTTATGATTTCTAATATCTGTTTTTTATTTGTAGTAATCCCTTTTTCAATAGACTGACCGCAGATTTAAGACATAACTGTACTGTAAAGAAAAATCTATAAGTTAATGTAATAAATCACATACTGTAACTGATTATTGCCATTTAAAACTATGAAAAATACATTATGTTGTTTATAAAATAGAAATACAGAATGGAGACAACCGTCTGTGGCTCATCCTCGACTGCCCATTTCTTTGAATGGCCCCTCAATGTTCTGGAAACGGGTGGAGGACATTGTCTCCATTAGAATGGGTCCCCCTACGATGCTTCGGCTGTTGATCTGAAGTGCATTCTGTGCTTTGGAATCTCGGGGGCAAACTGTATTTCTGTTATTAATTTTTAGTTTAGCAATTCCCACCGCAACATGGTTAACCTCTATCCTAAATTTCTGCACAAAATTGATAAAAGACATTCCAAGAAATATTTTGCCAAACAAAAATATATAAAATATTGATGAAGTTGATGAATAATAATAACAACAAAAATAACAGTTTTTGATTAAAAAACAAATAAACAATAATAATTTATAAAATATTTTGCTCCTGCCCCCTTCCCCAAAAATAAAAAAACATATATTACCCTTAAAATTTATGAATAAAGAAACAAAAAATAACACATACCCCAAACAATGCAAATACAAAACCCCCAAAAACCTAACAATAGTGTCTGTCAACATCATCCTGGGAGGGATAATACACTGCACTACAATAGAAATAAAAATCCCTATCATCTATATCTCAATGGGTTCCATCTTTTCTTTTGCTCTTTTTTCTAATGCGGTTTTATAATCCCTGAGACAAGTAGTTCTGGCCCTAGAGTGTTATATATATTAGCGTCTGTAGCATGTATAAGGGACATGTTATCATACCTGTGTCTTTTTATAGGTGATTAATGCCCGGTGAGAGGGTGAAAGGGACCTATACCCCCGTCAGCTGCAGGAAAGGAACAAAGAGACAGGTAATTAATATTTATATTAATGACTGATAACAATCAGGATAGATATAACATCTAGACCTGCAGAGATGTCATAGTCTCTACCTTATACATGAAGATATATGTGTTTTTAATAAGTATATAGTCTATAGACAGCTTCTTATATAACACAACTGTGTCTCAGGTTCAGAGATTGGGAACATTTATGATTTCTAATATCTGTTTTTTATTTGTAGTAATCCCTTTTTCAATAGACAGACCGCAGATTTAAGACATAACTGTACTGTAAAGAAAAATCTATAAGTTAATGTAATAAATCACATACTATAACTGATTATTGCCATTTAAAACTATGAAAAAAACATTATGTTGATTATAAAACAGAAATACAGAATAGAGACAACCATCTGTGGCTCAAGCTCGACTGCCACTTTCTTTGAGTGGCACCTCAATGTTGTGGAAACGGGTGGAGGACATTGTCTCCATTAGAATGGGTCCCCCTACGATGCTTCGGCTGTTGATCTGAAGTGCATTCTGTGCTTTGGAACCTCGGGGGCAAACTGTATTTCTGTTATTAATTTTTAGTTTAGCAATTCCCACTGCAACATGGTTAACCTCTATCCTAAATTTCTGCACAAAATTGATAAAAGACATTCCAAGAAATATTTTGCCAAATAAAAATATAGAAAATATTGATGAAATTGATGAATAAGAATAACAACAAAAATAACAGTTTTTGATTAAAAAACAAAAAAACAATAACAATTTATAAAATATTTTGCTCCTGCCCCCTTCCCCCCAAAAAAAAAAAAAAAACATATATTACCCTTAAAATTTATGAATAAAGAAACAAAAAAAAACACATACCCCAAACATTGCAAACACAAAACCCCCAAAAACCTAGCAATAGTGTCTGTCAACATCATCCTGGGAGGGATAATACACTGCACTACAATAGAAATAAAAATCCATATCATCTATATCTCAATGGGTTCCATCTTTTCTTTTGTTCTTTTTTCTAATGCGATTTTATAATCCCTGAGACAAGTAGTTCTGGCCCTAGAGGGTTATATATATTAGCGTCTGTAGCATGTATAAGGGACATGTTATCATACCTGTGTCTTTTTATATGTGATTAATGCCCGGTGAGAGGGTGAAAGGGACCTATACCCCCGTCAGCTGCAGGAAAGGAACAAAGAGACAGGTAATTAATATTTATAGTAATTATTGATAACAATCAGGCTAGATACAACATCTAAACCTGCAAAGATGTCATAGTCTCTACCTTATACATGAAGATATATGTGTTTTTAATAAGTATATCATTTATAGACAGCTTCTTATATAACACAACCATGTCTCAGGTACAGAGATTAGGAACATTTATGATTTCTAATATCTGTTTTTTTATTTGTAGTAATCCCTTTTTCAATAGACAGACCGCAGATTTAAGACATAACTGTACTGTAAAGAAAAATCTATAAGTTAATGTAAGAAATCACATACTATAACTGATTATTGCCATTTAAAACTATGAAAAATACATTATGTTGATTATAAAACAGAAATACAGAATGGAGACAACCGTACGTGGCTCAAGCTCAAGCATATGTTCAATGAATCTAGGGACTCCTTTCCTGGATCTAATAGAGTAAACGTGTTCCCTGAAGCCAGTGTTCATCGCTCGCTTTGTGCTTCCTACATAGAATCTCCCACAGGTACAGTTCATTGCATAAACCACCCACTGAGTTCTGCAAGTTATTAACATTTTAATAGGAATTTCTTCTCCTCTCACAAAGGCTGTTTTGCCTGTCTTAAGGTGTGGGCACCAAATGCAAGAGCAACACCTGTGGTTACCCACAGGGCCGGCTCCAGTCAACGAATCTTTCTTTACAGATTTTGAAGTGAAGTTGCTACTAGTAACGACATCTTTCAAATTTTTGCAACGTCAGAATGTTACCAATGGTTTCTCATTCAAAATTTTACACAAATCATTATCATTCATAATAAGTGGCCAGTTCTTATGCACAGCAGATCTGATGATTTTCTCAAGGGGGCTAAATTTAAATGAAAAAGAAAAGCGAGGTCATAATTTTTGTATTCTACTTTTTTTTTAACGTTTTTTTGAAAAGGAGATTTCTCCTATCCTGAGCGAAAGCTCTCTCAAGGGCTTCATTCAACAATTTCTCAGGATACCCACGAGCCTCCATTCTCCTCTTCAGATCTCCAGTTTGTTTGTCATCAGTATTATTAATTCTCCGTAGGTGCAAAAATTGCCCATACGGCAGTGAAGTTTTTACGTGTTCAGGATGATAGCTGGAGAACTGAAGAAGGGAGTTGGAGGCTGTGGGCTTTCTAAATCCAGAGGTGCAGATATTACCATCCTTTAACTCCACCAATACATCTAGAAATTCCATTTCTTTTTTGTCAGCCTTACTAGTAAATTTGAGATTCATGTCATTGCTTGTGTTAAGATAATCCACAAACTTCCCGAAGTCCGCCAGTGTGCCATCCCAGGCTATGAAGACATCGTCAACGAACCTAAGATAGCACCTGACGGACTTGAGGAAGGGATTCTGATCAGAAAAAACAAATTTGTTTTCGAATGCAGCAACATACAGATTTGCAAATGTACAGGCGATGGGGGTGCCCATGGCCACACCCCCGATCTGCCTGTACCACACTTCATCAAACTGGAATGTGTTGTTCTCCAAAATAAAGGAAAGGGATTCACATATAAAGTCAATAGTACTTTCTGTTTTATTTGTGTGTGTTAGTATCTCACGTATGCACTCTACACCTCTTTTTTGTGGTATACTAGTGTATAGGCTCTCTATATCGATCGAGGCTAAAATGATATTCTCAGAACAGGGTAGGTCTTGAATGCATACAAGGAACTGATTTGTATCCTTCACCAGCGATGGCACTTCTTGCAGAAGGGGTCGCAGCAGCCACTCCAGGTATTTAGAGAGTGGCTCTGTGACCGACCCCCTCCCCGAGACAATGGGGTGCCCGGGGGGGGGGTTCTGCAAGGTCTTGTGCACCGTCGGCAAGAAGTACCATCGCGGGTAGGATGGAAAAGATGGTATAAGATTCTCTGCTCTCCTTTTTGAAAGAATCCCTTTCTCTACATTTTTCCGCAACAAAGTTTGTAGATTTGTTTTAATTTTGGGGATGGATTTTGTCTGCAATCTCTGATATGTGAGGGGATCGCTCAGCTGACGCAGAGCTTCTTTTTGATAATATTCACTGGACATTACAACTACATGTCCGCCTTTGTCGGATTTTTTAATCACGACATCATTCATTTTTTTAAGGCGTTCAAGAGCAGTCCTCTCACCATATCTGAGATTGCAAACATCTTTTTTGTAAATAAGTGATTTTACATCATTTAACATTCGGTTATGAAACATATCCAAATTACTACCAGGAGTAACCTGGGGACAGCATGTAGATTTTATCCCTCCCTTAAATTCTTCCAACATTATCACATCCCTATCACCCTCTGGATTGTTCTCAAATCCTTCCTGCAAATCAATTAAGTAGTCTAAACATTCCAATTCTGTAGCAGTAGCATTCTGCAAGACACTAAAACCTAACGGTCCTATGACTGTGGGAATTTTTCCCTCCAGTTGACTTTGAGGGGTGTTTTTACTAGCATATATTTTCTTAAGATTTAACTTTCTAATGGATTTGAAAAGATCAACTTTAAAGTCCACCACGTCAAAGTTCTCCGTCATGCAGAAGTTAAGGCCTCTTGACAAAAATGTAAGGGTGTCACTGTCCAAAATTTTATCTGTTAAATTAATTACTGCACACAGATCACTTGAATGTCACTTTACTTGTGCCATGTCACCTTCTTCTTGTCCTTCTTTACTTTCAACTTCTTTTGTTGGTTTTCCTCTTTTCTTTCTTCTTGGTCCCCGCCGGGGTTTCCTCCTAAAGGGTATCCTGCTTGTTGTTTATCATCATTTTTATTTTAAAATCTTGTTGTAACACCTTGATTATTAAAAACATTTTCAGATCTCTTTGGCTGCTGTTCATCGTAACTTTTTGTTTAAAATAATTGTTACGATTGCTTCTTGTTCGCTGTCTCCTCTGACTACTCGTTTGAAACACTCTGTCTGTGTTGTAATCAAGTTTGTCACAAATTAATTTATCTTTCTTTTGATCTTTTATTATAGCTTGCAATCCCACAATCTTTTTCTCTAATTTCTTTGTGAAAGACTGATATTGGTCTTCGGTCAGACGTGCCCGAAGTTCGGTTTTAGCTCTCATTAAGTCCTCGGTAGTTTTTGAATATTCATGTTCGTTTTTATCAATGATGGCCCTGAGCATTTGTAGGGAGTATTCTTGATGTATATTTTTCCACGTTTGTACAAAATCTGGATCGTCTGCGAACTACGAGGGTTCCTTATAGTTCCTCAGTCCCCTAGGGACACGTTCACACTCATTGTACAATCTCGGGGAATTCACAGTTCAAAAAAGCCTTGTTTCTTTCTCGGCTAAAGATGTCACTTTAAATTCCAGATTTTTAACACTGATAACTTGTAGCATATCTTTTGTGTTGCATTGACTGAAAAAGCTGATGGCATCTTTCCGTCCGGCTCCCACTGCACTATCCGATCTATCCATTAGACTGCTTGCGGAATCATCTGAATCCATGATCACAATTCAATTTGTATTCTTATTCCTTTTCTTATTTGGGCTAATAGGTGTGCTCTGACCGCATGCAAGACTTCAATTATACAACAGGTGCAAGAAAACAGATTGGCCGGCACAGCTACCTCTAAAAAGCCTCTCAACTGGGTAACTCCAATAGCTGGCACGCATGGAGTTAAATTATGAAGCAGTCTTAGGCAACAATGAATACTGCAATCCTCTGGGTTCCCAGTCCCCCGGAGCAAGACTTTCAATCATCAAAGGCAAAGAAATAACGGGGACGTCACTCACCGGGATGCAGTGAAAACGTCTTTATTTCAAAAGTGCAGACATGCGGGCAGCACGGACATCCAGAGCCACAGCTGAACAGTCGTAAGCTGGGTTACAGCTGTATCGCGTGTGTTCACACGCTTCTTCAGACCCTACCTGTTCCGGTTACACGTCACCATTATAGCTACTCCTACCTAGTGACGTGTGTGGAACAGGTGTACAATTAAAGACATAAAATTCAAAATGTAAAAACAAATACAAAAAGCATTAGGCTGCAGCAATGCAACATGGATCCTTATACAAAATGGTACAATACTTGGATGTACGTATGCGGTATGCACTGCTGAGGGCAGTAATATGCACAACTATACGCAGAAAAAACTCTATTTTTTTGTAAAACACCAGCCAGTGAATACTATTGTTTGGACTTTGACAGTATGTAGCCCCTTGACAGACTAACAAGTACAAAATGGTACAATACTTGGATGTACGTATGCAGTATGCACTGATGAGGGCAGTAATATGCGCAACAATACGCAGAAAAAATTAGTATTTTTTAAAAACACCAGCATGTGATTACTTTTGCCAGGAGTCAGGACTTTCCCTCGATCTAGACTTGTTACAGATAAAGAATAGTAGACTGCTTTGATGTAGGCATGTGTTATGCATGTATGAGGGCAGACAAATGCACTACAGTCCACTGAAAAATAACGTATTTGTGAACAGCAGCAGGACCCAACAGTGCAGCACCACAAAAAAAAAATACAGGGATTAAACCCTAAATTGCACTCTGTCACACAATTCTGAACAGCATATGATTTGTGGAGCAAAAAAAACACTGAATTGCGCTGAAAAGATAAGGAGATAAGATGGTTGATAAAGTTCAGGCAGCCTGTTGATCTGTATGAGGCAGCTAACAGCTATCTGCCCCTCTTTGCTGCAATGCTCAATAACGTGAATAGGAGGTTTAGCTATCAATGATCCTTCTCAGTGAGAACAGCAAAGCACTCTGCACTCCTGTCTTTTCCTAATGCTCATGTGACTAGCAGTTGCAGTGGTACGCTGTGGTATAAGCTAGTCACACACATGCAGTCCTGTTCTCTCTATCTCTGAGTGTATAGACGAAATGAAGAGAGGCAAGATGGCTGCCGATTATATAGGGCTGTGACATCACAGGGGTCAATGAATACTGATAGGCTGCATCTCACATGTGATTCAGGGTCTTCCCGCCTACCTTCATTCCTGCCGCTGTTTCCCGCCCTCCCATAATGCCCTGCCCCATGTACTCACATGTAAATTCACCATTTTAGGTCTCCAATAGCTTGAAACACTGTAAAATGAAGTTTAATTAAATCAAATATTTTATGAAATTCGTAACGAATTCGGGTTCGTCAGCTTCGATTCGCTCATCTCTAGTTATAATGTATTATATTATGATCACTATTTCCCAGGTGTCCTTTTACCTGCACATTAGTTACTCTTTCAGCTCTGTTGGTTAATATTAAGTCTAGGAGGGCGCCCCCTCTGGTCGGGCTCTGCACCATTTGGGACAGATAATTGTATTTAGTTATAGTCAGAATCCTGTTTCCTTTATGAGATTCACAGGTCTCAGTCTCTCAGTTTATATCAGGATAGTTAAAGTCCCCCATTCTTATCACATCATTTTGATTTTCTCCCTTGTTTATTTGCCTCAGTGATAATGTGATAATTTTCCTCAGACATCAACCACTCCAGTTCGTCAGTTTTATTGGACAGACTTCTGGCATTAGTCATCATGCAATTAAGTGGTGTATGTTTTTTCTTCCTATGAAGCCTATCCCTATTAACTATTCCACCCCAGGTACATTACTAAGTCCGTAGTGGATATCTGGTACAAATACTAATAAAGCCAGTTACGAATCAATGCATTGTTTAATATACAATATTAAAATATTAATCTAAAATATCTCTAAAGTTATGCCTCCGCAGGGCCCTTGCGGCATATAGGCTCACTTAAGAGAATATACTGACACAATTCTTCACAAATTATGTATTCAGTTCTTTGTATGCACCACTGAGGAAGGGGTCAGGATACCATCCAGGATACCCCGAAATACGTTTGGTATTGCTACAAGTTCACACCCGATGCAGTTCACCTGCGTTTTTATCTTAACTTTTTATTTTTTCACTATTTGCATTTTTTGCATTATTTCTTTATATGTTATAAAGGGACTATATTGGAACGATTGTCGGTTCATTTATATTACTGTCCGGGATAACTAGTAAATAAGGACTATAACCATCACCACCAGAAGGACTATAATCACCAGCAGACCTTTTGTGATCCACCAGCAAACTTCTGTGATTCAGCATTAGCTACTGGACTCAACAACCACGTTCAGATTTTTCAGCCACTCTAAAACCTCCCGTCCGAAGTCAGGGTAAACTCCAACTTACGGGACATACTGGGATTGAGTGCAACCGAGGTCAGCTGACCTACAATCAGCTGACCGATTACATCACACGCCGCTGCCTGTACACGCCGCTTACATCGGGCGGTATTCATCTCCACGCCTAAGCGAGCATTGCTATCATCTGTCGGCAGCGGTATTAGACTGTGAGAAGGGGCCTGACTCCATTACTGGTTGTCGCCACCTCCAGTCATAAAGTCACAACCCCGGGGAGATATACATCAAGACCTTGAGATCATCTAACCAAAGGGCGGTGAGTGGCACAGTTCGCCAAAACTTCTCTTCTCTTCAACAGAATATTTACAAAGACATATTTACAACTAAAGATACAGTGTCTGCTGGGGAAAAACTATAAACTATATTGTATCAATTATTTAAAGATTCAAAACAGGACACAATATTATTTATTCACAGGATGTGAATCAATAGGAATCATTGAAAAGACCCATATTTCTTTTTCAGGATACATTAATTGGATTCCATATTGTACATTTTGGATTTATTTTGCAACATATTTTTCAGGACTTTACTTCCACAGGATAATCCATTACAGGACTTCATTTTTTTTGGCAACATTATTATATTTATTTTTTACAGGTTTTTCTATGTAGTTTCATTTATTTACATTCCTTGAGTGAAGGAATTCAGTTAACCTCGTGTCCCTTAGTGTGAGCTCCACATACCATTTCTCCTTTCTTTCTACATTACTAAGTCCCCCTCTCTATCTACACTGTCTTCCCCCTCTATGTTATAGGTTCCCTCCCCCCCAGTCCCTAGTTTAAACACTCCTCCACCGTTGTAGCCATCTTCTCCCCGATCACAGCTGCACCCTCCCCATTGAGGTGCAGCCCGTCCCTACGGTAGAGCCGGTAACCAACAGCGAAGTCAGCCCAGTTCTCCATGAACCCGAACCCCTCCTTCCTACACCAGCTTCTGAGCAACTTGTTTACCTCCCTGATCTCCCGCTGCCTCTCTGGTGTGGCTCGTGGTACAGGTAATATTTCAGAAAATATTACCTTGGAGGTCCTTGCCTTAAGCTTGCGGCCTAAGTCCTGAAATAATTTTTTAGGACACTCCACCTACCTCTTACTTTGTCATTGGTGCCAATATGTACCATGACAGCTGGGTCTTCTCCAGCCCCACCCAGCAACCTGTCAACCCGATCCGCATTGTGCCGAACTCGAGCGCCCGGAAGACAACACACTGTTTGGCGATCCCGGTCTTTGTGACAGATCGCCCTGTCTGTCCCCCTATTAATTGAGTCCTCCACTACCAGTACTTGTCTAGCCTGCCCTGCACTCCTCCCTCTCTCCTTACTGGAGCAGACACCCCCCTGGTGGTCAGAGGCTGCTGTACTGCTAGCTCTGAAATGGCATCCCCCTCATCCGCCAACAGGGTAAACTTGTTGGGGTGTGCCAGTTCAGGACTAGCCTCCCTGACACTTTTCCCTCTACCCCGTTTTCTAACTGTAACCCAGCTAACTGCCTGACTGTCCTGAACCTCTGACCCACTCAGAGGTGGGTCACTCAGTATGCTTAATTCAGTATGCTTAATTGTTATCTAGATCAAGAGTTCTAGGGGTAAGTGTGTAGTACTGATAGACCCTAGTAGCTAAAGCATTGGGCAGAAAGCTTCAGGCAACCCAATCTGCAACCAGTGTATAACAAGGTAAATAATATGTGGTATTATATCAAATGTATGTCAAGGATAAAAAAGTAACAGTGAGATTGATTTCAGTATGTAGAAGCCTTACAGTCATTATACATACTTCATGTCAAGATATCAGTCAGAGATTTCATAGTCAAATATCTTTATGTCAGTCACATGTCAAATGGCAGACATAAATCAAAAATCAAATGTTATGTGTTGATAAAATTTTCATCTATAGACGGATGTTACAGCTAGGATGTATTAATTAAATTTCATGCATAGTCAGTAGATGCATAAACTAAAGAAAAGTGGAGATACCAAAAGTACAATATAACAGGACAATTAGTATTGCTAGTACTATCCTGTTCATCCAGTTCGTTAATAAGTTCCAGCCATCCTGTTCGTGAATAAGCTCCATAGCATGTATGGACATTATTTAAATGCACAGAGACTCTCTATATATTTTTTCATCATTTTTGTTATCTTCAGCCTGAACTTGGACATTTGGATTAATGCTTCAGGACTGAATCTGGCCCTCTGGCCATTTCGACTCTTTTTAAGTAAGGGGGTTTGTAAGGGGGTTTGTGGTGTCCCGGTACAGAACCTTGTCCTGTTCCTCCCTTAGGTCCCCTCAGGAAGAGTCCCTGCAGTCCATAGGGCTCTCCTGCAGAGCTCACCCCTTGCTCACCTCATGTAAATATATTGTAAATGTATGGTGTATATTGTTCAGGGTATATAAAGTTGTACAAGTGTATAGGACCTTCCTGGGTCATGTGATACTGTCATGTGATGTACCCAGAGTTCCCTGGGTACAGGACCTACAGGCTTTGCAACCAATGTGCTGTAATCCAGCCTCCTTAGAATATAAGGGTCTGTAGTCTCTAAATTCACTTAATTCCTGGCACTCAAGCAAGCACAATCAGCATATACTACTCAATTCATCTCAGCTAGGCCAAAGCCTAAAGAACCTGCAGCCACTTCAAAACGTGAGTTATCAAGCTATATCTACAAATTCCTAGTGACTACTATTCAACTCAAGCATACAATTAGTAGCACAGTGGCAGGCAGAAATCTCAATACTACAAGTCCCAGCAAGCCTGCAAGGTATCTTGCATCCCGGTTGCCTCTAGGGAAACTGCATCATTGTAAAGACTGTTCCATGAGAAGTTTAAGTAAAAGTTCCAGTTATCTCATAATTCCTGCTGTGGACATTCCATTATTTCCTGCCGTTTTTGGGCTGGTTGTCGGCAGGGCCTTCTACAGAAAACAACTGCACCCTGGTGTCATGACAAAATAGGGGTTAATACCACCTTACCCCACAGGGTTAATACCACCAGACCCTGCAACACCATTGCCTCACCCCGCTTACCACACTTTACTTTTTTGAGACTTTATTGGTTTGGGTCTCACTTGCTTCTCTCCGCTCGCTGTAGTCGACCATTTTTCATTTTATTTAGGATGTCCTAGGTGTTTGCCAAGTTTTTGTTACAGTGGGTCGTAAAAATTAAAAATTTAAATTCTATTGTAACTCCTGATTTTTTATTTTTACAAGGGGTTAACGCAGAAAAAGCACCATAAAATTTGTTACCCAATTTCTCTTGATTCTGGAAATACCCCATATGTGGATGTAAGTTGGGGGCCATGTTGCCTTTACACAGCCCCCATGGTGTCAGAACAGCGGTAACCCCCCACAAGTCACCCCAGTTTGGAAACTGCACCACTGCAATTAACATTTATACCCCACTTGCATTTGACAGATTTTTGGAAGATTGCTTTGTGTCCACATAAGGGGTATATCTGTACTTGGAAAAAATAGGGTTACAAATTTTGGGGGACTTTTTTCCTTTTGCCCCTTATGAAAAAGAAAAGTTGGGGGTTGCACTAGCATGTTAGTGTAAAAAAAACATTTTTTTTACACTAATATGCTGCAGTTGACCCATACTTTTAATTACCACAAGCAGTAAAAGAAGAAAAAGACCCCCAAAATTTGTAACACAATTTCTCTCAAGTACGGATATACCTCATATGTGGACGTAAAGCGATCTGTGGGCACACAACAGGGCTCAGGAGTGAGAGAGCACCATGTTCATTTGAGGCCTAAATTAATGATTTGCACATGCATCCTTGCAGAGGTTCTAAAATAAACGCAATAGTAAAAACAACCACATTTGACCCCATTTCGGAAACCACACCCCTCAAGAAATGCAACAAGGGGTGCAGTGAGTATTTACACCGCACTGGTGTTCAACAGATTTTAAGAACAGTAGGCTGTGCATTTGTAAAATTTTATTTTTCATATTACGGACCACCGTTCCAAAAATCTTTCAGACACCTGTGGGGCGTAAATGCTCACTGCACCCCTGGTAATATTCCTTGAGGGGTGTAGTTTCCAAAATGTGGTCACATATGGTATTCCACCCAAATCTCACACAAAATAAACTAAAATGTATTTATGTAAGAAACACTTTAAAGTAGGTAAATTTCCATGACCAATAATACTGGTATACAAGGAGTAAATATATACCACAACACAAAAACTGGATATTTTCTGATCTGCGGCGTCCTCTTTCCTTTTCTAAATGACCCCATTATAAAAACTGCACCCCTCAAAGTATTCAAAATGACATTCAGTAAGTGTGTTAACCCTTTAGGTGTTTCACAGGAATAGCAGCAAAGTGAACGAGAAAATTCTAAATCTTCATTTTTTACACTGGCATGTTCTTGTAGACCCAGTTTTTGAATTTTTACAAGGGGTAAAAGGAAAAAAAATTCTCTCAAAATTTGTAACCCAATTTCTCTCGAGTAAGAAAATACCTCATATGTGTATGTCAAGTGTTTGGCGGGCGCAGTAGAGGGCTCAAAAGCGAAGGAGCAACAATGGGATTTAGGAGAGTGAGTTTTTCTGAAATGGTTTTTGGGGGGCATGTCCCATTTAGAAAGCCCCTATGGTGCCAGGACAGCAAAATCCCCCACATCGCACACTATTATGGAAACGACACCCCTCAAGGAACGTAACAAGGGGTACAGTGAGCCTTAACACCCCACAGGTGTTTGACAACTTTTTGTTAAAGTCGGATGTGTAAATAAAAATAAAAAATTCCACTAAAATGCTGTTTTTTCCCCAAATTTTACTTTTTTTACAAAGGGTAATAGGAGAAAATGCCCCCCAAAATTTGTAACCCCATTTCTTCTGAGTATGTGGCCCTAAACTGTTTCCTTGAAATACGACAGGGCTCCGAAGTGAGAGAGCGCCATGCGCATTTGAGGACTAAATTAGGTATTGCATAGGGGTGGACATAGGGGTATTCTATGCCAGTGATTCCCAAACAGGGTGCCTCCAGCTGTTGCTAAACTCCCAGCTTGCCTGGACAGTCAGTGGCTGTCCGGAAATGCTGGGAGTTGTTGCTTTGCAACAGCTGGAGGCTCCGTTTTGGAAACACTGCCGTACAATACGTTTTTCATTTTTTATTGGGGGGGCGGGGGGGGGGACAGTGTAGGGGTATGTGTATATGTAGTGTTTTACTCTTTATTAGGTGTTAGTGTAGTGTAGTGTTTTTAGGGTGCATTCACACTGGCGGGTTACGGTGAGTTTCCCGCTAGGAATTTGCGCTGTGGCGAAAAATTTGCCGCAGCTCATACTTGAAGCAGGAAACTTGCTGTAAACCCGCCCGTGTGAATGTACCCTGTACGTTCACATGGGGGGGGACCTCCAGCTGTTTCAAAACTACAACTCCCAGCATGTACTGACAGACCGTGCATGCTGGGAGTTGTAGTTTTGCAACAGCTGGAGGCACACTGGTTGGAAAACCTTCAGTTAGGTTCTGTTACCTAATTCAGTATTTTCCAACCAGTGAGCCTCCAGCTGATGCAAAACTACAACTCCCAGCATGCACGGTCTGTCAGTACATGCTTGGAGTTGTAGTTTTGCAACTTCTGGAGGCACACTGGTTGGAAAACCTTCAGTTAGGTTCTGTTACCCAACTCAGTATTTTCCAACCAGTGTGCCTACAGCTGTTGCAAAACTACAATTCCCAGCATGTACTGATCAGAGAAGGGCATGCTGGGAGATGTAGTTATGCAACAGCTGGAGGTACGCAACTACAACTCCCAGCATGCCGAGACAGCTGTTTTCTGTGTGGGCATGCTGGAATTTGTAGTTTTGCAACATCTGGAGTGCTAAAAATTTAGAGACCACTGAACAGTGATCTCCAAACTGTGGACCTCCAGATGTTGCAAAACTACAACTCCCAGCATGCCCAGACAGCAGACAGCTGTGTGGGCATGCTAGGAGTTGTAGTTTTGCAAGATCTAGAGGGCAGTATAGAGATCACTGTGCAGTGGTCTCTAAACTGCAGACCTCCAGCTGTTGCAAAACTACAAATTCCAGCATGCCCACACAGCAAACAGCTGTCTGGGCATGCTGGGAGTTGTAGTTTTGCAACATCTGGAGGGCTACAGTCTAGAGACCACTATAGTGGTCTCAGACTGTAGCCCTCTAGATGTTGCTAGGCAACTACTCACCGGCTTCCGTCGCATCCAGGGAGCCGTCCTCTTCTGCCGCACGCCGCCGCAGATCTCCGTCGCCGCCCGCCGTCGCTCCGCTGCCTCCGGACAGGTAAGTGATCTTCGGCGCCGCTCCTCTTCGTTTTTCCCGTTCTGCCCCGCCTATTGTGGGTGGGCAGGACAGGGAAAACGAAAGTAACCCCCCCCCCCCTGCCCCAGATCTGCTATTGGTGGTCGCGTCTAGACCACCAATAGCAGGGATAGGAGGGGTGGCACCCGTGCCACCTCACTCCTATCACTACAGGGGGATCGAGGGTGTCTTAGACCCGCGATCCCCATTCTATTCCGGGTCACCATGTCACCATAGACCCGTAATGACCCGGAATCGGCGCAAATCGCAAGTGTGAATTCACTTGCGATTTGTGGCGATCACCGACATGGGGGGGTCTAATGACCCCCCTGGGCATTTGCACGGGGTGCCTGCTGATAGATATCAGCAGTCACCCCGGCCCGGTCCCCGCCCGGCGCGCGGCGGGGACCGAAATTCCCACGGGCATATGCATACGCCCTTCGTCCCCAACAGGTTAAGGGGTTAAAGGGGTATTCCAGGCAAAACCTTTATATATATATATATATATATATATATATATATATATATATATATATATATATATATCAACTGGCTCCGGAAAGTTAAACAGATTTGTAAATTACTTCTATTAAAAAATCTTAATCCTTCCAATAGTTATTAGCTTCTGAAGTTTTCTGTCTAACTGCTCAATGATGATGTCACGTCCCGGGAGCTGTGCATGATGGGAGAATATCCCCATAGGAACTGCACAGCTCCCGGGACGTGAGTTATCAGAGAGCAGTTAGATAGAAAACAACAACTCAACTTCAGAAGCTAATAACTATTGGAAGGATTAAGATTTTTTAATAGAAGTAATTTACAAATCTGAAAAAATTGAAAAAATCTTAGCTCACCTGGGACTTGCACGGCTGCCTCCAGATATATAGAAAAATTGTAGAAAAGCCAGCAAGTGGAAGTAAAAAAATAAGTCTTTATTCAGAAATCTTCTTAAAAACCTTGAGCGGTGGCAGACAAACAACGGACATATCAAAATGTAAAAATTGCACAAAAAGATGGGGGTCCCAAGCAAAGCTGACGCGTTTCCGATCTATTGATCCTTACTCATAGCCTATACAACCTCAAATGAGGCACCCTTATATAGCTCAGGGTGTATTCCCCATTCCCACAGGAAGGGGAGAGACAGGTTCACATCACATGTGCACATGATTAAAACCAAAAAACATGGCGCCCTTACAGATAAAGTATATTTGTTTTAGGAGTGTCATATAGTAGTAATGTAATATCAAATCTGTTTTACTATTTAGACCATAGGGTTGTATGCAGTTCAAAAGATAAATCCACATGATTACCCTATTATGGAAGGATCGAATGTGATCTCCACCCCTTTTACCTAACTTCACCTTCTCAATGCCTGAGAATCTGTGGGAAGTGGTGTCTGAATTGTGACATATTAGAAAATGCTTGGATACATTGGAGATGTTTGGGCTTAAAGGGCCAGTAGCATGTCTAATATGCTCTTGCATGCGCTTTTTTAAGGACCTTTTTGTGGATCCCACATATGTTAAATGGCACTTGGTACACACTACTTTGTATATAATAAAGGTGCTATCGCAGTTGATAAAATCATGTATAATATGGCATCTTCCGTCCACTGTGCTTTCTACCTTCTGGCATTTATCGGCAAAAGGACATACCACACACCGCGATTTGCCACATTTGTGGAAACCTTTTGTATTAAGCCACTGTGTGGCGGTGCATGTTGTGTCCACCATACTGGGAACAAGGAGACTCTATAGGGTGGGTGCCCGTCTTGCTGTAAATCTCACACCCCCCTTGATAATCTCCCCCACTGTGGGATCAGTAGGTAGCAAAGGTAAGTGCTTAGTTATTATACGTTTAATATCATTAAATTCTAAGCTATGTGTTGTAACAAAAGTAGGACAATTTTGTGTCTCAGTCACTTGCTTACTTGCTAGTAGGCAGGGGCGGACACAGACAGCAGAGGGCCCCTGTGCAAAGAATGTGCCTGCCCCCCCCCCCCCAGCACTGTGCCCCCTCATGTACCTAGACCCCACCGGAGGGCCTCCACTTACCCCGCGCGTGTAGTGTCGCCAATTGCCTTGTCCACCACAGGTGGATGGAACGGCTCCTGAGGTGGGCTCCGGGTGGCCCCTGTCCCTCTCAATGTGCGGCCCAGTAAGTACTCCCCTGGGTCAGCCTTACCCGTATCTAGCTGGGAGGCAGAGGGCAGTGCTCCCCTTTACACTCGCACCCCTGGACTTAGCACGACACCCCTTGGCACCCCCTGGTTCCTTGGCTTCTTATCCTTAGTGATAGAAGTGACTTACAGGCAGGGCCAGACTGGGACGAAAAATAGGCCCAGGCATTTTAAAATAAACAGCCCATTTTTATGGTGGGGGTCTGACTCATGGGACCCCCACCAATCACCTTGGTTCAAGTGGCTCCCGAGATGTTGGAAAGCTGCAACTCCCATCATGTCTGAAGTGACTACAGCTGATGGGACAGTCAGGAGACTACACAATGATATCAGTGACTACAGCTCTGATGGGACAGTTAGGAAAATACACAATGATATCACTGACCTGAGTGACGTCTTCTCTGTTGTCTTTACTTTTCTTCTTCCTCTGGTCCAGACACCAGGATTTCTTCCATCTTCTCTGCAGAGTCTGACACCTGAACATCATTGGTTCCTTAATTTGTCAGTAGATCCTCATCCTTTGTATGATGACAATAATCATTATAACCTTGCCAAATACTGTACCCCCTGAATATAATACTGCCAACCACTGTACCCCATGAATACTGCCAACCACTGTACCCCTGAATATAATACTGCCAACCACTGTACCCCTGAATATAATACTGCCAACCACTGTACCCCTGAATATAATACTGCCAACCACTGTACCCCCAAATATAATACTGCCAACCACTGTACCCCCAAATATAATACTGCCAACCACTGTACCCCCTGAATACTGCCAACCACTGTACCCCCGAATATAATACTGCCAAATACTGTACCCCTGAATATAATACTGCCAACCACTGTACTCTATCAATATAATACTGCCAACCACTGTACCCCTGAATATAATACTGCCAACCCCTGTACCCCCGAATATAATACTACCAACCACTGTACCCCCGAATATAATACTGCCAACCACTGTACCCCCGAATATAATACTGCCAACCACTGTACCCCCGAACATAATATTGCCAAATACTGTACCCCTGAATATAATACTGCCAACCACTGTACTCTATCAATATAATACTGCCAACCACTGTACCCCTGAATATAATACTGCCAACCACTGTACCCCTGAATATAATACTGCCAAATACTGTACCCCTGAATATAATATTGCCAACCACTGTACTCCAGAATATAATACTGCCAACCACTGTACCCCCGAATATAATACTGCCAAATACTGTACCCCTGAATATAATACTGCCAACCACTGTACCCCTGAATATAATACTGCCAACCCCTGTACCCCCGAATATAATACTACCAACCACTGTACCCCCGAATATAATACTGCCAACCACTGTACCCCCTGAATACTGCCAACCACTGTACCCCCGAATATAATACTGCCAAATACTGTACCCCTGAATATAATACTGCCAACCACTGTACTCTATCAATATAATACTGCCAACCACTGTACCCCTGAATATAATACTGCCAACCCCTGTACCCCCGAATATAATACTACCAACCACTGTACCCCCGAATATAATACTGCCAACCACTGTACCCCCGAATATAATACTGCCAACCACTGTACCCCCGAACATAATACTGCCAAATACTGTACCCCTGAATATAATACTGCCAACCACTGTACTCTATCAATATAATACTGCCAACCACTGTACCCCTGAATATAATACTGCCAACCACTGTACCCCTGAATATAATACTGCCAAATACTGTACCCCTGAATATAATATTGCCAACCACTGTACTCCAGAATATAATACTGCCAACCACTGTACCCCCGAATATAATACTGCCAAATACTGTACCCCTGAATATAATACTGCCAACCACTGTACTCTATCAATATAATACTGCCAACCACGATACACCACTGAATCACCCCGTACACCCCACGTACTCCATCCTCAGTCTCCTCATCACCCCATACACCCCACGCAACCCATCCTCAGTCTCATCACCCCATACACCCCACACAACCCATCCTCAGTGTCCTCATCACCCCCATATACCCCATCCTCAGTCTCCTCATCACCCCACGCACCCCATCCTCAGTCTCATCACCCCCATACACCCCACGCACTCCATCTTCAGTCTCATTACCCCATACACCCCACACAACCCATCCTCGGTCTCCTCATCACCCCATACACCCCATCTTCAGTCTCCTCATCACCCCATACACCCCACACACCCCATCCTCAGTCTCCACATCACCCCATGCACCCCATCCTCAGTCTCCTCATCACCCCATGCACCCCATCCTCAGTCTCCTCATCACCCCATGCACTCCATCCTCAGTTTCCTCATCACCCCATGCACTCCATCCTCATCACCCCATGCACTCCATCCTCAGTCTCCTCATCACCCCATGCACTCCATCCTCAGTCTCCTCATCACCCCATGCACTCCATCCTCAGTCTCCTCCTCACTTCATGCACTCCATCCTCAGTCTCCTCATCACCCCATGAACTCCATCCTCAGTCTCCTCATCACCCCATGCACTCCATCCTCAGTCTCCTCATCACCCCATGCACTCCATCCTCATCACCCCATGCACTCCATCCTCAGTCTCCTCATCACCCCATGCACTCCATCCTCAGTCTCCTCATCACCCCATGCACTCCATCCTCAGTCTCCTCCTCACTTCATGCACTCCATCCTCAGTCTCCTCATCACCCCATGCACTCCATCCTCAGTCTCCTCATCACCCCATGCACTCCATCCTCAGTCTCCTCCTCACTTCATGCACTCCATCCTCAGTCTCCTCATCACCCCACGCACTCCATCCTCAGTCTCCTCATCACCCCATGCACTCCATCCTCAGTCTCCTCATCACCCCATGCACTCCATCCTCAGTCTCCTCATCACCCCATGCACTCCATCCTCAGTCTCCTCATCACCCCATACACCCCACGCACTCCATCCTCAGTCTCCTCATCACCCCCATACACCCCACGCACCCCATCCTCAGTCTCCTCATCACCCCATGCACTTCATCCTCAGTCTCCTCATCACCCCATGCACTCCATCCTCAGTCTCCTCATCACCCCCATACACCCCACGCACCCCATCCTCAGTCTCCTCATCACCCCATGCACTCCATCCTCAGTCTCCTCATCACCCCATGCACTCTATCCTCAGTCTCCTCATCACCCCATACACCCCATCCTCAGTCTCCTCATCACCCCATACACCCCACACACTCCATCCTCAGTCTCCTCATCACCCCATGCACTCCATCCCCAGTCTCCTCATCACCCCCATACACCCCATGCACTCCATCCTCAGTCTCCTCATCACCCCATACACCCCATGCACTCCTTCCTCAGTCTCCTCATCACCCCATGCACTCAATCCTCAGTCTCCTCATCACCCCATGCACTCCATCTTCAGTCTCCTCATCACCCTATGCACTCCATCCTCAGTCTCCTCATCACCCCCATACACCCCAACCTCAGTCTCCTCATCACCCCATACACCCCACGCACTCCATCCTCAGTCTCCTCATCACCCCATGCACTCCATCCTCAGTCTCCTCATCACCCCCATACACCCCATGCACTCAATCCTCAGTCTCCTCATCACCCCATGCACTCCATCCTCAGTCTCCTCATCACCCCATGCACTCCATCCTCATCACCCCATACAACCCATGCACTCCATCCTCAGTCTCCTCATCACCCCCATACACCCCACGCACCCCATCCTCAGTCTCCTCATCACCCCATACACCCCACGCACTCCATCCTCAGTCTCCTCATCACCCCATGCACTCCATTCTCAGTCTCCTCATCACCGCATACACCCCATCATCAGTCTCCTCATCACCCCATGCACTCCATCCTCAGTCTCCTCATCACCCCATCCTCATCACCCCATACAACCCATGCACTCCATCCTCAGTCTCCTCATCACCTCATATACCTTAAAGGAGTAGTCCAGTGGTGACTCAGTGGTGAGCAACTTATCCCCCATCCTAAGGATAGGGGATAAGTTGCAGATCACGGGGGTCCGACCGCTGGGGCCCCCTGCGATCTCCTGTACGGAGCCCCGACAGCCCGCGGGAAGGGGGCGTGTCGACCTCCGCACGAGGCGGCGGCCGACACGCCCCCTCAATACAACTCTATGGCAGAGCCGAAGCGCTGCTTTCGGCAATCTCCGGCTCTGCCATTGAGATGTATTGAGGGGGTGTGTCGGCCGCCGCCTCGTGCGGGGGTCGACACCCGCTATCTGGGTCGAGAGCCGGGGCCCCGTACAGAGAGATCGCAGGGGGCCCCAGCGGTCGGACCCCCCCCGATCTCAAACTTATCCCCTATCCTTAGGATAGGGGATACGTTTTTCACCACTGGACTACCCCTTTAAGCATCTCATCAGTATTACACAGCTGACACCCCCCAGTCCTTCTCATCAACATTAAACCCCCTAATTACAACCCCCCTGACCCCCCTTCTGGTCCTCCTTATCAACACTACGCTCTCCCAGACCGCCAATCCTCTTTATCATTACACCACCAACCTCTTCAACACCCCTCCAGTCCTCTTCATCATCATTACAATCCCCTCCCCCACCGCCCTGCATCCGACCGTCGCTCTCCTCACCTGATCTGCTCAGCGATGCGGCCGTGTGAGGTGGGAGTGTTTGCTGCTCCTGTCGCTTCTGCCGGGGTCAGAGGCCATGACACGTGACGTCAGGGGCTTGGAACAGACATGCTTGCCTGCGCGGGGCACGTCTGTTCCCATCAGCCCCTGGCTTGTCTGTCTCGCCTGGCCGGTTTAAAGGTAAATTACTGCTGTCAGCGGCAGGTCCGGGACCTGTTGCTGCAGCATAGAGTATGAAGTACTGGCAGGGGGCCCTGCAGGGGCCCAGACTGTGAGGCCCAGGCTGTAACCTGGGCTACTAGGTGGGCCTCCTAATACGCTGGGCCCCTGTGCAGCCGAACCGGCTGAACAAGTGACATGTCCGCCCCTGCTAGTAGGGACCTACCATCCATGGGATCCACTCTTGAGCGGGCTTTTCTGAGTAACCATCCTGGGTAACTTCAGGCCGCCAAACGTGTGCATACCTGATCGGCTTCCCTGAGGCACACTTCCGTGAAAGAACTGTTCCGCTTGATCTGTATCAGTTCACCTACTGGTATGGCTTTTATCGTTTTTTTTGAGTGGCAAGAATTCGCTCTTAAGATGGTATTACCCGATATCTTTTTTCTATAGGGATCAACTTCTATTTTATTTATATCTGGATTGCCTCGTAGAGTTACATCTAGAAAGGGCATCTCAGTTTTAGACCATGTGTGGGTAAACTTAAGGTTGAAGTTATTGGCATTAATGTATTTCATAAATGCATCAATAGTTGGGTAATCAGATGTCCAAATAATGATAATATCATCCACATACCTCCCATACCATGAGAGGCATGTGGAAAATGGATTTGTGTCTGAAAAAATGAACTGTTCTTCCCACCAGAAAACAAAAAGGTTAGCCAGAGCCGGTGATGATTTTGCCCCCATTGAAGCACCCGTGTGCTGTAAATAAAAATTGTTACCAAACAAAAAATAATTGTGTTTTAACACAAAATCTACAACCTCAACCATAAAGTGCCTCAAATCCATAGAATATTTAGATAATCTGATCAATATGTCAGAAATGGCTGTCAGTGCCAGATCTTGTGGGATGCTAGAATAGAGCGACTCTATGTCACAGGTAAGCCACGACAAAGAGTCGCTCCATGTGAACTCATCCATAGTTTTAAGCAAATACTTAGTGTCCTTAATGTAACTTTTTCTTTATTTCCCTGTTATATATTAAATTTTATTTATTATTATTTTATGTATTTATTAAAATTTTTTTTTTTTTTTTTTTTTTTGGGCATGCCGCATTATCTCACAGACAAAAGTTTACAGTTTGTACATATTACACATATGTATGTATAGAGTCACTTTCACACATCAATATACACTTGACACATCACATTTTTTATTTTTTCAGACTTTCACACACTGCTTATCTCACATACATACACATACATATTTCACGCATCACCCTGGTATAGCATTATTTTGCATTTAGATTTGGTTTGAGGTTTTTTATTTTTTGGTTTGATTGCATAGTTTTTCACCCATTTTTCACACATACACTGTATTATTTTCAAGAAAAAAAGTAAATTTTTTTTTATTTTTTTTTTTGTCATAAATAACATGTTTCTCTTTATTACCACTGACCATATGGTACAAGTCATTATATTTTTATTCCTTTGGTTAAATAACTTGTATTAGGGTATACTCATAGTCCGGGGGCCCCTTGGTTATGATCATTTGCTGATCTCTTTAAAATAATAATAATATTCTCTCCTTCCTTCCCTTTTTTATTTTTAAATTTATTTAATTTTTTTTTTATTTATTTTTTTAATATATATATATTTTTTTTTCAATATAGATCCCTACTCCATTTGGACCACTGTGGGGTTTTACTGCTAAGTGATCATGATATATGGAGGAGTCGTTGATAGATATATGATTGGATTTTCATCGGGGATAAGAGCCACACAATCGAGTGGAATTTACTCACCGTGTTTTTTCCATTTTCTTATTTATTTATTTATAATAATATATTTTTTTTTTTTTTTTATGCATGTCTCATAAATTGTGAAGAATATGTCCAGGAGACATATTCTGGAAGATGCATCTTCACTGAATGTTATTGTTATTGTGATACATGCTGGTATTTGGTATGGTCTAGCTTATGGGGGTATGTGCATGTTGCATAGGTATATGGTTTAATCATTTGGTTAGTCTCATTTGAAATTGAATATAATAATGTTTGGTACCAGATTTGCCCTCACTCCTGCTTTGATTGTGTCTCACTGATATTTTTGGGTGGATAGTTAAGTTATTATTATGCCCTTGTATTGTTGGATGGCCCCACTTTCGTCCTTATCCTACTTTATTTTGCCCCATTTCCGGACAAGCATATACTCAGAGTCCCTCCTCCCCTGGGTACCGTGTCAGGCTCGATCACGTGACGGGTGGGCGGGGTGCGGCGCCGATCCGGCAGGGCAATATGCCGGGCGCGGTCGTGTATTGCATTGCGGTCTGGGCCTCGCTCTGGTCCGCGGTGCGTGCAGGGCCTTGTTTCGGATATGTGCTGTGGGCGGTGCCTTGCCCCGGGCGCTCGTGCGCTTCGAGCCTTGTTCCCGGTCCCATGGAGGGCTAATAGAATTACATACCAAGCCTTGGTTCCACATACATTGGTTGGTAAACCAAGCCTCGCTCCTATCCCTGGTCTCGGCCATGTTATGGTAGTCATTGTAGCGCGCCAAGCCTCGCTTTCGCTGATATTCCATAATGAATGCGAGTCAACATGCGGTCCACAGGTATTACTCCAGGTGATTATAATTTTAATGATTCTGTCGTATACATAAGACGGATAAGATGAGTATTTCATCACTCCTGAGGAAGCCTCCGTAGCTGGAGGCGGAACGCGTGGGGTCAGCTTCTCCCTGCTTTGGATGTGAGGAGTCCCGGTAGCAGCACTTTAGCACTGAGCCTGACAGCCAGACTTGATGGACATACAGCACTTTTCTCAGGTCGCAGTATTGCACTTTACATTGGTCAGACTTATTATATGCACTGAGATTTAGTTTTTTGCACCTTATATTGGTCAGATTTATATGCACTGAGATTCACATATATTTTTCATTACACTGACATTGGTTAGGCTGCTAGACGTTTTATATATTATATTTACATTTGCCAGGTGCTACTTATTGGTACAATCTTTAGAATTTGCTGCATAGATTGGTTTGTGTTTCATTGGTCCGGGACTGGTTTACATCTTAGGGTTATGTGTACCCACTGCAGGGTGGGCGTAGTAGGATTATATTCCTCCGCTTTTGGATTATGTGTTTTTAATTGTTTTTAATTGTATGTACTCATCTGTCTGTTTTGTGATAAATAAAGATTTATATATATTTTTAGGAACATATTGAATACTTGTGGTGTGCAATTTATATATGGCTGCTAGCTTTCTCTCTTCTTCTGGGTCTATATTTAGTTGCAGCCTATTGCACTCTATCTTTATTGAGGTGGTGCCCATCAGTTTTTTTTTCTATTTTTTTCTATTTTTTTTATTTTTTTTTCTATTTACTTAATGTAACTTGGACACTGTATAACCAAAGGTTGCAGAAGCCATACCAGTAGGTGAACTGATACGGATCAAGCGGAACAGTTCTTCCGCGGAAGTGTACCTCAGGGAAACTGATCAGGTATGCACACGTTTGGCGGCCCGAGGTTACCCAGGATGGCTACTCAGAAAAGCCCGCTCAAGAGTGGATCCCATGGATCGCAGGTCCCTACTAGCAAGTAATTGAGCCACAAAATTGTCCTACTTTTGTTACAACACATAGCTTAGAGTTTAATTATATTAAACGTATAATAACTAAGCACTTACCTTTGCTATCTACTGATCCCACAGTGGGGGAGATTATCAAGGGGGGGTGATATTTACAGCAAGACGGGCACCCACCCTATTGAGGTTAATACAAAAGGTTTCCACAAATGTGGCAAATCGCGGTGTGTGGTATGTCCTTTTGCCGATAAATGCCAGAAGGTAGAAAGCACAGTGGACGGAAGATGCCATATTATACATGATTTTATCAACTGCGATAGCACCTTTATAATATACAAAGTAGTGTGTACCAAGTGCCATTTAACATATGTGGGATCCACAAAAAGGTCCTTAAAAAAGCGCATGCAAGAGCATATTAGACATGCTACTGGCCCTTTAAGCCAAAACATCTCCATTGTATCCAAGCATTTTCTAATATGTCACAATTCAGACACCACTTCCCTCAGATTCTCAGGCATTGAGAAGGTGAAGTTAGGTAAAAGGGGTGGAGATCACATTCGATCCCTCCATAATAGGGAAATCATGTGGATTTATCTTTTGAACTGCATACAACCCTATGGTCTAAATAGTAAAACAGATTTGATATTAAATTACTAATATATGCCACCCCTAAAACAAATATACTTTATCTGTAATGGTTCCATGATTTTTGGTTTTAATCATGTGCACATGTGATGTGAACCTGTCCCTCCCCTTCCTGTGGGAATGGGGAATACACCCTGAGCTATATAAGGGTACCTCATTTGAGGTTGCATAGGCTATGAGTAAGGATCAATAGATTGGAAACGCGTCAGCTTTGCTTGGGACCCCCATCTTTTTGTGCAATTTTTACATTTTGATATGTCCGTTGTTTGTCTGCCACCGCTCAAGGTTTTTAAGAAGATTTCTGAATAAAGACTTATTTTTTACTTCCACTTGCTGGCTTTTCTACTATTTTTCTAATTTATAAATCTGTTTAACTTTCCGAAGCCAGTTGATATATAAAAAAAAGTTTTGGCCTGGAATACCCCTTTAAATATCAGCTCCTCCCTTGTTTCCCTGCTGGATCTTTGGTTACCTTGTGCCATAGTGAAAGTCCTGTTTCTCTGTTACCGTCTACCTGTTCCTTGCTACCTTACCTCCCCTGCACCTGTGTTACCTGCCCTGAGTTCTGCCATCTTGCCACATCCTGCCAGTCTCCTTCTGTGCCACGCCACTTCCCAGCTACCTGTGTGGACGAGTTGTGCCAGGGGTAGCGACCTGGGTGCCGCCTGCCGAAGCAAGACCATCCCTCTTTGCAGCGGGCTCTGATGAAAACCAGCGGCACCTTAGACTCCACTCCCTGGCATGGCTCACGTCATCTTCCACACAAGCCCAGAGGATCCACGACCTGCCATGTCCCATTACAGTAAGATCTGGCCTTGGATCCTGCTGGGGTGCCTTTGCCAGATGTCTCAGATCTCCCACCGTCGTGGCTCAAAAGTCACAGCAGTTAGCCCTTCAGGCTGCCACCTGTTCCTGTGCCTCCTCTTGAGTCTGCAGCTTCTCCCGGGACCAAGCTTCTTTTGCCCTTGCCTTCAAAGTATGACGGAGATTCCAAGCTTTGTAGAGGCTTTGTGAAACAGTGTTCTATCCATCTAGAACTCATGGCGGATCTGTTCCCAAAGGAGCGTGCTAAAGTGGCACTTGTGTTCAGTCTACTGTCTGGAAAAGCTTTGGCCTGGGCTATTCCTCTCTGGGATCGTAGAGATCCAGTCTCCTTGAACCTGTCAGCCTTCCTTGCAGAATTCTGCAATGCATTTAAAGAACCAGCGCGAGCCTCCTCAGCCAAGACGTCTATACTGAACTTCTGCCAAGGGAACTCCTCCGTTGGCAAATACGCGGTTCAGTTTCGCACTCTTGCCTCTGAACTTTCTTGGAACAACGAGGCCTTGTGTGCTACCTTTAACCCCTTAAGGACCCAGACAATTTTCACTGTAGGACACGGCCATGTTTTGCACATCTGACCACTGTCACTTTAAACATTAATAACTCTGGGATGCTTTTACCTTTCATTCTGATTCCGAGATTGTTTTTTCGTGACATATTCTACTTTATGTTATTGGTAAAATTGTGTCGATACTTGCATAATTTCTTGGTGAAAAATTCCAAAATTTGATGAAAAAATTGAAAAGGAAAATGAATATTCCAAATAAATTATATATTTATTCTCATATACAATATGTCTACTTTATGTTTCCATCATAGAGTTGACATGTTTTTACTTTTGGAAGACATCAGAGGGCTTCAAAGTATAGCAGCAATTTTCCACAACATTTTCAAAATCGAAATTTTTCAGGGACTAGTTCTATTTTGAAGTGGATTTGAAGGGCCTTCTTATTATAAATACCCCACAAATGACCCCATTATAAAAACTGCACCCCTCAAAGTATTCAAAATGACATTTTAAGGGTTTGTTAACCCTTTAGGTGTTTCACAGGAATAGCAGCAAATTGAAGGAGAAAATTCAAAATCTTCATTTTTTACACAGGCATGTTCTTGTAGACCCAGTTATTGAATTTTTACAAGGGGTAAAAGGACAGAAATATTCCTAAAATGTGTAAACCAATTTCTCTCGAGTAAGAAAATACCTCATATGTGTATGTCAAGTATTCGGCGGGCGCAGTAGAGGGCTCAGAATGGAAGGAGCGACAGTGGGATTTTGGAGAGTGAGTTTTTCTGAAATGGTTTTTGGGGGGCATGTCACATTTAGGAAGCCCCTATGGTGCCAGAACAGCAAAAAAAAACCCATGGCATACTATTTTGGAAACTACACCCCTCAAGGCACGAAACAAGGGGTCCAGTGAGCTTTAAAACCCCACAGGTGTTTGACGACTCTTCGTTAAAGTTGGATGTGAAAATGATTTTTTTTTCACTAAAATGCTAGTTTTCCCTCAAATTTAAAATTTTTACAAGGGATAATAGGACAAAATGACCCACAAAATTTGTAACCCCATCTCATATGAGTATGGAAATACCTCATGTTAGGACATAAAATGCTTTGCGGACGAACTACAATGCTCAGAAGAGAAGGAGTAACATTTAGGTAATGAAAAGCAAAATTTGCTGAAATGGTTTTTGGGGGGGCATGTCCCATTTAGGAAACCCCTATGGTTGCAGGACGGCAAAAAAAACAAAACCACATGGCATACTATTTTGGAAACTACACCCCTCAAGGCACGTAACAAGGGGTCCAGTGAGCCTTAACACCCCACAGGTGTTTGACGACTTTTCGTGAAAGTTGGATGTGTAAATAATTTTTTTTCCACTAAAATGCTAGTTTTCCCTCAAATTATTTTTTTTTTACAAGGGGTAATAGGACAAAATGCCCCAAAAATTTGAAACCCCATCTCTTCTGAGTATGGAAATACCCCATGTGTGGACGTCAAGTGCTCTGCTGGAGCACTACAATGCTCAGAAGAGAAGGAGCGCCATTCAGCTTTTGGGAAAAAATTTGTTTGGAATCGAAGTCAGGGGCCATGTGCGTTTACAAAGCCCCCCGTGGTGCCAGAACAGTGGACCCCCCCCACATATGACCCTATTTTGTAAACTGCACCCCTCACAGAATTTAATAAGGGGTGCAGTGAGTATTAACACCCCACTGGCGTTTGACAGATCTTTGGAACAGTGGGCTGTGCAAATGAAAAATTACATTTTTCATTTTCACGGACCACTGTTCCAAAAATCTGTCAGACACCTGTGGGGCGTAAATGATCACTGTACCCCTTATTACATTAAGTGAGGGGTGTAGTTTCCAAAATGGGGTCACATGTGGGTATTTATTTTTTTGCGTTTATGTCAGAACCGCTGTAAAATCGGCCACCCCTGTGCAAATCACAAATTTAGGCCTCAAATGTACATGGTGCGCTCTCACTCCTGAGCCTTGTTGTGCGCCCGCAGAGCATTTTACGCCCACATATGGGGTATTTCTGTACTCAGGAGAAATTGCGTTACAAATTATGGGGGTCTTTTTTTCCTTTTAACGCTTGTGAAAATAAAAAGTATGGGGCAACACCAGCATGTTAGTGTAAAATGTTTTATTTTTTTACACTAACAAGCTGGTGTAGCCCCCAACTTTTCCTTTTCATAAGGGGTAAAAGGAGAAAAAGCCTCCCAAAATTTGTAGTGCAATTTCTCCGAGTACGGAGATACCCCATATGTGACCCTAAACTGTTTCCTTGAAATACGACAGGGCTCCGAAGTGAGAGAGTGCCATGCACATTTGAGGACTAAATTAGGGATTGCATAGGGGTGGACATAGGGGTATTCTGCGCCAGTGATTCCCAAACAGGGTGGCTCCAGCTGTTGCTAAACTCCCAGCATGCCTGGACAGTCAGTGGCTGTCCAGAAATGCTGGGAGTTGTTGTTTTGCAACAGCTGGAGGCTCCGTTTTGGATTTTTTATTGGGGGGGGACAGTGTAAGGGGTGTATATGTAGTGTTTTACTCTTTATTATGTGTTAGTGTAGTGTTTTTAGGGTATGTTTGCACTGGTGTGTTACGGTGAGTTTCCCACTAGGAGTTTGCGCTGCAGCGAAAAATTTGCCGCAGCCCAAACTTGAAGCAAGAAACTTACTGTAAACCTGCCCGTGTGAATGTATCCTGTACGTTCACCTGGGAGGGGGGGGGGGGGCAAACCTCCAGCTGTTTCAAAACTACAACTCCCAGCATGTACTGACAGACCGTGCATGCTGGGAGTTGTAGTTTTGCAACAGCTGGAGGCACACTGGTTGGAAAACCTTCAGTTGGGTTTTGTTATCTAACTCAGTATTTTCCAACCAGTGTGCCTCCAGCTGTTGCAAAACTACAACTCCCAGCAACTACTGATCACCAAAGGGCATGCTGGGAGATGTAGTCAAGCAACAGCTGGAGGTACACAACTACAACTCCCAGCATGCCGAGACAGCTGTTTGGGCATGCTGGGATTTGCAGTTTTGCAACATCTGGAGGGCTACAGTTTTAGAGAACACTGCAAAGTGATCTCCAAACTGTGACCCTCCAGATGTTGCAAAACTACAAATCCCAGCATGCCCGGACAGCAAACAGCTGTTTGGGCATGCTAGGAGTTGTAGTTTTGCAAGATCTGGAGGGATACAGTTTAGAGACCACTAGATAGTGGTCTCAAACTGTAGCCCTCCAGCTGTTGCAAAACTACATATTCCAGCATGCCCAAAACGCTGTCTGGGCATGCTGGGAGTTGTAGTTTTGCAACATCTGGAGGGCTACAGTTAGAGACCACTATCTATTGGTATCAGACTGTACCCTCCAGATGTCGCTAGGCAACTCACCGGCTTCCGTTGGAACCAGCCGATCTCCGTCGCCCGCAGCCTCTGGATCGGTAAGTGGATCTTCGGTGCCGGTCTCTGTTGGGTTTCCCCGTCCTGCCCTACTATTGTGGGTGGGTAGGAAGGGGAAAACGAACAAGCTGGTGTAGCCCCCAACTTTTCCTTTTCATAAGGGGTAAAAGGAGAAAAAGCCTCCCAAAATTTGTAGTGCAATTTCTCCGAGTACGGAGATACCCCATATGTGGCCCTAAACTGTTTCCTTGAAATACGACAGGGCTCCGAAGTGAGAGAGTGCCATGCACATTTGAGGACTAAATTAGGGATTGGATAGGGGTGGACATAGGGGTATTCTGCGCCAGTGATTCCCAAACAGGGTGGCTCCAGCTGTTGCTAAACTCCCAGCATGCCTGGACAGTCAGTGGCTGTCCAGAAATGCTGGGAGTTGTTGTTTTGCAACAGCTGGAGGCTCCGTTTTGGATTTTTTATTGGGGGGGGGGACAGTGTAAGGGGTGTATATGTAGTGTTTTACTCTTTATTATGTGTTAGTGTAGTGTTTTTAGGGTATGTTTGCACTGGTGTGTTACGGTGAGTTTCCCGCTAGGAGTTTGCGCTGCAGCGAAAAATTTGCCGCAGCCCAAACTTGAAGCAAGAAACTTACTGTAAACCTGCCCGTATGAATGTATCCTGTACGTTCACCTGGGGGGGGGGGGCAAACCTCCAGCTGTTTCAAAACTACAACTCCCAGCATGTACTGACAGACCGTGCATGCTGGGAGTTGTAGTTTTGCAACAGCTGGAGGCACACTGGTTGGAAAACCTTCAGTTGGGTTTTGTTATCTAACTCAGTATTTTCCAACCAGTGTGCCTCCAGGTGTTGCAAAACTACAACTCCCAGCAACTACTGATCACCAAAGGGCATGCTGGGAGATGTAGTCATGCAACAGCTGGAGGTACACAACTACAACTCCCAGCATGCCGAGACAGCTGTTTGGGCATGCTGGGATTTGCAGTTTTGCAACATCTGGAGGGCTACAGTTTTAGAGAACACTGCAAAGTGATCTCCAAACTGTGACCCTCCAGATGTTGCAAAACTACTAATCCCAGCATGCCCGGACAGCAAACAGCTGTTTGGGCATGCTAGGAGTTGTAGTTTTGCAAGATCTGGAGGGATACAGTTTAGAGACCACTAGATAGTGGTCTCAAACTGTAGCCCTCCAGCTGTTGCAAAACTACATATTCCAGCATGCCCAAAACGCTGTCTGGGCATGCTGGGAGTTGTAGTTGTGCAACATCTGGAGGGCTACAGTTAGAGACCACTATCTATTGGTATCAGACTGTACCCTCCAGATGTCGCTAGGCAACTCACCGGCTTCCGTAGGATCCAGCCGATCTCCGTCGCCCGCAGCCTCTGGATCGGTAAGTGGATCTTTGGTGCCGGTCTCTGTTGGGTTTCCCCGTCCTGCCCCGCCTATTGTGGGTGGGCAGGAAGGGGAAAACGAAAGTAAACCCCCCGGCCCCGATCTGCTATTGGTGGTCGCATCTAGACCACCAATAGCAGGGATTGGAGGGATGGCACCCCTGCCACCTCACTCCTATCCCTTCAGGGGGATTGTGGGTGTCATGGACACCCGCGATTCCCCTTCTATTCCGGGTCACCATAGACCCGTAATGACCCGGAATCGCGTAAATCGCAAGTGTGAATTCACTTGCGATTTGCCATGATCGCCGACATGGGGGGTCTGATGACCCCCCTGGGCCTTTGCACGGGATGCCTGCTGAATGATTTCAGCTCGCATCCCGGTCCGATCCCCGCCCGGTGCGTGGCGGGGGCCGGAATTCTTCATGACGTACGTCATGGGTCACGCGTACGTCATGGGTCCTTAAGTACCAGGGTGTCATGACGTATGCCTACATCAAGGGTCCTTAAGGGGTTAAAGGGGTACTCCGGTGGAAAACTTTTTTTTTTTTTTTTAAATCAACTGGTGCCAGAAAGTTAAACAGATTTTTAAGTTAATTCTATTAAAAAATCTTAATGCTTACAGTACTTATTGGCTGCTGAATACTACAGAGGACATCTCTGTCCATTTTAGGAACTCTCCAGAGCAGCATATGTTTTCTATGGGGATTTTCTCCTACTCTGGACAGTTCTTAAAATGGACAGAGGTGTCAGCAGAGAGCACTGTGGTCATGATGTCAGAAGAGAGCACTGTGTTCCAAAAAGAAAATAATTTACTCTGTAGTATTCAGCAGCTAATGAGCACTGGAAGGATTAATATATTTTAATAGAAGTAATTTACAAATCTTTATAACTTTCTGGCACCAGTTGATTAAAAAAAAAAGTTTTCCACCGGAGTACTCCTTTAAAAAAGGACTTTCCTCTCGAATCAAGGATGCTCTCGCTTCACAAGATTCTCCGGCTAACCTAAACAAACTTATCCATCTAGCCACTCGAATTGATGTGCGTTTTGCTGAGAGGCAGGAGGAACTTCATTTGGAAAAAGAACCTGCCCGAACACAGCGTTTACCTCGTCTAGCCCCCATGTTCCAACATCCACCCCTACTCTCTATTTTGCCTCTTGCCAAAGAGGCTATGGAAGCAGACTGTTTTCACTTAACGCAGCAGGAAAAATCCCATCGACGCATTGAGAATTTGTGCCTGTATTGTGCCAGTCCGGAGCACTTTCGCAAAGACTGTTCTATATGTCCTCCGTGTCCGGGAGAACGCTCTCAACTTGGACAAGGTCCTCGCTTGACCACCCCAGTTCAAGTATTTTCCTCTGCAAAGACGTCTTTCATCTCTTCTGTTAATGGACAAAATCTGAACTTTAAGGTGCAATTTCACGTCATGCATGTAGGAAATTTGCATAAGAAAAAAATGGAGTTCTATGTGCTACCAGATTGTACTTCTGAGCTTCTTCTTGGTCTTCCTTGGCTTCAACGCCATTCTCTACAACTTGACTGGAAATCTGTTGAAATCACTTGTTGGGGACAATATTGCCAAGATCACTGTCTTTCTCCCTGTAATATCTTCTGTGCCTGTTAAACTCAGATGTAAAGTCTTGAATTGGGGACATTCTTCCTTGCCAGTTGGTCACCTTAGAAGATGGAAGACTCCACGACAGAAGCCTACAAGTTCCTTAACCCCTTAAGGACCCATGACGTATGCATACGTCATCACACCCTGGGTCTTAAGGACCCATGACGTATGCATACGTTATGGTCTTTTCCTGGTCTCCGCCGCTCACCCGGCGGAGATCGGAAGAGGATCCCTGCTGAAATCCTTCAGCAGGGATCCAGGGCAAACGCCGAGGGGGGCCTTGTAGGGAAATTGCCCTTGCGATCTGCGGCGATACCGGGCTGATCGGGTCTCTGGGACCCGACCGCCCGGTAATTTTGCATGATCCCGGCTGTCACAGACAGCCAGGACCATGCTAAAGTATAGGAGCGAGGTGGCAAGCCTGCCACCTCCTCCTATGCCCTGCGATCCGTTGGTTAGTTAATCGACCGATCGCAGGGGGGGGCGGTTACTTCCTCCCGCCCTGCCCGGCCCCTGGAAGTCCAGAGAGGACGACGGGAGGAAGACCGGAGGACGCGCCGGGGGATGGGGGAGTGCTGGGGCCCAGCCCCGGTACTTACCTCGTCCCTGAAGACCCGACTCCCGGCGATGAAGACGGCGTCGGCGACAGGTGAGTGGATCTTCAGCCGCGGTCGGGCCCTTTACAGCAATGCACGTCGCCGTAAAGTGACATGCATTGCTGTATTGGGACCCTGTATATTACAACTCCCAGCATGCCCAGACAGCCCTTGGGACCACTGTGCCCTTCCAGATGTTGCAAAACGACACATCCTCAGCATGCCCTTACTGTCCAGGCATGCTGGGAGTTGTAGATCTGTAACATCTGGCCCTTCAGATGTTGCAGAACTATAACTCCCAGCATGCCTGGACAGTTTTGGCATACTGGGAGTTGTAGTTTTGCAACATCTGGAAGGGCACAGATTGGGAACCACTGTATTAGTGGTCTGCAAACTGTAGTCCTCCAGATGTTGCAAACTACAACTCCAAGCATGCTGGGAGTTGTAGTTCGGCAACATCTGGCTCTAAAGATGTTGCCGAACTACTACTTCCAGCATGCCTGAGAATGTTTGGGAGTAGTGGTTTTGCAACAACTGGAGGCACACTGGTTGGGAAACATTGTCTGTTTCCTAACTCAGTGTTTCCCAACCCGTGTGCCTCCAGCTGTTGCAAAACTATAACTACCAGCATGCACTGATAGACTGTGCATGCTGGGAGTTGTAGTTTTGCAACAGCTGGAGGTCCCCCCCCCCCGTGAATGTACAGGGTACATTCACATGGGCAGGGGCTTACAGTGAGTATCAGGCTGCAAGTTTGCGATGCAGCAAATTTTGCATGGCAGCTCAAACTCGCAGCGGGAAACTCGCTGTAATCCCCCGCCCGTGTGACTGTACCCTAAAAACACAACACTAACACAAAATAAAATCAAAAGTAAAAAACACTACATATACACATACCCCTACACAGTCCCCCTCCCCTATAAAAATGAAAAACGTCTGGTACACCACTGTTTTCAAAATGGAGACTCCAGCTGTTGCAAAACAACAACTGCTGGTAACGGGATGGTGCCCCCTTTATTTATATTATTAAATATCTAAATGAATCATTTAAAAAATCTAGTAGTTGTAAAAGAAAAAGATTCCATCTACAAAGGATTGGATATAAATTTGGTCAGCAATTTGCAGCTCATTGTGTAACCAGAAACTGAAGACTAAGCGAAAAGTTCAGTGTTGTTTTCCTTACAAAGAAGAAGCTTTTCCTGGTTTTCTACAGAGCTTTGTTAAATATTTAAAATTGGGAGCATCAAACATATGCTGAATCAGGGGGCTGTGATAAAGATCCATTGTTATCTTGTATTGATTCACAGTAATGCACTCTTGTTACTGATACTGGTTACATTCACTACATTAACTTATGAAAAAGCCTGAAAACAATACTGTATAATTATGCAACCAATTGAAAAAACTGAGACTCATTCCAAATATACAGTCCATTGTACTTTACTATAGATATATAAAGAGTGATGAATCAAAGTACAATCTCCAAGTGCTCCAGTCATCATCTTTCATCTGCCATTTTTTCATCTTAAAGGGGTACTCTGCCCCTAGACATATTATCCCCTATCCAAAGGATAGGAAATAAGATGTCTAATCGCAGGGGTCCAACCACTGGGAACCCCCATGATCTCCCTGCTGCACCTGGCATTCATTTAGAGCGTCGGGTGCAGCGCTGAAGCCTAGTGATGTCACGATCATGACATCACGGCCACGGACGTCACGCACCCTCCCATAGACTTGCAGTGAGGGGGCGTTGCCGTGACATCACAAGCGGGCGTGACTGTAACATCACGCGCCTCCGCCCTCATTGCCAGTCATCCGGCACGTGCATTGGATGTCTGGGGTTCCGCAGACGAGATTGTGGGGGTCCCCAATGGTGGGACCCCTGCAATCAAACATCTTATCCCCTATTCTTTAGGATAGGTGATAAGATGTGTAGGGGCGAAGTGCCCCTTTAAAGGTGTTGTCCCACTATTAACGTTAAGAGTATAAGTGTATGGTGCTAGAGGAGTCTGACCACTGGGACCCCCATTACCCCCTCATGACCTCAAGAATAAAGTTCCTCACTGCCAAGGATAGCTGAGTTTATCTCTAGACTATTTTTGACAGTCCAATAGCATGTGAGTGAAAAATAAGAGCACATGCCCAAAATGCTTCATTCTGATGGGAGCTTCAGAACCCCCAATTCTTAAAATTGCAATGGATGCCCATTGGTTAGAACCCTTGCGATTATACACCTATCCTCTATGTTTTGGATAATGTTAATAAGTGTTAATGATGGGAAGACCCCTTTAAAAGGATGACAATATTTCAGGATAAAATGGCCTACAAGGGTACAAGAGGCTTCTGTGGTGGACCTAGACTCTAATACAAGAATGGGTCCATGGGTCTAACAGAAGACAACTCTATTTAGAAGCTGACCTTGTAGCCAACCACTGGCCATTAGGGTCTATTTATTATGTGATTATTCACAAATAAATTACTAGACCTTATTAATGATATGTCCATTATGTACAATGATTAACAATGCATAACATAAGATGTGCACATATTCTACACTCACTGTCCACTTACTTGTACTGGGTTGGACCTCCTTTTGCCTTTAGAACTTCCTTCATTCTTTCTACTAGGTGTTGTAAACATTCCACTGATGACAGTGTAGGTCCGCACTGTCCTAGTCTTGAAGTATTTCTGTGGTAGCCGCTCAGATGAAATCTCTGACCCCAAGGCTCTTTTATTTAATCTGACAGCTGTTAGAGAAAGCTTATAAATAAAACACTGAATGGCCACTTTATTGGAGAGAAGCATCTAGTAGCACATTGGACGTTTCTTGGCCTTTAGAACTGAAGCAATTTGCACTGTGAAGGTCAAGGTAACAAGGAAAACTCATGTTTCATGACTGTATGACCCATGTAAATTCCAAAATCACTCCAACCTCCACGGAGGATCATAGGCGCTGCCAGTAAGGTGATCCAGAAGTGATAATAAAAACATATTTTATTATAAGGCATGTTTAAATAAAATAAGTTTTTATTATCACTTCTGGATCACCTTACTGGCAGCTCCTATGATCCTCTGTGGAGGTTGGAGTGGTTTTGAAATCTATTATTCACGACTGGAAGCGTGAGGAGGAATGTGCAGGAGCCTTAATTGACCAAATGCTTATACGTGTTGTGCCGAAATCTGCACAACTGTGTTAGGTGAGCTGGTCTTCGGCTCACTTGTTTTTAATCTTTATGTTGAAGGTGTCACACCAAGGAGCGCTTTTTTTGTCTTTTGTATTTTAGTGTACGACTCATGTGGCATGGTATTTTGTCCTGCTAAAAAAGTTCTCTTCTGCTATAAGATAAATAGCAGCCATGAAGGGATAAACTTTGTAGTCCATAATGCTTAAATAAACCCAACAGGGTTGTATATAGATGTAATTCTGCCTCATATGTGAGTCATGCTAAATGAGGCTCATACACTATAGGGTGGCTTCCCATGGGCCAAGCTGATTTTACGTCTGCATTTGGTCATTTGACCCGTGGTTGGACAAGGACTTGAGTTTGTAATATAAAGAGAAACATACGCATATGCGAAGGCAGCCTATGGCACACAAAATGTCTAATTTTTCTCACACATTAATTATGTGCTGATAAGTGGGATAGATGTTCCTGCTGTTCTAACTATCTGCCCCATTCTCTGCTGTACGGCCAGTAGCTGAACCCGCCCCCCCTCGTAAGACGCCGGTTTTACTAATAATTTCAGAGTGGCATGGAGGGGGATTGAAAAAAAAAGTGCACAAGATATACTCCTCACATAGTGCTGCCCCCTGCAGGCTGCCACCCTAGGCCCTCAACCACAAGTAAATAGTGAGAAATACATCCCTGAAATCCTGCTGTGAAACTTTTTCAATCCTGACCTCAGCTTGTCTAGCACAGATTCCAATTTCAGATCAGATCGCTGGATTTACCAATTCTAATAGGAATTCACACTGACAAAAATCCAAAGAAGACTCACTCACTAGATTTTATGATGTGGGTCACTGGTCTCTTTCCTATACGGGGGGGGGGTCTCCGGTCATTAAAGGGCAACTGGTTCTAAAAATTCACCAGTTGACCATTCAGTTTATAATCTTCAAAGGCAGAACTCCAATGAATATTCATGGAAAGCCATTTTGTTATATTGATACACATATGATTCCTAGTTGCCAATAATCAATCTGCATAGTTATCTTTGTTCCATAAATATTCAGATTTGCCAGATCAGGAGTCTAGAGAAAACCCCTCAAGCACTTTAATTGAATGCAAAATATATAAAAAAAAAAAAAGATAAAACTAAGAAATTGTCAAATTAAAATTCTAACAGTTTTAGAGAAGATGACTCCCTGATATATATTGACTTTTTGCTATATATACTTAGAAGGAAATATATAATCTTGATCCGGATCACCAGGTCTATTAAATATTCTAAGACAGTTTTCTAGATTAAAGAGTTTGATTTCATTAAGTTTTATATTTCATCCTCACTATTTGAGAGGTGACTCAAGAATAGCTCCTTGTAATTTGGGTAAATAGTAATTAAAGCAGTGTGAATGGAAATTGGAAATGTTCAACCTATCTGACATTGCTGCCGCAATACAATAATTATGGAAACTCAATGTATAATTTACCAAATTAACAGACAAGAGTGGGGACCCTTCTCATTCTACCTCTAAGAAGATTTTCCCAGATAAACCATGATTATGGCACTAGTTATTGATAATTGATTTAAAGCTATGAGACCATTTGTAATCACCACAGTGTGAAGGAGTATAAGGGATGTTAAGACTGCAGGTGGCAATGTGCAGATGTCACAGATAAAGATTGTGCATGCGCTGGAAACACGTCTAATGTTACCACCTTCATGTGTATCCCGTGTTGTCTTCTGAACCCCAAATAAAGCTGAGTTTTAACTGCAATTGTGCTGGATCATCGTCTTGCTTTTGGATTCATTGAACGCACCAGGCTGGATGCAGGATTTGGGCACTGCTCATGGAGGGAGAGCTGAGTGTTCCACAAGTTAATGTTTCTGCATTATACTGTACATCAGGAGCCAGTCCCAAATCTGCCCTCATCTCCTGGGGAAAAGAGATGGACCTAACCCTGCCCTAGGTGAGTCTACTCCTAGGTGCACATGATTTATCCCTCTGCACTGCTAATCCTGAGGGGAACAAAGTTAGTGAGCCTATGTACTGCTAACGTCAGGAATACCTCCTATAGGTCACATGTCCCTTATCTGCAACTAATTAGTTCCTGAACCCTGTTCCAGATACTTTTCTTTACACGTTTGCCCCAAGTGGGATTTTTTTCAAGGAGAGAGCTGGCCTCAGAATGTGCAGGAAACATATTTCTGAACATGTGCAAATGTACTAAAGATTTATTTTCTGCCAAAGTATCTGCAAGTATATGCAGTTTAATAAATTGTATCAGGAGTGAAGTAAAGTTACAAGTTGTTTAACGGAATCCTGGTTTTAGAGGTCTCATTCCTGGTCTGTGTGTGGGGAATAGCTTTATTTGAAAAGGTTTTTTTTGTGCACTCATAGGAACATTGGGTCAATATCACTCTAGCTATTGTTACGCCGAGCGCTCCGGGTCCCCGCTCCTCCCCGGAGCGCTCGCTTCACTCTCCCCGCGGCAGCGCTCCGGTCACGTCCTCTGACCCGGGGCGCTGCGATTCCGCTGCCAGCCGGGATGCGATTCGCGATGCGGGTAGCGCCCGCTCGCGATGCGCACCCCGGCTCCCCTACCTGACTCGCTCTCCGTCTGTTCTGTCCCGGCGCGCGCGGCCCCGCTCCCTAGGGCGCGCGCGCGCCGGGTCTCTGCGATTTAAAGGGCCACTGCGCCGCTGATTGGCGCAGTGGTCCCAATTAGTGTGTTCACCTGTGCACTTCCCTATATCACCTCACTTCCCCTGCACTCCCTTGCCGGATCTTGTTGCCTTAGTGCCAGTGAAAGCGTTCCTTGTGTGTTCCTTGCCTGTGTTTCCAGACCTTCTGCCGTTGCCCCTGACTACGATCCTTGCTGCCTGCCCCGACCTTCTGCTACGTCCGACCTTGCTTTTGCCTACTCCCTTGTACCGCGCCTATCTTCAGCAGCCAGAGAGGTGAGCCGTTGCTAGTGGATACGACCTGGTCACTACCGCCGCAGCAAGACCATCCCGCTTTGCGGCGGGCTCTGGTGAAAACCAGTAGTGGCTTAGAACCGGTCCACTAGCACGGTCCACGCCAATCCCTCTCTGGCACAGAGGATCCACTACCTGCCAGCCGGCATCGTGACAGTAGATCCGGCCATGGATCCCGCTGAAGTTCCTCTGCCAGTTGTCGCTGACCTCACCACGGTGGTCGCCCAGCAGTCACAACAGATAGCGCAACAAGGCCAACAGCTGTCTCAACTGACCGTTATGCTACAACAGTTACTACCACAGCTTCAGCAGTCATCTCCTCCGCCAGCTCCTGCACCTCCTCCGCAGCGAGTGGCCGCTCCTGGGATACGCTTATCCTTGCCGGATAAATTTGATGGGGACTCTAAGTTTTGCCGTGGCTTTCTTTCCCAATGTTCCCTGCATCTGGAGATGATGTCGGACCTGTTTCCCACTGAAAGGTCTAAGGTGGCTTTCGTAGTCAGCCTTCTGTCCGGAAAAGCCCTGTCATGGGCCACACCGCTCTGGGACCGCAATGACCCCGTCACTGCCTCTGTACACTCCTTCTTCTCGGAAATCCGAAGTGTCTTTGAGGAACCTGCCCGAGCCTCTTCTGCTGAGACTGCCCTGTTGAACCTGGTCCAGGGTAATTCTTCCGTTGGCGAGTATGCCGTACAATTCCGTACTCTTGCTTCAGAATTGTCCTGGAATAATGAGGCCCTCTGCGCGACCTTCAAAAAAGGCCTATCCAGCAACATTAAAGATGTTCTGGCCGCACGAGAAATTCCTGCTAATCTACATGAACTTATTCACCTAGCCACTCGCATTGACATGCGTTTTTCCGAAAGGCGTCAGGAACTCCGCCAAGATATGGACTCTGTTCGCACGAGGCGTTTCTTCTCCTCGGCTCCTCTCTCCTCTGGTCCCCTGCAATCTGTTCCTGTGCCTCCCGCCGTGGAGGCTATGCAGGTCGACCGGTCTCGCCTGACACCTCAAGAGAGGACACGACGCCGTATGGAGAACCTCTGCCTGTACTGTGCTAGTACCGAACACTTCCTGAGAGATTGTCCTATCCGTCCTCCTCGCCTGGAAAGACGTACGCTGACTCCGCACAATGGTGAGACAGTCCTTGATGTCTACTCTGCTTCTCCACGTCTTACTGTGCCTGTGCGGATGTCTGCCTCTGCCTTCTCCTTCTCTACAGTGGCCTTCTTGGACTCAGGATCTGCAGGAAATTTTATTTTGGCCTCTCTCGTCAACAGGTTCAACATCCCGGTGACCAGTCTCGCCAGACCCCTCTACATCAATTGTGTAAATAATGAAAGATTGGACTGTACCATACGTTTCCGCACGGAGCCCCTTCTTATGAGCATCGGATCTCATCATGAGAGGATTGAACTTTTGGTCCTCCCCAATTGCACCTCGGAAATTCTCCTTGGACTTCCCTGGCTTCAACTTCATTCCCCTACCCTGGATTGGTCCACTGGGGAGATCAAGAGTTGGGGGTCCTCTTGTTCCAAGAACTGTCTAAAACCGGTTCCCAGTAACCCTTGCCGTAACTCTGTGGTTCCTCCAGTAACCGGTCTCCCTAAGGCCTATATGGACTTCGCGGATGTTTTCTGCAAAAAACAAGCTGAGACTCTACCTCCTCACAGGCCTTATGATTGCCCTATCGACCTCCTCCCGGGCACTACTCCACCCCGGGGCAGAATTTATCCTCTCTCTGCCCCAGAGACTCTTGCCATGTCCGAATACGTCCAGGAGAATCTAAAAAAGGGCTTTATCCGTAAATCCTCCTCTCCTGCCGGAGCCGGATTTTTCTTTGTGTCCAAAAAAGATGGCTCCCTACGTCCTTGCATTGACTACCGCGGTCTTAATAAAATCACGGTTAAGAACCGCTACCCCTTACCCCTCATCTCTGAACTCTTTGATCGCCTCCAAGGTGCCCACATCTTCACTAAATTGGACTTAAGAGGCGCCTATAACCTCATCCGCATCAGAGAGGGGGACGAGTGGAAAACGGCATTTAACACCAGAGATGGACACTTTGAGTATCTGGTCATGCCCTTTGGACTGTGCAACGCCCCTGCCGTCTTCCAAGACTTTGTCAATGAAATTTTTCGTGATTTGTTATACTCCTGTGTTGTTGTATATCTGGACGATATCCTAATTTTTTCTGCCAATCTAGAAGAACACCGCCAGCATGTCCGTATGGTTCTTCAGAGACTTCGTGACAACCAACTCTATGCCAAAATTGAGAAATGTCTGTTTGAATGCCAATCTCTTCCTTTTCTAGGATATTTGGTCTCTGGCCAGGGACTACAGATGGATCCAGACAAACTCTCTGCCGTCTTAGATTGGCCACGCCCCTCCGGACTCCGTGCTATCCAACGCTTTTTGGGGTTCGCCAATTATTACAGGCAATTTATTCCACATTTTTCTACCATTGTGGCTCCTATCGTGGCTTTAACCAAAAAAAATGCTGATCCCAAGTCCTGGCCCCCTCAAGCAGAAGACGCCTTTAAACGACTCAAGTCTGCCTTTTCTTCGGCTCCCGTCCTCTCCAGACCTGACCCTTCCAAACCCTTCCTATTGGAGGTTGATGCCTCCTCAGTGGGAGCTGGAGCTGTTCTTCTACAAAAAAATTCTTCCGGGCATGCTGTCACTTGTGGTTTTTTCTCTAGGACCTTCTCTCCAGCGGAGAGGTACTACTCCATCGGGGATCGAGAGCTTCTAGCCATCAAATTAGCACTTGAGGAATGGAGGCATCTGCTGGAGGGATCAAGTTCTCCTGTTATTATCTACACCGACCACAAGAACCTCTCCTACCTCCAGTCTGCCCAACGGCTGAATCCTCGCCAGGCCCGGTGGTCTCTGTTCTTTGCCCGATTTAATTTTGAGATTCACTTTCGTCCTGCCGATAAGAACATTAGGGCCGATGCTCTCTCTCGTTCCTCGGATGCCTCAGAAGTTGAACTCTCTCCGCAACACATCATTCCACCTGACTGCCTGATCTCCACTTCTCCTGCCTCCATCAGGCAGACTCCTCCAGGAAAGACCTTTGTTTCTCCTCGCCAACGCCTCGGAATCCTCAAATGGGGTCACTCCTCCCATCTCGCAGGTCATGCGGGTATCAAGAAATCTGTGCAACTCATCTCCCGCTTCTATTGGTGGCCGACTCTGGAGACGGATGTTGTGGACTTTGTGCGAGCCTGCACTATCTGTGCCCGGGATAAGACTCCTCGCCAGAAGCCCGCTGGTTTTCTTCATCCTCTGCCTGTCCCCGAACAGCCTTGGTCTCTGATTGGTATGGATTTTATTACTGATTTACCCCCTTCCCGTGGCAACACTGTTATTTGGGTGGTCGTTGATCGATTCTCCAAAATGGCACATTTCATCCCTCTTCCTGGTCTTCCTTCTGCGCCTCAGTTGGCTAAACAATTTTTTGTACACATTTTTCGTCTTCACGGGTTGCCTACGCAGATTGTCTCGGATAGAGGCGTCCAATTCGTGTCTAAATTCTGGAGGGCTCTCTGTAAACAACTCAAGATTAAATTAAATTTTTCTTCTGCATATCATCCCCAGTCCAATGGACAAGTAGAAAGGATTAACCAGATCTTGGGTGATTATTTGCGACATTTTGTTTCCTCCCGCCAGGATGACTGGGCAGATCTCCTCCCATGGGCCGAATTCTCGTATAACTTCAGGGTCTCTGAGTCTTCCTCCAAATCCCCATTTTTCGTGGTGTACGGCCGTCACCCTCTTCCCCCCCTCCCTACTCCCTTGCCCTCTGCTCTGCCCGCTGTGGATGAAATTTCTCGTGACCTTTCCATCATATGGAGAGAGACCCAAAATTCTCTCTTACAGGCTTCATCACGCATGAAGAAGTTCGCGGATAAGAAAAGAAGAGCTCCCCCCGTTTATTCCCCTGGAGACAAGGTATGGCTCTCCGCTAAATATGTCCGCTTCCGTGTCCCTAGCTACAAGTTGGGACCACGCTATCTTGGTCCTTTCAAAATTTTGTGTCAAATTAATCCTGTCTCTTATAAACTTCTTCTTCCTCCCTCTCTTCGTATCCCTAATGCCTTTCACGTCTCTCTTCTCAAACCACTCATCCTCAACCGTTTTTCTCCCAAATCTGTTCCTCCCACTCCTGTTTCTGGCTCCTCGGACATCTTCTCGGTTAAAGAAATTTTAGCTGCCAAAAAGGTCAGAGGGAAAAATTTTTTTTTAGTGGACTGGGAGGGTTGTGGTCCTGAAGAGAGATCCTGGGAACCTGAGGACAACATCCTAGACAAAAGTCTGCTCCTCAGGTTCTCAGGCTCCAAGAAGAGGGGGAGACCCAAGGGGGGGGGTACTGTTACGCCGAGCGCTCCGGGTCCCCGCTCCTCCCCGGAGCGCTCGCTTCACTCTCCCCGCGGCAGCGCTCCGGTCACGTCCTCTGACCCGGGGCGCTGCGATTCCGCTGCCAGCCGGGATGCGATTCGCGATGCGGGTAGCGCCCGCTCGCGATGCGCACCCCGGCTCCCCTACCTGACTCGCTCTCCGTCTGTTCTGTCCCGGCGCGCGCGGCCCCGCTCCCTAGGGCGCGCGCGCGCCGGGTCTCTGCGATTTAAAGGGCCACTGCGCCGCTGATTGGCGCAGTGGTCCCAATTAGTGTGTTCACCTGTGCACTTCCCTATATCACCTCACTTCCCCTGCACTCCCTTGCCGGATCTTGTTGCCTTAGTGCCAGTGAAAGCGTTCCTTGTGTGTTCCTTGCCTGTGTTTCCAGACCTTCTGCCGTTGCCCCTGACTACGATCCTTGCTGCCTGCCCCGACCTTCTGCTACGTCCGATCTTGCTTTTGCCTACTCCCTTGTACCGCGCCTATCTTCAGCAGCCAGAGAGGTGAGCCGTTGCTAGTGGATACGACCTGGTCACTACCGCCGCAGCAAGACCATCCCGCTTTGCGGCGGGCTCTGGTGAAAACCAGTAGTGGCTTAGAACCGGTCCACTAGCACGGTCCACGCCAATCCCTCTCTGGCACAGAGGATCCACTACCTGCCAGCCGGCATCGTGACAGCTATGTGACATACACTTGAGAGAAACTACTATTCTCATTGTGACCCTCTCATCATCACCTTATGCTTATCATAACTTTATTCAGCATTATTGCACAAATGGCTCATCAGATAGATAGATAGATAATATACCCTCTAAGTGCCCTCCTGACCTGCAGAAGAAGTGCCCTCCTGACCTGTTGCTTGCTATCATGGACTTGCTGATTTGAGCCCAGAAATTTTAATGTAGGTGCTATAAAATGATGTCAGCAGAAAACAGAAGCTAGAAGCTTCCGTGTTCAGAACTTCGCGGTGCTGGTCTCAGCAGTAGGACCCCCAGGATCATACATCTTATCCCCTATTCTTTGGATAGGGGGATAAAATGTTTCGGTGCGTAGTACCCTATTAAAGCTGTGGTTTTAGTCTTTCCACCTGGATGGAATAAAACCACAACTTCGAGATATTCCAGGCCTCCTGCCATTGCCATTACCACACTCTTTGTGCTGTTATAGTTTAACTCCTTCAGAACGAAGGGCATACCTGTACACCCCTTGCCCGGTCCCGGTGTTTAAAACGGAGTCACGCAGTGACCTGGCTGCTAACGATAGCCGAGACCCTGGGCTAATAGCGTGCAGCACTGATCGTTGTGCCGCGTGCTATTAACCCTTTAGATGCGGCGATAAAAGTTGATTGCCGCACCTAAAAATGAAAGTAAAAGCTTCCCGGCAGCTCAGTCGGGTTGATCGGCACATTGTGATAAAATCACGATGTTCCAATCAGCTTGGACGCGAGCGGAGACCCCCTTACGTTGCTCCGTCGAGTCCGATATGGGTTTGATTGCTCCAAGCCTTAGCTACAGGCTTGAGCAATCGAGCCCCTATCTCGTTGATCCATGCAAAGCTATGGCTTTGCAGGGATCAGGGTAAAAGATCCCATGGGAGCTATAGCACTGCAAAAAAAAAGTGAAAAAAAAGTTAACAAAGGTCATTTAACCTCTTCCCTAATAAAAGTTTGAATCGCCTCCCTTTTCCCATAAAATAAAACTGTGTAAATAATAATAAACATATGTGGTATCGCCGCATGTGGAAATGTCCGAACAATGAAAATATATCGTTAATTAAACCGCACGGTCAATGGCGTACGCGCAAAAGAATTCCAAAGTCCAAAATAGCGTATTTTTGGTCACTTTTATATCATGAAAAAATGAATAAAAAGTGATCAAAAAGTCCGATCAATACAAAAATGGTACCGATAAAATCTTCAGAACACAGCGCAAAAAGTGAGTGCTCCTACCAGCCCGTACAAAATAAAAAAGTTATAGGGGTTAGAAGATGAACATTTTTTACATATATATTTTCCTGCATGTAGTTATGATTTTTTTCCGAAGTACGACAATATCCAACCTGTATAGGTAGGTATCATTTTAACCATATGGACCTACAGAATAAAGATAAGGTGGTATTTTTACCGAAAAATGCACTGCGTAGAAACGGAAGCCCCAAAAGTTACAAAATGAATTTTTTTCTTAAATTTTGTCGCACAATGAATTTTTTTTCCATTTTGCCGTGGATTTTTCGGTAAAATGACTAATGTCACTGTAAAGTAGAATTGGTGGCGCAAAAAATAAGCCATAATTCAGATTTTTAGGTGCAAAATTGAAAGGGTTATGATTTTATAAAGGCAAGGAGGAAAAAACAAAAATGTGAAATCGCTCAGTCCTTAAGGGGTTAAACCGCACGGTCAATGGCGTAAGCGCAAAAGAATTCCAAAGTCCAAAATAGCGTATTTTTGGTCACTTTTTATATCATGAAAAAATGAATAAAAAGCGATCAAAAAGTCCGATCAATACAAAAATGGTACCACTAAAAACTTCAGAACACGGTGAAAAAAGTGAGTCCTCATACCACCCTGTACAGGGAAAAATAAAAAAGTTATAGGGGTAAGAAGATGATAATTTTTTACATATAAATTTTCCTGCATGTAGTTATGCTTTTTTTCTGAAGTATGACAATATCCAACCTGTATATGTAGGGTATCATTTTAACCATATGGACCTACAGAATAAAGATAAAGTGGTATTTTTACCAAAAAAAGGCACTGCGTAGAAACGGAAGCCCCCAAAAGTTACAAAATGACATTTTTTTCTTCAATTTTGTCGCACAATGATTTTTTTTGCGCAAATTGATTGCGCAAAAATAAGCCATCATACGGAATTTTATGTGCAAAATTTAAAGCGTTATGATTTTTAGAAGGTGATGAGGAAAAAATGAAAATGCAAAAACTGAAAAACCCTGCGTCCTTAAGGGATTAATACAGCTCAACTTTATCATTTGCGTATATTATTTAGGGCAGTTTTACAAAACCTTTTTTCATCCTATTCTAACATCCTGTTTTTGGTTTGTTTGCTATATTTACGACAAAAACGGGATGAAGCATGATACAAAAAATGGTGCAGATGTCAATAGTAACAGGTGGCAAGAGGATAGGCTTCTTGTTTTTATTTATTATTATTATTTTTTTTTATTCATTTCCATACATTACATCCAAAAAGAAAGAAAAAAGAAAATACAACATATGCATTCAAACAATAACTAAGTTCACATTGCTTATACTATTTAACATGCCAGCATTATATGTCCCGGAAATCCCCAGAATGGGGGGAGAGAAGAAAAAAAAAAAAGGAAATAAAGGGGAAAAAGAAAGAGGAGGGAAGGAGGCTATGTTACTCAAGTAACTTAAATAGGTAACGGCTTAAAGTTCAACCATTTAGACCAGGTATTGGTAAAAGACCTAAGTTTGTCATTAGCCAAAGCTATATACCCCTCCATAAGGCAGTTCTGGTGAACAGAATTAATCGCTGCTATAAACTTTTCCATTTGGCTGCTAAATTCCAGGCCTCCTGTCATTGCCATTACCGCACCCTTTGTGCTGTCATAGTTTAATACAGCTCAACTTCATCATTTGCATATATTATTTAGGGCATTTTTACAAAACGTTTTTATATCCTATTCTAACATCCTGTTTTCCGTTTGCTATATTTACAACTAAAACGGGATGCAGCAGGACACAAAAAATGGTGCAGATGTCAATAGTAATAGGTGGCAAGAGGATAGGCATCCTGTATAAAAATACCTTTTTTCTGACCTTAAACAGAATGTTTCCACATGACACAAAACGTGATGTGAACAGGCACTTAATTTTGTTAACTGAGTTGTGAGGCATATGTTATATGTCTCACTTCTCAGTGTACAGGAGCAGGGACAATATTGATTTGCACAACTCTTGTTATCACAATAGCTTATCTTATGGAATCCCCTTGTGATGTCACAGAAGCTTACTTGATGGAATCCCACCTGTAATGGGTGAGATGAGCGAACTTAAATTCGATTCGGCCGATTCGCAGAATTTTACGACCCTATGGCCTCAGTCGTGAAAAGATTACATCGATTTATTTAAATGTCTAGGTGTTTACTTTGAACTAATATTGTTTGACCACAAAACCCAATATAACAAGGAGTCACATGGCTGCACAATGACAGAGCCTAGAGGTGGCAGCAGTATGAGGAGACCATAATCTGGCAGAATGACACAGCCTGGAATTGGCGGCTGCACAAGGAGACCATGTAGTGGCAGAACGACCCAGTCTGGAGGTGGCAACAGCCTGACAAGACCATAGGGCCCCACAATAGAGAAGATTTAAGATATTTTGGACATTTTAAATTGAAGATTTTAGATATATTAAAATGTTAAAAGTTTAATTTAAGTTGACACAGCCTGGAGCTGGCGGCACAATGACACAGCCTGGAGCTGGCGGCAGCATGAGTAGACAATAGAGCTTCACAGTCCCTAAGATTAAAAGTTGAATTTTAATATTGAAATTGAAGATTTATGGTTGCCTGGAGGTGGCATCAGTATGAGGAGAACATATAGTGGCTGAATGGCTGCCTGGAGTTTGAGGCCTCATGAAGAGACCATTTAGTGTCTGAATGGCATAGCCTAGAGGTGGCTGAAGCATGAGGAGAACATATAGTGGCTTAATGGCACAGCTTGGAGGTGGTGAAGCATGAGGAGACCATATAGTAGCTGAATGGCACAGCCTGGAGGAGACTGAAGCATGAGGAGACCATATAGTGGCTTAATGGCACAGCCTGGAGTTGGCTGAAGCATGAGAAGACCATATAGTGGCTGAATGGCACAGCCTGGAGTTTGTGGCAGCATGAGGAGTCCATATAGTGGCTGAATGGCACAGCCTGGAGGTGGCTGAAGAATGAGGAGAATATATATAGTGTCCGAATGGAACAGCCTGGAGTTATCTGAAGCATGAGGAGACCATATACTGTCTGAATGGCACAGCCTGGAGTTGGCTAAAGCATGAAGAGACCATATAGTGGCTGAATGGCACAGCCTGAAGTTTGTGGCAGCATGAGGAGTCCATATAGTGGCTGAATGGCATAGCCTGCAAGTGGCTGAAGAATGTGGAGAATACATAGTGTGTGAATGGCACAGCCTGGAGTTATCTGAAGCATGAAGAGACCATATAGTGTCTGAATGGCACAGACTTGAGTTGGCTGAAGCATGAGGAGACCATATAGTATCTGAATGGCACAGTCTGGAGTTGGTGAAGCATGAGGAGACCATATAGTGGCAGAATGGCACAGCCTGAAGTTTGTGGCAGCATGAGGAGTCCATATAGTGGCTGAATGGCACAGCCTGGAAGTGGCTGAAGAATAAGGAGAATATATAGTGTCTGAATGGCACAGCCTGGAGTTATCTGAAGCATGAGGAGACCATATAGTGTCTGAATGGCACAGCCTGGAGTTGGTGAAGCATGAGGAGACCATATAGTGGCTGAATGGCACAGCCTGGAGTTGGCGGCAGCATGAGTAGAACATATAGTGGCTGAATGGCACAGCCTGGAGGTGGTGAAGCATGAGGAGACATAAAGTGTCTGAATGGCACAGTCTGGAGTTGGCTGAAGCATGAGGAGACCAAAAATGGCTGAATGGCACAGCTTGGAGGTAGCTGAAGCAAGTTCTCCTTGGTTTTACTATGGCCCCCGCCGCACTAAAATCTCGTTCTGATGGCAGACTACTGGCCGGGCAGGAAAGCTTTTCCTGGGAAAACTCTGCTAGTTGCGGCCACAAATCAAGTTTGGCTGCCCAGAAGTCCGGCGGATCTTCAAGGTATGTTGGCATGGGCATGTCAAGGTATAGAATCGAGGAAGGAAAGGGAAATCCAGCACCCCCGAAAAATATAGAATGACGGTATAAAAACACAAAAAATGAATTTCATCCTTTAAAAATCAATGAGATGGTGAGAATTAAAAGCATAGATGAAACGCAGACACGTTTCGAACCATATGGCTTGACCTGCATCCGTGCTCCTCCACTAAGTACCCTTCCAGTGGCTACTTCTACAGGGCGGTGAGCTGGTCTATTTTTTCTTTATGTACTTCATGTCAAGGTATGCCACCACCTGCTGATTAAGTTTCTGCTCCAGGTCTACCTGCTGCTGATGAGTGAAGGTGAAGAAAGGTACTCATCAGTGACTGTAGACTTAGGCTGCTGCTGATGGAACTGGTACTGCTCCTGCCACCCCGGTAACCATGGCAGTAGAAAGTGAGCGCAGAGGGCCCCCCGACTCAGACCTGCAAGAGGATGGACGATGGCGCCCACAGTCCGCTCTAATTGACTGCTACTGCCACCGTCTCCAGGAACCCCTGTTCCACTACCTCCCGGGAAGGTAGGCTGCCACGAAGCAAGTGATCTCCCCCGGGCACGTTTGGCTCCAGAATTTCCACTTTGACCACCATGCTGACTGGCAACCATGCTACCGCCTTGCTGGCTCAGCTGCTGCCTGCAACTCTCCTGATGATGATGACGCCCAAGTGTGATCGGCTTCATCATCATCGAGTTGTATCTGCACGTCACTGATGTCCTCCTCAGGTTCCTCAACAGTGTCTGCTTCAGGACCCTGAATGCTGGCAACACCGCCTCCCACGTCACTCTCCTCATCACTACTTGCCCGCCTAGTGGATGAAGCGGCCGATGTCTTCTCCACTTCTTGGCTGGGCAGTAGCTGCTGACTGTCCTCTATTAGATCATCCTTACTGAATAGTGGAGCTGAACCCACACCATAAGATACTTCTTTAGGGGAGGGAACAGCATAGGACAGAGGCAATGGAAGGACAGGGACTGCTCCTGGGCCATGCCAACTGAGGGTTGTGTCTGAGGAACCCACTGACTGTTGACTGGGGTATCAGATGTCACTTGTGATGAAGTGGATGACTGTGTTAACCAATCGATGATGGAAGATAGGTTGCTGGTCGAGACACGACCACTAGCTGATACCGGGAGCTTAGGCCTCTCCCTGTGACTCCTGCTGCCACTCGCCCCTAGTATGCTGCGACCTCTGCCTGAAGAATTAAGGCCTCTGCCACTCCTCTGTGCACGTCCTGGCACCTCTCTGCCTGACATACTTAGTGCGAATATGAGGGGAGTACAATACGTTTCACTACGTTTAAAACAGTATTTGTATAGAACAGCAGCAGGTGTGTAGTTTTGGCTGTCCTTTCACAATATTTAGGCCCTTGACAGATTAACAGGTACAAAATAGTACACTACTTAGATGTAGGTATGTGGTATGCACTTATGAGGGCAGAAAAATGCGCTACAGTATACTTAAAAAAGTATCTGAGTACAACACCAGCCTATAAGTACTTTTGCCTGGACTTTCACAGTATCTAGGCCCTTGACAGATTAACAGGTACAAAATAGTACACTACATAGATGTATGTATGTGGTATGCACTTATGAGGGCAGAAAAATGCACTACTGTACGATTAATAAAAGTATTAGAGTAGACCCGTTACCTCAACGCCAGAAGAGAAAGACTTGACTCCACTCTTTCCTTACTGGAAGATTCTCTTATCTCCTCGTATTGTTTCTTTACGAACTTCCTTGAGTCCGACCTATGAGCCCAAGGCTACTGGACTTCGCTAAGGACTCCGTCAGAATCTTTTCTTTCTCCTCGGTGAAGGACTCCTTAGTCCTTATGTTTTCTGATTTTGTTTGTTGGTTTGATTATGATACCTGATACTTGTAATATACTATACCGTGACAGCTATAAGTATTGCTGACTGCCCAACCTCCCATCACTACATACCCCCATAGCTTGTCATAGTTTTCCACCTTGCCTCCCCGCCATCAGCCTTCATAGGGTTATGCACCCACAAGATATATAGCCCTCATATAGGATTACCCTCCCTCACATGTTGAGTCGAGGCCCACTTTGTACTGTCATTGGGCCCTGGTCCACGCACCTCCTAATGTCTCTCTATCTAGCGACATTATGTGTCAGGCTGCTTGCGGTCCCCGGCCCTCGCCTCTTCTACGTCACCCCCACTAGGTCTGTGGCCAGGCTGGCTCTGGCCTATATTTTGGCCCTTATGGCCACCTTCTTTAGCTCCCTTGCTTATGTGTCTATGCGTATGCCTGTTTTTTTCTTTTGTGTTCTCATCTCGTCCTCTCTTTTCTTTTCCTTTTCTAGGTCAGCAACACTTTCTTATTCCTCCACTCCTTGCAGATCAGCCATCTGGAAGAACCCGGGGCACCTGAGTGAGTTTAACATTATAAGTCTTATTCCCTATGGCCAATGATATCAAAGTAGCCTCACTAAATGTGAGGGGCTTCCACACGCCCGAAAAGAGAGCCCAGATTTTATATGCCTTTCATAAACAGAAGGTGCATATTCTCACGCTCCAAGAGACTCATTTCAAAGAGGGCTGCCTCCCTGCCATCAGTGCCAGATACTATCCCAAGTGGTACCATAGCACAAACCCGGAAGCCAGGACGAAAGGGGTGTCGATCGCTTTTCACAAATCTCTGCCAGTCGAAATCACCTCTACACTAATAGACCCTGATGCTAGGTTTATCTTTGTAAATTTTACTGTGACAGGACACAACTTCACTGTGGCATCAGTCTACGCACCAAACCACTCACAGATCCCTTTCCTAATCCGAACCATAGATAAGCTAGCCAACTTTGCCACAGGTAATATTATCTTAAGTGGAGATTTTAATGTCCCCCTCTTTCCCTCCTGCGACACATCTTCAGGACACTCTACACTGTCCCACAACAAGCTGAGAGCACTACGCCTAAAACTTCACTCCCTCCAACTCAATGATACTTGGCGGACCCAACACCCACAAGAGAAAGATTACACGTTCTATTCCCATCCTAGAAACTCTTACAGCAGAATTGATTACATCTTTCTTTCGCACCATCTCTTGCCATCTATCTCACTCACCTCTATTGGTACAGCTACACATTCGGATCATGCCCCGGTGTTCTGTTCCTTTGCCCTGCCCTCGTTTGCCAAGCCCCATGCCTCATGGAAACTAAACGAATCATTGTTGCTTGATGCACTTTGCCTTCAGGAACTGAAAGACACCATAGCCCAATTTGAAGCTCATCACGCAGAGGACTCTACCTCACTGGCGATGAAGTGGGACGCCCTAAAGTGCGTGCTTAGAGGGGTCCTGATGGGGCATGGGGCGAGGTTGAAGCGAGAGGCGGCGCACAGGTTCAGGACCTTAATGCAATCGCTCCACACCCTAGAGGCCCAACATAAACGCTCCCAACTGGACAATGTTTATAGAGAATTAATTAAAGTTAGACATGAATTGCTGGAGGTGATGAACGCCAAACACCGTTATTTTAAACAACTTACCGGGAGGGTCTTCTATGAATGGAGCAATAAGTCTGGTCGCCTCCTTGCTTCAGCTCTTAGAAAAAAGCGCACATCCACGTATATTCCGGCGATTCGGACCTCCCCTAACTCCATCTCTCACCTCACCCCAGACATACTATCTGCGTTCCACAAGTACTACTCTGAACTCTATAATCTTCCTAAACCCCCGGCCCTGACCACACCTCCCCCCGCTTTACCCTCACTAAGGCACTATCTAGACTCAACGGCTCTGCCTAAACTCCCCCATGATGTGATCCAATCCCTAGAATCTCCATTTTCTGCGGAAGAACTAGATGACGCCATATCGGCCATGCCCCCGGGTAAAAGCCCTGGCCCCGATGGATACACTAGTAAATTCTATAAAACTCTCAAGGTAGACTTAATTGCCCCCCTCCTTAAAACGTTCAACTCGGTCTCTCAAAATTCCCCACTGCCCCCCTCCTTCCTCCGGGCATACATCACCGTTATCCCGAAGGAGGGTAAGGATCCCCTTCTCTGCCCTAGCTACAGGCCGATATCACTTATTAACACGGACGCCAAACTGTTTGCCAAATTACTGGCGAATAGACTGGCAGACCACCTGGGCTCCCTCATCCACCCTGATCAAGTGGGCTTTGTCCGCGGACGCGAGGCAAGGGACAATACTCTGAGAGCTTTCTCCACAATACATTATGCTCGTCGACATAATATCCCAACCATGCTCCTGTCTCTGGACGCGGAGAAGGCCTTTGACCGGGTGGACTGGGATTTCCTGCAGATGACACTCTCACACATTGGTGTTGGCGACTCAATGATGGCCCGAATTATGGCGCTGTACACTAATCCCCTAGCTCAGATACGTGTAAACGGACAACTTTCTGCCCCTCTTCCCATTTGTAATGGCACGCGGCAGGGTTGCCCTCTTTCACCGCTCCTATATGTCCTCTGCATGGAGCATCTCCTTGTGGACATCAGACAAAACGCTGACATTAGGGGGATATCGGTGCCGCCTTGCCATTACAAATGCTCGGCATTTGCCGACGACTTGCTCCTCTTCCTCACCTCCCCACACTTGTCACTACCCTCATTGTTGGCCACTATCCGCCGTTTTGCCAGCTATAGCAACTATAAATTGAACACATGTAAATGTGAAGCCCTAAATATCAACATTCCCGTCCATACCCTCCAGACACTGAGAGCCTCCTATCCGTTTAAGTGGCAAACACGATCCTTGCAATATCTAGGTGTTCAGGTCCCGGCTGTTCTGACTGACACATACCGACTTAACTTTCCGCCCCTTCTACAAACGCTGCGCTCAGACTTAGCCAGGTGGAATCGTGGCGACCTCTCCTGGCTTGGCAGGATCAATGCATTCAAGATGAATATCCTCCCCCGCCTCCTATACCTGTTTTCGGGTATTCCTGTACACCTGCCTCGCTCTTTCTTTAGAGAGGTCGCTGCGATCCAGACTGGATTTGTGTGGGCGCACCGTCACCCCCGCCTAGCCAGAAACGTCCTCATTAGGAGAAAGACCGAGGGAGGCCTGGCACTTCCAGACTTCTCTGCTTACTATATGGCATCAACCCTCACGAGGGTATTAGATGGGTTCCACCATAGAGAGGAGAAGCAGTGGGTAGCACTTGAACATCGGACTTCGGGTATAGACATGCGATCAGTGCTATGGCTGCCTAAGATTCCTTGGACCAATGATACCTCTTTGAGTCTCCCACCCATAACGGCCTCAGTTATCTGGGCCCATAAGACATACTCCTCCCGCCTGTCTATGTTCCCGAACTCTAGCCCACTGTCACCACTCTTTGGAAATCCGCTGTTCCCCCCGGCCTTGACCTCCACATCATACCTTTCCCTGATTAGGTCTTCAGCACCAGTAATAAGGGATCTCTTACACTCATCAGGCGTGAAGCCCCTTGAGATCATTATGGGTGATGTGCCGCCCACTGCTTCTCATAGGTTTCAATATTTACAATTCAAACATTTCTACGAGAAAAATAAAAGTAAGCTGGACCTACACCGAACCCTCACACCTTTTGAGCGTTTCTGTACCTCTTCACCCCTTACCGGCAGAACTGTGAGTGTCTTATATTCTCAACTCTTAGATAGTCTCACAAAGGGACAGATGACATTCTGCTCTGCATGGGAACGAGAGACCAATTGTTCCATATCAGAGGAGGAGTGGAGGAAAGCCTTCTCTTGGTGCCACCGGTCTGCCACTTCGTCTAAAGCACACGAAACTAACTATAAGGTAATGACGCGATGGTATCGTGTCCCATCGCTCCTCGCCCACATGTACCCGAATATTTCGGACATTTGTTGGCGGTGTGGAGAACCGGGAGGCACCATGTATCATATTTGGTTGAAGTGTCCGGCACTTGCTTCGTTTTGGTCGCGGGTGACGGACATTGTAGGCAGAGTATTGAACTTGTCGCTTCCCATGGAGCCCAAGATTCTTCTCTTGTCAATCCTCCCAAGTGACATACCCAAGGCTTCGGCCCGACTACTCCATTTTTTACTTTTAGCCGCTAGAACGGTCATTCCACGCCTATGGAAGTCATCCACTCCCCCATCTATTTCGTCCTGGCTTCGGGAGACCTCCTGCTTACATAGAATGGAGGAGCTAGTGGCAGACTCACGTGGCCAACTTGACAAATTCACCTCCATATGGAGACCGTGGACTGCCTTTATGGCCTCTGATGAATTCTCGTCCATCCATGGCCCGACCACATAAAGCCCTCGGTGTTACTATATGACCGATACCCATGCTCAGGTGCCTGGGGTTTCCGAAAGGTGTGCTGTGACGCAAGGTAAGATACTTCTTGCTTATAGACCTCTTCTCCTCCTTCCTCTCTCCCATCTATCCCTGTCTGTTTCTCACCTCTTTTTACTACACCTTTTCTCCCCCTCTATTCTTTTACCTCTCTTTGTTCAACATTGACAGAGGCTCTACTGCCGATTGTTCTACCCCAGACTGGCGCAACATGTCAAGGCAGCCGCCACTTGAATGCCATACTCTACTCACTTATATAACCACTATAGACAACACCTACTTATTCACTCGCTGTGATACCACCTAACATTCTTGAATATACACCTGTTGACCATTTGTATAGTGGCTTGTATGTTACCTTCCACTACGTTTTCTCTATTCTCGTACTATGTGTGGAACATTTAGTGTTCTCTAGGTCTCAAGCCTGTCGAGACTTAGTTGTGTCCCATCTCGATGCACTCATGTGGCCCCTGTTTATTGTTTCTTGTTATAAAAACTTGAATAAAAAATATACTTTGAAAAAAAAAAAAAAAAGTATTAGAGTAAAACACCAGCCGGTGATTACTTTTGGCTGTCCTTTCACAGTATTTAGGCCCTTGACAGATTAACAGGTACAAAATAGTACTCTACATAGATGTACAGATATACATATGTGGTATGCATTTATGAGGGCATAAAAATGCGCTACAGTTCGCTTAAAAAAGCATTTGAGTACAAAACCAGCCGGTGAGTACTTTTGTCTGGCCTTTCTCAGTATCTAGGCCCTTGACAGATTAACAGGAACAAAATAGTATGCTACTTAGATGTACGTATGTGGTATGCACTTATGAGGGCAGAAAAATGTGCAACATTATGCTCAATTAAAAAAATATTGGAGTAAAACACCAGCCGGTGATTACTTTTGCCTGGACTTTCACAGTATGTTGGCCCTTGACAGATCAACAGGTACAAAATAGTATACTACTTAGATGTACTTATGTGGTATGCACTCATAAGGGCAGAAAGATGCGCTACAGTACACTTAAAAAAGAATTTGAGTAAAACACCAGCCAGTTAGTAGTTTTGCCTGGCCTTTCACAGTATCTAGGCCCTTGACAGATTAACAGGTACAAAATATTACACTACTTAGAAGTAGGTATGTGGTATGTAGTTATGAGAGCAGGAAAAAATGCACTACAGTATGCTTAAAAAAAGTATTTTTGCACAACACCACCAGTAAATAACAGCGCTGGAGCACACAATAGCTGTGTACTAAACCCAAAATTGCACTCTGTCAAAGACTATTAGGAATGGACTGCTGGGTATTATACCATCTACAGACTAGTATAACCAGCAGATTTGTTGCGGAACAAAGACACAGAATTGCGCTGAAAAATTATTCCTCTCTACTTGGCTAAGGTTTAGGAAGTTGAGGCAGTTGGTTTAAATGTATGAGGCAACACACAGCTATCTGCCCCTCTCTGTAATACAATGCTGTAGAAAGTGACTGGGAGGTTAATGGCTGCAGTAAAAATTATTTTCAGTGGAAAAAAGCAATGCTCTCTGTCCACCAGAACGGTGATGTGACTAGGAGGTGAAACACTTCTAGAAAAAGCTTTTCTATGTAACACACACACACACAGGCTGTCCATCCTTCCTCTCTGCAGTATTATGAATGAAGTGACTGGCCGCAATATGGCTGCTAATTATATAGGGCTGTGACATCACAGGGATGACTGGCTGCTGATAGGCTGCATCCTGCATGTGATTCAGGGTCATCGTGCCTATCCGTCATCCCAGCATTCCTTGCCCCATGTATTGACATGTGGATCCGCCATTTTAGATGCCCTGGAGCCTGGACCGCACTAAATGGAGTTTAATGAAGCGATGTGCATGATAGAATCGCGGCGATATTCGCATTAGTTGAGAATCAAATTTTTCATGAAATTCGTAACGTATTTGGATTCGTCAGCTTCCATTCGCTCATCTCTAGTGATGGGTGGCTCCCCCAACAGAAATACAGTTTTGAAGTCATAGCAGCTTACTTACTAAAACCTATTTGTAATGTTATATGAACTTCCTAACTTAAGCCAACTTACTATGTCAAAGCAGCTGAAGTAACTGAAGCCCACCTGTAATGTTACAGCAACTGATGAAAACCTACTTTTAATGTCACAGAGGTTTACTCAACAGAAACCCAGCTGTGACGTCATAGCAGCTTACCTGACTAAAACCTGATTGTGATGTCCTTAAGGCTTTGCTAACTTAAAGAAGATCTCCGGTGATAAAAACAAGAAAAAAAAAACGTATCCCCTATCCCCAGTATAAAGGATAAGTAGCTGATTGCGGGGGGTCTGAGCTCCAGGCCCCCCCGCGATCACTGGGACCCGACACTCAGTTAGAACGGCGTGCTTCAGCTGGCACGCACTCCATTAATTTCTATGGGAGCGCTAAAAGGATCCGAGTACAGCACTGAGGCATCATTGGTGCTCCCACAGAAATGAATGGAGTGTGTGCCTTCTACCGATAGACGACACACACTTCTCACTAAGAGCGCCGGGGTCCCTTCCTGGTGATCGTGGTGGACCCCAGCAGTCAGACCCCCCGCGATCAGCTACTTATCCCCTATCCTGTGGATACTACTTATCTCACTTGTGATGTCAAAGGGTGACTTGCCAGTCATTAGAGACTTTTAGCAAAATACAAGGGTGGTATAGGTAAACAATTAAAGACTTCCAACAATGAAAGACTGTATGGTTTGTGTTTGTTTGTTTGTTCTGTTAAGCGGTGTTGCCTGTCTTTGTTTTGTATAATTTGACACAACCAATGACGGTTTCCACTAATGTAATTTACTGTCTGCTGTGACCACATTACAAGGTACCACAGGGCACCTTTAGAAGGGATGTGAAGTCATAGTCTCAATGGGTCAAGCTGTTTTGGTGTCAAAAGGGAAACCTGCACAATTTTAGACTTTCATATGAGTTTTTATATCTGCAGCATCACTGTATTAGATAAGAACAGTAACCTGCTTTATGTTTACGCTTGGCTTATTCTACTTAGTCTTGTTTTTTCATCATGAGGACTTGGAACTGTCTCAAAGTTAGTTGTGAGCATAATTACATATGCATTATTCAGCTCACTTTATTATGCCTGGTGACTGCTTTTTGGGATATTAAAGATGTTTGCACGTAAATTTTCTAAACATGGAAATTGCAGAAGAAGATATTGTCTTACTATGTTGACTCCTGAGGCACGTCTTGTCTCCTGATTAGGAATCAGCAAAACTTTAAATATTCACTTTTCTGGTGTATCTCCTAAGGTAAATATACTGCAGAACTGTATCTGACTATTATAAGACAATGAAGGGTAAAATGTGGATCCATACTGAAACATTTCAGCCTCTGTTGTCTTAATATAGTTGTAACAATAAACAGTACTAGAAACTATGCCCAATGGCAAAATGTCAGTAATGAAAATTTTGACCATTTTGTTTATTTCTCATAATTTATTATCTATTTGTAAAATGGGAAAAGGGGATGATTTTTGTTTTTATTAGGGGAGGGGCTTATGTGTGTTATTAAATAACATTTTTTATTATTTTATGTACACTTTTTGAGTTCATGTAGGAGACTTTTCCATGCAATGTTCAGATTCCTGAGGCTATGATCACACCAGAGAATGTCTGCAGGGAAAATGTTCGTGTGGACATTCCCCAGCACTAGGAACATTTGGAAATGCATTTATGTTCGGAGTCCCCAGAAAGAATAGACTTGTCTATTCTTTCTGTGGACACCTGAAGTTAAATTTCTGCATCAGATGTTTCCGGCACGAAAATTCTGTTATGTGAACAGCACAGCGGAATCCCATTTAAATAATTGGGACTCTGCTGCTGCAGAATCTCTGTGTGGAATTCCAATTCCAATTTCTCTGTGTGAAATTCCTTCATGTGAACATAGCCTAACACTGAATAATGCTATGCAATTGTATATCATTACTCAGTGTTATCAGTGATATACTGATTGAGCCTCCCTTAGAAGATTCTATGAGCAGATCAGAACCAGGACCCAAAAGAAGCAGGTGGGCCTGTAAACCGATCGGACATACATGTTGTGGTGATGCCAATGATTTAGAGGGACAATCATTGTGGAGCTTAGGTGCTGTGATCACTATTGGTCATGGTTCATGACAGAGAACGGTGATATGGCCGTTCTCCGTCACTGATAGTAAGTGCATAGCTACTGATAGCAGCCATCAATGTAATTGTACATTCTGGAGCATTAAGTACCATGGCACCAGGACGTATATTTATCTCCATTGTTCTTAAGGGGTTAGTAGAGTGTCTGAAACATCATTGCACACAATAAAACCTAATGCTCTAAATCAGAACCATAGTATTGACTAAGAAAAGGGTAAAGCCAAGTTGTCAACTTTTTCAAGGAGGAAAACCAGACCTAATGCACAATGGCAGCGTTTTGTCAAAAAGTTTCACTAGCATTGCTTTGTCATGGGGACACAAATATTCACTAATGCAGATAGAGTATGTTATGAGAGCTCATAGGTCCTATTAAATGCCACAAAATAGACATGTTTGGAAGAATATATGGTACCAAGACTATTTAAGTCACTTAAAGGGGTACTCCGGCGCTAAGACATCTTATCCCCTATCCAAAGGATAGGTGATAAGATGCATGATAGCGGGGGTCCCGCCGCTGGGGACCCCCGTGATCTTGCATGCAGCATTGTGACGTCACGGCCCCGCCCCCGTGTGACATCCACCCCCCTCAATGCAAGCCTATGGGAGGGGGCGTGACAGCTGTCAGACCCGGAGCGAACAATCTCAGGGGACTGATTGTAACGGGATGCTGCGTGCAAGATCACGGGGGTTCCCAGCAAGGGGGACCCCCGCGATCAGGCATCTTATCCCCTATCCTTTGGATAGGGGATAAGATGTCTTAGCGCTGGAGTACCCCTTTAATTCAGTTATGGGTTCACTGAGGGATTGAGATAAAGTGCGCACACCTGTACTGATCGCCTGTGATAGTCTCCTCAGTTTCTCTTTAACAATATAAATGTTTATATTATTATACATCTTGATAACAAAAAACAATTCCTTTAGCTATCCTGTCCAACTTTTTTTTTCTTTCCTACAGCCAACCTACAAGATTATAATCTTCTCATCAGAGATATCCTTCCTGCTTGCTTTTTCTACTACATTTCAAGCCATTTCAAACTAGACTTTTAAGGACATTTGCTATTTTTGAAACTGATAATAACAGAGAGCACTGGTGAAAAATGTGGCGGTGTTGTCCGTGTTCCCTTAGTCACCATGGTAACATTTCAAGTGAGTTAAGGACCAGCAAGAAAATAATTCCTATGTTCTTTTACCTTTACACAGGAACAAGAAATACTTTAGGACACTAAGTCAAGGAGATCAGATTCCATCCGCATTGCTGGTACAGGTGAAAAATGTACTCTTATTTATATTTTAAACAAAAAGAAAAAATACCTGTATCTATCAATAGTACATTAAATTCCCCAGCATAAGACACCTGACCCTTAGTAAAACAGTTGTATCCCCTTGTTGTTAATTCTACCAGTCTAGTACACCTTTATCCCATTCAGCACCACGTAAGCTTAAATAATAATAATTAAATAAAAAAATTGTTAGTTAATTAGCCAGAATTTGCTTAATTAACTATATATGTATGCAGGGGACTTTGTGCTGAAAAAAAAAAAATTATGGCAGAAGAAAAGAAAAAAAAACTAAATGAATTTGACAACTATTAAACCCCTCCTGATATTTGAATTGCAAGCAAGTACACAGTGGTATCCGATGGGACCCTTACTGATCCTGAGAATTGAGGAAATTTGAACTTAGCCATGTTCAGAAGCCCCTGAGAGAGTGGAGCAGTGGCCGTGCATGCGTTATCTGTTGTGGGGATCATTGGAGATCTCAGTGTTTGGACCCCTACAAGTCAAGTTGTTATGCCCCATCCTGTGAGCAGGGGATAACTTTTGATGTTGTGACTGTCCCTCTAAAACTTTTTTTAGCCTTTTCAAAATGTATGGCCTATCCCCACTGTGTGAAAGAGTAAAGTGTTTGCTTAAGAGACCTTGCTCAGCTATTCCTTTTTCTGACCAGATGAATCTTCCTCTCAGAGCATAAACGTGATTTAGAGTAGATTTCCCTCTCAGGGTGGAATGGAGACAGTTTTGAGTAAAACCTTCTGAATGTCACACAGTGATCACTTGGACCGACCCAGATCTGACTCTAAAACTGGATTTACTGACAAAGTCAGGGCTTATTGGGTTATTGCTTGTAGTAACTTTAACTGTAAACTGGTTACTGGCTGACTAGGCCTAAACTTCCTTCTCCTCATGTGACCTAGCAGAGCAAGTATGCTTACTCCTTTGTGCAGGTCCATACTAATCTGGTTTGGTTCCAGCCCTAGGGGCAGAGAATGTTGGACTTGGAAGACTCCTCTGTCAGGTCTTCCAGCAGTTTCTGCATAGAAACTAACTGGGAAGAGTCATGTGACCAATGTAGCATTCAATCTTATATATAATACTCTACAGTGGCCGCAGTAAAGAGTGAAATGTTGTCCTTTGCACATCCATAATGCCACATTGTGCGCAGAGGTAGAAACGTGTCACAGAAAATAGCAGGTTATATGTGTTTAACTCACGATACTGGGAAATAAGCTTAGACACTATATACTATATACCTCAGTAGCTGGAAGGTAGTACCAGGACACTGCACTTTCACATGTTGTACTATTTGTAGAGGTAAAGCCAGGACTGCAGCATTGTCCAGTTTGCTATAAAAGGGGATCAGGATCAACAAGTCACTATGGCCTGATGCTTTACTTTACCTATACTTGAATTCTTAGCATTACAGGCTTCCTTATGTTACATAATATTTCAATCAATAGTTGGTGAATCATTTTAGGAGATATTTTACTGATCTGGCGATAGAATTATTCAGGCCATTCATTGTTAATGGCCTATTAATGGATCACTGTACACTGATTTTTTTTTTACTATAGGCATTTCAACTAATAAATATTAAATGTTAATTTGATTTGTTGGCCAGAAAATATAATTAGAGCAGAAGCAGCAGGGCTGAAAAAACATGGTCAAATATCAGCAGGATGACAGTAATTTAAGTGGCTGGCAGAGGCTAGAATACATGAATGATTAAGTGAAATAGAAGAGTTTTCTGAGTAGTTGTAAAAGCTTTTGGCATCCTGGGAGTTGGTGACAGCTTCATCATCAGATTATTAAAGATGTTTCTCTTAATTAATATCAAGTTGTTCTAAAACTGAATGACATCTGCGAGTCTTAGTCCAACATATAAGAGATTCATCTCACATATAATACCCACCACCATGTATGTATAAAAGAGGGAGGGGGGGGGGGCATAGCACAAATCAACATGGCCCTAAATATAGTGCTGGGTTTTGTTACCTATGGCAGAGGGGTCTGGTGTTTTTTTTTCCTATTTACATCCTGCACATGACCCTTGGGCCAATTTCCCAGACTCTTGTTGGCAGAAAATTATTTGGAGATGTAAGTTTTACACAAGTTACTTATTACCACCCGATACAAAGGGGGTGACTGGTTACACCAAGGCTAGTCAGTTACAATGCAAAGTTGTCAATGCCATGTCACATCAAATGCCTTTGGACTTGAGATATTTACATGAAGTAGAATGGATGGGGAAAATTAGCTATATTAGTATAAAATATGTCACTAATTTGGACTAATACATGAGCTCTGAATGAATTAAAAATATATCCTTCTACAGATAGGTAAAAAAAAAGCAATAATAGGGGAGGGGGAGAAAAGAGGGGAATCAGACCCCCACTGATGAAGAAATGTAATAGCCTATCCAAGTGATCTTGTAATGGATGGATATATATATATATATATATATATATATATATATATATAGACAAAGAATGACAAATGAAAAATGTGCTCTGGTATACACAGTGAGAAATTGCTTGCACTGCTGTCAATTATACAGCTAGTTACTCTTAGTATTAACAAGTTACACAGTCAGTCATTGTGCCGTCACTGTCAGCGCTGCTATGCCTGACATCCTAACCACACTACCGGATCACTGCTCTTTTACTGTATGAACGTCTGTGCCGCTATAGGTGCCGATATTAAAATAGTAATGCCTATTTGACATCTTGCACCTGAGATAAGACTTCCCCCAGACCTTCGAGGCTAGAGTCTGTGTATAAACGGAACGGCAGGCTGTAGTCAGGATACGCCAAAATGGGGGGTTCTGTGAGGAGGTACTTCAGGGCTCGAAATGCATATTCTTGTTCTTCAGCCCACTGTATGGGGAGCCTCCCATTATAATTGTCCCGGGCAGTCCCTCTCAGTAACTCAGTTAAGGGTCCAGCAATTTGAGCAAAATGGGGGAGGAAGCGTCGGTAATAACCAGCAAATCCCAGGAAACTTTGGACGTCTCATACCGTCCTGGGTGTAGGCCACTCTTTCACAGCACTCACTTTGTCTGGATCAGGCTAGACTTCTTGAGCACTGACGACATGTCCCAGATAGTGTACTCGTGGCTTTAGCAAGTGACATTTGGAAGGTTTAACCTTGAGTCCATGTTGGATAAGGACTTGGAAAACTTTCTTCAGGTGATCCAGGTGTTCCTGACATGTCCGGGAATAGACGATGACATCATCTAAATACAACAGAACACTCTGGAAGTTAAGATGCCCCAAGCATCGCTCCATTAAGCGTTGGAAAGGAGCCGGTGCATTGCACAGTCCAAAGGGCATACTTTTGAACTCGAAGAGATCCATGGGGGTCACAAATGTGGTCTTCTCTCTATCCTCTTCCGCCATTGGCACCTGCCAGTAACCGCTCGTCAAATCCAGTGTGGAAAAGTAGGCGGCAGACCTCAATGCAGTCAAGGATTCTTCAATATGGGGGAGAGGATAGGCATCCTTATGAGTTATGCCGTTCAACTTCCGGTAATCTACGCAAAAGCGGATAGTCCCATCTTTTTTCTTCACCAGGACCAAAGGTGCAGCCCAACGACTCTGGCTTTCTTGGATGACATCAGCCTCTTTCATCTCCACGAGCATCTTCTTTATGGTCTGATACATCCCAGGAGCCACAGGGCGATGTCTCTCCTTAATGGGTGGACTGTCCCCAGTGAGAATCCCATGTTTGATCATGGTGGTCCTGCCAAAGTCTGTGGGGAACTTGCTGAAAGCTTCTTGATATTTCTTAGCTACCTGGATTACTCATTTCACCTGTTCCTTGGGGGTATATTCGCCTCCTATTTGTAGTTGGCTCCACCAAGGTTCCGCAAGATTCTGGTCAGGTCCTCGTTGAGCCACTTGTGACTTCGAGACCACATCTCTGCCGTCTAAATGGTGCAGGGTAGCACCGGGGTATACTTGGGTAGTCGGACAGCAACTTGAGAGAGATTAATAAGTCTCACCGGAGCTTTCCCATTATGTACTGTTACTAGGCTTCTAGCGGCTCGCACCAAGGGACAATCTTCCAGTAGGATGGGTTCCAAGAGCGCTTGATAATCTTGATTTGTCACCCCGGGTCGGGCACGACACCAAATACCTGTCTCCGTCTGTGGCTGTAGACTAATGGCTCGTATATCTTGGATCCTTACTCGACAGATTTCTCCTTGATGATTAACAAACTTCTGTTCTGCTTGGAGGATTTTGAGGTGGTGTTGGGAAGCTCGCCGGCCTGGAAGTGACAAGTGAGGGAGAGATGCATGTAGTGCACAGACAATATCATCAAAACAGTGCCTCAGAATGTTCATTCCTAAGATGAAGTAAGCTGCCCCTTCATCCCTAACATTGGTGACAATCACACCCTGCCTTTCCAACACATGCTTTCCCACCTCTACCATGGGCTCCCAGTAGCCATGCCTGGGTACTGGTTTCCCATTCCCTGCAATTACTCTAAACTCCGCTTCCTGAGGTTCACACAACCTTTCTGGACCCCCAAAAAAATAGAAAACCCCTTGCGGAATAGTGGACACCTGAGACCCAGTATCTATCAGAGCTTGTAACCGGATACCTTTAACTATCACCTGTACATAAGGACAAGAAGCTACATACATAGACAGTCCTTTCTTGTCGCTGGTTGATTTTGGACCTTCAGCAGCTACTCCTGGGGTGCGGTCCTCGACCCCAGGGGACGCCCCTTTAAAGCCCAACATTGGCTCTTCCAGTGTCCATTCTTGTTACAATAACTACAGATAGGTCTCTGACTTCCAGGTGGTCTCACCGGAGGGGTATTAGGTGGACCAGCAGGGCGGGTCAGGTTTCTTAGGTGGCGGGGTTGCAGATCTAGAAGGGTTTGGCCGTACCGCCATTTCTTTAAAGGCCTTGGCTAACTGCTCAATGTCCTATTTAATGTCTTGTAGGTCAGCTGTACAAGGGCTAGAAGAAGGTGTTGGCGGGGCAGACTGAGAAGGGACCGGCGGCTGGGGTGAGGGCCCCGGAGATTCTGTAGCTGGAACACTAACTTCCTCTGTCTGAGGTCCTGATTCTATCACTTTAACCGCTAGTCTCTTAAAATCCGGGAAAGCCATGTCGGGATTTTGCACAGCCAGGATCCTAAGTTGGGCTTTGTCCCATTTGTTCAGTGCCCCTTCTATAAAACGGTCCATCAGTACTCGATTGCCCTGATCGGGCGTGATGCCGTCCAACTTCTGTACCACCTCTAATGCGCTCTGTAAAGTTACTGCATATGCTCTGAAAGTCTCACCTGGCTTCTGACATCGTTCATATAATCTGAGGCGTACCTCCGAGGGAGAATGAGATTCAAACACTTGAGAAAGTCTTTCAAAAATCTGTTTCACTGTGGCTTTATCAGCCGCCGGCCAGGTGCGAAGTTCCTCCAAGGCGGGTCCCTGAAGCTGTCCCAGAAGCAGCTGTATCTGTTGATGAGAGGGTAATGCATAAAACCCAAAGAGGCTGTAAAACTTTTCTTTAAAGTCTCTCAATGTAAAAGGGTCACCATTGTAGGTGGGAAGCACAGGATTCCCCAAGAAGACAGGCGCAGCAACAGGGGCTCCCAACACATAGGGAGATACTGGAGGTGGACCTGCTGGGTCCTGCTCTTCCTGTGATGGAGGTCTTGCTGGGATCACAGGTAGAGCACAACTTTGTGAGGTAGAAAGTGTTGGTGAAGGCGGCAACACCCTTCCGACTTGGGGTGGAGACCCCATTGGTGGGGTCACTGGAGCATCGCCCCCTTGCTGTTCAGATGGGGACTGTGGCGCTGCAGGTTCTGACATCTCTGTATTTGGTATGCTGGCCCTTTAAATAGATCTTGAATTCCTAGGTCCCGAGGAGATACGCAGTTGTTCTCTAATCTGGAACTTGAGAGCCGAGATTTCCAATATGAGAGCGGTGACTTGAAACTCAATAGCTTTTAATTGAAATTTGAGTGTGTTCATCGGCAATCTGGTGTCTCAGAGTCCCGTACTGTTCCGGATCCTTACAGCTTCCAACCCGTTATCGCACTCTCTCTCTTTGTTGGTTTCCGGCACTAGACTCCAACAAAATGGCCGCCGCAGCACCAAGGGCTTTGGTGGGCAGGGTCTCTGGATCACGTGCGCAGGGAGCCCCCCGCGCTAACTTCAGTTCTTCCTTTCACAGCTTGTAGCTCCGCTGTACTGTTCGCCTCCCTCCTTACTTTACATGCGCACTTCCTCCACACAGCACCGTGTGCGCAACCCCTTACTCCGGAGTATAAGTCACAGTACATGAATAAAGTTTGTTTTCTGGGGGGAGTACGCTTTCACTAGTGGCAACTGTTCGTGCGACGCCAAAAAAGCTCTGTGGTAAGCCTCTGGGGTAGGGGTAGTGTAGTCAGGGTTTTGCTTCAGTATATCAGGGGTTAAGGTTAACCCTATTGTTCGTGAAGCCAGGCTGAGGGCTAGTATGCTGAGGTAATTCTCTGGCCTATCGCTGCCCTTCCCAGTAACAATAGGTGCATGCATAAAATGACTGAAGGTCCACAAGGTAGTTGAACTTGAACTTGGGTAAACTTTACTTAAAGGCTTGCGGTACATCCAATGAACAGTAACAGTCTCATCAATACAGTCTCCATACACTTGAGTGACTGACAGTTGTTGCGGACCTTGACTTTTGATATAAGTCTCTGAATTTAGAGTTAATTGTGGAGATCCGTCCGGATTTAGGGGATAGATATGGTCCGGTGATCTTGCAGAGTGTTTAGGGATTGATACACTCACGGTTTTGTAATGAATTAAGCAAAAACCATAGAGTTTTCCTGATCACGTGACCCGCAGGCCCTGCTACGCTCCGTACAGGTAATTAACCAATTATATACATTTGTACAATTATATTTATATAAATTATGAATAAACTGTTAGATTACTAATACCTAGATGAGAGATGACAAGGGGTGGACTAGATAAGAAGGACCCCGACGTCCTAGGGACTCTTGCTATGGGGACCTCTATACAGGTACCGTATAGGATGCGGTACCGGGACACCACATATATATATATATATCGATGGGATGAAAGAAGATCCTTGTGGATCCTGGTAAATTAGGAAAAATAGAGGGCTAGATCGGCATGGGAATAATGTGGGAAACACTGGGGTGGTAAATGGATGATAGAAATTGTATATAATTAAATAAATAAATGTATATTGATTATATACAATAAATATAATAAATATGGATTAATAAAGTGTGCAAATGTATATGTGAATGTATAAATGAATAAATTGATGAAAACCTGTTAATAATGGTTATGTACAATAAATATGAAAAACAAATATACAAAAAAAAAATGTATAGATGAATAAAGAGAGCTAACAATGGCCGCCGCTCCCTTATATGGGCAGGGGCAGGGCCGCTTTGATTGGTCCGAGTAACTGTCACTCACCGTTACAAAGAATGATGGGTGCAATGCGTCATAGGGACCTCCAAAGGTCCTTAAGCAAAAACCATAGAGTTTTCCTGATCACGTGACCCGCAGGTCCTGCTACGCTCCGTACAGGTAATTAATCAATTATATACATTTGTACAATTATATTTATATAAATTATGAATAAACTGTTAGATTACTAATACCTAGATGAGAGATAACAAGGGGTGGACTAGATAAGAAGGACCCCGACGTCCTAGGGACTCTGGCTATGGGGACCTCTATACGGGTACCGTATAGAATGCGGTACCGGGACACCACATATATATATATATCGATGGGATGAAAGAAGATCCTTGTGGATCCTGGTAAATTAGGAAAAATAGAGGGCTAGATCGGCATGGGAATAATGTGGGAAACACTGGGGTGGTAAATGGATGATATAAATTGTATATAATTAAATAAACAAATGTATATTGATTATATACAATAAATATGGATTAATAAAGTGTACAAATGTATATGTGAATGCATAAATGAATAAATTAATGAAAACCTGTTAATAATGATTATGTACAATAAATATGGAAAACAAATATTTAAAACAATGTATAGATGAATAAATTAATGAAAACCTGTTATGGGGACACAATTATTCACAGTGTGGATTTGTGGTAAGGGTTGTTAGCGGATAAAATCCATGCCTTCATTAAGACCTCTGGGAGACAGCGTATTGAGTTTATATATCCAGAAAGATTCCCCTTGCTGTAGCCGTTCCAATCTGTTGAGTGTATCCTCTGGAATATTCTCTATAGCGGTGAGAGTAAAGGCAGAGAAATCCTTGTTGTGTGCCTCTTTCGCATGTCGGGATACGCTATGAAGGAGAAAACCTTTTTGGACATTGGACCTGTGTTTATTCATCCGTGACCTCAACTGGTATTGTCTGTCCAACATACTGTAAATTGCAATCACATTCCAGCAGATATATCACATATGTAGTAGAGCAGTTGATCTTGTTCTTGATTTTAAAGGATTCCCCTGTGACTATGCTCGAGAACATGTTGGTGCCATTTTTGATGTTCTGGCAACACTTGCAAGTGCTGCTATACAGTAGCACTTGTAAGTGCCTGGTGCGGTTACTGTCTCTTTTTTTAGAGGTAGTAGGTTTGCTGTGTCGTAGCCTGCTGGGGCCTAATTTATTCTTTAAAGTTGCTGCTCTTTGGAATGTTAGATGTGGTTTATTCGGAATGTGTTAATGTAGAATGGGATCTTGTAGTAATATCACCCAGTGCTTTTGGAGGATTTCCTTACTGTGTTATGTCTGATGGAGTATGTGGTAATGAAATTATGCTTGAAATTTGTTTGCTGCTCCTTTTTCTTGTCTTTGGCATCTGTTATCTTGTATTCTTCATTACTTAGAGCCCGTTGGTATGCTGCCGTCACTACCAATTTGGGATAGCCTTTTACTTTCTTTTAAAACATATTTTTATTGGTTTTTCATCAACTGAACAACAGACATATAAACAGTTTCAATAGACTCTCCCCCTCCACTCCCAGCAGAGTCATGCCAATAGAACATTAACACAAGAACTTAAACAAATATCCCTCATTGAGGGGAGGGAGGCCACACAGAACAACTACACAGGAATACCACAGTACAGACAATTCCAGTCACACACAAACACACACCCAAACATACCCTATGAGCTCCTCTAGTCCAATGTAACCATTCTATGTCTGAGAGGCTCCCCGAACTGGAGGATCAGTAGAGACATCCAACAATAACCATGGAACCCAGACCTTGTAAATTTTTTTTTGGACATTTCCTACTGACTTAAAGGGCATGGTATAATGGGACATATTTATTAACTAGGGCTATCAACCGGGCCAGAGGGGGTGAGGACACATCCTTCCGGGCCATCACTTTACGGGCACAAAACAAGAGGAAGCAAAATAAAAGATATAAGAGCCCTTCTCCAACCCATTAATAACCCCAGCAAACACACCTCTGGCGAGAAAACGAAAGGGAATTCTAAGTGATCTGACAGGAAAGTCATCATCTCCCTCCAAAAGGGCACAACATCGGAGCAAGTCCAAACAGCATGTAAGAAGGTACCCCTCTCTCTCCCACACCTAAAGCATATATCCGACCCTGAGACCCCCATCGGATGTAGTCGAACAGGAGTATAATACAAACGAAGGACAAACCTAGATTGAATGAGCATATCCCGAGCACTAACTACGGTAGGGTAATACATCTTAACCACCTCCTACCACATATCTTTCAACAGACTGGGAATATCCTCAACCCACTTCAACTGCGCCACCGCAAAAGGGTCCGGACCCACTGATTGTAGCAATGCATAGCTCTGGGTGAGAGGCTTGGCCAGGTCGGTGGTCCCCAGGAGCAGCTCCAAATCATTAAAGACAGGGGTAACCTCCAGGGAACCAAATTGTGCAGAGACCGCATGTCGCAACTGAAGATACCAGAAATGGGCATCCTGAGGGACATTAAAACGATCCTTAACCTCAGCAAATTAAGAAAAGACACAGTCATCCCCAAACAAGTGCATGTCAAACTTGATTCCCAGGGAGCTCCAAAAACCGTCTGCCTCTAACTCCCGTAGGTGTTCCAAATGTGGATTACCCCACAGGGGTGCTCTTGGAGAGACAACCGGTTGAGGGAAGCGTCCAGAAACCACTGACCAGACCGCAGCCACCGTCTTAATAGGGGCCGGTAAGGACAAAGAGGGAACACACCTATATAGTGTATTAGTCAGCGTCTCATAAGAACCCAGGACAGCCCCCGCCAGAGCCTCGAAGGCATTGGAAAGGTCCAGGTCGATCCACCAGGCCGCGTACACCAGCTGTGAGGCTAGAAAATAATGATGCATATTGGGGGCTTCTGGTCCCCCCCCCCCCCCCCCCCCCCGCTGCTTAGGTGCTTGGAGCAGAGCCTGTCCCAGCCTCGGAGGTTTATTCTGCCAGTAGAAGATCTCAGAGCCCGGTTAAAGGGGTACTCCGGTGGTCAACGTGTTTTTCCGTTTTGGACTTACCCTATTTGTTTTGTTTCATTTCAATTCTTGTTGTTTCGGCTACTCTATTTCCGTTCCTTGTTGTCTTTTTATCCCCCACTTTGTTTTCCTATGTTTGCTTCTATTTCCTGTTTCTTGCTGTGCTGAAAACTACAAATCCCAGCGGCTCCTTTTTTTTTTTTGTTTGTTTGTTCCGCCCTTTACCCATCCTACTATTTACCCGGGTCAGCCCCCTTATACAAAGCACACTAATATAATCAGCCCTGGTTGGGATACACTGTCATACACACACAAAAGGGACTACAACTCCCAGCATGTGTCATTCAGGAGTCTTCAGTCTGTGGTATAACACCAGCATGCTGCCCCTGTTGTCTCCTGGGGGTTGTAGTTCACCACACCTCTATAGGGTATACACCAGTGTTTCCCAACCAGGGTGCCTCTAGGTGTTGCAAAACTACAACTCCCAGCATGCCCTGACAGCCTTTGTAGTTTTGCAATAGCTGGAGGCACACTGGTTGGGAAACACTGGTGTAACATGATGTGTATTCTGAATAGGCTAGAACAGTGTTTCCCAATCAGTGTGTCTCCAGCTGTTGCAAATCTACAACTCCCAGCATGCCCAAAGTCTGTCGGGGCATGCTGGGAGTTGTAGTTATGCAACAGCTGGAGGCACACTGGTTTGTAAACACTAGCATATACACACACATAAAGGGGACTACAACTCCCACCATGTGTCATTCAGGAGTCCCCCCTCCCCCTTCATATATAGAGATCATCCCCAGTATGAGATTTATTCCCCAGCCCCTGCAGTCCATACATCCCCAGTCCGTGTACCTTCTCATACTCCCCTTCAGATAACACTTATCTTCTCTGTGTTCCTTCTCCTGTGCAGACCTGCATCCTTAGAATACAGAGCAGGGGGAGGGGAGGTGAGGAGCTGTGTACTCTGGCTTCTGTCATGCAGACCTCGGGAGGGGGGAGATAAGGGGGCGTGGCTTATTTCTCTCATGCAGCCAGAGAAAAAAAAGCTATTACATCTTGTCCACAGCAGACTCAGAACATGGCCGACGTTGCGGACAACAGTAAAAGAAAACACTCTGAAATACAGAACTTCCTGCCCAACATACAGGTAAGCAAAACACACACATACTGCCAAAACATATAATACATGTATATTGCAAAAAAACAAAACTTACAAAGAAGATCCCATATAGTCAAAAAAATTTACCACTGGAGTACCCCTTTAAGTTTAACAAAATATCCCTTAGGAGGAATTATAGAATACAGGTGAAAAAGATAGAGAAACTTGGGAAGAAAGATCATTTAAAAAATGTTAACTCTACCAGCCAAGGACAAGGGCAAGGAGTCCCACGCCTGCAATCTAGTAAGTGTAATGGTAAGTAGGGGGTCCAAATTAAGGGCCATAAACTCAGCGTTATTAGGGGACACCTCCACCCCCAAATATTTAAAGCGACACACTGCCTGCAACCCATTAGGCAGCCCAGGGGGCAAAACCCCCACACAGGACAAGGACATTATGGATGACTTAGCCCAGTTAACCCGCAGGCCCGACTGGAATGACTCAGAGATCTCTAAATTAGTGCGTACTCGGGCCCTAGGGGAGTCATACAGCAGCCAAACCCATCTCCGAAAAACAGGTCCAAAGGGGAGGATTCGCATCAGGCACCACACATAGGGCCACTCAACGGAATCAAAAGCATTATAGACATCCAGGCTGACCACGTAACCAGGGGATCTGCTCCCCTCCGCTGCAGAGATGTTAAGTTGGAGCCTTTTAACATTAACATCCGTCGCCCTCCCAGGCATGAACCCAGTCTCGTCAGGATGAACTACAGAGGAAATAACCCCCCTGAGCCTGTTCGCCTGGACCTTAGCTAGAATTTTGATATCTACATTGAGGAGGGAAATGGGACGATAAGAGTCTGGCAAGATCGGATCTTTACCAAGCTCAGGTAATACCCCAATCAAGGCCTCTCTCATAGAGTCCGGCAGATTCCCAGTCTCCCAGGCCACCGTATATAGATTAAGTAGGATGGGGATCAATTTCTCCTCATTCAGCCTGTACCAGTTCCCCACCAATCCATCAAGTCCCGGAGTCTTCCCAGAGGGCAAGTCCTTAATAACCCTGGACACCTCAGCAGCCATTAGCGGGGCCTCCAGACCCGAGGACTGGAGCGAGGTCAATGGGACAAGGGGAAGCTCTCCCACGAAGGATAATATATGCTCAGGGGTCAACCCAGAGGAGGAGGAATACGGGGAGCTATAAAAGGAGTGAAATACCTTATTAATAACTGATGGGGCAGAGCTAAGGGACCCATCCCGAGTGCGCACACAGGGTAAAGAAGCCACAGGATGGCTCTCCCTAAACAGGTAGGCCAGAAGTTTCCCATTCTTATCCCCAAATTCAAATATAGCTGCCTCCCTAACTGCCAATTGTAAGTGAACCCGATCCTTCTGGACAATCAACAGAGACCTCTGAGCCCTAGCCCACTCCCTTTCTGCCTCTGGAGTAGGGTCCCTCACCACCGCTGCCTCAAGAACCCCTATTTCTGACTGCAGCGCCCGCTCCCGGGCCCCCAATAGCGCCCTATTGCCTGCAACCCCAATCATAAATGCTCCCCTAACCGTGGCTTTATAAGCGTCCCACTGGATGAGGACATCCGGAAGGGAAGCGTTATGGGCCCAATAGTCTGAATGAGCAGTCTCCAAGGCAGAAGACATTTTGTCCACCTGAAGCCACCCAGGATCCCTCTACTAGTATAGCACACCTCACTCACCGCCGGCAGCAGGTCAGCGAAACAAAGGTGAGATTGATTCGGGAGAAGGTTCTATGCACCGAGGAGTAGTAGGAGAAGACAGAGTAATCTGGGTACTTCCATCTGGACCTGAGGAAGAGGGGAGTGTGTCCCCTCGCAACGCGTAGTCCCTGCTTTATTTCCAAATAAAGTGTATCTTTTACTTCCATACAGCTCCTGACATAATTTCTTCAGCTGCCGCACGGGCGAGCGCCAGGATCTGATCCTTTTTCAGTGCCACTGCTCATTACTCACAGACCATCCGGTCTGACGGGTGGATCCGGGCAGCACACCATGGATTTCTACTTACCCACACCAGTTGGGCTCCTCTAAGCTGCTTTAGTTGTTATGCTCTCAGCATAACACCATCAGGTGAGAGCATTTCTTACGCATTTTTCACCTGTCAATTGTACTAAGGATAACGGCACATAGATAGGCGCATTGTCACTTTTTGTCTTTCATACCTTTCTGCACTAACAAAGCCTACCCCATTACACAAAAACTCAGCAACCATAGGAGCTCCCACACACACCACAGATGACGAGACAGCACAGACAGACAAAACAGACAGTACACAACCAAACAGCAAAAACAGATGATAACAAGAAAACATCCCCAAAAAGCAATCCCTGTCTAACACTGACTAAACCAGTGCAGACCTGTACCCCAAACTAGAACACGTAGCAGGTGAGTACAAGAGCCCTTCGCAAACCACCAACCACCGCCCCCCTCCCACCCCATTAACAATTAACAGAACCCACTGACCCACTATCCATTGAATTTCTAGAGGTAAGCTCGAATCCCAGCCAACTATCACTGACATCCTAGCCCCTAGCTAACTAACTAAAGGAACAGGCAGTCCATCAGGAACATCAGTCCAGCGGTTCAGCCACCCGGGGGGCAGCCTCCGCCCACTGCATTGCTTCCACAGGAGAAGTGAAGAATTGGTAGTGCGACCATCCACTACTCGCAGACGAGCCGGGTACAGCATAGCATAGCGGTATCCTCTGGAGCGAAGTTTGGCACGGACATCCTTAAACCTGGGTGCGTTGTTTTCGCAATTCCATGGAGAAGTCCGGGTAGAAGGATACTCTGCTGTCACCAAAGAGCACCTCGCCTTGAATTCTCACTGCTCTCAGGATAGCTTCTCTATCTTTGAAGTGAAGGAGCCTTGCCAGGAACGGTCTTGGAGGCCCCCCAAGAACAGGAGGCCTGGCAGGGACCCGGTGGACCCGCTCCACAGAGAAGAAGGGAGAAAAGGTAACTGCCGGCAAAAGCTCACGGAGCCATGACTCTAGGAACGCCACAGGATCTGACCCTTCAGCCTTTTCAGGAAGGCCCTCCGGCCTAACATTGTTGCGTTGTAGGAGGTTTTCAAAGTCGTCGGCTCTGTCCACAACATCACGAAACTGTCACTGGAGATCAGCAATTTAGTGAGGGATAGGGCGAAGAGTGTCCTCCACCATAGAAACTCTGTTTTCCACCTCTGTGGTGTGTTCTTGCAGCTTTTGAGTCTCATGACATAGGATGACAAACTCCTGGCACAGCTCATCCATCTTAGAAATCATGGAGGTATGGCAAGAGGTTATAGTAGACAATATTTCAGTAAAGCGAAGGTCCATGAGGGCCCCATCACTTTGTATCCGATTAGAAGAAGGAAGGGGTGACGTATCAGAAGGGTGGTCAGGCACAGACTGACGAGGCAGAGCACTGCCAGACATATCCTCAGACCTGGAAAAGTGACTCAGAGTTTTAGCAGCGTTGGCTGCCACCTTAGTAGAAAGAGGCGTCCAGGCGACAGAGTCACGCAGGGAACGACCACTAGCCTCAGCGTGTTCATCATCTGAAGACACATCCTCATCCGAGGAGGGATGGACAACACCAACTCCCGACTTTTTGCGCTTGGATTTGCCTCTTGAGCCTCCCATGGTAGGATACAGCCACTGGACCAGGTAAGTATGAGCAAAGTAAGGCACCAGAGCCAGCAGTACCCCTCTCGTCCCTAGGGCAAATCCCTCTAGGTAAGATAGCCAAAAGTTCCACAGTAACAAAGCTTCAGCAGCAGTTCCCAGCAGAATCTGAGCCCCTCACATGGGCTGCAGCCTCAACAAGATCCAGCACCCCCAGCCAGCAAGGATAGCAGCACAGTGCAGCACTGGAAGGGTTAAAGTGGCAGCACACAGCAGGGACCATCAGACTGATGCAGGACCTTCTCCTTTTACAAGCCACAGGAAAGCCCAATGGAATAGGGGATCCACACTTCAGGGGCTAGATGTACAGGGCAAAAGAGATGACACTCACTGATCCACCGGGTGCAAAGGGAAAAGGCCACCGACTCCCTCCAGCAGCCTGTACAGGAGCAGTCCTGATCACTGTAGCCCGGCCGTCACAGCAGCACAGAAACAGCGAGAGTCACCTAGGCAACCAAGCCGGGTTCGGGCCCCGCCCATGAAGGCCAGTAATGGCGGCCCCCTCCACTATACTTCAGGGCTTTCCCAAGGCACCAGTCAGCTCCGGACACCTGGGAGCCCCACTCCACTGATGTGCCGCACCTCCCATCACCTTCAGCAGCCTCCCGCCCCCGGAGCACAGCCACCGCTCTCCTGCCTCTGAGTCCCGGTCCTTTCAGCCCCCGCACTCTGCTTCTAATGCCGGACCGCAGCTCCGAGCCTCACCGCCGCCAGTACAGGGGGTCCCAAAGTCCTTCAGGAAACTTCCAGTGAATAGCACCATGGATCAGGGGAGGAAATTTCAGGGTAATTGACTGAGGTTAGCGCGAGCTCAGTGGACGCACACGTCCATTCAGCTCCCCATGCCGGCCACGCCCTTGGGATAGCCTTTTTCAATAAGCCTCCCAGATATGATGTTACTCTGAGTGACATAGTCTTTCTTCTTTGTGCAATTTCTCCTAAGGCAATGTAATTGGCCAGAGGGAAGGTTTAGCTTCCATTTTCTAAAGTGGCAACTACTATAAGAGAGTAAACTGTTGCAGTCTACCTTCTTAACCCCTTAAGGACGCAGCCCTTTTTTTTACCTTAAAGGACATGTCCGGTGCTCACTTTTCTTATTATATCCATTCCGGGCTGCAATAAAAAAAGAAAACAAGCTTTCTCTTGCCTGCCTATTCTCCCCCGGTGCTCTGGTACAGATGTTCGGTCCCCGGGCTGTATTCTTCTTACTTCCTGTTAGCCCGGCACGTCACACGGAGCTTTAGCCTATCACTGGCCGAGGCAGGATATCACTGCGGCAGGTGATAGGCTGAAGCTTCAGAAAGGATACAATAAGAAAAGAGAGCACTGAACATGTCCTTTAAGGACTGAGCCCTTTTTTGCAATTCTGACCACCGTCACTTTAAGCAATAATAACTCTAAGATGCTTTTACTGAATATTCTGCTTGTAAGGAAAATGGACATCCCAAATAAATGTTATATTGATTCACAAATACAATATGTCTACTTTTTGTTGGCATCATAAAATGGACATATTTTTACTTTTTGAAAAGTAAAGTAGAGCAGCAATTTTCAAAATGTTCATGAAATTTGCAAAATCTGAAGGGACAGATGTTACAGAACTACAACTCCCAGCATGCCTGGGCAGTCTAGGCATGCTGAGAGTTGTAGTTTGGCAACATCTGGAGGGCCACCGTTTGGGCACCACTGTATACAGTGGTCTCCAAACTGTGACCCTTCAGATGTTGCAAAACTACAACTCCCAGCATGCCACTACGAAGGCCGCAGTAAAAATCGCTTTACTGCCACCTAACTCCCCCCCCCCCCACCGTCGCCTCCCTACCTGCGCCGTGATCTCCGCTAGATGTCTCTGGTGATCAGAGGTCCCCACGCCATCTTTTTTCGGATACCGGCCTCCATCCTCTCCCCCCTTTCTGCCCTAGATACAGAGGTGGGCAGAGTGGGTTGTTTCCATGGTAACCCCCTGTCAGCACTACGACCTCGCTCCTATCCCTCAGGATGATCGGGGCTGTCACTGACAGCCCCGATCATCTCTATTTTCTGGGCGATCGGGTAACCAGAGACCCGAACAGCCCGGAATAGCAGAAAATTGCATTTCTGAATTGACATGCAATTTTCTGTGATCGCCGACATGGGGGGGGGGGGGGGGCTTAGGACCCCCCTCGGCGATGTGCCGGGATGCCTGCTGAATGATTCCAGCAGGCATCCTGGTCCGGTCCCCAACCGGCTAGCGGCGGGGACCGGAATTCCCACAGTCATATGCATAAGCCCTACATCCTTAAGGACTCGGGATGCAGGGCGTATGCAACCGCCCCACTTCCTGAAGAGGTTAAAGAAAGTCCTGGTGATGATTATCTTGTTTTCATACGAGGGTTCGAGGTCTAGGTACTACATGGTTGAGCCACACGTTCCCATTAGTGTGATATTATAATTATTGTTGTTCAGGTAGTTCGTGAAATCTTCAAAGTCTTCAGGTGTTCCATGCCAAATAAACAGCAAATCATCAATGTATTTTTTATACAGCTTGTTATCTGCCCATTGATGGTTGTTGTAGATGTAGTTGTATTCAAAAGAACACATATACAGGTTGCCAAAGGCCGGCCCATCGTGGTGCCGCTGGTTTGCAGGTATATCTTGTTCTCGAATAAAAAATAATTAGGGTGAATGATAAAATCTATGCAATCACAAACAAACTTTTTCTGTGTCTCTGGCATGGATTCATCATGCTCCAAAAATTTCTCAATCACGCTTAGACCCTTTTTCTACAGAATGTTGGAGTAGAGCGCTGCAATGCCTAGAGTTGCCCAGAGATAACCAGGTTGCCATTCAAAGTTTTTTTAAATTTCAATCAAAGTCGAGGTGTCTTTGAGATAGGATGTCTAATAAATGTCTATATATTTGGACATATTGCTGGTCACAGAATCAATACCTGATATGATGGGTCATCCTGACGGATTCTCCAGGGTCTTGTGAACTTTGAGTAAATAGTAAAATATTGCCGTCTTAGGGTTCTTGACTGTTAAAAATTATTTTTCTTTCTTGGTTAGTATTCTGTTGGTGTGTGCCTCTTACACCAAATGGGAGCAGATCTTCTGGTACTCAATTATTGGATTATGGGTAAGTATGGTGTAATAGTTGGGATCTTCCAAAATTCTGTATGCTTCCTATATATAATCAGTTGGGTCCTGCAAAACAATACCTCCACCTGTGATTGCAATTTACAGTATGTTGGACGGACAATACAACAGTTGAGGTCGTGGATGAATAAACACAGGTCCAATGTCCAAAAAGGTTTTCTCCTTCATAGCGTAGAAAGAGGCACACAACAAGGATTTCTCTGCCTTTACTCTCACCGCTATAGAGAATATTCCAGAGGATACACACAACAGATTGAAACGGCAAGAGCAATGGGAATCTTTCTGGATATATAAACTCAATACCCTGTCTCCCAGAGGTCTTAATTAGAGATGAGCGTATCGAAGTTGACGAACCCGAATTCGTTATGAATTTCATGAAAAATTCGATTCGTAACGAATACGAATATTGCCGCGATTTTATCACGCGGATCGCTAGAGTGCTGTGCTGTTACACTGAGAAGGATCATTGATAGCTAAACCTCCTATTCACGTTATTGAGCATTGCAGCAGAGAGGGGCAGATAGCTGTCAGCTGCCTCATACAGATCTCCAAGCTGCCTGAACTTTCTGAAGCATCTTATCTCCTCATTGTTCAGCCCAATTGAGTTTATTTTTATTTGCTCCACAAAATTTCTGCTGCTCAGAATTGTGTAACAGAGTGCAATTTAGGGTTTAATCCCTGGATTTTTTTTTGTGGTGCTGCACTGATGGGTCCTGCTGCTGTTCAGAAATATGTGATTGTTCAGTGGACTGTAGTGCATTTGCACCATTTTGTACCTGTTAATCTGTCAAGCAGCTGGCTACATACTGTGCAAGTCCAAACAATACAATTCACCGGCTGTTTTTTTTTTTTTTACAATTTTTTCTGCGTACAGTTACGCATATATAACTGCCCTCATCAGTGCATACCGCATAGGTACATGCAAGTATTGTACCATTTAGTACCTGTTAATCTGTCAAGGTGCTCCATACCGTCAAAGTCCAAACAATAGTATCCACCGGCTGGTGTTTTATAAAATACAGAGTTTTTTCTGCTAATAGTTAGGCATATTACTTCCCTCATCAGTGCATACCGCATACATACATCGAAGTATTGTACCATTTAGTAGCTGTCAAGGTGCTCCAAACCGTCAAAGTCCAAACAATAGTATCCACCGGCTGGTGTATTACAAAAATACAGAGTTTTTTCTGCTAAAAGTTAGGCATATTACTGCCCTCATCAGTGCATACCGCATAGGTACATCCAAGTATTGTACCATTTAGTACCTGTTAAGCTGTCAAGGTGCTCCAAACCATCAAAGTCCAAACAATAGTATCCACCGGCTGGTGTATTACAAAAATACAGAGTTTTCTCTGCTAATAGTTAGGCATATTACTGCCCTCATCAGTGCATACCGCATAGGTACATCCAAGTATTGTACCATCTAGTACGTGTTAATCTGTCAAGGGCCTACATACTGTTCAAGGACAGCCGTAAGTAATCACCTGCTGCTGTTCTAGACAAATACTGTGTAACCCCTTAAGGACCAGGCCATTTTACACCTTAAGGACCAGAGCGTTTTTTGCAAATCTGACCACTGTCACTTTAAACATTAATAACTCTGTAATGCTTTTAGTTTTCATTCTGATTCCGAGATTGTTTTTTAGTGACATATTCCACTTTTACTTAGTGGTAAAATTTTATGGTAACTTGCATCCTTTCTTGGTGAAAAATCCCCAAATTTGATGAAGAAAAATGAAAATTTTGCATTTTTCTAACTTTGAAGCTCTCTGCTTGTAAGGAAAATGGATATTCAAAATAAATTTTTTTTTGGTTCACATATACAATATGTCCACTTTATGTTTGCATCATAACATTTATGAGTTTTTACTTTTGGAAGACACCAGAGGGCTTCAAAGTTCAGCAGCAATTTTGAAATTTTTCACAAAATTTTCAAACTCACTATTTTTCAGGGAGCAGTTCAGTTTTGAAGTGGATTTGAAGGGTCTTCATATTAGAAATACACCATAAAAGACCCCATTATAAAAGCTACACCCCCCAAAGTATTCAAAATGACATTCAGTAAATGTATTAAGCCTTTAGGTGTTTCACAGGAATAGCAGCAAAGTGAAGGAGAAAATTCAAAATCTTCATTTTTTACACTCGCATGTTCTTGTAGACCCAATTTTCGAATTTTTGCAAAGGGTAAAAAGGAGAAAATTTTTACTTGTATTTGAAACCCAATTTCTCTCGAGTAAGGACATACCTCATATGTCTATGTTAATTGTTCAGCGGGCGCAGTAGAGGGCTCAGAAAGGAAGGAGCGACAAATGGTTTTTGGGAGGCATGTCACCTTTAGGAAGCCCCTATGGTGCCAGGACAGCAGAAAAAAGCAAATGGCATACCATTTTGGAAACTAGACCCCTCGGGGAATGTAACAAGTGGTAAAGTGAACCTTAATACCCCACAGGTGATTCACGCCTTTTGCATATGTAAAAAAAATTATAATAATTTTTACCTAAAAAGCTTGGTTTCCCAAAATGTTTACATTTTTAAAACGGGTAATAGCAGAAAATACCCCCCAAAATTTGAAGCCCAATTTCTCCCAATTCAGAAAACACCCCATATTGGGGTGAAAAGTGCTCTGCTGGCGCACTACAGGTCTCAGAAGAGAAGGAGTCACATTTGGCTTTTTGAAAGCAAATTTTGCTCTGGGGGCATGCCGCATTTAGGAAGCCCCTATGGTGCCAGAACAGCAAAAAAAAAGACATGGCATACCATTTTGGAAACTAGACCCCTCGGGGAACGTAACAAGGGGTGATGTTAATCTTAATACCCTACAGGTGTTTCATGACTTTTGCATATGTAAAAAAAAAAAAAAATGTTTTTACCTAAAATGCTTGGTTTCCCAAAATTTTTACATTTTTAAAAAGGGTAATAGCAGAAAATACCCCCCAAAATTGGAAGTCTAATTTCTCCCGATTCAGAAAACACCCCATGTGGGGGTGAAAAGTGCTCTGCTGGCGCACTACAGGTCTCAGAATAGAGGGAGTCACATTTGGCTTTTTGAAAGCAAATTTTGCTCTGGGGGCATGCCACATTTAGAAAGCCCCTATGGTGCCAGAACAGCAAAAAAAAAAAAAAACCCACATGGCATTCCATTTTGGAAACTAGACCCCTCGGGGAATGTAACAAGGGGTAATGTGAACCTTAATACCCCACAGGTGTTTCACGACTAAAATGCTTGGTTTCCCGAAAATTTTACATTTTTAAAAAGGGTAATAGCAGAAAATACCCCCCAAAATTTGTAACCCAATTTCTCCCGAGTACGGCGATACCCCATATGTGGCCCTAAACTGTTGCCTTGAAATACAACAGGGCTCCAAAGTGAGAGCGCCATGCGCATTTGAGGCCTAAATTAGGGACTTTTCCAAAGGGGTGGACATAGGGAAATTTTACGCCAGTGATTCCCAAACAGGGTGCCTCCAGCTGTTGTAAAACTCCCAGCATGCCTAGACAGTCAGTGGCTATCTGGCAATACTGGGAGTAGTTGTTTTGCAACAGCTGGAGGCTCCGTTTTGGTAACAGTGGCGTACCAGACGTTTTTCATTTTTATCGGGGAGGGGGGCTGTGTAGGGGTAGGTGTATATGTAGTGTTTTTTACTTTTTATTTTATTTTTTGTTAGTGTAGTGTAGTGTTTTTAGGGTACAGTCACACGGGCGGGGGTTCACAGTAGTTTCTCGCTGGCAGTTTGAGATGCGGCAGAAAATTTGCCACAGCTCAAACTTGCAGCCGGATACTTACTGTAAACCTCCGCCCATGTGAGTGTACCCTGTACATTCACATAGGGGGGGGGGGGGGGGAAATACCTCCAGCTGTTGCAGAACTACAACTCCCAGCATGTACAGTCTATCAGTGCATGCTGGGAGTTGTAGTCTTGCAACAGCTGGAGGCTCCGTTTTGGAAACAGTGGCATACCAGACGTTTTTCACTTTTATTGGGGAAGAAAGGGGGGCTGTGTAGGGGTATGTGTATATGTAGTGTTTTTTTACTTTTTATTTTATTGTGTGCTAGTGTAGTGTAGTGTTTTTAGGGTACAGTCGCACGGGCGGGGGTTCACAGTAGTTTCTCGCTGGCAGTTTGAGTGAGTGTACCCGCCCATCTGAGTGTACCCTATACATTTCCATTGGGGGGGGAGAAACATCCAGCTGTTGCAAAACTACAACTCCCAGCATGTACGGTCTATCAGTGCATGCTGGGAGTTGTAGTTTTGCAACAGCTGGAGGCACACTGGTAACAAACTCAGTGTTTTGCAACCAGTGTGCCATCAGCTGTTGCAAAAGCTACATCCCCCAGCATGTACGGACAGTGGAAGGGCATGCTGGGTCTTGTAGTTATGCAACAGCTGGAGGCATACTACTTTGGCTGGGGATGCTGGGGATTGTAGTTATGCAACAGCTGGAGACACACTGGTTTGCTACTTAACTCAGTATGCCTTCAGCTGTTGCAAAACTACAACTCTCAGCAGTCACCGACAGCCAACGGGCATGCTGGGAGTTGTAGTTATGCAACCAGCAGATGCACCACTACAACTCCCAGCATGCACTTTAGCTGATTGTGAAAGCTGGGAGTTGTAGTTATACAACAGCTAAAGGTACACTTTTCCATGGAAAAAATGTGCCTCCAAGCTGTTGCAAAACTATAAGTCCCAGCATGCCCATAAGGGAATGCTGGGAGATGTGGTGGTCTGCCTCCTGCTGTTGCATAACTACAGCTCCCAGCATGCCCTTTTTGCATGCTGGGAACTGTTGCTAAGCAACATCAGGAGGCTGTCACTCACCTCCTGCTGCTGCTCCGGGACACAGGTCAGTCCCGCCGCCGCCGCCTCCGCTCCTGGGGCCCTGATCCCAACATTGACGCCGGGGATCGGGGTCCCCAGCTCCCGGGGTCTTCTTCCTGCACCCGCTCACGTCCTCCTTAAGAGGGGCGGAGCGGGTTGCGGGAGTGACACCCGCAGCAGGCGCCCTGATTGGTCGTCCAGTAAACAGGCCGACGAATCAGGGCGATCGTGAGGTGGCACCAGTGCCACCTCACCCCTGCTGGCTATAGCTGTTCGGGGCAATCGGAGACGGCCCTGATCAGCCAGTAATTCCGGGTCACCGGGTCACTGGAGACCCGATTGACCCGGAATCGCCACAGATCGCTGGACTGAATTGTCCAGCGATCTGCGGCCATCCCCGACATGGGGGGGCATAATGACCCCCCTGGGTGATATGCCGCAATGCCTGCTGAACGATTTCAGCAGGCATCGGGCACCGGCTCCCCTCTGGCTAGCGGCGGGGGGCCAGAAATGGACAGGACGTACTCCTACGTCCTCGGTCCTTAAGGACTCGGAAACTAGGTGTAGGAGTACGTCCATTGTCCTTAAGGGGTTAAAGAGTAGTGTAGCGTATTGTAATACCCTCATAAACGCACTAAGTACGTCAGGCAGAGAAGTGCCAGGACGTGCACAGAGGAGTGGCAGAGGCCTAAATACTTCAGGCAGAGTTGGCAGCAGACTTGGGGCATGTGGCAGCAGGAGTCGCAGCGAGAGGCCTGAGCTCCCGTTATCAGCCAGCGGTCGTGTCTCCACCAGCAACCCATCTGCCGTCGTCGATTGGTTAACACGCTCATCCACATCATCACAAGTGACATCTGACACCCCCAGTAAACAGTCGGTGGGTTCCTCAGACACAACCCTCAGTTGGCATGGCCCGGGAGCAGTCCGTGTCCTCCCATTGCCTTTGTCCTATGCTGTTCCCTCTCCTAAAGAAGTATCTTATGCTGTGGGTTCAGCTCCACTATTTACTGAGGACGATCCAATAGAGGACAGTTAGCAGCTACTGGACAGCCAAGAAGGGGAGGAGACATGCGCCGCTTGCTCCGCTAGGCGGCCAAGTAGTGATGCGGAGAGTGACGTGGGAGGCGGTGTTGCAAGTGTTCAGGGTCCTGAAGCAGACACTGTTGGGGAACCTGAGGAGGACATCAGTGACGTGCACACAACTGTTGATAATAATGAAGCCGATCGCAATTGGGAGCCGGGTGCAGAAGGGGCTTCATCATCATCAGGAGAAGAGAGTTGCAGGTTGCCCTTGAGGCAGCAAGGCGGTAGCACGGTTGGCAGTCAGCGTGGTGGCTGTAGTGGAAATTCAGGAGCCAAACGTGCCCGGGGGAGAACACCTGCTTCGCGGCAGCATACCTTTCCGGGAGGTAGTGGAACAGGGGTTCCTGGAGACGGCGCCAGTAGCAGTCAATTACTGCAGACTGCGGGTGGGAAAATCAGCTACTCGTCGGTGTGGAAGTTTTTATAAGGCATCAGGAGGAGGTTCACGTAGCCACATGCAAGATCTGTCGGCAGAAGGTGAAGCGTGGCCAGAGTCCCAATGTCGGCACCACGGCCCTGCGTCAACACATGCTTTGCCACCATAAAGCGGCCTGGGAGAACCATGGCTCCGATGTAGTGGTCCAGCCTTCTGCATCACCCAGTGGCCATCCGCTCCCTCCTTCATCCAGCCAAGGCTCCACCACCTCAGCCGAAGGGAGCTGTGTGCCAAACCCTCCTTCTGTCGCTCCTGCTTCTCCCGCTTTTAGTCAGCCATTCCGCCAACAATCCATCGGCGAAGCCATGTCCAAGAGACAACAGTATGCGCCCACTCATCCAACTGCGCAGAAGTTGAATGTGCTCCTGTCCAAGTTGCTGGTGTTGCAGTCCCTCCCTTTCCAACTGGTGGACTCTGCACCTTTCAGAGAATTGATGGCTTGTGCCGAGCCGAGGTGAAGAGTCCCAAGCCGTCATTTCTTTGCGAAGAAGGCAGTACCAGCCCTGCATAAGTTTGTACAAGAGAAGATGGGCCAGTCCTTGAGCCTGTTGGTGTGTTCAAAAGTGCACGGCAGTACCAACGTGTGGAGCTGTAACTACAGGCAGGGACAATACTTGTCTTTTACGGCTCACTGGGTAAATGTGGTTCCTGCACAGCCACAGCAGCAACTTGGACAGGTCACACCGCTTCCTCCTCCACGCTCTCGCTCCAAGGCAGTTGGTCCTGTTACAGTATGCGACGCCTCCTCATGCTCCACCGTGTCCTTGGCCTCCACTGCACGTCCAAATCTCGTGGCCATTCATCGTACCATGTGTGTAGGGCACGGCGGTGTCAAGCTGTTCTTCACATGGTTTGCCTTGGCGAACGGAGTCACACAGGGGAGGAACTGCTAAAGTTCATTCGTAAAGAAATCTGAGTATGGCTTACTCCACGAAATCTGGAAATGGGAACCATGGTGACAGACAATGGGAAGAACATCGTGTCCGCGCTGCGACAAGGAAGTGTGAAACATGCGCCCTGCATGGCACACGTGTTGAATCTGGTTGTCAAGCACTTCCTCAAGTCCTCACCCCATTTGCAAAACATCCTGAAAATTGCAAAGAAACTGTGCATGCACTTTAGCCACTCGTACACCGCCAAGCACTCCTTCCTTGAGCTGCAGCGTCAGAACGGTATCCCACAACATAGTCTTATTTGTGACGTTGCCACAGGTTGGAATTCCACCCTCCATATGTTGGACAGACTATACAAACAAAGAAAAGCCCTCACCGATTTCTTGATGATCCAAGCAGATAGGAGTACTCCCCTATGTAACTTCAATGTGAACCAGTGGCAGCTCATACGTGACACCTGCCGTTTGCTGAGGCCCTTTGAGGAAGCCACATTATTTGTGAGTCGCCTGGATTGCGCCATGAACAATGTAATTCCACTCCTACATTTCCTACAACAAATGATTGAAACCAACGTCTCGTTGTGCCTACATCTCAAGGCTACATGAGCCCTGTGGGGGCTGAACTGGAGGAGGAGGATGATGAGGGGCAGAGCAGAGCACAGTTTAGGTTGGATGAGATGGCCGGTGTTTCTAGTCTTCGGACAGGAGAGGAAGAGCAGGAGCAGCCAGAGGAGCTGGAGGGTTATGAGGAAGTTGAGACAGAGGACCCAGACACACCGTGGCAGTATGCAGTGGAGATGGAGGCAGGTAGTCCCTCCGAGTCACTGGCGCAAATGGCACGATGCATGCTCAGTTGCTTTTGTAGTGACCCCCGAATTGTCAAAATTCGTCAGCGGGATGACTTCTGGATCTCCACCTTATTCGATCTTTGCTACCATCCCGAAATGGGGGCCTTTTTTACACCCTCTGAGAGGGAGGACAAACTGACCTACTACAGAGAGATTCTACGTAGTCAGTTGGCTGATGCCTATCGGCCACGTGGTCCATCCACTCGCAGGTCTGACTCGGGGGGCCCTCTGCGCTCACCTTCCACTGCCATGGCTGCTGGGGAGGGGAGGGGTGGGAGGAGCAGTACCAGCTCAATCAGCAGCAGCCTGAGTCTACAGTCGCTGATGAGTAGCTTTCTTCACCCACATAGTGAAGCAACTCATCAGCAGCAGGTAGACATGGAGCAGGACCTGAACCAGCAGGTGGTGGCATACCTTTACATGGCCATGCCAACAACCATTGAAGATCCGCTGGACTTCTGGGAAGCCAAACTTGATTTATGGCCACAACTAGCAGAGTTTGCCCTGGAAAAGCTGTCCTGCCTGGCCAGTAGTGTGCCATCAGAGCGAGTGTTTAGTGCGGCCGGGGCCATAGTTACCCCAAGGAGAACTCGTCTGTCCACTAAAAATGTGGAGAGACTAACGTTTGTCAAGATGATTCAGGGATGGATCAGCCAGGATTTTTGGATAGCGGGTGCTACCTATGAGATTTTTTTTTCAAAACGTATCATATTGTGTTGTTTTTTTGGGGGGGATTGTGAAGCCCTGGTGTGTAGTGTACTAGTGCATCAGCCAACTCCACACTGTGCCATTCAGCCACTAAATGGTATCCTCTTGCTGCCAACATGTCCACGCTGTGTCATTCAGCCACTATATGGTGTCCTCATGCTGCCAACACCTCCACGCTGTGCCATTCAGCTACTATATAGTGTCCTCATGCGGCCAACACCTTCACGCTGTGTCATTCTGCCACTATCTGGTGTCCTCATGCTGCCAACACCTCCACGATGTGCCATTCAGCCACTATATGGTGTCCTCATGCTGCCAACACCTCCATGCTGTGCCATTCAGCTACTATATGGTGTCCTCATGCGGCCAACACCTTCACGCTGTGTCATTCTGCCACTATCTGGTGTCCTCATGCTGCCAACACCTCCACGATGTGCCATTCAGCCACTATATGGTGTCCTCATGCTGCCAACACCTCCACGCTGTGTCATTCTGCCACTATATGGTGTCCTCATGCTGCCAACACCTCCACGCTGTGCCATTCAGCCACTATATGGTGTCCTCATGCTGCCAACAACTCCACGCTATGTCATTCAGTCACTATATGGTCTCCTGACACTGATGTCACCACCAGGCTCTGTCATTGTGCTGCTGTGCGGCAGTGATTCTAAGAGGGATGCCGGTAACCTGCATGCTATTCTTAATAACAATATTATTTCACTACCCCAGCACACTCCATATGTGTTTTAGGACACAGCAAAGTGTTTTATACCCCTATATAGAGGCTGTATGTAGGCTAGAAATAGCCTTATTTAATATCGATTCGCCACAAACAAATTTGGATCGAAACAAACTTTTTCAGTTTTTGAAAAGTTCGCTCATCTCTAGTCTTAATGAAGGCATGGATTTTATCCGCTAACACCCCTTACCAAAAATCCACACTGTGAATAATTGTGTCCCCATGACAGGTTTTCATTAATTTATTCATCTATACATTTTTTATACATATATTTTTCTATATTTATTGTACATAATCAATATTAACAGGTTTTCATTCATTTATACATTCACATATACATTTGTACACTTTATTAATCCATATTTATTGTACATAATCAATATTTATTTATTTCATTATATACAATTTCTATCATCCATTAACCACCCCAGTGTTCCCACATTATTCCCATTCCGATCTAGCCCTCTATTTTTCCTAATTTACCAGGCTCCACAAGGATCTTCTTCCATCCCATCAATATGTATATCTACATTAATCCGTTCCCACCTCTGCTCATACTCCTTCACATGGTCCCGCATCTTCCTATTTACTATCTTTATACATATGCACTGCACCTATTCATACGTGCTTCTACACCAATGGGCCTCTATATCTATGCCCAGCAAACACCAGTAGTATTTTTAGCTGTTGGCGCATGTGCATCAAGCCCCATTTGACATTGGGCTGATGCGCACAACCAAGACGTCTTCAGCAGCCCCGTTCTCTACAAGCTTTCCTGGCGCATGCGTATCAAGCCCCATTTGACATCGGGCTGATGCGCACTAGTGTTGCTCATGAATATTCGCAATTCGAATATTATTCGCGAATATCGCATATTCGTGAATTCGCGAATGTCGCGAATATAGCGCTATATATTCGTAATTACGAATATTCTTTTTTTTTTTTCACAGTACACATCACAGTGATCAACCCTCTCTGCTTCCAGCTTGTGTGGTGTAAAGAAGGCTGTAATACTACTGTGTGAGACTGGCGTGCGAAAATTCGCATATGCGAAAATTCGCATATGCTAATTTTCGCATATGCTAATTTTGTATATGCTAATATTCACATATGTTAATTTTCGCATACGCGAATGTTCGCATATGCGAAAATAAAACAAGAATATAACGACTATGCGAATATTCGCGAATATATGACGAATATTCGTCCATATATTCGCGAATATTCGCGAATTCGAATATGGCCTATGCCGCTCAACACTAATGCGCACAGCCACGATGTCAACAACAGCTCTGTTCTCTGCACAAACACTCTCGCACATGCGCATTAAGCTCCCAGTGTCATCGGGCTGATGCGCATATCGCATCTGACAGCTATAGCCTCACTTCCTGCATGAGCACTTGAAGAAATTTCATTTCATTTCATTTTAAATCTCATAAAATTTTAACATAATTGTATGCAATCACGTTTTTAAAGCATTATAACATTCATGCAAGGCTTTTTCATGTTTAAGTTCATTGTATTTTATTATTATTAGGGGGCGTTACCTATCTTTCCCGCCAAGGGGGCATGTCCTATTTTCACACCAGGGGGTGTGGCCTATTTTTGGCACCAAAAACAGAGTATAAAAAGCAAGCTTGTCTCAATGTCTGTACACAAGCCTTTTACCTGATGAAGAGGCACTGCTGCCTCGAAACGCGTTGTTGTCTGGCTTAAATAAAGAAACTTTGCACCTAAACAGCAGACGTCCGTGTGGTTTGCGCTACAACCCGGCTCTTTCAAGTCTTACATGTCATGTCAACATGAGGCTGTGTTTGCACATACACTGTTTACATACACTGCTCAAAAAAAATAAAGAAAACACTTAAACAACACAATGTATCTCCAAGTCAATCACACTTCTGTGACATCACACTGTCCCTTCAGGAAGCAACACTGATTGACAATCAATTTCACATGCTGTTGTGCAAATGGAACAGACAACAGGTGGGAATTATAGGTAATTAGCAAGACACCCCCAATAAATTAGTGGTTCTGCAGGTGGTGACCACAGATCACTTCTCAGTCCTATGCTTTCTGGCTGATGTATTGGTCACTTTTGAATGCTGGCGGTGCTTTAACTCTAGTGGTAGCATGAGACGGAGTCTAAAACCCACACAAGGGGCTCAGGCAGTGCAGCTCATCTAGGATGGCACATCAATGCGAGCTGTGGCAAGAAGGTTTGCTGTGTCTGTCAGCGTAGTGTCCAGAGCATGGAGGCGCTACCAGGAGATAGGCCAATACATGTGGAGACGTGGAGGAGGCCGTAGGAGGGTAACAACCCAGCAGCAGGACCGCTACCTCTACCTTTGTGCAAGATGAGCAGGAGGAGCACTGCCAGAGCCCTGCAGACTCCACGAGGGTGGTATGAGGGCCCACAGGTGGGGGTTGTGCTTACAGCCCAACACCGTGCAGGACGTTTGGCTTTTGCCAGAGAACACCATGATTGGCAAATTCACCACGGGTGCCCTGTCCTCTTTACAAATGAAAGCAGATTCACACTGAGCACATGAGACAGACGTGACGGAGTCTGGAGACACCGTGGAGAATGTTCTGCTACCTGGAGCATCCTCCAATATGACCGGTTTGGCGGTAGGTCAGTAATGGTGTGGGGTGGCATTTCTTTGTGGGGGCCGCACAGCCCTCCATGTGCTTGCCAGAGGTAGCCTGACTGCCATTAGGTACTGAAATAAGATCCTCAGACCCCTTGGGAGACCATATGCTGATGCGGTTAGCCCTGGGTTTCTCCTTTTGCAAGACAATGCTAGACCTCCTGTGGCTTGAGTATGTCAGCAGTTCCTGCAAGAGAAAGGCATTGATGCTATGGACTGGCCCGCCCATTCCTCAGACTTAAATCCGATTGAGCACATCTGGGACATGATGTCTCGCTCCATCCACCAACGCCACGTTGCACCACATACTGTCCAGGAGTTGGCGGATGCTTTAGTCCAGGTCTGGGAGGACATCCCTCAGGAGACCATTCGCCACCTCATCAGGAGCATGCCCAGGTGTTGTAGGGAGGTCATACGGGCACTTGGAGGCCACACACACTACTGAGCCTCATTTTGATTTATTTTAAAGGGGTTATCCAGGAAAAACCTTTTTTTATATATATATCAACTGGCTCCAGAAAGTAAAACAGATTTGTTTATTACTTCTATTAAAAAAATCTTAATCCTTTCAGTACTTCTGAGCTGCTGAAGTTAAGTTGTTCTTTTCTGTCTAAGTGCTCTCTGACGACACCTTTCTCGGGAACTGTCCAGAGTTGAAGCAAATCCCCATAGCAATCCTTTTCTACTCTGTGCAGTTCCCGAGACAAGCAGAGATGTCAGCAGAGAGCACTGTTGCCAGACAGAAAAGATCAACTCAACTTCAGCAGATGATAATTATTGGAAGGATTAAGATTTTTTTCATAGAAGTAATTTACAAATCTGTTTAACTTTCTGGAGCCAGTTGATATCCAAAAAAAAGTTTTTTTTTTTACTGGAATACCCCTTTAAGGACATTATATCAAAGTTGGATCAGCCTGTAGCGTGATTTTCCACTTTGATTTTGAGTGTGACTCCATATCTGTTACGCCGAGCGCTCCGGGTCCCCGCTCCTCCCCGGAGCGCTCGCAGCATCCTCGCATTCGCAGCGCCCCGGTCAGACCTGCTGACAGGGTGCGCTGCGATATCTCTCTCAGCCGGGATGCGATTCGCGATGCGGGAGGCGCCCGCTCGCGATGCGCATCCCGGCTCCCGTACCTGACTCGTTCCCCGTCTGTCTTGTCCCGGCGCGCGCGGCCCCGCTCCTTAGGGCGCGCGCGCGCCGGGTCTCTGCAATTTAAAGGGCCACTGCGCCACTGATTGGCGCAGCAGGCTTAATCAGTGTGTTCACCTGTGCACTCCCTACTTATACCTCACTTCCCCTGCACTCCCTCGCCGGATCTTGTTGCCATTGTGCCAGTGAAAGCGTTTCCTTGTGTGTTCCTAGCCTGTGTTCCAGACCTCCTGCCGTTGCCCCTGACTACGATCCTTGCTGCCTGCCCCGACCTTCTGCTACGTCCGACCTTGCTCTTGTCTACTCCCTTGTACCGCGCCTATCTTCAGCAGTCAGAGAGGTTGAGCCGTTGCTGGTGGATACGACCTGGTTGCTACCGCCGCTGCAAGACCATCCCGCTTTGCGGCGGGCTCTGGTGAATACCAGTAGCAATTTAGAACCGGTCCACCAACACGGTCCACGTCAATCCCTCTCTGGCACAGAGGATCCACCTCCAGCCAGCCGAATCGTGACAGTAGATCCGGCCATGGATCCCGCTGAAGTCCCACTGCCAGTTGTCGCCGACCTCACCACGGTGGTCGCCCAGCAGTCGCAACAGATAGCGCAACAAGGCCACCAGCTGTCTCAACTGACCGTGATGCTACAGCAGCTATTACCACAGCTCCAGCAACAATCTCCTCCCCCAGCTCCTGCACCTCCTCCGCAGCGAGTGGCCGCTTCCGGCCTACGATTATCCTTGCCGGATAAATTTGATGGGGACTCTAAGTTTTGCCATGGCTTTCTTTCGCAATGTTCCCTGCACTTGGAGATGATGTCGGACCAGTTTCCTACTGAAAGGTCTAAGGTGGCTTTCGTAGTCAGCCTTCTGTCTGGGAAAGCTCTGTCATGGGCCACACCGCTCTGGGACCGCAATGACCCTGTCACTGCCTCTGTACACTCCTTCTTCACGGAGATTCGAAGTGTCTTTGAGGAACCTGCCCGAGCCTCTTCTGCTGAGACTGCCCTGCTGAACCTGGTCCAGGGTAATTCTTCTGTTGGCGAGTACGCCATCCAATTCCGTACTCTTGCCTCCGAATTATCCTGGAATAATGAGGCCCTCTGCGTGACCTTTAAAAAAGGCCTATCCAGCAACATTAAAGATGTGCTGGCCGCACGAGAAATTCCTGCTAACCTGCATGAACTTATTCATCTTGCCACCCGCATTGACATGCGTTTTTCCGAAAGGCGTCAGGAGCTCCGCCAGGATATGGACTTTGTTCGCACGAGGCGGTTTCCCTCCCCGGCTCCTCTCTCCTCTGGTCCTCTGCAATCCGTTCCTGTGCCTCCCGCCGTGGAGGCTATGCAAGTTGACCGGTCTCGCTTGACACCTCAAGAGAGGACACGACGCCGCATGGAGAATCTGTGCCTGTACTGTGCCGGTACCGAACACTTCTTGAAAGATTGTCCTATCCGTCCTCCCCGCCTGGAAAGACGTACGCTGACTCCGCACAAAGGTGAGACAGTTCTTGATGTCAACTCTGCTTCTCCACGCCTTACTGTGCCTGTGCGGATATCTTCCTCTACCTTCTCCTTCTCTGCTATGGCCTTCTTGGATTCCGGATCTGCAGGAAATTTTATTTTGGCCTCTTTCATCAACAGGTTCAACATCCCGGTGACCAGTCTCGCCAGACCCCTCTACATCAATTCTGTTAACAATGAAAGATTGGACTGTACCGTGCGTTACCGCACGGAACCTCTCCTAATGTGCATCGGACCTCATCACGAAAAAATTGAATTTTTGGTCCTCTCCAACTGCACTTCAGAAATTCTTCTTGGATTACCGTGGCTTCAACGCCATTCCCCAACCCTTGATTGGTCCACAGGAGAAATCAAGAACTGGGGTACTTCTTGTCACAAGGACTGTCTTAAACCGGTTCCCAGTACTCCCTGCCGTGACCCTGTGGTTCCCCCTGTATCCGGTCTTCCTAAGGCTTATATGGACTATGCTGACGTTTTTTGCAAAAAGCAAGCTGAGACTTTACCTCCTCACAGGCCTTATGACTGTCCTATTGACCTCCTCCCGGGTACTACTCCACCCCGGGGCAGAATCTATCCTCTGTCTGCTCCAGAGACTCTTGCCATGTCGGAGTACATCCAGGAGAATTTAAAAAAGGGGTTTATCCGCAAGTCCTCCTCTCCTGCCGGAGCGGGATTTTTTTTTGTGTCCAAAAAAGATGGCTCCCTACGCCCTTGCATTGATTACCGCGGACTTAATAAAATCACGGTAAAAAACCGCTACCCCTTACCTCTTATCTCGGAACTCTTTGATCGCTTACAAGGTGCCCACATCTTTACCAAACTGGACTTAAGAGGTGCTTATAATCTCATCCGCATCAGGGAGGGGGACGAATGGAAGACTGCATTTAACACCAGAGATGGACACTTTGAGTATCTGGTCATGCCCTTTGGCCTGTGCAACACCCCTGCCGTCTTCCAAGACTTTGTTAATGAAATTTTTCGTGATCTCTTGTATTCCTGTGTTGTGGTTTATCTGGACGATATTCTGATTTTTTCTGCCAATTTAGAAGAACACCGCCAGCATGTCCGCATGGTTCTTCAGAGACTTCGGGACAATCAATTTTATGCCAAAATGGAGAAATGTCTCTTTGAATGTCAATCTCTTCCTTTCCTAGGATACTTGGTCTCTGGCCAGGGACTACAAATGGACCCAGATAAACTCTCTGCCGTCTTAGATTGGCCACGCCCCTCCGGACTCCGTGCTATCCAACGTTTTTTGGGGTTCGCCAATTATTACAGACAATTTATTCCACACTTTTCCACTATTGTGGCTCCTATCGTGGCTTTAACCAAGAAAAATGCCAATCCCAAGTCCTGGTCTCCCCAAGCGGAAGACGCATTTAAACATCTCAAGTCTGCCTTTTCTTCTGCTCCCGTGCTCTCCAGACCTGACCCATCTAAACCCTTTCTATTGGAGGTAGATGCCTCCTCAGTGGGAGCTGGAGCTGTCCTTCTACAAAAAAATTCTTCCAGGCATGCTGTTACTTGTGATTTTTTTTTCTAGGACCTTTTCTCCGGCGGAGAGAAACTACTCCATCGGTGATCGAGAACTACTGGCCATTAAATTGGCGCTTGAGGAATGGAGGCACCTGCTGGAGGGATCAAAATTTCCAGTTATCATATACACTGATCACAAGAATCTCTCCTATCTCCAGTCTGCCCAACGACCCCTCGCCAGGCCAGGTGGTCGTTGTTCTTTGCCCGTTTTAACTTTGAAATCCATTTTCGCCCTGCTGACAAGAACATTAGGGCCGATGCCCTCTCTCGTTCTTCTGATGCCTCTGACTGTCTGATCTCCACTTCTCCAGCCTCCATCAGGCAAACTCCTCCAGGGAAGACCTTCGTTTCTCCACGCCAGCGTCTCGGGATTCTCAAATGGGGACACTCCTCCCACCTCGCAGGCCATGCGGGCATCAAAAAATCCTTGCAACTCATCTCTCGTTTTTATTGGTGGCCGACTCTGGAGACTGATGTTGTTGATTTTGTGCGGGCCTGTACTGTCTGTGCCCGGGATAAGACTCCTCGCCAGAAGCCTGCTGGCCTCCTTCATCCTCTGCCTGTCCCCGAACAGCCTTGGTCACAGATTGGTATGGACTTTATTACGGACTTGCCCTCATCCCGTGGCAACACAGTTGTTTGGGTGGTCGTTGATCGATTTTCCAAGATGGCACATTTTATTCCTCTTCCTGGTCTTCCTTCAGCGCCTCAGTTGGCAAAGCAATTTTTTGTACACATTTTTCGCCTTCACGGTTTGCCCACGCATATCGTCTCGGATAGAGGCGTCCAATTCGTGTCTAAATTCTGGAGGGCCCTCTGTAAACAGCTCAAGATCAAATTAAACTTCTCTTCTTCTTATCATCCCCAATCCAATGAGCAAGTAGAAAGAATTAATCAGGTCCTGGGTGACTATTTACGGCATTTTGTTTCCTCCCGCCAGGATGACTGGGCAGATCTTCTACCATGGGCCGAATTCTCATACAACTTCAGAGTTTCCGAATCTTCTGCTAAGTCCCCATTTTTTGTGGTGTACGGCCGTCACCCTCTTCCCCCCCTCCCTACTCCCTTGCCCTCTGGTTTGCCCGCTGTGGATGAAGTGACTCATGATCTTTCCACCATATGGAAAGAGACCCAAAATTCTCTTTTACAGGCTTCATCCCGGATGAAAAGATTTGCCGATAAGAAAAGAAGAACTCCCCCCATTTTTGCTCCCGGAGACAAGGTATGGCTCTCCGCTAAATATGTCCGCTTTCGTGTCCCCAGTTACAAACTGGGACCACGCTATCTTGGCCCTTTCAAAGTCTTGTGCCAGATTAATCCTGTCTCTTACAAACTCCTTCTTCCTCCTTCTCTTCGTATTCCCAATGCCTTCCATGTCTCTCTCCTTAAACCACTCATCATTAACCGCTTCTCTCCCAAACTTGTTTCTCCCACTCCTGTTTCCGGTTCTTCTGACGTCTTCTCCGTGAAGGAGATTCTGGCCTCCAAGACTGTCAGAGGAAAAAAACATTTTTGGGTGGATTGGGAAGGCTGTGGCCCAGAAGAGAGATCCTGGGAACCTGAGGACAACATCCTAGACAAAAGTCTTATCCTCAGGTTCTCAGGCTCCAAGAAGAGGGGGAGACCCAAGGGGGGGGGGTACTGTTACGCCGAGCGCTCCGGGTCCCCGCTCCTCCCCGGAGCGCTCGCAGCATCCTCGCATTTGCAGCGCCCCGGTCAGACCTGCTGACCGGGTGCGCTGCAATATCTCTCTCAGACGGGATGCGATTCGCGATGCGGGAGGCGCCCGCTCGCGATGCGCATATCGGCTCCCGTACCTGACTCGTTCCCCGTCTGTCTTGTCCCGGCGCGCGCGGCCCCGCTCCTTAGGGCGCGCGCGCGCCGGGTCTCTGCAATTTAAAGGGCCACTGCGCCACTGATTGGCACAGCAGGCTTAATCAGTGTGTTCACCTGTGCACTCCCTACTTATACCTCACTTCCCCTGCACTCCCTCGCTGGATCTTGTTGCCATTGTGCCAGTGAAAGTGTTTCCTTGTGTGTTCCTAGCCTGTGTTCCAGACCTCCTGCCGTTGCCCCTGACTACGATCCTTGCTGCCTGCCCTGACCTTCTGCTACGTCCGACCTTGCTCTTGTCTACTCCCTTGTACCGCGCCTATCTTCAGCAGTCAGAGAGGTTGAGCCGTTGCTGGTGGATACGACCTGGTTGCTACCGCCGCTGCAAGACCATCCCGCTTTGCGGCGGGCTCTGGTGAATACCAGTAGCAACTTAGAACCCGTCCACCAACACGGTCCACGTCAATCCCTCTCTGGCACAGAGGATCCACCTTCAGCCAGCCGAATCGTGACAATATCCAGACCTCCATGGGTTGATAAATTTGATTTCCATTGATAATTTTTGTGTGATTTTGTTGGCAGCACATTAAACTACCGTATTTATGGGGGTATACCACTCAGCCTATACCACTCGACCTATAACATGCACCTTCATTTTACCAAGGATATTTGGGTAAAAAAATTTTTTTACCCAAATATCCTTGATAAAATGAGGGTGCAGGTGTGTGCATGCGTATACCCCGATACACTGTTTCTGACCCCGCAGAAGCCCCCAGGAAAGGCAGGGGAAGAGAGGCCATCGCTTCTCTCCCCCTGCCTTTCCTAGGGTCTAGAGCCCTGCTGCCGCCGCTTCTCTCCCCCTGGCTATCGGCGCCGCTGCCCCTTCTCACCCCCTGGCTATCGGCGCCGCTGTCTCATTGCAGGCGCCGATAGCCAGGGGGAGAGAAGCAGCGCCGGCAATGGGGCAGCGGCGCCGATAGCCAGGGGGAGAGAAGGGGCAGCGGCACCCATTGCCGGCGCCGCTGCCCCGTTGCCTCCCCCATTCCCAGTTGTATAATTACCTGTTGCCGGGGTCGGGTCCGCGCTGCTTCTGGCCTCCGGTGTGGCATCCCCTGTGTCGTGGCTATGCGCTGCGAGACGCAATGACGAGTGACGTCACTCGTCATTTCGCCGCGCAGCGCATAGCAACAATGCAGGGGACGCCACACCGGAGGCCAGAAGCAGCGCAGACCCTACCCCGGCAACAGGTAATTATACAACCGGGGATGGGGGAGGCAACGGGCAGCGGCGCCGATAGCCAGGGGGAGAGAAGCGGCGGTAGCAGGGCTCTAGACCCCAGGAAAGGCAGGGGAGAGAAGCGGGCAGCCTCTCTCCCCCTGCCTTTCCTGGGGGCTTGTGCGGGGTCCGAAAAACCGGGGAAGGGGGGGGGGGGTAATGGGGCAGTGGCGCCGGCAGTCTCTGGACCCCAGGACAGGCAGGGGCAGAGAATCTGGCAGCGACAGCAGGTCTCTGCACCTGCAAAAGCCGCTGCAGTTCATTGATTTAAAGTGCCCGCTTTAAATCATTGAACTGCAGCAGCTTATCGGCGTATAACACGCAGATATACTTTAGGCTAAAAATTTTGCGTGTTATACACCGATAAATACGGTATGTAAAGACGAAAGTATTTCATACGATTAGTTCATTCATTCAGATCTAGGATGTGTTCTTAGTGTTCCCTTTATTTTTTTTGAGCAGTGTATTTTTACTGCATTCTGGTTGTTTCTGCTGTGATTTTTCCAAAATTGCTGTAAAAATTACACATTTTATGGTGTTTTGTACAGTAAAATAGCACTGGCAAACATGCAATGTCTGAACACAGCCATAAGGGACTTCTTTGAAGTTCACCTTGTAGCATTCTAAGAATAATGTCTCTGATTGCTTTTTAAGACATTCCCTATTTGTCGTGTTCTTGGAAAATCCCTGTGATGAATGGAAATGAAAAGCTGACTGCTATCCTGGAAATAATCGATGTGTTCCTGTCTCTCACATGAATAAATAAAAACCTGAGATGCTTCTTTTCAGTGAGACTGAAAGATATTTATATTCCTAAAGAAAAATGCAGGTAATTTAACAGGCAAAAAAAAAAAAAAACGAAAATTACTGGAATGGATTTAAAATAATAGGATAATATTTCAGAGTGCAACAGTAGAATGGCACAAGTCATATATAGATAAGCTAATAAAATGTAAAAAGAACAATCAAGATGCGAGTTTTAGTTATTGACGTATTGTGGCATTTTTCTTAAATTTTTTACTCGAGTATAAGCCGAACCGAATATAAGCCGAGGCCCCTAATTTCACCCCAAAAACCCAGGAAAAGTTATTGACTCGACTATAAGCCTAGGGTGGGAAATAAATCATCCCCCTATGTCATCATCCAGACCCCCAGTCATCATCCAGACCCCCGTCATCATCCTACCCCCCCCCCCTCTTCATCATCACCGCCTGTCAATCCCTTCAGCCATCGGCTGTCCGGGCATGCTGGGAGTTGTAGTTTTGAAACCTCTGGAGGTCCACAGGTTTAAGACCACTGCGGCCTTCGTCATCATCCAGACCCCCTTTAGTTTTCTACTCACCTCCCTTCGGTGGGAAGGAAGGGTAAGCTGGTCCGGGCCATCTATGCTGCAAGGACCGTGCGGTGGGGAGGGTTAGTCATTCTGGGCTGTCCATCTTCACCGGGAGGCCCTCTTCTCTGTGCTCCGGGCCTGCCCCAGACTAGTGACGTTGCCTTGATGACGACGCACGGGGACGCTGCGCATGAATGTCCCTGTGCGTTCTCGTCAAGGCAACATCTGTGGGACTCTCTAGACCAGTGGTCTTCAACCTGCGGACCTCCAGATGTTGCAAAACTACAACTCCCAGCATGCCCGAACAGCCGTTGGCTGTCCGGGAATTCTGGGAGTTGTAGTTTTGCAACATCTGGAGGTCCGCAGGTTGAAGACCACTGAGAAGGGATTGACAGGCGGAGAGAGTTCACTTGAGTATGAGCCATTTTTTTTCGTTTTCTGGGCAGAGAGGGTTGGACTTGGGGGACTCCTCCCTCAAACCTTCTAGAAGTTTCTGCAAAGAAACTGAGGGGAATCATGTGCCCAATGTTCCATGCATATTTTAAAAGTATAGTCCACCAGTGGTGGCAGTAAAGAGTGAAATGTTAACCCTTTCACATCCGTATTAGCATGGTGTATGCAGAGGTAGAAATGTAACACAGAAAATAGAAGGTTATAAAAGTTTAACTCACAATACTGAGACAAAATCTTAGACACTTGGAGGAAGAACTTTTCAGCCATAGAACAACTATTTACTTCAGTACCTGGAAGATGGCACCGGGACACTACACGTTGAGCTCTAGAGGTTTGCTTTAGATGAAACCATGTGGTTTTGGAGGCAGAGATTGTCACAGTTTCTGCTTAAAAAAACACACCCACAGTTTTATCTGTGTGAACATGCTCTGACAGTCACAAAGCACAGTAAAAGAAAGATCCATGGCACCCATAATAATTTGCAATTTGTATTCCAGTATGTTACTGAACCAAGGTTGTCTAGGCATTAGTAAAGATGTTATGCAAAATATTATTCTCCCGCTCAGTTCGTTTCAGATTTTCTGTAATATTAGATGCGATAGGTCTGAGTGGCTAAAGCATTGCAGGACCGGGCTTTATTTATAGCTCATTCTGCCTTAATATCATAGTGATGCTGTAAAATAATTGTTATGTTTAGCGGGATTGATAAATGTAAATGTCGCTCGGTGACATTTACACTTGGCAATGCTACCTTGCGCACAGTTCTAAGGAGTTTGGCTTGTGTTTTCCTAGAGTTATCTGCTCTACTATGAAATAAAGGATACAGTATGCTGTACCAGAATGTAAAATATGTATGCAAAGATCTGCCCTTGTCCCAAAAGAATACAGTGACTGAATATTACTGTCATTCAGCACCAAATAATGTTTCTGCTGCGCTGCTCAGTGCCACAAAATACTGTACTGTGCCATATAAAAATAGTGCTATAAACAATTAATAGCATCATATAGATGTAGTTATTGTTATCTTGAGTGTGTTAACCCATCACGTAAATGTGTGGTATTGGGACATCCTAATGTATCAGGAATCAAGATGAGGCCTGTAATTGAGGAAAGATGTTACATTTAGCTTTGCTTAACTAGTTAGGATAAGTGGGAAGCCTATCGGCTGAATTTGTGTGAGGGGCGGTAGCGTCCGCCCCCCCCCCCCCCACGCGTTCAGGCGGGGCATAGAGCTATCGAGGTTAGGGACAGGGGTAAATAACGCCCCTGCTCCTACGGGAGGGGCGTACGGGACATTTTGTGGATGTGACGTGGTGAGGATGTGCGTGGTGGATCTACCGCCGAAAATCATGCGGCGCTCGGGTAGCTGCTCACATCCGGTTCCAGTCCCGCTGTGGGAAAACAGCTTATGAAGTAAGGTAGGATGGCCACATCAGAGGAAGTGACGGCGGCATGAGCTAGGGCCGCGCGCTCCGGGGCTCCGGCCCCGCCCTCTGAGCCCTCGGGACGGACGTGGAGCTGATGCCGACCTCAGGATGCCGGGATACTCACAGAGTAACGCCGCCAGTACTACTTGCCAACCTGGATGCCCTGTGAGAGCTGGGGGCGCTGGACTCAGTCGCGGGAGGAGCGACAGGAGGATGGCGCGGCCTGTTGCTGGACAGGACGGGAGGTGGAGGTGGGGGCGGAGGTATTCCCCCCCCCCCAAGTGTGCGGTGGAGGGAGACGCCGGAGACGAGGTGAGAGAGAGGGAGGTGTGGACTTTCACGGCCAGTAACAGAGAGGAGTCTCGAGCCTGCTCCGGAAGCCCATATATGGTGGCACCTGTCTTACAGCGCGGTGCAGCGGTGTGGAGGTGGTGAGGGGTACGTGTGGTGTCCTGCTACTCCTTGCTGGGACTAGATCAGGCCAGACCAGATCCCTTTTTTGGTGGAAAGGAAAGAGGAATTGAGAAAAAGATCTGAGGCTACATGTGATAATTATCTTAATAGCCGCTAAGCCGGTGAGTTATTGCTTCTTTTTGGGGAGCAGGACACTAGTAGTAGGCAGTTTCCCGTGATGGAGGAGTCTAATATGGGGATAAACTGCTATGAAATCTACTCACGGATTTCCTTTAATAGGTGAAACCCGCTTTTAATACTTCGGCAAGATTTTGAACAGAAGCAGTCCCCAGCACTGGTCCCATGTGGAATAGAGAATACTGGACGCCAGACTCCCCGCCTGGCCACTCTTTCTAGCGACTTGGAGTAACCTGGACTTATGGACTAAATTCAACAACTTTGCCCTAGCAGACCCCCTCTTCCATGGAATTGGACCCTCTCCCTGGACCCACTAAACTTAGTGACTCTGGGGGGATATCGGACTGTCTATCAGGGGGAGCGTGAACACGCTAACGATTTTATTTCATATTAGTATGCTATATCTGGATACTGCTAGATCAGGCTGTGATACTCTCTGCTCAAAACGTACTCCAGAGCTGTGTGGGACTACGAATCCTCACCCTTGTATGTTGTAAATAATTGGATGTAAATTACTGAGTGGGTGGGGCCCACAGTGCATAAAGTCGCTAAGATAATAGGTGGCACCCTGGTGCGGTACGTACACCTCATAAATATAAAAAACAAAGCAGGAGAAATGGCCCCCAAGGTGAACCCCAGAAGATCAGGGGGTAGCTCGCCAAGAAAAGATAAGGGGGCTATGGGTAAACTGGATAAAATATGGAAGTCTCCAGGGGAGTGAGATTTCTTTTTATTTTTATTTTTTTTTTCCTCTCTTAGATTAATATGTCTTCGTTTAAGATGTTAGCCTGGAATGTGCGAGGTATGTCGGATAGAGTTAAAAAGTGTGCAATTTTTGATTACGTTCGGGGGTACCTTCCTGCTATCATATGCTTAGTCGAGACCCATAGGTCAAGAGATGAGCAGATATTACCAAGAAGGTGGGCTAAGGAAGAATACCACTCCAGATTTTCTTCGTACTCTGCGGGAGTCTCGGTATATGTTCATAGGAAGGTGCCACTCAAAATAAATTACTCAAAAGTAGATAGGTATGGTCGATATGTATTTCTTTATGGAATGTGGGAAAGTAGGGCTGTTATCTTGGCCTTTGTATATATTCCTCCTCCCTTTAGAGTGGATGTTCTGAGGGATCTCGTGAGCTATAGCGAAAGGAAGACATATGCGGCATTATGGATAGTTGGGGATATGAATAACGTAATGGACCCTAGTATGGACAGATACAAATTAGGTAGGAATGTAGGGGGGAGTGAAACAGCATTGGCGAGGTACTGTGGAGAGATGAATTGGGTTGATGGGTGGCGGAAACTAAACCCAGGAGCAAGACAGTACTCATGCTTTAGTACTTCATATAACACTGTTTCCCGAATTGATCTCTGTCTCTGTGATAAGAATGCGATGATCTGGACCAGTAGAGTGCAGTGTAGAGCCAAAACCCTGTCGGACCATTGTCCAGTGGTGGTGGAAATTGGTGGTAAGGCAACGGATGGGAAAAGGCTGGGCTTTCGGCTCAACCCCCACTGGATAGAACTAGTGGGAGACCAGGACTGGTTTAGACAGGAAATGGAAGCATTCTGGGAGATTAACTATAATTCTGCGAGTCCTCAGATAGTATGGGATGCCATGAAGGCATTCTTGAGGGGCCTATATATAGGGCGAATTAATAAAAAGAATAAGGAATTTGCCCAGGAGGAATCAATGCTGAATAGTAAAGTGGTAACGTTAGAAACTGGGATAGACGAGGATAGCGGGGGTGAACGGCTGCTAGAATTGAAGGCAGCCCAAGAGGATTATAAAGAATATCTACTTAAAAAGGCACAAAACAAACTATTCTTTAGTGGGCAATTTAACTTTTTTGAGAAAGGGAAACCAAATAAGACATTGTCAAGACTACTTAAAAATCAAGGTGAGGAAGGTGGTATTGTCGCTCTGAGGAGGGTGGATGGTAGCATAACTACAGAGAGAGAAGAAATAGCTCAAATGGTTAGCTCCTTTTTCTCCAATCTCTATATAAGTAGCAATATTAATAGGGCTGAAGTAGTGGAATTTCTGAGAGGAATTAATATTCCAAGTTTAACAGAGGATGCTAGGGATGCTTTGGACGATCCAATTTCCCTTCAGGAATTGGAGGACGCACTGGCATCAATTCAGGGGAATACTTCCCCTGGGTCTGATGGTATTCCATTTCAGATATATAGGATTTACTCAACCCTGCTGCTTCCAAAACTGCTGGGTATCATTAATGAATCCTGGAGGGGGGGCGTTCTCCCTAAATCAATGTGTGAGGCTAATATCAGGCTTATTAGGAAAAAAGATAAAGATCCTTTGGATTTGGGTTCATATCGCCCTATCTCCTTGCTCAACACGGATATAAAGATAATAGCGAAGGTATTGGCAAGGAGACTAGATAAAGTGGTGGAGATAGTGGTGGGGAGAGACCAGGGGGGATTCAGGGCAGGAAGAACGGTCCACGACAATATCCACCAGGTATATGAGGCAATCCAGAGTGGATCCCGGGGCCCCCGCTCCATTCTGTCATTGGATGCTACTAAAGCCTTTGACAGGGTGGAGTGGGGATACCTTTGGGAAGTTTTGACGAGGGTGGGCCCGAGATTTCTGAGTTATATTCAGTTATTGTATACTAATCCGGAGGCGAGTGTAGTGGTGGATGGAATTCCCTCCTACCCATTTAAACTTAGTAGAGGAACAAGACAGGGTTGCCCCCTCTCACCCTCTTTATTTTTAATTTATATTAAACCCCTAGCGGCTTGGATAAGAGATAATAATTTCTATGAGGGATTTGGAGTAAACGGAGAAGCAAATAAGATCTTGTTATTCGCAGATGATATCCTCCTTTTTGTAACTAATCCACAAGAAAAAATACACCGGATTATGAAATTGTTCGATATATTTGCCCCTTTATCCGGGTTGGAGATAAATTGGAGTAAATCTACTATGCTCCCCTTAAATGAAGACATGGGGGAGACGGTGGGAAGATTATCTGTGTTAAAAAAAAAACAAATGTTTCCCCTATTTGGGAGTAAAAATAGCAGCCATTAACGATAGATTTGTGACTAATAATTTACGCCCCTTATTAAATACTCTAGGGAAGAGAGTAGAAGTATGGATTAAAATGCCTTTCTCGATGTCAGAAAGGATGGCGATAGTAAAGATGGTGGTCCTTCCACAGATCCTGTTTCTCCTTAGTGCCTCGCCAAGGTGGATTGGCAAGGGTTGGTTCCGGAAGATAGAAGTAATACTGGGTAGATTGCTGTGGGGAAGAAAAAGGGTCCGTTTGAAGTACAGATATTTTATGGCCCCCGGAGATAGGGGGGGACTGGATATGCCCAACTTTTCTGTTTACTATTTGGCTGCGCAGTTGGTACGAATTGTGAACTGGAGGAATTCTAGATATCTGGAGAAGATTGTAGTAGATAAGGAGAAGGATATACTGTATTTTTGTAAATTTTATATTTGAAAGTAATAAAAAAAATATATATATATATATATATATATAAAAAAAAAAAGGTAGGATGGCCACCCGTCTGCTCGGCCTGTTACGCCCCAGGATCCGGGAGCCGGGCGGGTGTGCTAGGGTGGTACCAGAACCAGCGGGCCATCAGTTTGCGGGTAAGCTTCTCTTTTTCCACTGTTTAATACCTGCAAGATAACCATCACCGGGCCAGTACACACGCCCCCCTCGCATGATTGGCTGCGAAGCCTCACGTGACTATATTGAACCCCTAGCGGCTTGGATAAGAGATAATAATTTCTATGAGGGATTTGGAGTAAACGGAGAAGCAAATAAGATCTTGTTATTCGCAGATGATATCCTCCTTTTTGTAACTAATCCACAAGAAAAAATACACCGGATTATGAAATTGTTCGATATATTTGCCCCTTTATCCGGGTTGGAGATAAATTGGAGTAAATCTACTATGCTCCCCTTGGATGAAGACATGGGGGAGACAGTGGGAAGATTATCTGTGTTAAAAAAAAATGAATGTTTCCCCTATTTGGGAGTAAAAATAGCAGCCATTAACGATAGATTTGTGACTAATAATTTACGCCCCTTATTAAATACTCTAGGGAAGAGAGTAGAAGTATGGATTAAAATGCCTTTCTCGATGTCAGAAAGGATGGCGATAGTAAAGATGGTGGTCCTTCCACAGATCCTGTTTCTCCTTAGTGCCTCGCCAAGGTGGATTGGCAAGGGTTGGTTCCGGAAGATAGAAGTAATACTGGGTAGATTGCTGTGGGGAAGAAAAAGGGTCCGTTTGAAGTACAGATATTTTATGGCCCCCGGAGATAGGGGGGGACTGGATATGCCCAACTTTTCTGTTTACTATTTGGCTGCGCAGTTGGTACGAATTGTGAACTGGAGGAATTCTAGATATCTGGAGAAGATTGTAGTAGATAAGGAGAAGGATATACTGTATTTTTGTAAATTTTATATTTGAAAGTAATAAAAAAAAAATATATATATATATAAAAAAAAAAAGGTAGGATGGCCACCCGTCTGCTCGGCCTGTTACGCCCCAGGATCCGGGAGCCGGGCGGGTGTGCTAGGGTGGTACCAGAACCAGCGGGCCATCAGTTTGCGGGTAAGCTTCTCTTTTTCCACTGTTTAATACCTGCAAGATAACCATCACCGGGCCAGTACACACGCCCCCCTCGCATGATTGGCTGCGAAGCCTCACGTGACTATATTGAACCCCTAGCGGCTTGGATAAGAGATAATAATTTCTATGAGGGATTTGGAGTAAACGGAGAAGCAAATAAGATCTTGTTATTCGCAGATGATATCCTCCTTTTTGTAACTAATCCACAAGAAAAAATACACCGGATTATGAAATTGTTCGATATATTTGCCCCTTTATCCGGGTTGGAGATAAATTGGAGTAAATCTACTATGCTCCCCTTGGATGAAGACATGGGGGAGACAGTGGGAAGATTATCTGTGTTAAAAAAAAATGAATGTTTCCCCTATTTGGGAGTAAAAATAGCAGCCATTAACGATAGATTTGTGACTAATAATTTACGCCCCTTATTAAATACTCTAGGGAAGAGAGTAGAAGTATGGATTAAAATGCCTTTCTCGATGTCAGAAAGGATGGCGATAGTAAAGATGGTGGTCCTTCCACAGATCCTGTTTCTCCTTAGTGCCTCGCCAAGGTGGATTGGCAAGGGTTGGTTCCGGAAGATAGAAGTAATACTGGGTAGATTGCTGTGGGGAAGAAAAAGGGTCCGTTTGAAGTACAGATATTTTATGGCCCCCGGAGATAGGGGGGGACTGGATATGCCCAACTTTTCTGTTTACTATTTGGCTGCGCAGTTGGTACGAATTGTGAACTGGAGGAATTCTAGATATCTGGAGAAGATTGTAGTAGATAAGGAGAAGGAGAACATATATGAAGTGTTGGAATTGGATGAGTATGATGAGAAGGGTTCAGATAACACGCTGTTATTGCACAAATTTAAAAAAGTATGGGAAAGATTAAAAGAAGAATTACATATAGAAAATAGTTTTGGGTTCACACCTTTATGGACTAATAATAAATTTAAAGAATTGGTTGATTGTGAGTCAACTTTTTGGGATAGTAAGGGTATAAAACGACTGGAACAAATATTCGATAACGGACAACTTTTTTCATTTGATCACATAAAAAGGGTGTATGATATTAATGATAATGACTGGCTGTATTATTGGCAGGTTAGCAATGCAGTCCATAACACGATAGACAAGGAGGTATATGTAACACAGAAACACAATTTTATAGAAGCACTAATCCAAATAGAGCACTTTAAAAAAAAAGGAATTTCAATTTTGTATAAGAAATTAAATAAGGTTTTTGGAATAAGGGGGATTGATAGAATTAAAGAAAAATGGTCTTGGACAGTGGGTACTGTGTCTGAAGATGATTGGGACATTATGGCCCAAAATATAAGTAAGGTTTCCCATAATATGGAACATAAAATTACACAATTTAAGTTACTACACAGGACCCACTACTCCACGCTTCATTTATATAGGATGGGGGTGAAGACTGCATCACAATGTGTTAAATGTGGTTTGGATGAAGCGGATTATCTACATAGTTTTTGGTCATGTGAGAAGATATCGGTTTTCTGGGAATCTGTAATAAAAGAGGTAGAAACCAGAATTCCTCTGAAGATACCTCATACGATAGAGTTTATACTGCTAGGAGTTTTTGGTAATACGGGAAAATACGAGTGTCTGTTACATCGGACTCTGTTCTTCGCTAGATTGATCATACTAAGGAACTGGATATCCCCTAGAGAACTGCAGATAGAGGAATGGAAGGAGGGGCTAAAAACCATGAAAGACAAGGAGTCTAGATGGATGAGGAGCAAGCGGGGTCAAAGAGAATGTAGAAAGATTTGGAATATATGGTAGATTTGAATTTAAATTTGTGTTTTTTCTCTCTCTCTCTAACTCTCTCTCTCTCTCTCTGGGGTGGGGGGCCTATTAATAATGAATATGTATACTTTTTTCGGATACAGACTAGTATAAGTATGGCTATATGGCCTTTTCTTTTGACTGGTGTTGTTATGTACATTTGCATCGTATACTGTATTTTTGTAAATTTTATATTTGAAAGTAATAAAAAAAAAAAAAAAAAAAAAAAAAATATATATATATATATATATATATATATATATATATATATATATATAAAAAAGGTAGGATGGCCACCCGTCTGCTCGGCCTGTTACGCCCCAGGATCCGGGAGCCGGGCGGGTGTGCTAGGGTGGTACCAGAACCAGCGGGCCATCAGTTTGCGGGTAAGCTTCTCTTTTTCCACTGTTTAATACCTGCAAGATAACCATCACCGGGCCAGTACACACGCCCCCCTAGCATGATTGGCTGCGAAGCCTCACGTGACTATACTACACTACACTACATAGTGACGCCTCCATAGTTACTGACACTGCTGGGTGACTCCAGTACATACCGAACACGGGCATCTCGATCATAGCTGGCACAGGTTTTCTAACTGGTTACCACAGATACAGTGTCACGTCGGAGCTTCGCGGCTAGCTACTGCTGCCGGTATGCGGCAGTGGAGACCATTGTCATGGTATGGAGGTTGCAGTGCATTGAGGTATGCCATTCTCTGTACTGAATTTCATGTTTACGGTGGATCAGTCCGTCCTTGGTTAGGTGGGAGCATTGTTGGGGGTACTCCGGCGTGGCAATTAGTGCTGAAAAGTGCTCCTTAAAGAACATTACTGATAAGAGATAGCGATTGCTAAGATGCTATTCTTGATAGCGGTGGGCAGCTGTAAACTAGTGTACCGTACTTAATGTCATGGTTTCTGTACATACGCTCATCATGTTACATGGTCATTCGCTAGCAGCCCATACGGCCATACACTTGTAATTCTACCCGCTATTCTACACGAAAAAATAAATAAATAAATATATATATATATATATATATCAACGCTGTCACGGCACGTACGCTCCATACGTATACTAGTAACGTGCATACTGCAAGTACGTTTACAGCTTACCTTGCAAGTACACTCATTGTGTCTACACGGCTACGATCATAGGCGTACTGTTCACAGGTCATGGCGTGCCATACTTTCTTACGCTCATGGGGTGTACATGGTCAACTTGCTTATTATGTTCATTAAACATGGCATCCATACTATTCATTCGTTCTTGGCTTTGATTATACTGGCATACCTTGACCTGTTCACACGGGTAGGGCATCTTCACAGTTCGTACCTTTATAACTTGCTTATCGTCTGTACGTTCATGGCCTTATTCTCATACACGCATGGGGCACTACTCGTACATCCACAGTATCTCTACGGCTTCACGCATAGCCTCTACACGGTACACAAGCTCACATTATTTAATTAGCTGTACGTCCGTAGCATTCACACTTAGCAATCTCATTGATTCCGTTTCACCTCGTGGTGTTTCTACTCCCATGCTCACTATGGGTGATACTGTCACAAAGGTTACTGACACGTCTTCAGAATGATAACGTTACGAATTCATAGGTGGCCTGCTTACCCGTAATGCCTGCCACATCTGCAGAGGGAGGCGGCACGCAGGTTATTGTTACTGACACGTTTTCAGAACAATAACATCTCGATTCATAGGTTGTTATACACCCGTTACAACTGCCACATCTGCAGGGGGCGCACCATGCAATCATTGCTACTGACACGTCTTCAGAGCGGTACATTACGACACATAGGTGGTGGTTTTATCCAGTATGCCTGCCACGTCCGCAGGGAGAGACACCACGCAAGTTACAGTTACTGACACGTCTTCAGAGCAATAACATTACGACACATAGGTGGCCTGCTTACCCGTTATGCCTGCCACGTCTGCAGGGGGAGGCGGCACACAGGTTATTGTTACTGACACGTTTTCAGAACAATAACCTCTCGATTCATAGGCTGTCATACACTCGTCATACCTGCCACATCTGCAGGGGGCACACCACACAATCATTGCTACTGACACGTCTTCAGAGCAACAATATCACGCTTCACGGGTTGTGGTATACCCATTATACCTGCCATGCTGCAGGGGAAGGCACGGCGCAATTGGTATCACTGACAAATACAACTACATCACGACACGTAGGCGGTTGTATACGCTTCATTCCTGCCACACGTGCAGGAGGGTACATTGCAAAGTTATTGTCACGGACATTTTCACATGGTTTTTCAGGCACACAGGTAGTGGCAAGAACGGGAACATAGTTAATATGTTAAATATTTTTGCCCTCTTATTCCTAGCAGGTTAATTTTTGCCCACTAAAGGCATGCCCTCCGTCGCGGTCATGGGCACAATTCTGACCGTTAGGTTAGTGTAATGTTTTCATACAGGTACGTATGGATTGCTGTATTCACGAGCACGAGCTTGAAGCCCCGAACACAAGTGGGAAGCCTATCGGCTGAATTTGTGTGAGGGGCGGGAGCTTCCGCCCCCCCACGTGTTCAGGTGGGGCATAGAGCAATCGAGGTTAGGGGCAGGGGTATATAACGCCCCTGCTCCTACAGGAGGGGCGTACGGGACATTTTGCGGACCCCTCCCAGCCCTCCCTCTTTTTCAATTATCCATTACAGGGCATGCCCACTAAAGGCGTGCCCTCCGTCGCGGTCATGGGCACAATTCTGACCGTTAGGTTAGTGTAATGTTTTCATACAGGTACGTATGGATTGCTGTATTCACGAGCACAAGCTTGAAGCCCTGAACACAACTTATATGTATTAAAATATCTCTGTATAGATATTGCCCTTCTGTGGGTCCAATATAAAGTTGTGTAATGAACAGTGCCCAGTTTGAGTATTTGCTTTAAATTAAATGCCCCAACAAACACAGTAGTGAGAGAAAGAGCGCTAGCACAGCATTGTGAAGTTGTGGTTTCTTTGACTTCAATGTACACTGTGGTGCAGAGATAGACGGGTGGTGCTGCAAAATCGGTGGTGCGCTTACCGTATATACTCGAGTATAAGCCGACCCGAGTATAAGCCGAGACCCCTAATTTCAACCCAAAATCCCAGGAAAAGTTATTGACTCGAGTATAAGCCTAGGGTGGGAAATACATCATCCCCCCCTGTCATCATCCAGACCCGTCATTAACATCCTCATCATCATCACCGCCTGTCATCATCCAGACCCTCATCATCATCACCTGTCATCATCCCCTTGTCATCATCCCACACATCCACCCTTCATCATCCCCTTGTCATCATCCCCACCCCCCTTCATCATCCCCTTGTCATCATCCCCACCCCCCTTCATCATCCCCTTGTATCCATCCCACACACCCCCCTTCATCATCCCCTTGTCATCATCCCCACCCCCCTTCATCATCCCACACCCCCCCTTCATCATCCTCTTGTCATCATCCCACACCCCCCTTCATCATCCTCTTGTCATCATCCGTCCTCAGTGGTCTTCAACCTGCGGACCTCCAGAGGTTTCAAAACTACAACTCCCAGCAAGCCCGGGCAGCCATCGGCTGTCCGGGCTTGCTGGGAGTTGTAGTTTTGAAACCTCTGGAGGTCCGCAGGTTGAAGACCACTGCGGCCTTCTACATCATCCAGCCCCCTCTCACCCCCCTTTAGTTCTGTACAGTACTCACCTCCGCTCGGCGCTGGTCCGGTGCTGCAGGACTGTCCGGAGAGGAGGTGGTCCGGTGGGATAGTGGTTCCGGGCTGCTATCTTCACCGGGGGCGCCTCTTCTAGGCGCTTCGGGCCCTGAATAGAGGCGTTGCCTTGACAATGACGCAGAAGTACGTTGGCAATGAACGGACCTCTGCGTCGTTGTCAAGGCAACGTGACTATTCTGGGGCCGGGCCCGAAGCGCTTAGAAGAGGCCTCCCCGGTGAAGATAGCAGCCCGGAACCACTATCCCACCGGACCACCTCCTCTCCGGACAGTCCTGCAGCACCGGCCCAGCGCCGAGCGGAGGTGAGTACTGTACAGAACTAAAGGGGGGTGAGAGGGGGCTGGATGATGTCGAAGGCCGCAGTGGTCTTCAACCTGCAGACCTCCGGAGGTTTCAAAACTACAACTCCCAGCAAGCCCGGACAGCCGATGGCTGCCCGGGCTTGCTGGAAGTTGTAGTTTTGAAACCTCTGGAGGTCAGCAGGTTGAAAACCACTGCGGGTGGAGAGTTCACTCGAGTATAAGCCGAGGGGGGTGTTTTCAGCACGAGAAATCGTGCTGAAAAACTCGGCTTATACTCGAGTATATACGGTACATGGAACTTTAGTCCACCAAATAGAAACGGGGAAATAGTAGTAACGCACTCACCCAGGGTTGCTTGCTGTATAAACGGGACCGTCGCACCACAAGCTCGGCTGAGTTTTAGTCTTTTCTTCCGTACCTGACCCCTTGTTCCTGACATCTATGAAGGAATAAAGTTATACAGCAAGCAACCCCCGGGTGAGTGTGTTACTACTATTTATATGGTTCCAACAAACACAGTCACCTGTTTACAATGATGCTGTGATAAAGAACATTACTGTTCGAAACGCATCTAGCATGAATGCAACATTGTTGTATGTTCTAACCACAGAGAAATAAAACTTTGAAGAAAGTTTGCATTTTGCTTGTTTGGCCCAGTCGGCATGATACTTTGCACAGGAGTCAGTAAATGGAGGTAAAAGGAATTGTCTATAGACATTTGGGAGTTTGTATTCACACACTTTTGTTTGGACCAGTTTACAATCCTTATCAATCCTCTTTCCTATGTGATATCCAGCAGCACCCCCTCCTGGTATCAGCAACCTCATACTGGGTGGTTTGATGGCACAATAGTCTGACAACCTCATCTTTTGTTTTTGCAGAGAACACCTCTAAGGCCATGTTCATACAATGTTTAAGGCTAGTCTTTTCAGCCAGAAAAAGAAATTGACAGATTTTCACGAGGAAAAAAAAATAACGGCAGAAAAGAAATTTGACGTTTTCGCATGAAAAATTGCTGTTCATTTAATGGTTGTAAATTCAACTTAAAAAACTGCTCCTTCTCTCGGTTGTAAAAAGTCGAAAAGATATCATGTCAATGGTTGTGAAATCGATTTGTGAGTGCACTAACATCTGTTGTAATATTGTTTTTTAAGCATTAAAAACACTTCCATCATTGTTGGCATGGCTGACATGGGAGCTGACAAACAATGAGTTTCAGGGCTACATGATCCCAAACATCAGCTGAGGAATAAGCATTTGCTCATCCTATTGACTGGTCACTGTGCCTTTTACAATGAGCAGTAATAGGTCCATTCAGTCGATAATGGCCCTTAAAGGGGTACTCTGCCCCTAGAGGATAGGGGATAAGATGTCTGATCGCGGGGCTCCAACTGCTGGGTTCGGGCATCATTGATAGTGACGTCATGCCACTCCCCCTTGTTACGTTACACAACACGCCACCTCTGTTTATGTTTATTGGAGGGGGCATGACGCACCGGGAATAAAATCACTAATGTGAATGGCTAAATAACTAATGTAAGGCTCAGAACAATAATTCCTCAAAAAATATAACATACTAAGTAAGATTACAAGTTCATGTCCCTTTAACTCTGCTAAAAAAAGTTACAAAGGAGACACAAGATACATTGATTATATAAATGGACAACATATTGTGTGTAATGCGTATTCAGCATAAGGAGTAGTGAACCATTAAAAGGAGGTAGGAAACATGAAAAATGCTTATTTTAGGCGCCAGTAAATTTATATGGTTGCTAAGGAAACTATTTTCCTGGCATCGACGCAGCGAGCTTATTCCAGATACTATCTGTCACATTGAGTAAACATGACATGGCAAAAGGCTTAGGTAAAATAGTGCGCTTTAGTAAAGTCTCGGGCTAAGCCGTATCAGTATTGACTGACTAATAAATGTGATTTTGTGAGATGTGCGCTGCAGATCTGGCAGCCTGAATACACTTGAAAACAGAAAATCTAGTTTCTTCACAGTCGTTTGCTATAAGTCCTTTCACATAATAATAATATTACCACTTGATGGAATTAATATACCATATGCTACAGTGTTTAACACTCCTACTATTATTATACTATACATAGTTACATACTTACATAGTTAGTATGGTTGAAAAAAGACATACGTTCATCAAGTCCAACCAGGGAATTGAAGGGAAGGGTGTAAGGGGATAAGGGAAAGGGATGTAGTTTTATAATTCTGCATAAGCATTAATGTTATTTTGTTCCAGGAATGTATCTAACCCTGTTTTAAAGCTGTTAATTGTTCCTGCTGTGACCAGTTCCTGAGGTAGACCGTTCCATAAATTCACAGTCCCCACGGTAAAGAAGGCGTGTCGCCCCTTTAGACTAAACCTTTTCTTCTCCAGACGGAGGGAGTGCCCCCTCGTCCTTTGGGGGGGGTTTAACCTGGAACAGTTTTTCTCCATATTTTTTGTATGGGCCATTTATATACTTATATACGTTTATCATATCCCCCCTTAAACGTCTCTTCTCAAGACTAAACAATTGTAACTCCTTTAATCGCTCCTCATAGCTAAGATGTTCCATGCCCCATATTAGTTTAGTCGCGCGTCTCTGCACCCTTTCCAGCTCCGCAGTGTCCCTTTTATGAACAGGCGACCAAAACTGAACAGCATATTCCAGGTGAGGCCGTACCAATGCTTTATAAAGGGGGAGTATTATGTCCCTGTCCCTTGAGTCCATGCCTCTTTTGATACATGACAATATCCTGCCGGCTTTGGAAGCAGCAGCCTGACATTGCATGCTATTCTGTAGTCTGTGATCTACAAGTACACCCAGATCCTTCTCTACCAGTGACTCTGCCAGTTTAATCCCCCCTAAGACATATGACGCATGCAGGTTATTAGTCATAGATGCATAACTTTACATTTATCCACATTGAACCTCATTTGCCAAGTGGATGCCCAGACACTTAGTCTATCCAAGTCATCTTGTAACTTATGCACATCCTCTATAGACTGTACCCTGCTACAAAGCTTGGTGTCATCTGCAAAGATAGAAACAGAGCTGTTAATACCATCCTCTATATCATTGATAAATAAATTAAACAGCAGCGGGCCCAGTACTGAACCTTGGGGTACACCACTAATAACCGGGGACCAATCAGAGTATCAAACGCTTTGGCAAAATCCAGAAACACTATATCCACTATATCCACTATATCCACATATACAATACTATACTATATACCATTGTTTTCCAATCAGGGTGCCTCTAGTCAAACTTTTTGTGAGAAAATGAGTAAGATTAAAGGGGTTATCCACCATAAGGGGATTTTAGTATGTACCTGGCAGACAGTAATGGACATGCTTAGGAAGGATCTGCACTTGTCTTGGGGCTAAATGGCTATGTTGTGAGATTACCATAACACAAGGCTAGCTTTTTGTGAACTGGTATTTCCTGTTTGAGTTTTCTTCTCTGCCTACAAATCCCATAATTCCATTTTCCTCCCTCCCACATATCAGCCACCCCACCATTGAACCATTGAAATACAAATGAGCTGTATCCATTCAAAAGACCTGTGTTTTTCAGGGTGCGTTCGCACGCTTTTTGTTTTTACAGGTTTTCCGCTGCGTATTTTAAAGGGGGCGGGCTCTTCTCGGCTGTCCGCAGCAGATTTTCCTCGGAGGAATTTACACTGCGGAAAATCCGCCGCAAGCCCCGTTAAAGTCAGTAGGGACTGCGGCGGATTTTCCACAGTGTAAATTCCGCCATGGAAAATCGGCTTCGGACAGCCGAGAAGAGCTCGCCCACTTTCAAATACGCAGCGGAAAACCCGCAAAAAAAAAAGCTTGTGAACTAGACATGTGCAGAAGAAAAAGTTTTTTTTTTTTTTCGTTTCGTTTTTTATAAAATTTTCGGTTCAGTAATATTTTCATTAATTCGGTATTCGGGTGTCCAGGTTTCCTTTTTTTTTTTTGGATACATTCGGTATTCGGGTGTCCGGGGGGTTAATTTTTTCGGATACATTCGGTATTCAGGTGTCCGGGGGCTCATTTTTTCGTATACATTCGGTATTCGGGTGTCTGGGTTTGATTTTTTTTCGGATACATTCGTATTCGGGTGGGTTTGATTTTTCGTATACATTCAGTATTCGGGTACATTCGGGTAAATCTTTTTTAAGCAGGGGACCATTATCGGGAGTGTGTGCAGGAAAAGAGGGCAGCCGCAGAGATCGGAACATTGGAAGACAGGTAACACAATTCCGCTGGCTTTTGTCAGAAATGGGTTATCAGGTCAATGACATGCATAGTAATTGACACGGAATGGGGGATATGAGAGGAGAGAGCCCACGGCCAGCGAGTCTTGCCGGAGTGCTGACGTTACAGTAGGTATGAGGGTCACAGCGCAGTGGTAAAGTACCCATCAATATATATATATATATATATATATATATATATATATATATATATATATACACACACACACACACACCATATATCTACCTATCTATCTCATATCTTTCTATCTATCTCATATCTATCTTTCTATCTCATATCTATCTATCTATTTATCTATCTATCTCATATCTACCTATCCACACGCATCCCTGTCCTGGGTATGGGTTCCTTCCTTTGCTGTCTTTTATTTCAGAATATTCCACAGAATATTATTCTGCAATGTTGGCATTAAAAATGTGATCTTCTTCATTCTGCGCTGTGTGATTTCGCTTATGCTTGTCTTCTCTGCTGACTTGAGTAACATCACTGACACAGAACACGGCAGGTTGCCACTTCTCACAAGACATATAAAACATTGACTGCTGACAAGGAACATCAGGAGGAAATCTGAAGTAGGTATAGTTCATATCTATAGTGGAAACCTATCTACGGTACAAGGAAGATGTGTTCAATTTCAAGTGGATGCACCATCTCTATGGCTCGCATTTATCATTGTAGGTGTAAGTGAAGCATTTTTCTACACTTTTTTATTTTGTGTGCTGGTAATGTGCAGATTTATTAAATGGTCACAGAGCATTTGATACATTTTGTGCAGGTAAACATTTTCTGTAATTTCTCTCTTCACATACACCAAAAAGTAAAGCTAAGTGGCTTTGAGCCTTTTTTGTGCCTTTTCACAAAAAGGCGCAGTTCATAAAACCCTTCCATATCATGTGTATTGCCAAAATCAGTGGAAATCAACTCAAAATCAGCAGAAATGTGTAAACCAAAAGGCGCAAATAAACCCTGCCTGCGCCTTTTTTTCACCTTTTCTAGACACAAAAAACAGTCTATGGACAGTGATAAATGTCAGCCTATAAGTTTATTTTTCACCTAGAGTGCAACTACCTCCTCCTTACGAGGTACGGGGCGGCACGCTGCAACATTTAGGGCATTGGGATATGGTACTTACTGTACTTACTATGGCCACAGTTTGTTAAGTTATATTGAGGCTGTTTTCTAATCCAGCCAAACAGTCGGTGAGGCCAGCCGAGTCCCAGCAGCACACCTCCTGACCTGCATCATTATGTACAGGGCTCCATGCTTGGAACAGGTCAGGGCAGGAAAAAGGTGTGCCACTGGGACTGTATCTACAGTAACTAAAGGTACAACCTGTCCAGTCTTCACATGTCCTGACTGTGGAGGTGTGCAGCTCTATACCTCGTAAGGAGGTGACTGAAGCACCTCAAAATGAAAATCTAGTTGGCCTAATGTGTCATAGATACACGAAGAATTCTATGTCTCAGCCCACCAATGATTTCCAGACTTAGGGCTTGTTTACATATGTCTGATGGCAACCCTGATGTTAAACATTATTGGCTAACCGGAGGTCATGTGATCTTGTTATTATTCTGGGCTACCTTGACTTAATTTCTTTGTCCCTTCTTCCTCTTCCCATGCTAAAATGGTGCCAACAATGTGTGTTCCTAACCACTTCTCTTATTCACACATGGCATTGGTGCTGTGTTACCAGCTTTGGCCGAAGCAAATATCCTACTCATTAGTAATCCACAGACCAATAAAAAAAAAAAAAACTGTGGCCACTGTAACTAAAGGTACCCCCTGTCCCATCTCCATATACCCTAACTGTGGAGGTGTGCAGCTCTATACCTTGTAATGAGGGGACTGAAGCATCTGAAAATGAAAATCTATTTGGCCTAATGTGTCATAGATGCACGAAGAATGCTATGTCTCAGCTCACCAATGGTTTCCAGACTTAAGGCTCGTTCACATATGGGACAGTTCATATTCATCCGGCGTCTCAATTTGCAAAGTCAAATGGTTAAACATGTCGGACCAGCACCGGACAAGAGAACGCAGCTTTTAAAAACAGCGGATTATGGATGCTACACAAGAGATGCAGTTGCGTCAAGATTTCAAGAGTTCAACCCAGTATTCGAGGCATCTAAAGAACAATGCAACTCAATCTAATGAGTTATGCTTAAAATGCCTTATTGGTTTACAAAAATCATCTTAAACTGATGCCATCTTTCTTGTGATTCCTTGGGAGTGGCAGCATCTTCAGCATGACTGTTAAATGTATTGTGTTAGTCTCCAGTTGTCACTCTTACAATCCTTGCTAGTAGAAGTAATTTTTCATGTAAAATCAGGGCTACACTGCAATTTTTTATATCACTACAAATTGACTTTAACTACTGAGAAAAAGCTGCAGTCATGTGGACAGCAACTGTCACTCAATAGTTAAATTCAATCTATGCCCCTACTAAAATTCACAGTATAGCCCTGGCCTAAAACAGAAGAAACAGTGACACCTGTGACACTACATGAAGAATAAGTCCATACAAAAGAGACCGATGAGGTCTGGCAGCTATGCCTCTAGGAACAACTCACTTGCAGCAGGGTGGAGGGAGTTCGGCAGACAGTGGTAGCTGGAATGTAGTGGTGCTCAGTCTGAACGACCAGGTCATATATAGGTACAGAGAAAAGACCGAAGACGGCACTCACCATCCAGGTGTCTGTTTATTGAAAGCTAGCTGTAACGGCTTACCATAATAGCTGAGTAGTGGATCTGCTGACCTGTGTGAACAATGGTTGAACCATACCAGGGAGCGGAGTCCAAGGTGCTGCTGGTTTTCACCAGAGCCTGCCGCAAAGCGGGATGGACTTGCAGCGTCAGAAGGCACCTAGGTCGCTACCTCTGGCATAATCCATCCACACAGGTTGCCCAGATGTAACTTGGCTGGTGGTATAGCCTAGTCAGGACAAAGCACAGGTCAGAAGACAGGTGGCAAAGAAGTGTAGTCAGGTCACAGGCACAATCAGAAGGCAGGTGGCAAAGGAGCAAGGTCAGGTCACAGGCACAAGGTCAGGAGGCAGGTGGCAAAGGAGAAAGGTCATGTTACAGGATAGAGGTCAGGAACACTAATTTGGCACACACTATGAAACGCTTTCTCTTAGGAATAAGGCAAGAAGATCCGGCACCATAATAGGGAGGTGCCGGACTAATATAGAGTCCGCCCAGCAAACAACCAATTATGGGCATACTAGCCCTTAAAATCTAGCAAAGCCAGCGTGCGCCCTAAGGGAGGGGACGCACGCGCGGTCGATGCACAGAGGAAGAACAGCCGGGAGCAGCACGAGGTGAGATGCCCTGGAATCGCATGCCGACGCGTCCCACAGACACTAGACGGGAAGCGGTCACGGCCGGAGCGTTTCCCCTAACAACGCCCGGGACACGTGTGCAGGCGTGTCCTGCACCGCGAGTCCCGGGACCAGCAGGAACAGGAGAGGGCGGGCACTCATGGCCAGAATGAATGGCTGGAGCGCTTCCCCTAACACTAGTGGTGCATAACAACATAGGTATTTTGTGCGGTGACGCACTTCCTCTAGCCGGTGTGTATGGTGTGGATGATGAGTGCCGTCTTCTGTCTTTTTCTCTGTACCTATATATGAAGAATAATATTTTTTATTTTTGAATAGATATTGTACAAGTGTACCTGCCATTCAGAAAAACGTTTGACAGAGACAAAAGCATTTTTCACTTTATTACGACCACGGACAAGCTAACTACAGGTAACATTACTCTCAATGCTGCCATTGCTGTGTAGCCGTGTCCTCTGTTTCATAGGGTTTTTTTAGGTGACAGATTCCGTTAATAACAGTGAGACTTTATTTCCTCACAGGAATGTCTTATTTTTTACCTTACTACATGGAATAAAATAGCACAAATCAAACCAAGTCACATTATATTTAGAGGGGTTGCCTTTTCAGCTTTACTATGACCATGCAGAACAACTGGTGTCACTAATGTCCCTGGGCACACGAGGAAGGTTCCTGGCCTGTAGGTCTGTAATGTAGCAGATGCTCAAAAATAAGCCAACTGCAACCTGCTGCAATTCACTTCTATTGTGGCCTTAGGCCTGATAGCCTGATTGCATTCTACAAACTACCAGAGCAGCAGGATTCCCACACCGTGGTAGATCAAGCTTTATAGAAATAACCCACAACCTTAGGATTGCAAGAACTATAGCTGGTTATGTGGCTGTGTATAGACTTTTTTTTAATTCATCTTTATATCAAACTTTTCAAACATTAAAGGGGTATTCCTTCCCTAGACATCTTATCCCCCATCCAAAGGATAGGGGATAAGATGCCTGATTGTGGGGGTCCTGCCGCTGGGGACCCCACGATCTCGGCTACAGCACTCCAGACATCCGGTGCACGGAGCGAACTTCGCTCCTTGCCGGATGACTGATGATGCGAGGCAGAGGCTTGTGACATCACGGTCACGACCCCTCAATGCAAGTCTAAGGGAGGGGGCGTGAGTTGCATTGAAAGGGCATGGCCGTTCACGAGCGGGTAGTGTCCGTGACATCACAATCCTACAGCGCTGCACCCGACGCTCGAAAGAAACGCCGGGTGTAGCAGGATAGGATAGGTGATAAGATGTCTTGGGGTGGAATACCACTTTAACAATAACAGACTGTAGAATATACAAGAAGATACATAAGAAACCACACTTTAGTAACATGTTATCGAAAAATATGAATGGTGGTAAGGGGGAATAGTCTGCCCAGAGGCCTGACATGAATTTTGTAGGCGCCAAAGTTGGTCATAATACTGGGCTAACACATGGAGCAGAGACCTTTCAGGCCCTGTCAGATTTTTTTTACCTTAGCTATAAAAGCTGTGTATTATTATACCTAGAAATTTGTTACTTTCCTATAGCTTATATTGTCTGTACAAATATTAAAAATACTGTCATCTGTGTAAAAATTATAACAATGATATAAAAATAATGACCCCCCCCCCCCCCAAAGGCGGCTTCACATGTGGAGAGTATAGATCTGTGATTCTAGTTGATATTCCCTTTTTAGGAGAGCCATAAAAGTCAACAATACATTTTATACTATAAAGTCCATTGGGAGAATTCTATGCTTTTTGTCTGAAACACTGATCTATATTTTAAGACTACATATCTTAGGGGAAAATACAAACATGCAAAATATATAAAAGTTTCATATACAGGTCAGTATATCAACCTAAAGGGATCTTGTGGTGTCCGATAGAGATGAGCAAATCGAAGTTGACGAACCCGAATTCGTTACAAATTTCATGAAAAATGTGAATATCGCCGCGATTCGATCGCGCGAATCGCTTCATTAACCCCTTAAGGACCAAGGGCGTACAGGTACGCCTTTGCTCCCTGGTACAATTTCGGTCCCCGCCGCGCGCCGGGCGGGGACCGGGCCGGGTGACTGCTGATATCTATCAGCAGGTACCCCGCGCAAATGCCCAGGGGGGTCATTAGACCCCCCCATGTTGGCGATCGGCACAAATCGCAAGTGAATTCACACTTGCGATTTGCGCCGATTCCGGGTCATTACGGGTCTATGGTGACCCGGTGACCCGGAATAGGAGGGGGATCGCGGTTGTCCTAGACACCCACGATCCCCCTGTAGCGATAGGAGTGAGGTGGCAGGGTTGCCACCCCTCCTATCTCTACTATTGGTGGTCTAGACGCGACCACCAATAGCAGATTGGGGGAGGAGGGGTTTACTTTCGGTTTCCCCGTTCTGCCCTCACACAATAGGCGGGGCAGGACGGGAAAACCGACAGGGACCGGCGCCGAAGATCCACTTACCCATCAGCGACGGCAGCGGGCGACGATCAGCTGCGGCAGCGGGCGACGAACGGCGGAAGAAGAGGACCGCGACGCAGCTCCCTGGATCCAATGGAAGCCGGTGAGTTACTTAGCAACATCTGGAGAGCTACAGTCTGAGACCACTATAGTGGTCTCTAAACTGTAACCCTCTAGATGTTGCAAAACTACAACTCCCAGCATGCCCAGAGAGCTGTTTAGGCTTGCTGGGAGTTGCAGTTTTGCAACAGCTGGAGGTCTACAGTTTGAGACCACTGCAAAGTGATCTCTATACTGTGCACCTCCAGATCTTGCAAAACTACAACTCCCAGCATGCCCAGACAGCAGTTTGCTGTCTGGGCATGCTGGGAGTTGTAGTTTCGCAACATCTGGAGGTCCACAGTTTGGAGACCACTGCAGTCTCTAAACTATAGCTCTCCAGATGTTGCAAAACTGCAACTCCCAGCATGCCTAAACAGCAAACAGCTGTCTCTGCATGCTGGGAGTTGTAGTTGCGATCCCTCCAGCTGTTGCATAACTACATCTCCCAGCATGCCTTTCGGCGATCAGTACATGCTGGGAGTTGAAGTTTTGCAACAGCTGGAGGCACACTGGTTGGAAAATACTGAGTTAGGTAACAGTAACCAGTGTGCCTCCAGCTGTTGCAAAAGTACAACTCCCAGCATGCACGGTCTGTCAGTACATGCTGGGAGTTGTAGTTTTGAAGCTGGAGGTTTGCCCCCCAATGTGAACGTACAGGGTACATTCACACTGGCGGATTTACAGTAAGTTTTCTGCTTCAAGCATGAGCTGCGGCAAATTTTTCGCCGCAGCACAAACTCCTAGCGGTAAATTCACTGTAAAACTCTGCCAGTGTGAACGTACCCTAAAAACACTACACTACACTTACACATAATAAAGAGTAAAACACATTTATACCCCCTTACACTGTTCCCCTAATAAAAATAAAAAAGGTATTATACTCACAGCATTTCCGGACAGCCACTAACTGTCCAGGCATGCTGGGAATTTAGCAACAGCTGGAGGCACCCTGTTTGGGAATCACTGGCGTAGAATACCCCTATGTCCACCCCTCAAATGCGCATGGCGCTCTCTCACTTCAGAGCCCTGTCGTATTTCAAGGAAACATTTTAGTGCCACATATGGGGTATCTCTGTACTCAGGAGAAATTGCACTACTAATTTTGGGGGCTTTTTTTCCTTTTACCCCTTATGAAAAAGAAAAGTTGGGGTCTACACCAGCCTGTTAGTGTAAAAAAATTTTTTTTACACTAACATGCTGGTGTTGTCCTTAAATTTTTATTTTCACGGGAGGTAAAAGGAAAAAAAGACCCCCAAAATTTGTAACGCAATATCTCCTGAGTACGGAAATACCCCATATCTGGGCGTAAAATGCTCTGCGGACGCACAACAAGGCTCAGGAGTGAGTGCGCACCATGTACATTTGAGGCCTAAATTGGTGATTTGCACAGGGGTGGCTGATTTTACAGCGGTTCTGACATAAACCCAAAAAAATAAATACCCACATGTGACCCCATTTTGGAAACGACACCCCTCACGGAACGTAACAAGGGGTATAGTGAGCCTGAACACCCCACAGGTGTTTGACAAATTTTCATTAAAGTTGGATGGGAAAATGAAAAAAAAAAATTTTTTTCACTAAAATGCAGGTGTCACCCTAAATTTTTCATTTTCAGAAGGGAAAATAAAAAAAGCCCCCCAAAATTTGTAACCCAATTTCTTCTGAGTAAGAGCATACCCCCATATGTGGATGTAAAGTGCTCTATGGGTGCACTACAATGCTCAGAAGAGAAGGAGCGCCATTGGGATTTTGAAGAGTAAATTTGTCCAGAATTGAAGGCCACACGCTCATCCACATCATCACAAGTGACATCTGACACCCCCAGTCAACAGTTGGTGGGTTCCTCAGACACAACCCTCAGTTGGCATGGCTCGGGAGCAGTCCCTGTCCTCCTATTGCCTTTGTCCTATGTCGTTCCCTCTCCTAAAGAAGTATCTTATGCTGTGGGTTCAGCTCCACTATTTACTGAGGACGATCTATTAGAGGACAGTCAGCAGGTACTGGCCAGCCAAGAAGGGGAGGAGACATGCGCCGCTTGCTCTGCTAGGCGGCCAAGTAGTGATGCGGAGAGTGACATGGGAGGCGGTGTTGCAAGGGTCAAGGGTTCAGGGTCCTGAAGCAGACACTGTTGGGGAACCTGAGGAGGACATCAGTGACGTGCACACACCTGTTGATGATGATGATGAAGCCGATCACAATTGAGAGCCGGGTGCAGAAGGGGCTTCATCATCATCAGGAGAAGAGAGTTGCAGGTTGCCCTTGAGGCAGCAAGGCGGTAGCACGGTTGGCAGTCAGCGTGGTGGCAGGAGTGGAAATTCAGGAGCCAAACAAGCCCGGTGGAGACCACCTGCTTTGCGGCAGCCTACATTTCCGGGAGGTAGTGGAACAGGGGTTCCTGGAGACGGCGCCAGTAGCAGTCAATTAGTGCGGACTGCAGGTGGGAAAATCAGCTACTCGGCGGTGTGGAAATTTTTCATAAAGCATCCGGAGGAGGTACATGTAGCCACATGAAAGATCTGTCGGCAGAAGGTGGAGCGTGGCCAGGGTCCCAATGTCGGCACCACGGCCCTGCGTCGACACATGCTTTGCCACCATAAAGCGGCCTGGGAGAACCGTGGCTCCGATGTAGTGGTCCAGCCTGCTGCATCACCCAGTGGCCATCCGCTCCCTCCTTCATCCAGCCAAGGCTCCACCACCTCAGCGAAGGGAGCTGTGTGTCAAACCCTCCTTCTGTCGCTCCAGCTTCTACCGCTTTTAGTCAGCCATTCCACCAACAATCCATCGGCGAAGCCATGTCCAAGAGACAACAGTATGTGCCCACTCATCCAACGGCACAGAAGTTGAATGTGTTCCTGTCCAAGTTGCTGGTGTTGCAGTCTTTCCCTTTTCAAGTGGTGGACTCTGCACCTTTCAGAGAATTGATGTCTTGTGCCGAGCCGAGGTGGAGAGTACCAAGCCGTCATTTCTTTGCGAAGAAGGCAGTACCAGCCCTGCATAAGTTTGTACAAGAAAAGGTGGGCTAGTCCTTGAGCCTGTTGGTGTGTTCAAAAGTGCACGGCAGTACCAACGTGTGGAGCTGTAACTACGGGCAGGGACACTACTTGTCTTTTTTACGGCCCACTGGGTAAATGTGGTTCTTGCACAGCCACAACAGCAACTTGGACAGGTCACACCGCTTACTCCTCCACGCTCTCGCTCTCAGGCAGTTGATCCTGTTACAGTGTGCGACGCCGCCTCCTCATCCTCCACCGTGTCCTCGTCCTCCACTGCACGTACAAATCTCGGTGGCCCTTTATCGTACCATGTGTGTAGGGCACGGCGGTGTCAAGCTGTTCTTCACATGGTTTGTCTTGGCGAACAGAGTCACAGAGGGGAGAAACTGCTAAAGTTAATTCGTAAAGAAATCCGAGTATGGCTTACTCCACGAAATCTGGAAATGGGAACCATGGTGACCGACAACGGGAAGAACATTGTGTCCGCGCTGCGACAAGGAAGTGCGAAACATGCACCCTGCATGGCACACGTGTTGAATCTGGTTGTCAAGTAGACATGTGCAATTCGGTTCGGCACGAATGTCTAAATTAACGAATTTTACCGTTTTCGTACATTCGGACCCATCCGAATGCACGAAAACATATTTTGAACATTCCCGAATAGCCACGATAATACGAATAGCAAAGTAACGAATACATTCGTTATTTCCCGACCTGTAAATAACGAATGCATTCGTTATCCGTAAACGACGTGAAGAATTAATTCTGATAACAAAGTTAATAAAAAGGATACAGATAGTTTGATTTTTCGGATACATTCGGTATTCGGGTACATTCGGTAAATCTTTTTATTCTTTTTTTGGACTTTAGCGATCCTAAAAAGTTATGGAGATACCTTTTTTATTAAAATTTCGTAGGGTATCATAAAAAAATCATAATAAAAAAGATACAGTGGTGATGGAAAAAATTGTATCTAATGAAATGTATGATTTTTATTATGAAATGTTTATTCATTTTTAAACAGGGATCAATTTATGTGAGCGGGTAAAGCACTAAAAATGTAGCCGACAATAGTTAAAATGTAGTGTGTGCGTGTTTTTCACTTTTTTTTTTAAACATTTTTTAGGTAGTACTACTACTCCCAGCATGGAACACACTCTTCCATGATGGGAGTAGTAGTTACTTGTACTAATTGACTGATCGCAGGGGTCCCTTGCGATCCTCTTGTATAATGTATAGATGCGGCGGCTGCTCTTCTATGGTCCCCTGCACTCACGTATATATACACATATTCATATTTCCCGCAGAGCTGTGATTGGCCAGATGGTTCCAGCCAATCACAGCTCTCTGTGAGAAATAGGAATATGTGTATATGTACGGCAGTGCAGGGGACCATAGGAGAGCGGCCGCCGCATCCATACATTATACAGGAGGATCACAGCGGGTGTCAGGAGTGATACCCGCAGTGATCTTCCCTTTACTACAAGTACTACCACTCCCAACATGGAGTACACTCTGCTCCATGCTGGGAACTGTAGTACCTGTATTAATAGACAGATCGCAGCGGGTGTCAGAAGTTACACTCGCTGCGATATGTCTATTAATGGAGGTACTACAGCTCCCAGCATGGAGCAGAGTGTGCTCCATGTTGGGAGTATTAGTACCTGCAGTAAGGAACAGATCCCAGGGATGTCACTCCTCCTGACACTCGCTGCGATCGTCCTTATGTGAATGTCGGGATCAGCTGTTCTCAGGGCTACAGAGCCAGGAGAACAGCTGACGCTGAGCCGTAGGTATACATCGTATATCTACTGCCCAGCAAGAACTTACAGTGAGCCTGCAATGTGTATATACAGTATACACATTGCTGGCTCACTTAACCCCTTGCTGAGCTGTGCGCTATGCGCAAGCCCAGCAAGGGAAGAGTTAACTTACACTGCTGGACAGTGTAAGTTAACCCTTTGGGCGGTATACACAATATACAGCTATCTATAGATAGCTGTATACAGTGTATACAGAAGATGAAGTCCAGCTTACTTCCCTGAGTCCCGGGCCGGGTTCGTGTAGCTCCGCCCCCTAGTGATGACGTCATTAGGGGGCGGAGCTACAAAAGGGAACAAGGCTAGTTAATCTGAAGCTCTGTTCACATTGTACGTTTTGTATAATGTGAACAGACCCTTCTGGCAGTGTCTACCCAGACAGGGAGACTCCAGCTGTTGCTAAACTACAACTCCCAGCATGCCCAGACAGCCAAAGGCTGTCTGGGCATGCTGGGAGTTGTAGTTTTGCACCAATTGGTGGCTCCCTGTTTGGGTAGACATTGCATCATGGGTGCTCTCCCCAGCGGACTGCGCCAAAAATGTCATAACCAATTTTTTGTGTTTTTTTCTTCTCGTTTCAGATCCGTGTATGCAGAGGATTACTGCGGATTCGATGGATTACGGCGGATTATTTATTTTTTCCTTTAATAAAATGGTTAACGATTAATAATTAATAATTTTTCCAATGTGTTGTGTTTTTTTTTTTTTATTGAATTTTCAGGGTTAGTAGTGGAAGCTGTCTTATTGATGGAATCCATTACTAGACCAGGGCTTAGTGCTAGCCCCAAAAACAGCTAGCGCTAACCCCCAATTATTACCCCGGTACCCACCGCCACAGGGGTGCCGGGAAGAGCCGGTACCAACAGGCCCGGAGCGTCAAAATGGCGCTCCTGGGCCTAGGCGGTAACAGGCTGGCGTTATTTAGGCTGGGGAGGGCCAGTAACAATGGTCCTCGCCCACCCTGGTAACGTCAGGCTGTTGCTGTTTGGTTGGTATTGTGCTGAGAATGAAAATACGGGGAACCCTATGCGTTTTTTTTTTTTTTGTTTTTTTTATTTAAATAAAAAAAAAAAAAAAACGCATAGGGTTCCCCGTATTTTCATTCTCAGCACAATACCAACCAAACAGCAACAGCCTGACATTACCAGGGTGGGCGAGGACCATTGTTACTGGCCCTCCCCAGCCTAAATAACGCCAGCCTGTTACCGCCTAGGTCCAGGAGCGCCATTTTTGACGCTCCGGGCCTGTTGGTACCGGCTCTTCCCGGCACCCCTGTGGCGGTGGGTACCGGGGTAATAATTGGGGGTTAGCGCTAGCTGTTTTTGGGGCTAGCACTAAGCCCTGGCCTAGTAATGGATTCCGTCAATAAGACAGCTTCCGCTACTAACCCTGAAAATTCAATAAAAATAAAAAAAAACACAACACATTGGAAAAATTATTTTATTTAAAAAAACACTCCCCCACAGCCCTCGTTAACCATTTTATTAAAGGAAAAAATAAATAATCCGCCGTAATCCATCGAATCCGCAGTAATCCTCTGCATACACGGATCTGAAAAGAGAAGAAAAAAAAAACACAAAAAATTGGTTATGACATTTTTGGCGCTGTCCGCTGGGGAGAGCACCCATGATGCAATGTCTACCCAAACAGGGAGCAACCAATTGGTGCAAAACTACAACTCCCAGCATGCCCAGACAGCCTTTGGCTGTCTGGGCATGCTGGGAGTTGTAGTTTAGCAACAGCTGGAGTCTCCCTGTCTGGGTAGACACTGCCAGAAGGGTTTGTTCACATTATACAAAACGTACAATGTGAACAGAGCTTCAGATTAACTAGCCTTGTTCCCTTCTGTAGCTCCGCCCCCTAATGACGTCATCACTAGGGGCGGAGCTACACGAACCCAGCCCGGGACTCGAGGGAAGTAAGCTGGACTTCGTCTTCTGTATACACTGTATACAGCTATCTATAGATAGCTGTATAAAGTGTATACCGCCCAAAGGGTTAAGCTACACTGTCCAGCAGTGTAAGTTAACTCTTCCCTTGCTGGGCTTGCGCATAGCGCACAGCTCAGCAAGGGGTTAAGTGAGCCAGCAATGTGTATACTGTATATACACATTGCAGGCTCACTGTAAGTTCTTGCTGGGCAGTAGATATACGATGTATACCTACGGCTCAGCGTCAGCTGTTCTCCCGCTCTGTAGCCCTGAGAACAGCTGATCCCGACATTCACATCAGGAGGATCGCAGGGGGTGTCAGGAGAAGTGACATCCCTGGGATCTGTCCCTTACTGCAGGTACTAATACTCCCAACATGGAGCACACTCTGCTCCATGCTGGGAGCTGTAGTACCTGCATTAATAGACATATCGCAGCGAGTGTAACTTCTGACACCCGCTGCGATCTGTCTATTAATGCAGGTACTACAGCTCCCAGCATGGAGCAGAGTGTACTCCATGTTGGGAGTGGTAGTGCTTGTAGTAAAGGAAAGATCACTACGGGTATCACTCCTGACGCCCGCTGCGATCCTCCAGTATAATGTATGAATGCGGCGGCCGCTCTCCTATGGTCCCCCTGCACAGCCCTATATATACACATATTCCTATTTCTCACAGAGAGCTGTGATTGGCTGGAACCATCTGGCCAATCACAGCTCTGCGGGAAATATGAATATGTGTATATATACGTGAGTGCAGGGGACCATAGAAGAGCAGCCGCCGCATCTATACATTATACAAGAGGATCGCAAGGGACCCCTGCGATCTGTCAATTAGTACAGGTAACTACTACTCCCATCATGGAAGAGTGTGGTCCATGCTGGGAGTAGTAGTACTACCTAAAAAATGTTTTTAAAAAAAGTGAAAAACATGCACACACTACATTTTTATCATTGTCGGCTCCATTTTTTGTGCTTTACCCGCTCACATAAATTGATCCCTGTTTAAAAATGAATAAACATTTCATAATAAAAAAGATACATTTCGTTAGATACAATTTTTTCCATCACCAGTGTATCTTTTTTATTATGATTTTTTTATGATACCCTTCGAAATTTTAATAAAAAAGGTATCTCCATAATTTATTAGGATCGCTAAAGTCCAAAAAAAGACTAAAAAGATTTACCGAATGTACCCGAATACCGAATGTATCCGAAAAAAACAACAAGAATATCCGAATACCGAATGTATCCGAAAAATCTAAACTGAAAATATTGCCGAACCGAAATTTTTTTCCAAAACGAAAATACGAAACGAAATTAAACGAAAATTTTTCTAGTGCACAAGTCTATTGTCAAGCACTTCCTCAAGTCTTCACCCCATTTGCAAAACATCCTGAAAATGGCAAGGAATCTGTGCATGCACTTCAGCCACTCGTACACCGCCAAGGACACCTTCCTTGAGCTGCAGCATCAGAACGGTATCCCACAACATAGCCTTTTTGTGGTGTTGCCACACATTGGAATTCCACCCTCCATATGTTGGACAGACTATAACAACAAAGAAAAGCCATCACCGATTTCTTGATGATCCAAGCAGATAGGAGTATTCCCCTGTGTAACTTCAATGTGAACCAGTGTAAGCTCATACGTGACACCTGCCGTTTGCTGAGGCGCTTTGAAGAAGCCACATTATTTGTAAGTCGCCTGGATTACGCCATGAACGATGTAATTCCACTCCTACATTTCCAACAACAAATTATTGAAACCATGGCTGGTCACGGCAATGGAGACGTTGCGCCTACATCTCAAGGCTACATAAGCCCTGTGGGGGCTGAACTGGAGGAGCAGGATGATGAGGGGCAGAGCGGAGCACAGTTTAGGTTGGATGAGATGGACGGTGTTTCTAGTCATCGGAAAGGAGAGGAGGAGCAGGAGGAGCCAGAGGAGCTGGAGGGTTATGAGGAAGGCGAGACAGGGGACCCAGACACACCGTGGCAGTATGCAGTGGAGATGGAGGCTGGTAGTCCCTCTGAGTCACTGGCGCAAATGGCACAATGCATGTTCAGTTGCTTGCGTAGTGACCCCCGAATTGTCAAAATTCGTCAGCGGGATGACTTCTGGATCTACACCTTATTAGACCCTTGCCCTTTTTACACCCTCTGGGAGGGAGGACAGAAGACTCACCTACTACAGAGAGATTCTACATAGTCAGTTGGCCGATGCCTATTGGCCACATGGTCCAGCCACTCGCAGGTCTGACTCAGGGGGCCCTCTTCGCTCACCTTCACTGCCATGGCTGCTGGGGAGGGGAGGCGTGGCAGGAGCATTACAAGCTCAATCAGCAGAATCCTGAGTCTACAGTCGCTGATGAGTAGCTTTCTTCACCCGCATAGTGAAGCAACTCATCAGCAGCAGGTAGACATGGAGCAGGACTTGAACCAGCAGGTCGTGGCATACCTTGACATGACCATGCCAACAACCATTGAAGATCCGCTGGACTTCTGGGCAGCCAAACTTGATTTATGGCAGCAACTAGCAGAGTTTGCCCTGGAAAAGCTGTCCTGACCGGCCAGTAGTGTGCCATCAGAGCGGGTGTTTAGTGCGGCCGGGGCCATAGTTACCCCAAGGCGAACTCGTCTGTCCACTAAAAATGTGGAGAGACTGACGTTTGTCAAGATGAATCAGGGATGGATCAGCCAGGATTTCCAGCCACCAATGCCAGATGCCTCAGAGTAGATTGACCGTGCTGCTACACCAACATTTCCCAATTATGGTTGGTTATGAAACCCACTTGGGTTATCAATTAGGGTTATGAAACCCTCTTTGGTACTGCGAATGCCTGCTCCTGACTCATCTTGTGTCTTTCAGGAACTACTTGCCTCACTGACGCTTCTGGCCTAGGGCCTTTAATTTTTGGATGTTTAGCAGTAGCTAAATATATGCTTAATGCAAATGTCAACATTGATCTTTAAATGTAAGGGGTTATGAAACCCTCTTGGGTACTGTGAATGCCTGCTCCTAACTCATCCTGTGTCTTTCAGGAACTACTTTCCTCACTGACGCTTCTGGCCTTGGGCCTTTAACTCCTTGGGGACGAAGGGCGTATGCATACACCCTCGCGTCCCGTCACTTAAGTCCGGTGATCGGACCGGAATGACTGCTGATATCTATCAGCAGGCATCCCGTGGCAGGCATCCCCCCCCCCCCCCCCCCATGTCGGCGATCGCAGCAAATTGCAGGTCAATTCAGATTCTTTCAATCAATCTTTCAATTCAGTCAATTCTTATTTTCCGGGAGATCGAGTCACCAGTGACCCGATTTGCCCGGATCGCGGCAAATCGGGTCACTGGTGACTCGATCTCCCGGAAAATAAGAATGATTGGAGCTGTCAAAGACAGCTCCGACCAGCCTAAAGGATAGGAGCAAGATGGCAGTTTTTCCACCCCCTCCTATCCCCTGCCATTGGTCGGTCAGGCTGACCACCAATGGCAAGAGAGGGGTGGGGGGTTAGAGTTCATTTCCCCTCGCTCTGCCCACCGATCGAAGTCAGTGCAGAGCGGGGGGAACACAGGCGGCGAGGAGGGAGCATGGTCCGTCTTACCCGGACCTTCGGAGGCGGCATCCCGAAGCAGCGGCTGCAGCAGGAGGAGCGGTGGCCGGAAAGTGCAGCAGAGAAGGCTGCAGTGAAGATCGCGATAAGTGATCTTCACTGTGGCCTTCTAAAAGCTGCAAAACTACAACTCCCAGCATGCCCAGACTGGCTGTGTAGAGGCCTCTAAACTGTGGTCCTCCAGATGTTGCAAAACTACAAATTTGAGCATGCACTGACTGTCTGGGCATGCTGGGAGCTGTAGTTTTGCAACATCTGAAGTGGCACAGTTTGGAGACCACTATATGGTGGTCTCCAAACTGTGGCCCTACAGATGTTGAAAACTACAATTCCCAGCATGGCCAGACAGTCAGGGATGCTGGGCATGTAGTTCTGCAATATCTGGCCCTTCAGATGTTGCAGAACTACAACTCCCAGCATGCCTGGACAGTCTATGCATGCTTGGAGTTGTAGTTTTGCAACAGCTGTAGGCACACTGGTTGGGAAACACTGTGCTAGAGTCTGTTTCCTAACTCAGTGATTCCAACCCGTGTGCCTCCAGCTGTTGCAAAACAACAACTCCAAGCATGCATAGACTGTCCAGGCATGCTGGGAGTTGTAGTTCTGCAACATCTGAAGGGCCAGATATTGCAGAACTACATGTGCACTGACAGACCGTACATGCTGAGAGTTGTAGTCTTGCAACAGCTGGAGGTACATGGGTTGGAATCACTGAGCTAGAGTCTGTTTCTAACTCAGTGGTTCCCCACCAGTGTGCCTACAGCTGTTGTAAAACTACAACTCCCAGCATGTACGGTCTGCCAGTGCATTCTGGGAGTTGTCATTTTGCCACAGCTGAAGGTTTGGGGCGCCCCCCCATGTGAATGTACAGGGTACATTCACACGGGCGGGTTTACATTGGTCTTCCTTCAAGGAAACTTACACCCCCTTACACGTCGCCCCCCCCCCCCTTCCAATATAAATGAAAAACGTCTCATACGGCAGTGTTTCCTAAACGGCGCCTCCAGCTGTTGCAAAACTACAACTCCCAGTGTTGCCGGACAGCCATAGACTGTCCTGGCAGGCTGGGAGTCTTGCAACAGCTGGAGGCACCCTGTTTGGGAAACACTGCTGTAGGGTTTTGGTGGAGACAAGCCCCATCCTTGTAACCGGGTCCACCCCTATTGCAAATTCCTAATTTAGGCCTCAAGTGCGCATGGCGCTCTCTCACTTCAGAGCCCTGTCGTATTTCAAGACAGCAGTTTTGGGCCACATATAGGGTATCTCCGTACTCGGGAGAAATTGCGTTACAAATTTTGGGGGTATTTTTCTCCCATTACCCTTTGTAGAAATGGTAAATTTGGGGGGAAAAAACTGCAATTTTTTTTTTCATTTACACATCCGAATTTAACGAAAAGTCGTCAATCACCTGTAGGGTGTAAAGGCTCAGCAGACCCCTTGTTACGTGCCTTGAGGGGTGTAGTTTCCAAAATAGTATGCCATGTGTTTTTTTTTATGCTGTTCTGGCACCATAGGGGCTTCCTAAATGTGACATGCCCCCAAAAACCATTTCAGCAAAATTCACTCTCCAAAATCCCACTGTCGCCCTCTACTGCGCCCGCCGAACACTTGACATACACATATGAGGTATTTCCATACTCGAGAGAAATTGGGTTACAAATTTTGGGGGGCTTTTTCTCCTATTACCCCTTGTAAAATTTCAAAAACTGGGTATACAAGAACATGCGAGTGTAAAAAATGAAGATTTTGAATTTTCTCCTTCACTTTGCTGCTATTCCCGTGAAACACCTAAAGGGTTAACAAACTTTCTGAATGTGATTTTGAATACTTTGCGGGGGTGCAGTTTTTATAATGGGGTAATTTATGGGGTAGTTATAATATGAAGGCCCTTCAAATCCATTTCAAAACTGAACTGGTCCCTGAAAAATTTTGATTTTGAACATTTTGTGAAAAATAGGAAAATTGCTTCTAAACTTTTAAGTCCTCTGATGTTTTCCAAAAGTAAAAACATGTCAACTTTATGATGCCAACATAAAGTAGACATATTTTATTTGTGAATGAGTATATCATTTATTTGGAATGTCTGTTTTCCTTTCAAGCAGAGAGCTTCAACGTTAGAAAAATGCCAAACTTTCTATTTTTTCATCAAATTTTGGAATTTTTCACCAAGAAATGATGCAAGTATCGACAAAAATTTACCACTAACATAAAGTAGAATATGTCACGAAAAAACAATCTCGGAATCAGAATGAAAATTAAAAGCATCCCAGAGTTATTAATGCTTAAAGTGACAGTGGTCAGAATTGCAAAAAATGCTCCCGTCCTTAGGGTTATAATGGGCTCCGTCCCCAAGGAGTTAATTTTTGGATGATTAGTAGTAGCTAAATATATGCTTAATGCAAATGTCAACATTGATCTTTAAATGTAAGGGGTTATGAAACCCTCTTGGGTACTGCTCCTGACTGCTCCTGACTCATTCTGTGTCTTTCAGGAACTGCTTGCCTCCCTGATGCCTCGGGCCTTGGGCCTTACATTTTTGGATGTTTAGCAGTTGCTAAATATATACTTAATGCAAATTTTAACATTGATCTTTAAATGTAAGAAGTTATGAAACCCTCTTGGGTACAGTGAATGCCTGCTCCTGACTCATCCTGTGTCTTTCAGGAACTTCTTGCCTCACTGATGCTTCTGGCCTTGGGCCTTTAATTTTTTGAAGTTTAGCAGTAGCTAATACATGCTTAATGCAAATTTCAACAATGATCTTTAAATTCTCGGCACTCTGCCAGGGCCTTCTCCTACCCTGCCGGGGCCGATCCGAGGACCTCACTAAACCATCCAATCGATAGTAGAGACATGCGGTGTGTACAAAGGGCAGGGACTTAATGAACCCGAGCTTATGACCCGCACTAAGTTGGGATTCTTCTTTCCTGGCAAATAATTGCAATTCCTGATCCCTATCACGAACGGGGTTCAGCGGGTTACCCACACCTGTCGGTGAAAGACAGACACACACTGGTCCGTTCAGTGTAGCGCGTGTGCAGCCCCGGACATCTGATGGCATCACACATCAGTTAATGCTTGATCACGCGATTGATCGTGCAATGTAAGGGTTTATGAAAGCCTCTTGAGTACTGCTGATGCCCACTCCTGACTGCTCCTGTGTCTTTCAGGAACTACTTGACTTCATGATGCTTCTGGGCTTGGGCATTTAATTTTAAAATTTTTGGAATACATACATATATGCTTAATTAAAATTTCAACAACTCAGTTGACAAAAGATTGTTTCGATACACAGGGAAACCCCATCCTACCACGTGACATTCCTAAAGGACTACAACTCCCAGATAGCCTGCACAGCAACCTTCCCAAGCGCTAAATAATGACATTGAATGGTTGCTAGACTGCAAAACTGGGCTTTACATATAGCAGTTGCCTTTCCTGGTTTCCAGTACTCAGATACTCCCAGGATTTGCAGTATAGCTGAAAAAAATGATCCATATGCACAGGCAAAGCATGCAACCATGTATAAATACTGGAAAGTAACAGGAATTAGGTTAGTATTTGTAACACTGCTGGTTGAAAAACACTGGCGTACTGTGTATCCTATCTCTTACTTACATCAGGCAGCCTGCTCTGTACCATGTCCTGCTTCTGCCATAGCTGCTGTTTCTCCACTGTCCTCTAGGAGCTGCGCGCAAGCACTGTCTGAGACATATAGGGCCAGTGTGCATTCCCTATTGGATTCCTAGCCAATTACTGCCAGGCACTACCTTTTAAAGAGCACTCCTCCTTTCCTGTGGTGCCTAAGCAACATTGTAGTTTACTACAGCGAAGGTCCCTGTCTGCCGTGTTCCAGTATCTGCTGTCTGCCGTGTTCCAGTATCTGCTGTCTGCCGTGTTTCAGTATCTACTGTCTGCTGTGTTCCAGTATCTGCTTTCTGCTGTGTTCCAGTATCTGCTGTCTGCTGTGTTACAGTATCTGCTGTCTGCGGCGTTTGGTCACTTTTGAATGCTGGTGGTGCTTTCACTCTAGTGGTAGCATGAGACGGAGTCTACAACCCACACAAGTGGCTCAGGTAGTGCAGCTCATCCAGGATGGCACATCAATGCGAGCTGTTGCAAGAAGGTTTGTTGTGTCTGTCTGCGTAGTGTCCAGAGCATGGAGGCACTATGAGGAGAAAGGCCAGAACATCAGGAGACATGGAGGAGTCCGTAGGAGGGCAACAACCCAGCAGAAGGACCACTACCTCCGCCTTTGTGCAAGGAGGAGCACTGCCAGAGCCCTGCAAAATGACCTCAAGCAGACCACAAATGTGCATGTGTCCACTCAAACGGTCAGAAACAGACTCCATGAGGGTGGTATGAGGACCCAACATCCACAGGTAGGGGTTGTGCTTACAGCCCAATACCGTGCAGGACCTTTTGGCATTTGCCAGAGAACACCAAGATTGGTAAATTTGCCACTGGCCCCCTTTGCTCTTCACACATGAAAGCAAGTTCACACTGAGCACATGTGACAGACGTGACAAAGTCTGGAGATACCGTGGAGAACTTTCTGCTGCCTGCAACATCCTACAGCATGACCGATTTGGCGGTGATTCAGTAATGGTGTGGGGTGGCATTTCTTTGGGGGGGCCGCACAGCCCTCCATGTGCTTGCCGAGATTAGATCCTCAGACCCCTTGTGATACCATATGCTGGTGCGGTTGGCCCTGGGTTTCTCCTAATGCAAGATAATGCTAGACTTCATGTGCCTGGAGTGTGTCAACAGTTAATGCTATGGACTGGCCCGCCCATTCCCCAGACCTGAATGCGATTGAGCACAAATGGGACATCCTGTCTCTCCTCCATCCAGTAACGCTACGTTGCACCACAGACTGTCCAGGAGTTGGCGGATGCTTTAGTCCAGGTCTGGGAGGACATCACTCAGGAGACCATCTGCCACCTCATCAGGAGCATGCCCAGGCATTGTAGGGAGGTCATACGGGCACGTGGAGGCAACACACACTACTGAGTCTCATTTTGACTTGTTTTAAGGACATTACATCAAAGTTGGATCAGCCTGTAGTGTGGTTTTCCCCTTTGATTTTGAGTGTGACTCCATATCCAGACCTCCATGGGTTGATACATTTGATTTCCATTGATCATTTTTGTGTGATTTTGTTGTCAGCACATTCTACTATGTAAGGAGGAAAGTATTTCATACGACTCGTTCATTCATTCATTCAGATCTATGATGTGTTATCTTAGTGTTCCCTTTATTTTTTTGACCAGTGTATGACGTAAGTCCTGGGGGGGGGGGAATGACCTTGCCGCGGCCTAGCTACAGTCTGGTGTAGCGGGGACAGAGCACCCCCCAGGCTCTCACATCATGGAAGGGGCTGGCTTGGGACTGAATATTGATAAAGCAGGGGAGCTGGGCTATCCGTGTCCCCAACTCCATTGTGCGCTGGAGCACAATGGCTGCAGACCTACTTATGGGCAGAACACAGGAGATACCTAACATAAATAGGTGAGTAACACTTCTTTATACAGATATTTACCTGCAATATAACCAAGTATGTTGGGTTAAAGGGGTATTCCAGGCCAAAACTTTTTTTTATATATCAACTGTCTCCGGAAAGTTAAACAGATTTGTAAATTACTTCTATTAAAAAATCTTAATCCTTCCAATAGTTATTCGCTTCTGAATTTGAGTTGTTGTTTTCTGTCTAACTGCTCTCTGATGACTCACGTCCCGGGAGCTGTGCAGCTCCTATGGGGATATTCTCCCATCATGCAAGGGATATTCTCCCATCATGCACAGCTCCCGGGACGTGACATCATCATTGAGCAGTTAGACAGAAAACTTCAGAAGCTAATAACTATTGGAAGGATTAAGATTTTTTATTAGAAGTAATTTACAAATCTGTTTAACTTTCCGGAGCCAGTTGATATATATAAAAAAAAGGTTTTGCCTGGAATACCCCTTTAACCCCTTAACCCCTTCATGACCCAGCCCATTTTCACCTTCAGGACCTGGGCATTTTTTGAAAATCTGACCACTGTCACTTTAAACATTAATAACTCTGGAATGCTTTTACTTATCATTCTGATTCCGAGATTGTTTTTTCGTGACATATTCTACTTTATGTTATTGGTAAAATTTCACTGATATTTGCATCCTTTCTTGGTAAAAAATCTAAAAATTTCATGAAAATTTTAAAAATTTAGCATTTTTCTAACTTTGAAACTCTCTGCTTGTAAGGAAAATGGATATTCCAAATAAATTACATATTGATTCACATATACAATATGTCTACTTTATGTTTGCATAAAAAAATTTACAAGTTTTAACTTTTGGAAGACACCAGAGGGCTTCAAAGTTCCGCAGCAATTTTCCAATTTTTCTCAAGATTTTCAAAATCGTAATTTTTTAGGGCCCAGTTCAGGTTGGAAGTGGATTTTAAGGGTCTTCATATTAGAAATACCCCATAAATGACCCCATTATAAAAACTGCACCCCACAAAGTATTCAAAATGACATTCAGTAAGTGTTTTAACCCTTTAGGTGTTTCACAGGAATAGCAGCAAAGTGAAGGAGAAAATTCTAAATCTTCATTTTTTACACTCGCATTTTCTTGTAGACCCAATTTTTGAATTTTTACAAGGGGTAAAAGGAGAGAAATCACCCTAAAATTTGTAAACCAATTTCTCTCGAGTAAGGAAATACCTCATATGCGTATGTAAAGTGTTCGGCGGGCGCAGTAGAGGGCTCAGAAGGGAAGGAGCGACAATGGGATTTTGGAGAGTGAGTTTTTCTGAAAGGGTTTTTGGGGGGCATGTCCCATTTAGGAAGCCCCTATGGTGCCAGAACAGTGGACCCCCCCCCACATGTGACCCCATTTTGGAAACTATACCCCTCATGGAATTTAATAAGGGGTGCAGTGAGCATTTACACCCCACTGGCGTTTGACAGATATTTGAAACAGTGGACTGTGCAAATCAAAAATTTTATTTTTCATTTTCACAGACCACTGTTCCAAAAATCTGTCATACACTAGTGGGGTGTAAATGCTCACTGCACCCCTTATTACATTCCGTGAGGGGTGTAGTTTCCAAAATGGGGTCACATATGGATATTTATTGTTTTGCGTTTGTCAGAACTGCTGTAACAATCAGCCACCCCTGTGCAAATCACCTCAAATGTACATGGTGCACTCTCCCTTCTGGGCCTTGTTGTGCGCCCCCAGAGCACTTTGCGCCCACATATGGGGTATCTCCATACTCGGGAGAAATTGCATTACAAATTTAGAGGGTCTCTTTTCCCTTTTACCTCTTGTGAAAATGAAAAGTATAGGGCAACACCAGCATGTCAGTGTAAAAAATTAATTTTTTTACACTAACATGCTGGTGTAGACCCCAACTTCTCCTTTTCATAAGGGGTTAAAGAAGAAAAAGCCCCCCAAAATTTGTAAGGCAATTTCTCCCGAGTACGGCGATACCCCATATGTGTCCCAAAACTGTTGCCCTGAAATACGACAGGGCTCCAAAGTGAGAGAGCGCCATGCGCATTTGAGGCCTGAATTAGGGATTTGCATAGGGGTGGACATAGGGATATTCTATGCCAATGATTCCCAAACAGGGTGCCTCCAGCTGTTGCAAAACTCCCAGCATGCCTGGACAGTCAATGGCTGTCCGGCAATACTGGGAGTTATTATTTTGCAACAGCTGGAGGCTCCATTTCGGAAACAGTAGCGTACCAGACGTTTTTCATTTTTTGGGGGAGAGGGGGCTGTGTAGGGATATGTGTATATGTAGTGTTTTTTACTTTTTATTTTAGGTTAGTGTCAGTGTAGTGTAGTGTTTTTAGGGTACAGTCACATGGGCAGAGGTTCACAGCAAGTTTGCCGCTGGAAGTTTGAGCTGCAGCGCAAAATTTGCGCCATCTCAAACTTGCAGCACTCACTGTAAACCTCCGCCCATGTGAGTGTACCCTGTACATTCACATTGGGGGGAGGGGGCAAACATCCAGCTGTTGCAAACTCCGAGCATGCCCTTTGGCTGTCCGTGCATGCTGGGAGTTGTAGTTTTGCAACAGCTGGAGGAACACTGGTTTGGAAACACTAAGTTAAGTAATAAACTTTCGAGTGTTTTGCGACCGAACTTAGTGTTTTCAAACCAGTGTGCCTCCAGCTGTTGCAAAACTACAACTCCCAGCATGCCCAGACTGCCCAGGCATGCTGGAAGTTGTAGTTCGGCAATATCTGAAGGATCAGATGTTGCCGAACTACAACTTCCAGCATGCTTGGGCAGTCTGGGCATGCTGGGAGTTGTAGTTTTGCAACATCTGGAGGTCCACAGTTTGGAGACCACTGTATAATGGTCTCCAATCTGTGCTCTTCCAGATGTTAGAGAACTACAACTCCCAGCATGCCTGGACAGACTGAGCATGCTGAGATTTGTAGTTTTGCAACATCTGGAAGAGCACAGATTGGAGACCATTATACAGTGGTCTCCAAACTGAGGACCTTCAGATGTTGCAAAACTACAACTTCCAGCATGCCCAGAAAGCCTAAGGCTGTCTGGGCATGCTGGGAGTTGCAGTTTTGAAACTCCCAGAGGCAGCAGTGAGATCGCTTTACGGCGATCTCACTACTGCCAATGAAGATGCCGCACTGCTGCTGGAAACTCACCGCCGGGACGCAGCGCCGCCGGGACCGCATGGAGGACGTCGCTCGCACCGGGACCGCTCGGGACACCACTTGGACGGGTAAGTGACACCGGGGGACGGGTCAGGAACACTTAGCAGAGCGGTGTATGTCCCGATCCCCGTGATCGGGACTCACACACTGCGCTGCTAAGTATTCTGATAGCGAAACGCTGCTATCAGCTAGTCAGATTTCACTAGCTGATAGCAGCGATCGCTGGGGGGGGGGGGGGTGGATGAAACCCCCCCCGTGGTCGCATGGTAAGATGGCTGGCTATCAGTGATAGCCACCATCTTTCCGGGCGCTGCGGGATGCCGCGAATAGCGGCAAAAATGTTCATGACGTACCTGTGTGTCATGGGTCGGGAACACCTTGCCACCCATGACGTACAGGTATGTCATAGGTCGGGAAGGGGTTAAGGACACATGACGTACTGGAACGTCATGTGTCCACTCCCGATCTATAACGCGGGGCCACGGCGTCATAGCGGGTCGGGCTCGGCCTATAACAACGGCCGGGACCCGTGGCTAATAGCGCGCAGCATTGATCGCTGTGCCGCGCGCTATTAACCCTTTAGACGCGGCGTTCAAAGTTGAACGCCGCGTCTAAAGTGAAACTGAAAGCATGCCGGTTAGCTCAGTGGGCTGTTCGGGATAGCCGCGGCATCCCGAACAGCTTACAGGACAGCGGGAGGGCCCCTACCTGCCTCCTCGCTGTCCGATCGCCGAATGACTGCTCAGTGCCTGAGATCCAGGCATGAACAGTCAAGCGGCAGAATCATCGATCACTGGTTTCCTATGAGAAACCAGTGATCAATGTAAAAGAGCCCCCAAAAGTTACAAAATGGCGTTTTTTTTTCAATTTTGTCTCACAATGATTTTTTTTTTTCCATTTCACCGTAGATTTTTGGGCACAATGACTGACGTCATTACAAAGAAGAATTGGTGGCGCAAAAAATAAGCCATAATATGGATTTTTAGGTGCAAAATTGAAAGAGTTATGATTTTTTAAAAACAAGGAGCAAAAACCCCAGTCCTTAAGGGGTTAAGTGTGGGTGAAATAGTTGTCAGTTTCTCTTTAATTTCCTTTTATGGAGGTCTCTAGAAATGAAAGCACTATTCTAAATACTTATGCACAATTCCTGTACAGCACATTAACATGCATCCATTTTGTCATCTCTTATGCTGAAATAGACCTATAAAATACAGAACAGATTGGATATGTCCTGGTAGCCCCATTTAATGTATTATACAAATTTTCCTGGACTTTCACCATAGTGATAAATAATAATTTTTGGCCATGCTTTATCTACGCACTGATCTCCAGCACACATCCCTTTTGAACATTTTCTATTCCGAGGGGCTGGTCCATGTTTATTCAGATTGTGTAGAATTTTTAATGAATTCCTATGATTTTCTGTCATCTGGAAGAATACAATAGCAAATTGAGACTAAGTGAAACCAATTTGCTGCCTATCGTTTCTGACCACAAAGCATAACACGTGGCTGGGGATCAGTTTTGTAGGCTAAAACAATGAAGACTTGTCTTTCCGCCACATAAACCCACACGGCCTTTGTTGATATATTTTTCTATGGATATTTTTTCTACTGCTTAGAGAATATAAATTTGTCCCATTTGTCTTAATCGGAAAGGTTAATTCTATCCTTTGAATACAGCTCTTGTTTTCTGACTTCACAGCAATCCTACCAGCCACTCCAATTCTCCAACTGTGCATAGAACCTAATTATGACTCAATAATGCCAATATACAGAGAACTGAAACCATCTCATATTGTGCCATCTGTCATCAGGAAATTATATCTTGGCACATGATACTTTTCATTTTATTTATATTTCTCTACATCTTCATCAAGGACAAACATGTGATTGAAAGGGTAACATTCTGAATACTGGGGCTGGAAATTACAGTGTATCCCCCACTTTAGAACTACTGAAAGCATTGGGAACATATTGACAGAACTGAATAATAGTATTGTTTCTGACTATATAATAAATTGTATGTGTTAAAATAATAATATTTTTTTAATGGTTGGCACTGCAGCTTGAGCTTGGGATAAGACATTATAGCCATTGGAGGCCATTTTGCAGACTACTGTGCTTACTTTTCAGGTATGTTCACACGGACGGATTGGCTACAGATTTGTTGCAGATTTTCACTTGCCAACTGAAGTCAACAGGGAAGTCAAAACCTGAAGCAAATCGGCGCAAGAAAAGAACATAGCCTTAAAGGGTTATCTAGCTAATAAAACATATGACCCTGGGGCACTCCTTTGGATGAAGTGTCTGGGTAATGATGTTAAATGCCAGTCTTTAGGGTCCAAATATGCAAATAGTTGCCAGACACTTTCATAAACGTATGTCTGATCGCGGGGGTCCCGCTGCTCGGGACTCCCGCAATCTTGGCTGCGGCACCCCAGACATCCTGTGCAAGGAGCAAGCAAGCTTCATGCTGGCTGACTGGCGATGCGGGGTACAGGCTTGTGACGTCACTGTAACGCTCCGCTCGTGACGTCACAGCCATGCCCCCTCAATGCAAGTCTATGGGCGGGGGCGTGGTGGCATTGACTTGTATTGAGGGGGCATGGCCATGACATCACTAGCGGGATGCGGCCATGACCTGATGCTCTAACTGAACACTGTGTGCAGCACGGAGATCATGAGGGTCCTTTGCATAGGGGATAAGATGTCTAGGGGCGGGGTACCCCTCGAACCATAATGGTTGCTTTACTGAGGTTAGTTAATAGCATACAGCCTTTTTAAACACAGTGAAGGTAAGTTTTCCTTTTCCATATTAGAGGAAGTATTGGCCTCCTTTGTAGTTGGATACAGGTTAATAGAGGGATGTAACTGAAGTCATGGGTTGGCTATCCTAGCCTGTAGACAAGTTGGAACGACTTTATTCTCAGTTGATGCTCTACAATGCCTTATCGTAGGATGTAGAGCAGTGAGGATTGTGGCATTGAAGTCACATGGCACTTGCTCCAGCTGGAGGCCAATAGTTGCAGGAGGGCACTTGTTTCTTTCTTATTCCTTCTGACTTTAGACAATTCTCTTCCTCCCCATGGTGGATCACGGAATTTAGGGATGTTCCTTCAGCAGGTGTAATTATACTATACACATGAGGATTCACCTTGAATGACCAAGGCTGACTACACCCTGTTCCAAGTTATTATGCAAATTATATTTTTCTCATTTACCTAAATAATTGATGCAAATAACAGCATAATTCTCATCAACTATTAAGAATACAATTCAAATTTTATTGAACAAACCTCCTAATGATAACAGTATTTTTTTAAACATAAAAAACCTACAATGCACTGTTCCAAATTATTACACACAGTGGCCCTCATTTAATAAGAGTGTTGTGTAGGTTTCTTTGTGGGGTTTAATTCCCTACAATTTATTTCCCACGGTATTTACTAAGGTTTCCCAACATTTTCCACTTTCCCAACCCTTTGCTTTTTTTACACATGCTCTGATCTGTAGGGTTTTCCTCATCTCAAATCTACCACAATTTTTGTGGAAACCTAAGTAAATATGTCGGGTTTTTGTGAAAATGTCAGGAACACGCCCCTTTACATCTTCGGGGACCCTAAAGGGGCTGACCATTTCTGTTCCCATGAGTCCTGCCCAAAACATGACTCCACCCCACCGCCTTGCTGATGTCACAGCCTTGTTGGAAGAGGGTGGTCATCCACCAACCATCCACTACTCAATCCATCTGGACCATCCAGGGTCCACTTATCAGTGAACAGGACTGTGTGAAAATTAGTCTTCATGTATTTTTCTGCCCAATGCAGCCATTTCTGCTTGTGAGCATTGGTTAGTGGTGGCCGAATAAAAGGTTTATGCACAGTTGTAAGACTCTGGAGGACTCTACACCTTGATGTCTGTGGGACTCCAAAGGCACCAGCAGCTTCACATATCTGTTTGCTGCTATGTAATGGTATTTTAGCAGCTGCTCTCTTGATCCAATGCATGGATCTTGCAGAAATCTTCCTCAATGTACCTTTATCTGCACAAACCGTCTGTACTCCGAATCAGCCGCAAATCTCTTAATGGTGCGATGATCACGCTTAAATGGGTACTCCACTGCTCAGCATTTGGAGCAAACTGTTGCAAACGCTGGAACCGGCGCCGGGAGCTCGTGACGTCATAGCCTTGCCCCCTAATGTTGTCACAGCCGCCCTGCCCCCTCAATGCAAGTCTATGGGAGGGGGCATGACAGCCATCATGCCCCACAAGATAGGGTATATGTATCAGATCGTGGGGGTTGAACCACTGGGACCCCCACAATCTTCCACCCTGGCACCCTGACTCTCTGCATGAATGCAATGTGTCGACCATGGCACAAAGCTGTGGCCGACACATTCACTCCATACAGCTTTATAGAGATACATAGAGGGGACGTGTCAGCCACAGCTTCGTGCCGTGGTCGACACATTGCATTCATGCACAGAGCAGGAGTGCCAGCCGGGGTCCAACCAACTGTATATCTCCTTTAATGGGGTTATATGTTACGAGATAACCTGAGCTTTTTTTAATTTTTTCTTTAAAAACAGCATCACATTTGTCACCAGGTTGTATGTAGTATTGCAGCTCAATTCCGTTGAAAATAATGGAACAATGTGGTGCTGTTTTTGGATGAAATTTGCTCTGTTTTTCTATTCCTGGATATATATATATATATATATATATATATATATATATATATATATATATATTTATATTTATATATAGGAGTACTCAATATTTATATATTTATATATAGGAGTACTCAACTTGAAGATGCAGGCTCCAGTGCAAAATCAGTGATATGGCCTTAAACTAAATACATTATTTATACTACTGGTCTCCTTATATAGAAAAGAAAGTCCTAACAAGCCCTCTCAGGTTATTGGCCTTGGTGCAACTGAATCCTTTGTACCTGCTATAGTTATGCCCCTGCTTATAACGTAACATAAAAAAATACAATATTAGAAATCCCAATTGGATTCAAAATAATTAAAGTTAATTATTACATAAATTTAGGACACAAAAGAAAGAGTATAAAAAAACAACTAATTTTAGTGACAAAATGTTTTAATATTATAGTGATATATAGTTATGTCATATTTTTATACATTAAATAAATGTAAACACTATATAAACCCCAAACTGATATTTATAAGGCTTAAAGGGGTGGAAAACACATGTTTTCAAATCAACTGGTGCCAGAAAGTTAACCAGATTTGTAAATTACTTCAATTAAAATATCTTAATCCTTCCAGTACTTATCAGCTGCTACATGCTCCATAGGAAGTTGTGTAGTTCTTTTCTGACACCTCTGTCCATGTCAGGAACTGTCCAGAGTAGTAGAGGTTTGGTATGGGATTTTGCTTCTGCTCTGGACAGTTCCGGACATGGACATGTGGTCACACTGAAAATAACTACACAACTTCTCCAGGATATACAGCATCTGATAAGTACTGGAAGGATTAATATTTTTTTTATTTATAGAAGTAATTTACAAATCTGTTTAACTTTCTGGCACCATTTTTTTTTTTTTTTTACCAGAGTACCCCTTTAAATTGACTAGATCCATGACTGCAATACAGAAAGCCTCTTCTTGGGATAGATCATCAGAGTCAGATTAGTAGGTACCCAACTCAGCTACCCTATCCTTTTTGTTACTTACCAGACACAGTGCTGTTCTATTGGTGGTGGCTGTGCCTGGTATTGCAACTCAGTCCCTTTTACTCCAATGAGACTGAGCTGCAATGCAGTGTAAAACTAGGTGCAGACACTACCTAAAGCAGGGGTCTCAAACTGGTGGTCCTCCAAATGTTGCAAAACTTCAACTTCCAGCATTCCCAACAGCCGTTAGCTGCAGCAAATGGCTGTCTGGGCATGCTGGGAGTTGAAGTTTTGAAACATCTGGAGGGCCACCAGTTTGAGACCCCTGCCTTTTACCAATTTGAGACCCCTGACATAAAACATCCTAGTAAACAGTAAAGGAGAACAGTGCTGCATCCTCTTCAGTCAGCTGATTGCTGATGTGCAATCTGACTTATGTAGCCTAACCTAAGTGTAGCCCAACACTATTGTGGTCTCAGATAAACCCTTTAATGGGCACTGTCAGAATCAAAAACTTTTTATATTTTGTACATCTTGGCTAAACATTAACCTTTCAAATATACTTTACAAAACAATTTTATCTCCTTTTTATAAAATGAATGGCTCAGTGCATGCCCATTCTTGATCAGTGGATGTCACAAAAAGTGAGCAGCAGAACAGAGGGATTTGTGAGCCAAGTACTGAAGCTAGACACAAAAAAGACATGTAAAGTATCTGCATGACCCAGTGAGTAACATACATAATTATTATTTCTTTTTCTGTGGTATGATAGGTATGCTTTAAATGATTAAAAAGTATAAGATTGTAATAGAGAATCCCAAGGCTCATCTCTTTAACAAATATGTAACAATACAGTTTAAATACCTAATAACATATTGACTCATCTGCATTTAGCTATAATTCTTTGCACACTGTACTAGGATGAAAGTGCTGCTCTTCTTATGTGCGCGTGCCAATATTTGCCGTCTGGGAGCTTATGTTTATTGAAGGTTTTCCATCTCCCATCTGTTTTTTTATAATTAGGTGTGTGCCTTTTATTATCGAAGGCATATTTGCTTGTATATTTTAGTGTTATTAATGGTATTTGCCTATTCAACATTTATTTTATGTGTTAAAAACAGATTTGATTATTTTGTCTACAAATAAATCTTGTTGTCCCCAGTCAACCTGCTACTTAAAGCATGATATGGGAATAGTAACCTTACAAGATTGATAAGTGCTAGAATACCAGATAGTGGGCCCCATTGCAAAGTCTGTATCAGGGTGTATTCTGGGACTGCACCAATACTCACAGTGCATGTACACCCTGCATAAAATGCTACAGCAATTAAGGGTACCACTCTCTTAAAATGCAGACGTATGGTGTTGCTCAATGGTATTGAGTTAATATAGCCATAACATCAGAACTTAGAAATAATGTCAAGGCACTCACCAGTCTGTGGCATAGCTTCTTTATTCATGTGTACCAGGTAACATGAAGCAGCGGAAGGTACAGTCAGACAGGACAGAGGCTTAGTAAGGTGACAGCCGTTTCATGCCTTCACAGTACTTCATTAGGCCCAAAGTCATGAAACAGTTGTTGCCTTATGACACCCCCACCCTATCTGTCTGTACCTCCCGCTGTCTTGTGTTACTTGTTACATATGAATAAAGAAGATATGCCACAGGTAACTTAAAGGGGAACGCCGTTGGAAACAAGTGGAAAACAAATGTTTTCAAATTGACTGGTGCCAGAAAGTTAAACAGATTTGTAAATTACTTCTATTAAAAAATCTGAAGCCTTCCAGTACTTATCAGCTGCTGTATAATATAGAGAAATTTGTGAAGTTCTTTCCAGCCTTACAACAGTGCTCTCTGCTGACACATCTGTCCTTGTCAGGAACTGTCCAGATTAGAAGCAAATCTCCATTGAAAACCTCTCCTGCTCTGGACAGTTCTTGACAAGGACAGAGGTGTCAGCAGAAAGCACGGTTGTCCGACTGGAAAGATTTTCACAAATTTCTCTGTAGTATATCAGTAGTTTACGCAGCTGATAAGTACTGGAAGGGCTGATATTTTTAAATAGAAGTAATTTACAAATCTGTTTAACAGTTGATTTGAAAACTTTTTTTTCCCATCGGAAAACCCCTTTAACTGTTTGGGCATCATACAGTAAACCAGCAATGTGTATACAATGCTGGTTTACTATAATCTCTTGCTGGGCTATGCTATGGGGCCAGTCCAGCAAGAAAATTGTAAACTAGTGCTGCTGAACAGTCTTGATTAACTCCTTGGGGGGGTAGGTATACAGTACACCCTGTTCCAAAAAAAAAAAAAAATTCCTTGAATACTCCTTCAACTAGCATTGCTCAGCATTGCTAGTTAACTTATTCCTTGCTGGGTCAGCACATACACTTAGCCCAGCAATGGGTTACAGTAAAGACAGTGATCTATACAATGTAGGAGATATACAATGTAAACCTCCTGTCCAGCATGAGCTGTGCCAGCTGACAGCAGGGACAGTATCCAGCACTGTTCTATGCACCGATGTATACAGTATGGGCGGTGGACTTAATTAGTAATGCTTCGCTACTTCACTACTTCCCTCCTTCGCTGAAATGATGGTGTTTTTTCCTTTAAAAACGCCATAGTCACAGCAAGGTGCAATTTTGGAAACCTGCCACTGAGCCTAAAATTACAACAAAACGGTGAGGGAAAAAATGCCCAAACCAAAACAGTATAGTGAGTAGTGCTGGGCGGTATGACCTAAAACTTATATCACAATATTTTTTCAGGTTATGGCGGTATCATGGTATTACCGTGGTACCATGTGGGAAACAGTGTAGAAGTGCAGCGGCTGACAGTTAACCCCTTCCCCACCATGGGGACCGTGCGCACGGCCCCTATAGTGGGGAAGGGGTTAACTGTCAGCCACAGCGCTATCGTGATTCCCCCCACAGGCGCACTGTCAGCTATTTACATACATTGTCCGCCGCTGCAGTTTATAACGCTGCAGTTTATAATCCCCGTCCCCAGCCGCTGCAGAGCCTTCTCCCCCTGTGACAGGCAGGCACAGGACATCTTATCTTCATCCCGCTCTGTTCTCTGATCCCCGAGCAGGGATGGGAATGTAAGAATCAGCAGAGCCTTCTCCTCCTGCAAGCGCTGAATGTACGGGGGCGCGGCAGAACTTCTGATCCCCGTCCCTGCTCGGGGATCAGAGAACAGAGCGGGGATGAAGATAAGATGTCCTGTGCCTGCCTGTCACATTTAGTGCTTGCAGGGGGAAGGAGGCCCTGCAGAGCCCGCACCTGGGGACTGGTATGATAAACAAAATAGCCTGTGGGAAGGGGAGAGGGGCTGAGCAGGGAGCAGGCTCGGGGCTGAGGGAAACATCAGAGCCAGGGGATGAAGTTTCTGCGCTTTCCCCTGGCTCTGATCACTGAGAACAAGCGGCAGCTGCAGGGGAAGCAGGGATGTGCACCGCATGTGAGCTCAGCGGCTCCCGCTCCTGCACATCCCGCGGCTCCGTCACAAGTAATTCATTTGGGGGTGGGGGGGAGAGGATCCCGACCGGTATGCCGGTATGGGCAAAAATTGATATCGTGCAGCGAAAATAAAAACGGTATCCGGTATGAACCGGTATACCGGCCAGCCCTAATAGTGAGTTTTGCATTTTTTTTCCTATTGACACCTTTTCTTGCCTCCAAAAAACGCTGTACTCTGGTCACTTTTGTATGCTTGATAAAGACTGTGCAGACAGTTGAAACATTGCTTGCCACATATGAGGAAATAAACTACACTGCTTTTCACCATATATTGGAGTGCTGTGGGACGCTTTGTACTTGTGTCGATTACTGCCGCCATTGACCAGGGCTGCGATTGGGCCCGCTTGCACCCATATTATTTTGACGCCTTTCGGAAGTGCTGCTCTAACTTGCTTCTATGTATCAATTGGTCTTGGAGCCTGCACCCGACCTTCCATACCTAATGGGGTTGCTCACCCCTGATCCAAGCTGGATATCTACCTTGTTATATTTGGTTATATACCGCCATTACCTCATATGTATGCGTAGACTGAGAGTGATATCAACAGGACCATCTATGCTGTGGAAGGGGATGCCTCCTCTCTACCAGCACCCTCTTCTCTGGTTTTACAAAGGCATATGCATCTGCAACAAAGAGACTGCCATCTCTGAAGTTACATCTAACCACTCTAGTGTGTATCATGAATTTCTATGTATACCTTGAGGCATGAGAGTGTACCCATGGGACTATGCACATGAAGGGGGTATGGACCTTCGCATGAGAACTGAGTGCATGACGTACAAATTTGCTCTGGACTTGATCTTCTTCAACATTAATTCTCTCCAAAAAGGACATTTTTGTCATGAGTGAGAGAGTTTTATTCCTTGCCTGCCAGGACTTCATATGGACTTTATAGTGTCACCGGGTATATATGCTCTCTCTAGATAAAATCCTGTTGATTCACTGTAATATTGACCATGTTCTGTACATATATTTGTTTTCTTTTTCTTTCATGCGGATATGAAGCAGGGGCGGGGAACAATTTTCACTTACACCACAGGGATGCATAGCCAACCAATTATACAGCATTAAATGGTTCTTGAGACCTTCATTATTTTTATTTTTATCTATGTTTTTCATTTGTTTTTTAGGCTTACTACATTGCATTTTTATTACCACTTGCTCTAGTTTACTTTCATTTTATTATTTTTTTTATTTCTATATTCTTTCATGTACACATCACGTTCACTACCTATCATTTCTATTTACCTATTCACACACTGCTTTTCTCTTTCTTCCTATACATCACGCTTTTACCCACACATCACCTGAATTACTTACCCTTTCTTTTTTTCTCTTTTTCTGGTATGTATCATTAAATGATTAACACAGTTGGTGTTTGTTTCCCTTTAAGAACATTACACTGAACACCTACAACGTATCACTTTTGTTTAACATGTGTTTTTTTCTTTCTTTGGTTCATATACATTTTTTACATCTCATATATTACTCTGCATTTTTTTTGCATTGCTTAGTCTTTTATTATATACAATCCAATTTTATATACCTTTACAACATTTGTATACAATTATTGAGATGTGTATGTGCTATCTGCATTTGACACACCCATTGTATCACTTCTATGTATGTATTCAGATGGTGCGATCTGCACTTTACCTCACATACAGACATTTTCTATGCATGTATTCAGATGGTGCGATTTCCACTGAATTCCACATATAGACATTTCTACTTTTTACATGCAGGCTGGTCTTTTAGTTACCATGATGCACAAATCTGATTGGCCGCATCACGTCTTTCATGTTCACGAGGCAGTGAGCGTCTGGATACAACCTGTCACAGATGCGTGCCATGGTTACTTACACATGTGGTGAATGTTCTTGTCCTAACCTCTCCTCCGCTATTGTTTTTAATTTTCTTGTATAAATGTATTTTATCATGATTTATATTTTCACTATGATTGGTTTGGTGATATGTAAACGTAATAACACTAAACACATTGTATTTCATTGCACGTACACATCTATATATACATTTTTATTTTTTTTACACTGGATCACTGTTCCCTTTAACCTTTTCACTTTGATTTGTTATAATTACCTAGTAATTGATTTTGTGAGTGTTCACACATAAATACCAGTACTCTGGTCACTTTTGTATGCTTGATAAAGACTGTGCAGACAGTCGAAACATTGCTTGCCACACATGAGGAAATAAACTACACTGCTTTTCACCATGTATAGGAGTGCTGTCGGACGCTTTCTACTTCTGTGTGTGTGTTTATATATATATATATATATATATATATATATATATATATATGTATATATATATAATTTTTTTTACATTTTGCCCCACATTTCGCTATACATATTTTTATTTTTTTTGCAAAACAAAAAAACATGAAATAAAATTGGTGGCGCTAAAAACAAGCCCTCATATGGGTCTGTAAGTGGAAAATTGAAAAAGTGCTGTGGCTATTAGAAGGTGAGTACGAAAAGACAAAGAGCAAAAATAATAAAAATCGCTGTGCCCTTAAAGGGATACTCTGCCCATAAAGGATAGGGCATAAGATGTCTGATCTTGAAGGGTCCGGCCAATTTACGGTGCAACACCTTAGTCATCTGGTGCATGGAGCAAACTCTGCTCTGTGGCGGATGACTGGCGACTACTCCTTGATTAAGCTGCTCCAGGCAAAACACGCTGGAGTTGTGGTGTGAGGCTGAGGTGAGTCCTGCCTCTTCATTACTGATCTGTACTATATCTGCTGCTATCTTGCTCCTTCACTGATTTTTCAAACTATGCACTTTCTCATGTGTGTTTTTACTTAAGGATTTATTTTTAACACTATTTATTTATGAATTGTTAACTATGCACTTGATGATGCATGCACTATTAAAGCACTTTTTTCACACTGACTATTGATTACTCACTTGTATCTTATATGCACTTGCACTTTCAGCAGCTGACCAGTTTATTGTAATATTACCATTACACCTGCATTTTAGCTCCAGGACTTCTCACCCCAGTACCCCCCCCCCCCCTTTTTTTATTTACTTAGTATATCCATTTTTATCATTCTGTTCTTTTATACAATACATTTTCTTGTATGCATACTATTTATTATATGAAATAAAATATATTTTTATGAACACATTGCTTATTTAGATTTTATTGGGGGTTCACATTTGGTGTGGTCTTCACACATGTAGGTGCTATATACATTTTGTGGCAAAACAAAAAAACATAAAATAATAAAATTGGTGGATCTAAAAACAAGCCCTCATATGGGTCTGTAAGTGGAAAATTGAAAGAGTGCTGTGACTATAAGGCTAGGTTCAGACTACGGAATCTCTGAGCAGAAAATTTCCACCTGGAGATTCCGAGTGCAGCCAGCGCCGTCTGAATCAGTCGGCGCTAGGACCGTGCGGACACTGCAGTCTCCAATAGACTGCAATGTGTTCCGCTTTGATTTCTGCCTGAAGAAAGAGCACCGCCATTCTTTAGGTGGAAATTTCCAAGCCGATTTTCCGTTCACAAATTCGTCTTCACAAATTCCGCAGTGCGAATTTGTGAACTGAAAACCATTCACTACACTATACATTTTAGCAAGCGGAATTTCCGCAAAATTGCAGGCGGAAATTCTGTAGTCTGAACCTAGCCTTAGAAGGTGAGTACAAAAAAACAAAGAACAAAAATAATAAAAATCACTGTGCCCTTAAAGGGTTAAAGGGATACTCTGCCCATAAAGGATAGGGCAAAAGATGTCTGATCTTGGGGGTCCGGCCAATCTACGGTGCGACACCTTAGTCATCTGGTGCATAGAGCAAACTTCGCTCCATGGAGGATGACTGGCGACCAAAGCCACCATGCCCCCTCTATTAATATTTATGGGAGGAGGTGTGATAGCTGTGTACTCTCCGTCCTTCCTTAGACATGAATGGCGGGAAATGGCGTAACATCGACGACCACGGAAGCCCCAGGCTTCCATGTTCAGTGCTTCCATGGTGCCGTCCCGGACATCTTTTCCTCTAATAGATGTGGTAGTTTACTTCTGTATTCCATTTTACTAAAATGCAGCCATGATGAGTCATATTATCCTGTAGATATGCCTAATATTTTCCTGGAATGTTTATATCCTCCTAGCCGGCCATATTTTTATGTTTTCGCAGTATAATTTTGCAGGGGCTCATTGCAGCCTTGTTATTATGCTGCATGGATCGCTCAGAGCTGACAAAATTCAAAAGCCTGGTTATGTTTTTTTTATTATCAGACTAATGACACAATCAGAATACAAATATACCTTTCACCGGAGCGCTTTATACTCTGATGGTAATTCTCCTCTAAGTGCGCAATTCAGGCAGTGGTTTTGTTATTAGGTGTTTACTATGGATCCTTAGATAACCTCCGCCTCTGTGCTGTGAGGTTAAATATATTCCATTGCACAAAGTATCTTGCCGAATACCAGAATGTAATGATATTTCATTTTTCTCATAAACCTTTCAGTGCACCTTTAGAGCAGTACAATTCCAAAATGTAAAAATTTGGAAGAAATAGCTTTTAAGGCAATATTCCATTTACTCTGGCTAATATTATCATTTACCCAAGCTACAGTCTGGTCTGGGAAAAGCAAGGCCTAAAATGCTGACACATTGTACCAACAACACACTCATATGCTATATACTAGTGGTCTCCAAACTGTGGACCTCCAGCTGTTGGAAAACTACAACTTCCAGCCGCTGGCTGTCCAGGCATGCTGGGAGTTTTAGTTGTGCAACAGCTGGAGGTCCACAGCTTGGAGACCGCTGCTATATACTATAGTCAGATGTGATGGCACACTAGTGCTTCTGTGTGTGGTGCAAGATTGTGGCTTAAGGTGGTTAGATGTATCACTTTGTGGTGCCAGGGCAGCGTTAACCTAAACGGTCTGAGGATAGGATAGCTTCTTCTGGGCCAGGTGCAGGATAATAAATACACCGATGCCAAGTTACGGATAACTGTCTTTACTGAGGCAGATGTTGATGTTACAATCCTCACAGCACAAATTAGAGTAGAGGAGATGCAGAGTAACCCTTGGGAGCCCTGTAGACTTGCTGTGACTTGTAGTTTTTTACTTGGGACTGTAAACTTAATTCAGAGGCCTACCATGCTGACTAGGGTTCTGATAGTGTCCAATTAACACTACACCGCCAGGGTATGAACTATCACTCTGTGGCCCGTCAACTCACCGGGTATTATGCTCACAATTAGGAATGTCCAACTCCTCCTGGGCGGGGAACACTTGCAGATTGGTGCGGTCGCATGCTTGAAGAAACACTTTAGCCTTCCCTTGAGTCAACTCCCACCCCTGCTGTCTCTGCTCCACACTGCAGCTCACACTGAGCTCTGCACTGAACACACACTCTCCAACAATTAACAACTGAACTCTAAACTAAATAGCTCCTCCCCTCTACAATATATATGGCCTAGCTAGGGGGCCTCCTATTGAGCAACCAGGGACACATGGGTACTCGGCATCATGCCTCCTAACAAATATCCTGTACATTTCTTAAAGACACAGTACAACACAATATAAATTAACAGGCAAAGATCATAATAAATATTAAAGCATCACCTGAGCAACAGGGCCTATTGCTGGCACCTGAAGCAAAGTTTGCCTGACAGGACGCACTCCGGTACAGGGACATCACACAGTCACTCTACAAAGATTGGGCTATTATCAACAATACCACTATATTAGACCCAAATAATACTGTCACACCCTCTACACTACCATTACCATAAAATAAGAAATTGTTCACCAATTTCGCCATAATAACTTCTCAATTGTCCATCACCCTACTTTTTCTTACTTGCATAAACTTTCCAGCCATACCGCTCCAAATGGTTATTATTTCTTTCTTGATGTCCTGCACTGTAATAATGTCCCACACAAAGGTGGGTGGGCAAGAGGGTAGTAGGTAAGTCATTCTCACTCAGTAGGCAACCTAAGGGGTAAAACTCCAAAAGGTAGGTCTCTACAAAAGATTGGTAGTTCCCCCAAGTAAGTAGATAGATCTCCTTCATTCATAGGTAGGCACCCCCATTGGGCAGGGCACCCCTCAGTAGGTAGGGACTAGAGATGAGTGAATTTTTGAAAAATTCAATTCAAATGTATTTGCAGCAAATCTGTATTAAAAACAGCTATGTCTGGCCTACAGAGAGCCTCAATAGGGCTGTAAAACTGTTTGTTTTGTTCTAACACGCATAGGGAGTGTGCTGTGTTAGGGAAATAATACTGTTATTCAGTATGACATGCAGATTACAGGCATTGCTATTAGAATCACTCCCACAGAGCATTGATGTGGCAGCAAGGAGAACATATGGTATCAAAATTGAAGAGGATAACGAGATTTTTTCATGTAATTTTTATTTATTTAATTAGAATTTATTAATATTTTTTGAGTACCCATTCTGGTGAGCATCAAGCTGGCGATCCTCCGCCAGGCAAGATGCTACCTGTTCCAGCCCCTGCCTCTCAGTGCCCCCCTCTGACTATGAAAGTGCGAATGTTTCATTTAATCAGTTATGGTTCATTATTATCACTCCAAGCTGTTTCATTGGATTCTTGTGATAATTCCACAGATAATATGACGTCGACGACCATAGGGTCTCAGTCTTGAAAAGATTACATCTATTTTTTTAAATGTAACCCCTTCCCGACCTATGACATACCTGTACGTCATGGGTGGCAAGGTGTTCCCGACCCATGACATACAGGTACGTCATGGACATTACTGCCGCTACTCGCGGCATCCCGCAGCGCCCGGAAAGATGGTGGCTATCACTGATAGCCAGCCATCTTACCGTGCGACCACGGGGGGTTTCGTCCCCCACCCCCCCCAGCGATCGCTGCTATCAGCTGGTCAAATCTGACTAGCTGATAGCAGCGTTTCGCTATGAAAATACTTAGCAGCGCGGTGTGTGAGTTCCGATCACAGGGATCGGGACACACACCGCTCTGCTAAGTGTCCCTGACCCGTCCCCCGGCGTCACTTACCCGTCGGAGCGGTGTCCCGAGCGGTCCCGGCGTCCTCTGTGCGGTCCCGGCGTCCTCCGTGCGGTCCCAGCTGCGCTGCGTCCCGGAGGTGAGTTTCCGGCAGCAGTGCGGCATCTTCATTGGCAGCAGTGAGATCGCCGTAAAGCGATCTCACTGCTGCCTCTGAGAGTTTCAAAACTGCAACTCCCAGCATGCCCAGACAGCCTTTGGCTTTCTGGGCATGCTGGGAGTTGTAGTTTTGCAACATCTGGAGGTCCACAGTTTGGAGACCACTGTATAATGGTCTCCAATCTGTGCTCTTCCAGATGTTGCAAAACTACAAATCTCAGCATGCTCAGTCTGTCCAGGCATGCTGGGAGTTGTAGTTCTCTAACATCTGGAAGAGCACAGATTGGAGACCATTATACAGTGGTCTCCAAACTGTGGACCTCCAGATGTTGCAAAACTACAACTCCCAGCATGCCCAGACTGCCTAAGCATGCTGGAAGTTGTAGTTCGGCAACATCTGATCCTTCAGATATTGCCGAACTACAACTTCCAGCATGCCTTGGCAGTCTGGGCATGCTGGGAGTTGTAGTTTTGCAACAACTGGAGGCACACTAGTTGGGAAACATTGTCCGTTTCCTACCTCAGTGCCTCCAGCTGTTGCAATTGTTGCAAAACTATAACTCCCAGCATGCACTGACAGACCATGCATGCTGGGAGTTGTAGTTTTGCAACAGCTGGAGGCACACTGGTTTGGAAACACTAAGTTTGGTTGCAAAACACTTGAAAGTTTATTACTTAACTTAGTGTTTCCAAACCAGTGTTCCTCCAGCTGTTGCAAAACTACAACTCCCAGCATGCACGGACCGCCAAAGGGCATGCTCGGAGTTTGCAACAGCTGGATGTTTGCCCCCTCCCCCCAATGTGAATGTACAGGGTACACTCACATGGGCGGAGGTTTACAGTGAGTGCTGCAAGTTTGAGATGGCGCAAATTTTGCGCTGCAGCTCAAACTTCCAGCGGCAAACTTGCTGTGAACCTCTGCCCATGTGACTGTACCCTAAAAACACTACACTACACTGACACTAACCTAAAATAAAAAGTAAAAAACACTACATATACACATACCCCTACACAGCCCCCCTCCCCCCAAAAAATGAAAAACGTCTGGTATGCTACTGTTTCCAAAACGGAGCCTCCAGCTGTTGCAAAATAATAACTCCCAGTATTGCCGGACAGCCATTGACTGTCCAGGCATGCTGGGAGTTTTGCAACAGCTGGAGGCACCCTGTTTGGGAATCACTGGCGTAGAATACCCCTATGTCCACCCCTATGCAAATCCCTAATTCAGGCCTCAAATGCGCATGGCGCTCTCTCACTTTGGAGCCCTGTCGTATTTCAGGGCAACAGTTTTGGGACACATATGGGGTATCGCCGTACTCGGGAGAAATTGCCTTACAAATTTTGGGGGGCTTTTTCTTCTTTAACCCTTTATGAAAAGGTGAAGTTGGGGTCTACACCAGCATGTTAGTGTAAAAAAATTTATTTTTTACACTGACATGCTGGTGTTGCCCTATACTTTTCATTTTCACAAGAGGTAAAAGGGAAAAGAGACCCTCTAAATTTGTAATGCAATTTCTCCCGAGTACGGAGATACCCCATATGTGGGCGCAAAGTGCTCTGGGGGCGCACAACAAGGCCCAGAAGGGAGAGTGCACCATGTACATTTGAGGCGATTTACACAGAGGTGGCTGATTGTTATAGCAGTTCTGACAAACGCAAAACAATAAATATCCACATGTGACCCCATTTTGGAAACTACACCCCTCACGGAATGTAATAAGGGGTGCAGTGAGCATTTACACCCCACTGGTGTATGACAGATTTTTGGAACAGTGGTCTGTGAAAATGAAAAATAAAATTTTTGATTTGCACAGTCCACTGTTTCAAATATCTGTCAAACGCCAGTGGGGTGTAAATGCTCACTGCACCCCTTATTAAATTCCATGAGGGGTATAGTTTCCAAAATGGGGTCACATGTGGGGGGGGGGGTCCACTGTTCTGGCACCATAGGGGCTTCCTAAATGGGACATGCCCCGCAAAAACCCTTTCAGTAAAAACTCACTCTCCAAAATCCCATTGTCGCTCCTTCCCTTCTGAGCCCTCTACTGCGCCCGCCGAACACTTTACATACGCATATGAGGTATTTCCTTACTCAAGAGAAATTGGGTTACCAATTTTAGGGTGATTTCTCTCCTTTTACCCCTTGTAAAAATTCAAAAATTGGGTCTACAAGAAAATGCGAGTGTAAAAAATGAAGATTTAGAATTTTCTCCTTCACTTTGCTGCTATTCCTGTGAAACACCTAAAGGGTTAAAACACTTACTGAATGTCATTTTGAATACTTTGAAAATTGCTGCTGAACTTTGAAGCCCTCTGGTGTCTTCCAAAAGTAAAAACTTGTCAATTTTTTAATGCAAACACAAAGTAGACATATTGTATATGTGAATCAATATGTAATTTATTTGGAATATCCATTTTCCTTTCAAGCAGAGACTTTCAAAGTTAGAAAAATGCTAAATTTTCTAAATTTTCATGAAATTTTTAGATTTTTTACCAAGAAAGGATACAAATATCAGTGAAATTTTACCGATAACATAAAGTAGAATATGTCACGAAAAAACTATCTCGGAACCAGAATGATAAGTAAAAGCATTCCAGAGATATTAATGTTTAAAGTGACAGTGGTCAGATTTTCAAAAAATGCCCAGGTCATGAAGGTGAAAATGGGCTGGGTCATGAAGGGGTTAAGATTTATATTAGATTCCAAAGTTTAATGTCCCAGTGTTTACTTTGAACTTAAACTGTATGACTACAAAACCCAATCTAACAAGTAGTCACATGGAGGCACAATGACAGAGTCTAAAGATGGCAGCAGCATGAAGAGACCATAATCTGGCAGAATGACACAGCCTGGAATTATCAGTAGCAAAGCGAAAAAGAAACCTTCACATGGCGCTGCTGGTTCCAATGGTGTGGGTAACAAACTGTAGCCAGAGATGCAGGTAGTACAAAACACTGGACAATTTATTGGATAAACCATAAAACAATAAAACAGGCGGATTACGCGTTTTGGGGGAGCCTCCCCCTTCTTCAGATCAGTATGTCAAAAGTTACAATCATGCAGGCATACATACAGGACAAAATGGGCGCCAACAAGGCACTGGGAGGGGCTACAAACAGGTTTGTTGCATAAAAGGTACTTAGTTCAGTCACAAAACACAATGGTTAAATGATATGCAAAGTTATATTCTTTACAGGACCTCTATTGGTCTGCAGAGGTACAAATATGGTGCAAAATGGATATACAGTGATGTAAATACATTAACCGTAGCTGGTGTCCACATCCGGTGTCCAGATGAAAACATCCGGACTCCAGATGCGCATGCTGTGGTCTTCAGTGCCGACAGTAGGCACTGTGGCCGAGTGAGCGATCGCGATCCCCAGCAAAGCGTGTGGTTGCTAGGGACGCGTCGCACAGGGGCAGGAACCACGTGACTGGCTAGGTCCAATGGTTAGCGGAGCAGTGAGGTGTGTGTACCCGTGCTGCTGGTGACATAGCTGCGCTGCGCTGTCACGGGGAGAGGATGTATGACAATGCTAGACTGTGCTATTAGGTAGAATGGGATAGGAAGGCACAGAATAATGTGTGCCAATGCATATTAGCACATCATGTAAGCGTATGTATAGGGGGGGGGGGGTGTCAGTGGGAAGGGGGCGTGCCACAATATTTGACAGCTGTTGGTGAATTGGACCACTGGGATTGGAGCTATGGAAACCTATCATTATGTGGGTGATGTATGTGTATATACACACCCCAGGGTGGGCTGTATAATTTTGAGTAAGGGCTGTTCGCTCAAAGGACATATAGCTGAGCTAATTATATACAAACGTAGATGTGTAAGATGAACCTTAGCAGTACCAAAGTTCATGCATTTAGAGGATATGTCTATATATATATATATATATATATATATATATATATATATATATATATACACACACACACACATGTAGTTATACACACACACACACACGTGTATATATACAACTAGAACCATGGAAACCACATATGTATGTGTATATATTTGTCAAGGGTACGGATAGAAGTAAAAAATGAAAAATTAAAATAAGAATAAAATGTAAAAAAGAGAGTACAATGATACTCAATCTATAGAAAGCTCTAATATCTAGTCTTTAGAGGGTAAATACAAGAATATAGAAGTCGCTAAATATATAAAAATATATGTATCAATGGATACGAATATTTATAAAAAAAACAAAACTAAACATAGCAGATCTGTTGAAACCGACTGTCGTATCCGATCCGTCAGGAATGACATACAGGGCATGTAACAGCCTATATTACAAGGCTGAGGGTTTGAGGAGTAGGATATTCCTGGAGTTATATAGTGATGTAGGTGGTGGGATGCTTGACAGGAAATGGGATGGTATAACTAGAGGTTGCATTCTATCATGTCGTTCAAACCACCTGGAGATGGGTACGGAGGGTGTGAATCCGGAAATTTTCCTGTCTTCTCAGAGTATTGAATCTCTGGTTCACATTTTTGGAGATATGTTCAATGGGGGTGGCCTGAATGACAGTAAAGTCTCCATTGTGATGTTCAGTGAGGTGGTGGGAGACGCTATGCAGAAGGAAGCCATGTACCGTATTGCTCTGATGCTTGTTCATGCGTTCCCTAAAACAGCATATAGTTCTACCTACATATTGCTTATTACAAGTACATTGCTGTAGATAAATAATGTATTGGGAACCACAAATGAGGAATGTTTTAATGGTGTGGGTCTCCCCAGTGACAGTGGAGGAAAACGTTTGGCATCTGTGCTTTATATTAGGGCAGCATTTACAGCGAGACAAACCACACCTGAAACTACCAGTGATGTCTGCAATAATAGATAGATGGGATTGTTGGGATGTGGGTTTTAGATTGCTAGGAGCCACCAGATTTTTTAAGGTGTGTGCCCTGCGGAACGTGAGTGATGGATTGGATGGAAGGATACTGCTGAGATGTGGATCACGCAGAAGAACAGACCAGCGTTTGGTTAGTATGGTTCTAATGGCTCTATGCTCTCTGCTGAAAGTGGTGATGAAATTGTGTGAGCGGTCTATGGGCTCGGTGGTGGGTGCAAGTTTTGGAAGTAAGCAAGATGCCTGGTTGTGGGACAGAGCTCTGGTGTAAGAGGAATGCACAAGAGAACGGGGGTAGCCTTTGGCCTTGAACTGCGCTTTCAAGATGTTGCTTTGTGTGGCAATGTCACCGGCTCTTGTGCAGTTTCTCCTAATCCTCTTGAATTGTCCGTAAGGAACATTGCAAAGCCATTTTTTAAAATGGCCACTACTGATATCTAGATAGCTGTTACTATCTACGGGTTTGAAGTAGGTTTTGGTGTAAAGGGGGTGATTGTCATGTGATACCAGAACATAAAGAAATTCTTCATTGTTGGTGTAAATGGTTTGTGTGAAGTGGAGGGACCAGTTGTTGGAATTGAGATATGTGAGGAAATTGTCTAGGCTTGTCCTGTCACCCTTTCATACAATAAAAATGTCATCTATGAACCGTTTGTAAAAAATGCAGTGTGAGAAGAGGTGGTGTGGGTAAACAAAGGTCTCTTCAAAGTGGCCAACAAAAGGTTTGCAAAGCTTGGGGCCACTTTGGACCCCATAGCGGTCCCAGTGTGCTGTATGTACAGCTGGCCCATGGATTCAAAGAAGTTATGTGTCAGTATGAAGCGGAGTCCTTGCAGAATGAAGTCTATCTGTGCTGAAGGCATTAGTGGATCCTTAGAGATAAAATGCGAGACGGCGTTGATACCTGCTTCATGCTCGATGACAGTATAGAGTGAGGTTCTATCCATTGTGACCAGGAGACAACTGGGTTCCCACTCTACTTCTAGAATGGATTTAATGAAGTCTGTGGTATCTTTGAGGTGTGAAGGTAGGTTGGTAACATGGTTTTGAAGGAGTAAGTCGATGTTGTGTGTGAGGTTGGATGAAATGGAACTGATACCAGAGATTATGGGCAGCCGGGGGGGTTGATGGTGCTCTTGTGAATTTTAGGCAGATAGTAGAACAAAGGGAGAGCCGGTTCTTTGATGAGAATGAAGTCTCTTTCCGCTGTGGAGAGTACTCCACTGGTGACTCCTGAGTTAACCAGTAGAGAAAGTTCTTGCTGGAATGGTTTGGTGGGGTTGTGTGGAATGGGTGAATAGTATTTGGTGTCAGAGAGTACTCTGTGAGCTTCTGTGATGTAATCGGTCCTGTTCAGTATGACAATTCCTCCACCTTTGTCAGACGGACGTATGGTAATATGAAGATTGTCAAAAAGTGATTTGGTGGCAGTTCTTTCGGCATATGTAAGGCTGTTTGAGTATTTGGAGTGAGTGGTTGTCTTAGTGAGGTCATCAAAGTCTGCTTGAACTAGTGCCGAGAAGGTGTCTATAAAGCTTCCTTTGGCGTATAGAGGATAGAAGTTGGATTTAGCTCGTAGGCCTGTAGAGACTGGCGGTGGAACCAAAGTCGAAGGTTTGGTCTCAACCCTGGTTTTAGTAGGTACACCGTCGGATTCTTTTAGGGAGAAAAATCTCTTAATAGTGAGCTTCCGTGTAAAAGTATTCAAGTCCAAAAATAAATCAAAATCATTGGACTTGTATGTCGGGCAGAACGAGAGTCCCTTTTCCAGAACCCTTTGTTCCACTTCATTGAGAGTGGGATGTGAGAGATTGAAGATCTTGACTTTATTCAGTTATTTGGTTTGACTTTGAAATATTCTTTGAGTTTCCTTTCTTTCCTTGGCACTATGTCCTCCCCTGCATCCCCTCCTTATCGATTTTTTCTTTTTGTGCCTAGTGGAGTAGCTATGTGGATGTGTTCCAGGGAGGGAAGTTCTTTCTGATTCTTCAGTAACGGGGGCGTCTTTATAGTTGTGGGTAGTTCTAAGAAACCGTGGTATTGTTGGTGGGAGAAGAGTCTGATGCCGGGGAGATATTGGTATGAAGACTGTTTGGAGTGCTAACTGGGGTAAAAAAACTGGTGGACGGAGAGGCGTCTGTATGGGGTAACAGGATTCCTGGTGGTGGTGAATGAATAATCAAATATAGTGCCTGAGTCAGTACGGAACCTGCCGGAGGGCAGGTTGGGTTGTTGTTCTGTTAGCTGTCCCATACAGTCAAGCAGATCCTGTGTCAGGATGTCTTGTGTGGGTAGCGAGGTTGGAGAAATGAGGGCCAAGTGGCCGCCTGTGAAATGGTAAATGGGGGTATGTTATCAGAGGTAGAACATTTGGTAGTGATGGGAGATACCTTGGAGGGGGCTTGGTTGGAAGCAGTTGGAGTGGGTGTGGTGGCAGGTATAGGAGAACAGTTTGAGGTGTCTCCTGAGTTGCCATTATGGTTGTTGGTGTTGGTGGAGGAGGATGGACGGATGGGATGAGGTAATGCAGTGTTGGGAGTGGGTGGTAGAGGTATGGTCGTAAGGGTGTGGATGGTACTTGGTGGTGGAGTGATGCGTTTGGTGGTAGCATTGAATGTTCTGGTAGGTTGTTGATGTCCATATTGGTGGTTGAAAGGTTTCCGTGGCCTATTGGAGGGATTTCTGTAAGTGGTACCCTTGTGTGGGTATCTAGGAGCCTGTGGACGCGTGTGGCCTCCATTGGAAAGGTTGAGAGTCTGATTTTTTTGAGCTGGTACTGTAGGTGGTGTGGAAGTTTTGAGCCAGTATTTGATGTTCCCAGTGTGGTAGTTATTACGATCCCTGGAAATCTTTTTAGATATTACGTCCCTCTCCAGCCTATGGACTTTATTGCTGAGAGAGGAATGCCATTCTCTGTAGTCAGGTATGTGTTGGTATTTTGTAAGGGAATTAATACAAACATCAATTTTGTCTGATATATCATTAACAAGTTCATTCCTTTTACCCCATAGTAATTTTAGAAATGTATTGGAGCAAATGTTTAACGCTTTTTCCCACTCATTGCAAAAAACATCGTCATTGGTAAAGGAAGGTAGGGGGTGTAACCTGAGCCCTCTCGGTATAATGGCTTCAGTTAGGTAAATGTCTAGAAAGGCACCATCCAGCTGATGTTGTGTTTCATCCATCGATAGTTTTTCCAGTTCAAGAAATAGGGACTTTCAAAATCATCAACTGAGACAGTACCTTTAGTAGAGAGTGTTGTCCTTTGTGTGGTCTTTAGAATCCAAATTGACCAAAGTCTTAAAGAGATGTGCCCTCTTATGGAGACGAGATGACTTGAAATCCATTTTCTGTTGACGGATAGGTAGCTGTGGTGATCACACTGTCGCCGGAATCCCGGATGGCACACCACAGCAGGTGGCCTGGTCTGTGATATCTGTAAATGAAGGAAAAAGGGGGAGATCAGAGGGGGCACCTCGTGTGATACCGTAAGAGTAGTAGGAGAGAGCAAGAGAAAAGACAGGGCCTCTTTAGACCCCTAGGTAGTGGCTGCTCACCTTGCAGCAAGTAAAAACTTGCATATCAACCCACAATGGGGTTTAGAGAAGGAAAATCCGGAACCGCTGCTGAGCCTTAAAGTAAGGTCCCAGGCCCAGCAGCATCACTAAACCATATAGTTGGAGAATGACACAGCCTGGAGCAGGCGGCAACATGAGTAGACACTAGGGCTTCACAATCCCTAAGATTGAAATAATTTTAAAATTAAAATTGAAGAATTATGTTGGCTAGTGCTACCATAAAATATTTGTAGTTAATGTCCCAGGCCCAGCAGCATCAGTAAACCATATATTGGCTGAATGACACAGCCTGGAGGTGGTGAAAGCATGAGGAGACCATATAGTGTCTGAATGGCACAGCTTGGAGGCGGCTGAAGAATGAGGAGACCATAAAGTGTCTTAATGGCACAGCCTGGAGTTGTCTGAAGCATGAAGAGACCATATAGTGTCTGAATGGCACAGCCTGGAGTTGTCTGAAGCATGAAGAGACCATATAGTGTCTGAATGGCACAGCCTGGAGTTGGCAGAAGCATGAGGGGACCATTGAAATTTAAGATTTTGTCATTTAAAATTTTGAAATAGAAATTTAGGCTTTTTTTAATTTTAGCTAACACTAGTGTCCCGGGCCCTGGCATGTGGGTACAAAGGACCAAATTTAACAAGGAGTCACATGTCACATAGCGGCACAGTGACAGAGCTTGGAAGTTGCATCAGTATGAGGAGACCATATAGTGGCTGAATGACTGCCTGGAGTTTGTGGAAGCATGAAGAGACAATATATTGTCTGAATGGCACAGCCTGGAGTTGGCAGAAGCATGAGGAGACCATTGAAATTTTAGATTTTGAAATTGGAATTTTAGCTAACACTGCCAAGTTTTAGTGTCCTGGGCCCATGCGTGTGGGTACAAAGGACCAAATCTAACAAGGAGTCACATGTAACATGGCAGCACAGTGACAGAGCCTGGAGGTGGCATCAGTATAAGGAGACCATATAGTAGCTGAATGACACAGCCTGGAGTTTGTGGCAGCATGAGGAGACCATATAGTGGCTAAAAGGCAAAGCCTGGAGGTGCCTAAAGAATGAGGAGACCATATAGTGTCTGAATGGCACAGACTAAAGGTGGCTGAAGCATGAGTAAACCATATAGTGGCTGAATTGCAAAGCCTGGAGGTGGCTGAAGCATGAGGAGACCATATAGTGGCTGAATGGCACAGCCTGGAGGTGGCAGCAGCATCAGGAGTCCTTAAAATGACCCTCTGATAGAGTGGTGTGGTGGGTGGCAATATCAGTACCCAGTGACGAAGGTGGGTGAAAAAAGGTCTAATGCAGAGGAATGTTTATAATTGGGAAGCGGGCCTTGCGCCTTAAATCTGTTTGGCACTATCCATATTTGTGAAGTGTTGTTGTGGCACCATGGTCAATCTACTCTGATGCATCAGGCATTGGTGGGTGGAAAACCTGGCTGATCCATGCCTGATTCATATTCACAAAGGTCAGTCTCTCCACATTTTTCGTGGACAGACGAGTTCGCCTTGGGGTGACTATGGCCCCAGCCGCACTGAACACCCGCTCTGATGGCACTCTACTGGCCAGACAGGACAGCTTTTCCAGGGCAAACTCTGCTAGTTGTTGTCACAAATCAAGTTTGGCTGCCCAGAAGTCCAGCGGATCTTCAAGGTGTGTTGGTATGAGCATGTCAAGGTATGCCACCACCTGCTGGTTCAGGTTCTGCTCCAGGTCTACCTGCTGTTGATGAGTTGCTTCATGCGGGTGAAGAAAGATACTCATCAGTGACTGTAGACTCAGGTTGCTGCTGATGGAGCTGGTACTGCTCCTGCCACCCCACCCTTCCCCAGAAGCCATGGCAGTGGAAGGTGAGCACAGGGTTCCCCCCGATTCAGACCTGTGAGAGGATGGAAGATGGGCCAACTGACTACATAGGATGCCTCTATAGTTGGTCGGTTCGTCCTCCCTCTTAGTGGGTTGTGAGGAAGTGGATGACTGTGTTAACCAATCGATGATGGCAGATGGGTTGCTGGTCGAGACACGACTGCTAGCTGATGCCAGGAGCTCAGGACTCTCGCTGCTACTCCTACTGCCACTTGCCCCTAGTCTGCTGCGACCTCTGCCTGATGATTTAGGCCTCTGCCACTCCTCTGTGCATGTCCTGGCACTTCTCTGCCTGACATACTTAGGGCGTATATGAGGGGAGTACAATACGATTCACTACGCTTAAAACAGAACAACAGGTGTGTACTTTTGGCTGTCCTTTCACAGTATCTAGGCCCTTGACAAATTAACAGGTACAAAATAGTACACTACTTAGATGTACATATGTGGTATGCACTCATGAGGCAAGAAAAATGTGCTACAGTACACTTAAAAAATTGTCTGAGTAAAAACAACAGCTGGTGAGTACTTTGCCTGGACTTTCACAGTATCTAGGTCCTTGACAGATTAACAGGTAAAAAATAGTACACTAATTAGAAGTAGGTATGCAATGTGCACTTATGAGGGCAGAAAAAGGCTTTACAGTATGCTTAAAAAAGCACTGGGGTAAAACACAAGCCGTTGAGTACTTTTGCCTGGACTTTCACAGTATCTAGGCCCTTGACAGATTAACAGGAGCAAAATAGTGCACTACTTAGATGTAGGTATGTGGTTTGCACTTATGAGGGCTGAAAAATGCTCTACAGTACGCTTAAAAAAGCACTAGGGTAAAATACCAGCCGGGGATTACTTTGGCCTGGACTTTCACAGTATCTGGGTCCTTGACAGATTAACAGGAACAAAATAGATTTTACACTACTTAGATGTAGGTATGTGATATGCACTTATGAGGAAGAAAAATGTGCTACAGTACACGTAAAAAAGTATAAGATACTTCTTTAGGGGAGGGAACAGCATAGGACAGAGGCAATGGGAGGACAGGGACTGCTCCCGGGCCATGCCAACTGAGGGTTGTGTCTGAGGACCCCACGGACTGTTGACTGGGGGTATCAGATTTCACTTGTGATGAAAAGGATGACCATGTTAACCAATCAAGGATGGCAGATGGGTTGCTGGTCGAGACACGACCGCTAGCTGATACCGGGAGCTCAGGACTCTCTTTGTGACTCCTGCGACTTAAAAAAAAGCACTCGGGTAAAATACCAGCCGGTGATTACTTTTGCCTGGACTTTCTCAGTATCTAGGCCCTTTACAGATTAACAGGTTAAATAGTACGCTACTTAGAAATAGGTATGTGGTATGCACATGTGAGGGAAGAAAAATGCTCTACAGTACACTTAAAAAAGTATAAGATACTTCTTTAGGGGAGGGAACAGCATAAGACAGAGAAAATTGGAGGACAGGGACTGAGTACAACATGAGGCGGTGATTACTTTTGCCTGTACTTTCACAGCATCTAGGCCCTTGACAGCACTAAATGGAGTTTAATGAAGTGATTCACGTGATGGAATCATGGCAATATTCGCATTTGTTGCAATTCAAATTCTTCATGAAATTTGTAACTAATTCGGGTTTGTCAGCTTTGATTCGCTCATCTCTAGTAGGGACCCCATTTAAGTAGGTAGTTTAGGTAGGTACCCCAATTAAACAGGTTTCCCGAGTAGGTGGGTAAGCCCCCTAGTAAGTGTGCAGATCCCCCAATGTGTAGGTGCCCCCATTAGGCAGGGCAACCAATAGCTAAGGCCCCTCTATTTAAGTAGGTAGTTTAGGTAGCTCAATTAGACTGGAATTTCCAGTAGGTAGGTAAGCTCCATAGTAAGTATACAGACACCCCAAATAAATAATGCCCCCCCTATGCACCACCCCCCCAAAAAAAAAAAATAAAAAAAAATAAAAAAAAAGCAAACTCATCTTCTCCTTATTCCCATGCAGAGCACCAAAGACATCCTGTTTGCAATAATCATTACAAAGCAGAACTAAAGATGGTCAATGAATTGGGTTGAGATGTTTTTTTTTTGATAGGAGGACGGCATAGGAGGTCGGGATATGAGGTTGAGATATGAGGACGGCATTTGAGGACGGGATAGGTGGTCGAGATATGAGGTTGAGATATGAGGACGGGATAGGAGGTCAGGATATGAGGTCGAGATATGAGGTTGGGATATGAGGACGGGATAATAGGTCAAGATATGAGGACGGGATATGAGGTCAAGATATGAGGTCGGGATATGAGGACGGGCTATGGGGATGGGATATGGTGTTGGGATATGACAACAATATATGGGGATGGGATATGAAGTCAAAAGCTTCCTCCTTTGTTGATTTTCCTCCCCAACAAGGATGAGGGAGGAAAAAACGGGCAATGCCTCGGTACTCAGCTAGTCTATATATATCAACGTGTGTGTGTATGTATGTATGTATGTGTGTATGTTCCAGCATCACGTCCAAACGGCTAAAGATATTAACATGAAACTTGGCACACATGTTACTTATATGTTAACAAAAAACATAGGATAGGTGATTTAACCCTTACTCACCCCCATTTGCCAGGGGCGGGGTTTATGTTTAAAGTCCCATACAAGTCAATGGGAAATATATGTTACTGCCTAACTTCCAAACGGCTGGAGATATTTCGATAATACTTGGTCACATGTTACTTATATGTCCACTTAAAATATAAGATAGTTAATTTAACTACCCCCATTTGTGAGGGTCGGGGTTTTTGTTTAAAGTCCCATGCAAATCAATGGGAAATGTATGTTCCCACATAACTTCCGTACGGCTGGAGATATTTCAATACCTGGTACTAGAGATGAGCGAACTTACAGTAAATTCCATTCGTCACAAATTTCTCGGCTCGGCAGTTGATGACTTTAGTCTTCATAAATTAGTTCAGCTTTCAGGTGCTCCCGTGGGCTGGAAAAGGTGGATACAATCCAAGGAGACTCTTTCCCGGAACACCTGAAAGCTGAACTAATTTATGCAGGATAAGTCAGCAACTGCCGAGCTGAGAAGTTTGTGACGAATCGAATTTACCGTAAGTTCGCTCATCTCTACCTGGTACACATATTACGGGTCGGGATAGGAGGTCGGGATAGGAGGACGGGATAGGAGGACGATATAGGAGGTCGGGATAGGAGGTCAAGATAGGAGGTCGAGATAGGAGGTCGGGATAGGAGGACGGGCTATGAGGATGGGATAAGAGGTTGGGATAGGAGGTTGGGATATGAGGACAAGATGTAGGGATGGCATATGAGGTCGAGATAGGATGACGGGATATGAGGTCGGGATATGGGGTTGGTATATGACAACAATATATGAGGACGTGATGTGAAGTCAAAAGCTTCCTCCTTTGTTTATTTACCTCCCCAACAAGGATAAGGAAGGAAAAACAGGGCAACGCCGGGTACTAAGCTAGTATATATATATATATATATATATATATATATATTTATAAAACTCAATGTGTGTGTGTGTGTGTATATATGTTCCACCATCACATCCAAATGGCTAAAGATATTAACATGGAACTTGGCACACATGTTACTTATATGTCCACTTAAAATATAGGATAGTTAATTTAACCCTTAACTACCCCCATTTGTGAGGGTCGGGGTTTTTGTTTAAAGTCCCATGCATATCAATGGGAAATGTATCATCCCACATAACTTAACCGCTGGAGATATTTCAAGAATACCTGGTACACATATTACTTAAGTACTTATATACACCCTTATATACACAAATAACTTATATAGTACTTATATACACCCTTACATAAAAGATGGGTTTTTGTTTCAAGTCCCATGCAAGTATATGGGACTTCCAGTACCTTACTCCACAAGCTCCCCTCTGCATCTTCTGGTGAATGTATCAATCCAGCTTGCAAGCCACACCCCATCTCACAAAGACATGCCCACTGTTTAAGCCCCACCCCTTTTGTTATCTACCCTTTTTGTGCATTGGTCTGGCTTGCAAATTACGCCCAGTCCCACAAAGCTTCCTCTTTTGTTGATTTTCCTCCCCAATAAGGATTAGGAAGGAAAAACCGGGCAACACCGGGTAGTCAGCTAGTCTTCTGTATATCAGCACAAAATGCTTTCTCAGTGTTATACTATTGTTTAATGACTGTGCACAAATATTTCTATTTAAATATTGCCCATTATTGTGGTATTACAATTTTCTGCTGCACATTCCCAACACGTCTGACCTTTTCAGGAAAAATGATAGTAAATATTAATCTGAGAAATTCATTTTGTGCAACCCAAGACTTCAGAACACAAAGCAGGCCTGAAGCCAGGGCTATAATTTAATGATGAACAACAATGCAAGGTTTATAATGACATTTGAATTGTTATGTACATTTCTCACAGGTACAATTATATAGAATACTTTATAGACTCTGTTCACATTTAGCATACAGTGATCAGCCATAAGATTAAAACTGAGATGGATAACACTGGCTATCTTCTGACAGTGGGTCCTGTAAATCGGTAGGATAGATTAGACAACAAAGGAACAGTCAGTCATTGGGGTTGATGTGTTCGGAGCTATTTCCAAAACAAAAACAGTCTTGTAGGTTCTTCCTCATATGGACTGGTTGGTAGTACCAACCATAAGTGGTCTAAGAAAGTGAACTGTGAACAGTGAACTGGGGAAAGGGTCCTGAGTACCCATGATCCATATCGTTGATAGTGACTAAAAAATAGCCTGTCTGGTCAAAACACAGAGAAGAGCCAATTGGGCCCATGGTCAGCATGACCAGCAAAGAGGACTGTCTTTAACAGACACTCTCATTACACTGTAGTGCCATGAGAGACTCTTCATTATGGTAACTGACTTCAAAGGGGTACTCCGGTGAAAAACAATTTTTTGTAAATCAACTGGTGCCTTAAAGTTGATACAGAAGTACTGGAAAGTTTAAGATTTTTAAATAGAAGTCATTTACAAATTTTTTTAACTTTCTTGCACCAGTTTTTTTTTTTTTATAATAGTTCTCTCGTAGTACCCCTTTAAAGTACCCAACGGGGTGGGTACTAGTGTCTAACTTTAGAAGAATGTTTAGAATGGTTATTTTTACTGCCAATAGTTATCTTAGCAAATTTCAGTGCACTTAAAATGCCTTTTCTGCATTATCTCATAATATACGTTTATTTTAAAACGTAAGTCTGTTATTGGCAGACCACACCTGGTAATCTAGTTACACTTAGAAAGTTACAGACTAAGAAGGAGTTGGTTATGTGTAATATCCCAGTACAGGGCATGGTCCTGTACTACCCTTATGCCCTGTCAGACTGAGACCCTCATTGACCTGGGGGCTCCCCTGCAGGGTCTCCCCCTGTTGTTTCCAGAATGTTGTGTATACTGCTTTAATGCATAGACAGGATCCTAATGTATAGATATAGCAGAGGACCTGTGAGAGGTTGTCTCAAGGACCTGTTATGCAGTCACATGATTTGTTGTCACATGTTCTCCCAGAGAGCACCAGCTTAACCTATGACCCGCAGCTTGACCAATGGGCCTTAGTTCAGCCCCCCACTATATAAAGGGGCGGCCATTACAAATCACTCTCTCTAATCACCTGCTACTGAGCACAGCAAACACCAGAGATCTCATTGCTAGTGATCAGCTACCAGGAAGGCCACAAAGTACAGTCATTCCAGTAAGTCAAAAGTCTATGTCTGCTGTCACTACAAGTAGTCAAGTCCTGCACATAGTCAAGCCTCAAGCTAATTGTCTCAAGTTTATCACAAGTATTATTGGTCCCAGCAAGCTGCAAGGTCTTCTGAATTCCTGGCCACCTCTCTGGGAATCTGGCCTAGCTGGGAAGATAATACCATCTCTCTTAAACTCAGTAAAGCCTCCGTTAAACCATAACTGGTTGTGGACTCTCCTTACCTTAGCTAACCATTGGAATAGCGGAGATACCATTTGTGTGGTACCGGTACCAAAAACCACTCTGGCGTCACGAACACTAGGGGTTAATAACATCTTGGCCCAGGGGTTAATACCATCTGACGCCACCACCTGAAATTTATCGAAACCTGCCGAGAGGAAGAGTTGCTGAGTTGCCCATAGCAATCAATCAGATCTCTTCTTTCATTTTTGAAAATGCCTCTAAAAATGAAGCAATCTAATTGGTTGCAATGGGCAACTCAGCAACTTTTCCTCTGGGAAGGTTTTGATAAATCTTCCTCTAGGACTTTTCCAGGCTTTGGTCCAGGTCTTGTGCAGGGTGACTTCCATGTCATGACCATCAAGATCCGAACCTTGCACATTTGTGGAACTGGGAGACAAGCAGTAAGTGTCCCAGCCTCTGAGCTCTCATTATTGCTTAAGAATGATAACCTGTAGTTCACTTAGGACTAGTGGACTAAAAGTAACAGATACACTTTCACCACACCTTTACTACACAGGTATCCTCTCAGTTTCAAGACACTTTGTTCATGTTATCAAGAGACTGTGCTTCCATTTAATAGAAGATTTGAAATTGTTGCGTAAAAACCTGTTGCACAAGCTATACAACTTCTCCTGTGCCTGCCTTCCCCTGCACCACATCAAGGGCACCCACTTTACCAACAGACCAGACACTACAACGTGGTGTTTCCTGGGAAGATCTATACAATACATACCTACAGTACAGCCCCCCTGAACTGCACCAGCCCAGAGCTTGGACCACCTTGTGAAAACCCTTAAAAATGTACCCCTGTAGCCCTTAAAAAAATTCAGAGCTTTAAAAAGCTCTGTATCTTACCTTTCTTCTTCCTCACATAGTGCAATTTCCCAGCAGGAGAAAGTGGGCATTTCCCAGCAGGCATGATGTCACTGAAGCCTGCTGAGGAACCACTTCTGCCCTCACATGGTTGCAGTGCTGTGATGAATAGAAGACCTCAAGCTCTGTGCATGTTTCAGTCTGTGCAGATTTCAGAGAGGCTCTCCTACATCTTTCAGTCTGTGCAGATTTCTGTGAGAATCTGTGGAGTTTTCACTTTTTGTGCAGCTCTCAATCAAGCTCAGTGCAGAGAAACACTTCCTTAGTTCAGTCTCCTTCCAGGCAGGGAGGAGACTGAACTCATTGTATTAATTGTAGCAGGTAACAGAACAGAGCCACCTAGTGGCCATTTTTTATATGACATTTTAACCACTTAAGAACACAGGGTGTACAGGTATCCCCTGGCTCCCTGGTACTTTAGGACCCAGGGCGTACCTGTACGCCTGTGGGAATTCCGGCACCCACCGCTCACCGCGCAGGGATGGGAGCGGGGTGCCTGCTGAAATCATTCAGCAGGCACCCCATACAAACCCCTGGAGGGTCCGGAGATCTGCGGCGAATCAGGGTCATATGGGTCTCTGGTGACCCTATCCTGAAGGGATAGGAGGCAGAGATGCCAGCTCTCCTATCCCTTCTATTGGTCAGTCAGAAGCGACCGACCAATAGCAGATTGGGGGCAGGTGGGGGTTAAAGTTCAGTTCCCCGCTCTTCCCAGTGCCCACCCACTGTTGTCCAAGCAAAGCGGGAAGAACCATTAGTTACCGGTGCCGGCGATCAGCAGCGGGCGGCGTTGAGATGCGGCAATCCTACAGAAGCCGGTGAGTTGTTGCCTAGCAACATCTGGAGGGCCACTGTATTGTGGTCTCTTAACTGTAGCCCTCCAGATGTTGCAAAACTACAACTCCCAGCATGCCCAGACAGCAGTTTGGCCATGCTGGGCTTTGTAGTTTTGCAAGATTTAGAGGGGTACAGTTTGGAGATCACTGTGCAGTGGTCTCTAAACTGTGGCCCACTAGATCTTGCAAAACTACAACTCCCAGCATGCCCAGACAGCATTTTGCTGTCTAGGCATGCTGGTATTTGTAGTTTTGCTACATCTGGAGGGCCACAGTTTGGAGATCACTGTGCAGTGGTTTCTAAACTGTGGCCCTCTAAATCTTGCAAAACTACAACTCCCAGCATGCACAAACAGGAAACGGCTGTCTCGCCATGCTGGGTGTTGTAGTTGTATACCTTCGGCGATCAGTACATACTGGGAGTTGTATCATTACAGGGCTATTCCTCCTGAGTCCGCTTTACAGAAACATGCTTGGCCAAGTTGGCATTGGCTTGAAACACTGTAGGGGGAAAGACAGTCTAGATACCTCCAATATACAGTCTGCTGATGTTTATGGGCACTTTATGTGCGAACATGATTGATAACCACTCTCCAGCAGTAACGTCCAGAATTGTATGGCCACAGATAAAAAAAAAACAAAAAAAGTTATCATTTTGGCAGGACATACATTTTAACATACATCCACATTAACAGGGCATTGCAAACACTTAACAGGTGTTCTAAACAATGGTGTATGTACCATATGGATGGTGAGCCCAGTTTTGAAGCTATCCTCCTTTCTTACAGATTAATTGAATCGGCACGAGGTCCCCCCCCCCTTCTAATAGAAACGGAGTAACAGACCAACGAGCATGGTTCCTACTGCCAAGGGATGTTGACATAGGGATCCCTTTATGGATTTTACTACATGGTGTAATGTCCATTTATTTGTCTTTTGGTATTTTATGTTTTGGGGCCTGTTCAGACATGCAGTTTATGTCTGAACAGTTTCTGTGTTAACCTGTTTCTGGTAATGTGAGAGCCCCAGCTTCCAGCCCTTCAGCGCTGGGAGTCTATATAAGACCTCTTCAGGTGCTGTTCTGGGCTGGTAATTTCACCTGTGACTCTGACCATGTTTCTTTATTCACCTGCGTCTGTCTGAGCACATTTCCTGAGTTTGACCATGGTTATCTGGCTTGTCTATGTTATTGATATCTAGATTTTATCCTGCTTTGTTTAGTACCTTGTAGGGTTTTAGTAGTCTTGCATTGCATATATTTAGTGTTACATGTTTATACCAGTGTTAAGATCGGATACTGTTTTGCCTGAGTTTTGCGAATCTTAGTCCATGTCCATGTTGTTTTGTTGTATTCCCGTTATGTTCCTAACTTGTTCCCATACATGCACGGTTCTGTCTGTTTTGTTTGACTCTTACACCCCAGCACTATTGGGCAGTATAGGGAATGTCCTCGTGGTTGTCGATCCGTTGTTTAGGTTGGACGGGACAGCTGTTGTAGGGACAGTTAGGGTGCACTAACTTCCTGGCCCCCCTTCATGACACATGGGTCCCCTATTACTCTATTCACACCAAAGAGATTGATGAACAACAAAACGCAAAACAATCTGATATACAAAGAGTTGTAAGTTTTCCTTAGGTCTTGGGTGTATGGAATTGATAGATGTGTTTGTATCTATGCTATAGAGTTTCTTGAACTAGTGGCAGCTAAGAAAAGCAAACACCCAGGAAACATCCAAATGATAAATATACATAGTAGTCAATTACAGATGTCACAGCATCTTTGATGCTTTCCTTTCGTCTTTCACACTTGTTTACAGTTGTTGAATGCTGCTGTATGAGGCACAATGATTGATTCTGTGGGGAGTTCTGGAAGGCATAAACACAAGAGATCAAAGACAAACCTATTTCAAAATGACATTTAACACAGTTTCTCTTTCTTTTTGACAGATTTACAAGATTTCAGGATGTTTATGGTCAGTGTATGAGCTTAGATACCAGATAATTAGTATGTAGATACATTTCGTGGGGCCCCCCGCCATCTCCCGCAGCACCCTGCATTCTAAACAAACGCTGGGTTCCTGTGGCAATGGTCGTGACATCATGCCAGGCCCCTCTTCATTTATGTCTATGCGAGGGGGCGTGTCCACTGACCATAGACATGAACAGAGGGGGCGTGACATGACGTCACAAGGTGGGGGGGGGGTGACGTCACAATAACACCCACCGACTCCGAGCATTCTGAACAAAATGTTCAGAACACTGGAGCACCGGAGTGCCCCTTTAAGGAGAAGGTTGATTTGTCTGGACATAAATTCATACCCTGACTGAATTATGCAGGAGGGCAATACTCAAAAATACCCAAAAGTAGGTTTCAATCTAAATGGCTGAAGAAAAAACGAAATTTCAATTTTGGATTTTCTTTGTCAAATTCCGGACTTGATCTCAGTAAAAAAAAAAAAAAGCAGCATTGGTTCCTAGATCAAATAGTTGTTAATGGGAAAACTACCAATGTGTCTAAATTATAGAAAGTCTGGAGTGAAGAGGAGTGGGCTACAATTCCACAATAGTCATGTGAACGAGTGATAACAGATCAGATAAAAAACGTATTATTGCCATTATTCATTTTCCTCGGTTGTCAGGGTGGTTTCCTTTTAAAGTGCAAATTTGACCTTTTTTTCCCACCATGTTGCTTCAGAGTATGTAGAGTTTATTTTGAACTGAATGGTAATTTCTCTTAAGCAGCAGCTCTGGCATCTCAAATTTTATTGTATTTTAGTTTAGCACTGCTGCATGTGGACTTTGTTAACTTTTTTTGCACCTATATAAAAACATATAACTCAATTTCAGTTTTACCAATCCTGACATTCTGATAGATATCACCACATTTTCTTCTTTCTCTCTTTAAAGGGGTACTCCGGTGGAAACTTTTTTTTTTTTTTTTATGAACAGATTTGTAAATTACTTTTATTAAAAAATCTTAATCCTTCTAGTACTTATTAGCTGCTGAATATTACAGAGGAAATTCTTTACATTTTGGAACACAGAGCTCTCTGCTGACATATCTGCCCTTTTTAGGAACTGTCCAGAGCAGCATATGTTTTCTATGGGGATTTTCTCCTACTCTGGTCTGTTCTTAAAATGGAGAGAGGTGTCAGTAGAGAGCACTGTGCTTTGATGTCAGCAGAGAGCTCTGTGTTCCAAAAAGTAAAGAATTTTCTCTGTAGTATTCAGGAGCTAATAAGTACTGGAAGGATTAAGATTTTTTTAATAGAAGCAATTTACAAATCTGTTTAACTTTCTTGCACCCGGAGTACCCCTTTAACCCCTTAAGGACCCAGCCAATTTTCAGTGTAGGACCAATTTTGCACATCTGACCAGTCACTTTAAGCAGTAATAACTCTGGGATGCTTTTACCTTTCATTCTGATTCCGAGATTATTTTTTCGTGACATATTCTACTTTATGTTAGTGGTAAAATTTTGTCAATACTTGCATCATTTCTTGGTGAAAATTCCAAAATTTGATGAAAAAATTTAAAATTTTGTATTTTTTTACTTTGAAGCTCTCTGCTTATAAGGAAAATGAATATTCCAAATAAATTAAATATTGATTCACATATACAATATGTCTACTTTATGATGGCATCATAAAGTTGACATGTTTTTACTTTTGGAAGACATCAGAGGGCTTCAAAGTATAGCAGCAATTTTTCAATTTTTCACAAAAATTTCAAAATCTACATTTTTCAGGGACCAGTTCAGATCAGATTTGAAGTGCATTTGAAGGGCCTTCTTACTAGAAATACCCCATAAATGACCCCATTATAAAAACTGCACCCCTCAAAGTATCCAAAATTACATTCAAAAGGTTTGTTAACCCTTTAGGTGTTTCACAGGAATAACAGCAAATTGGAGGAGAAAATTTAAAATCTTAATTTTTTACACTGGCATGTTCTTGTAGACCCAGTTTTTGGATTTTTACAAGGGGTAAAAGGAGAGAAATTTTCCTAAAATGTGTAATCCAATTTCTCTCGAGTAAGGAAATACCTCATATGTGTATA